>NW_027466850.1:2997500-3687500 GCF_046128005.1 Genypterus blacodes
TTCATTCTATGCCAGCTTCACACCCGTAGCTGAATATAAAATAGCAGCCAGCTGGTTCACATGTTTGATCTGGGGTTTCTGCCCAATAACAAAGACAGGGTGACACGCCAGATATACCTCACCAAACACGCATTAATGGAGTTTCTTCTGGAAAATGTCATAAATATAGATCTCTGTGCAGCTCTCACTGATGACATTACAGTGAAACAGCCCGTTTGTGTTGTTTCACACAGAGCTTTGTGTCGTGCTACAGGTGCTTGTTTATTAAATAAGAGTGTTCCCTCCCTCTCAACAGCGGGCACACCACCCTGACAGTGACTGGAACAAACCTGGATGTGGTCCAGGAGCCGCGGGTCAGAGTCAAATATGCTGGTCATGAGTCTGTCAATGTGAGTACGACAACCGCTAATATACTGGACTTAGCCTGTATTGATGTAACTTACTCAAGCTGATGGGAAATGGCACGGTAAATTAGTTCTTTATTGACAGTATGCTACGATGCACTTGGGCAGATTTAGTGTTGTGGTGAATTTATTTATCCTCAATGTATTACAGACTGATCTATGCTCTTGTATTCTAAATGAAGCCAACAGTTGTATTTTTTTTAGAAATATGCATAATGAGGTGGCAGGGGCAGAAGGTGGAGCAGCAGGGGAAGGGTTTAGTCTGTAGTAAGGAAACGTATACAAAGCTGCAAAAGGGAGAGAAAACTGCCTGGAGGAATAATAGCTGTTAATTGGTGGTTGTTTGTAAAATGTCACTGCAGTTGATTGTGAAAATGAAGTCTTACATAAACAACAAGACTTATAAAAAGGTCACTTACTGAGGCGTTCAGCCCCAAAAAGAGATTTGACAAGAACAGAAGCGATAAAACATACAGGCATATAGAGCAAAATGTCCAGACGAGAAATGAAATCTGTGTATCTGAATTATTAAATGATCAGACCTCAAACTAAAACAGTGATGCTCCTCAGATACAGATTTTGCTTCCAGGCTTGTGCTTTTCATCAATTAATTGTAGTGTTAATGATGAAAGCCTTGAATATCAAGCGATCAATGAATACCACAAGTGTAAATAGCTGCAGAGAGATTCAAAGGGATTATAAGTGAACCTTCGCCCTAAATAAGCCTTTGGAAAAGTGTCAGCCATAACAAAAACATCCACATTAATAATGCTGGGCCTAATTAATGCTGAAAGACATGAAACACATTTAGATTCATAACACAGCAAGTTTTAGAAGATTTGTCACAAATGTAAGCTTTATTTTTGAGAGGAGAACATGCAACGTTTTCCTAAGAGTAACTGATGATTGAAGATAGAACAGTATCAAATGTATTTAGGGGGAATTCTGCAATCAGGGCATGAAAGGAACAGGTGGTGGACTTTATCTTTGATGTATTTATACGTTTCCAGGTAGAGATGTGTGAGAAGTCCCTTTAGAAATACCAAATAAACAAATTGCTACAATTAGTCGCCGACCCAGTTCCCCTCTGTGTCAGCGTACAAAAAGACCGTTTTCTGTTTTCAAAGCAACATTAAACAGACATGAAAGTGTAACTAGGAATGGATTGGCTGAAGAAAATGCGCTGTGATTGCAATTGCTGAAAGGTTTTGCTGAATGCTGAAGAAGTGTCTGGAAGATTGACGTGTGAAGGCCTGGAAAATGTTTGAATGGTTTCTGTACCTGAAAGAATGAAGAAGTTAGAAGGGCCTGAAGTCTGAATGTATTTTAAAAGTGAATGACTGAAAACCCTTGAATATGGGATGCAATTTAAACTGGCGCCATTTGAAAAACCATGAAATATTTGAAAATGCTGAAATAAGATGGCACAGATTCCTAATAAAATGTCTGATTCCTCTCCAGGTGTGTAAAGTGTTGAACACGACCACCATCAGCTGTTTCGCTCCCTCGCTCAAGTCCGAGTACACGGCTGACCAGGAGACCATCAAGCACGTGGACGAGTTCGGCTTCGTCTTCAACAACGTCCAGGCTCTGCTCACGTACAACAACACAAGCTTCATCTATTATCCCAACCCTTACCTGGAGCCCCTCAGCCTGTCAGGGGTTCTGGAGCAGAAACCTGGAGCTCCCATCATCCTCAAAGTAAGTAGTGAGAAGACCTGCTGCTTTTAAGTCTCACAAACAAAACGTGTGAAACATTTATCATCTGAAGAACTCGGTATTCTACTGTTTTCAGCATTTCTGTGTTTGTATCTTCAGGGACGTAACCTGGTGCCGTCTACATCAGGAGGAGCCAGGCTGAACTACACTGTGCTGATTGGAGATACGCCCTGTACTCTCACTGTCTCAGACACGCAGTTACTGTGTGAGCCACCTAATCTCACCGGGCAACATAAAGTCCTGGTCAGTCCAACACACTCTCTGCCTGTCTGTGTGCCCATGTGATTGCCTTTCAGCTCGGATGTGGGTCAGTGTTTGCACGTCACTGTGTTTTTGGGTCACCGACAGGCTTTCACTTAGTCACTGTCATTGTGTCATTGTCTGTCACTCATGGTCTGCTGGTTTCCCAATTAATGCTCATTGCCCTGCAGACTTATTAGAAGGCAACGTTGCAAATAATGAGAAGAAGCCGTAAGACGTTCATGTGCGATGAACTTTTAAAAGTCTCGGTTTTGTATACATTTCTCTAGAAGACTGTTTTACTTAAATTAACAACCAAATATCTATATGACCTATATCAGGGTACAAATGAAGTGCTGTGTTACTTACTGACTGTTGTTGGTGTTGTCCAGGTCCAAGTAGGAGGTCTGCACATCTCTCCAGGAGAAGTTCACATCCGGTCAGACAGCCTGCTCACCCTACCTGCCATCTTCAGCATCGCAGCCGGAGGAGGCCTGCTCCTCATCATCGTCTTCATAGTCCTACTTGCCTACAGACGGAAGTCCCACGAGAATGACCTCACACTGAAGCGCCTGCAGATGCAGATGGATAATCTGGAGTCCCGGGTAGCTCTTGAGTGTAAAGAAGGTAAATTAGATCAGCCAATCAGAGAGGTGACACTATTGTAAATACAGTCTGCTAGAACCACTCGCATTATGTATTCAGGTTAGGTTGTTCCCTACACTGCCTTGCTAAAACTATCAGAGTGGAAAGTACTTATTTCTTTACCTTAAGTTGTCCAAGACTTGTAAAGGAAACATAGGGACTGTGGAGAAAAGTAATTTCCTGTAATAAACTGCCTCAAATCTTGAGTGAAATTCTTCTTTCAGCTTTCGCAGAGCTGCAGACAGACATCAATGAGTTAACCAGCGATTTGGACCGAGCTGGCATCCCCTACCTGGACTACCGCACCTATGCGATGAGGGTTCTCTTCCCTGGGATAGACGACCATCCTGTGCTCAGAGAGCTGGAGGTGAGCAGCATCACAGGCTGAAGGACTTTAATCCATTTTCAAGGACTTTTTCTCTCTGACGCTTCATCCAGCTCACAAAAAACACTCAGATCAAACTTAAGACATCAGGACTTCTTCATCAAAGTAACAAACTCTAAATTTACCTCAAGGAATTCATGTTTAACTTATGTAGATTATATCTGACTGATACATTTGAACAATTATGACTCAAATTGTCCCTGTGGGCAGCGATGTGCTTGGACCTGTGCAGCAGTGTTAATGTCACTGCACTCAGCCTCTCTGCATTGCTGCTCCTGTTAGGCACACATGGCTGGAGACGGCTTGGGACGCCAACATTCCTCAATATTGTGCATTTATTCCACACAGTTATGTCATTATTATTATTATTATTATTATTAGCTTTGTTTATTTGTGTTTCTGTTTCTCTGTGTGTGTGTGTCTGTGTGTGTCTGTGTGTGTGTGTGTGTGTCTGTGTGTGTGTGTGTGTGTGTGTGTGTGTGCGCATGATGTATATAGGTGCCAGGGATCGGTCAGGCGAATGTGGAGAAAGCCTTGAAGCAGTTTGCTCAGCTGGTGAATAACAAGGTTTTCCTGCTGACATTCATCCGTACTCTGGAGCTGCAGCGTTCCTTCTCCATGCGTGACCGCGGCTACGTGGCCTCACTTATCATGACGGCTCTGCAGGGACGTCTGGAATACGCTACTGACATCCTCAAACACCTCCTCTCAGACCTCATAGAGCGCAACCTGGAGAGCAAAAACCATCCCAAGCTACTCCTACGCAGGTACGCGCTTCTTCCGTATCTCATTAAAAGAAGAAACTGAAACGGGCGCGCCTCTGGTTAGCAGCTTGACCACTTTTGATCAGTGCTGCTTTCTTTCGGTCCCAGATAATCCTTTAGCGCTTTATTCTTCCCAGTCCAATAAGTGCACCTGCGACGGGCGAGGGAGTGGGAAGTGAAGGGAAGCGCGGCTCTGTTTGGATTTGCTTTGTGCTGCAGTGTGAAACAGTGTGTACGAGCGGGAGAAACAGAGTCCTTGAGAGGACAGGTGAAAGACAGGAGCGGTAAAGGTGAAAGAGAGTGGCGAAGGACTGCTGGAGGAAGAGGACCTGATGTGGAAATGTGAATGCAAGCGGGTGGCAGGCCCATTGTCAGTCTGGCTTATCTTCTATGTGCCACTCATGAAACATTCAGCTGTAACTCAAGATTCTTCCGTCTTCTCCTCTCCTCTGCTCTCCGCCCTTCGCTCCCCTCTCTCCCTCTTTCCCACCTCAGGTTATCTTCGGATTGTTTACCCAGCTCTAAGCCTGGATTACTGAATGTTTCATGAGGGCTTTTTTGAGGATAAGTTCAGACGGGAGACAGCACAACTTGAACTTGTTTCTCTCTGGCACTCTAAAAGGGAATGAGACTGTTCTAGAATTAGTATTGGTCTGGAAGACAACAAAGGACAGATGTTGCTTTGACCATCGGTATGTTTGCATAGACGAATGACCTCATGTACGTGTAAACACCACAATCACATCAGAATTGGCCTAAAGCAGCGTTGGGCATCACCTACCTGTATTTATTTATTTAGATTGATTTAAAGTGCAAACACATGCATTTCTTCTCCATACTTTGTCTCCTAAGTGATTTAACAGCGATTCATGCATATTTGACGAATGATGGAAGGATGTCCTAGGACCAACAGAACTCTAGATGGGTCAAACTTGATGATTGACTGTAGTTAATGGTTAAAAGTTGAGAAAGCTAAGTGCTGACTCAGCTGGATAGAAGCACAGTGAAAGAACCTGAAGTGGATTTAAGATACATCTGCACAATGATGTCAGGACCCAAATATGTTCTGCACTCAACTACAGAGGAATAGGTGTCCTGTGAGACGATTGAGTAAGAACATTAGGTCCCCGTAAACTCACCGTGTCTCTTTGGGGCTTTCAAACAACACAGCGCTACTCTACGTCTTCCATCAGAACAGGATCGTCAGAGCGCCGGAGCTCTCTGTGGGACAGATCGTGGTAACAGATGAGTTGCTTTTCCGTTTGTCTTGCAGAACGGAGTCAGTGGCAGAGAAGATGCTGACAAATTGGTTTGCCTTCTTGCTCCACAAATTTCTCAAGGTAATATAAACGACTCACACGTGTTATCGCTACAGGTGTCATGATGTGATGTATCTCAGTGCCCCCGTCAAGTTATTAGCATTGATTTGAGAGCAAATAGACTGCCGTGGGTGTTTGCCGTATACTCGTGGCGTTAACTGTCAGGTATTGACATGTTTCACAGACAGAGTGGTAATAGTTACCCGCAGGGTCACACGGAGCTCCAGCTTTGCAATTCAAAAGCAGAGGAGGCTCCATTTTATTCTGTTTGATGAGTCGTGTTATTGCCTCATCATCTTCTGCACTGATGAAAATGCATCTCTTCCCCTCCGTCTTCCTCCCTTCTCTCTCTCTCTGTCGCTTTCTCTCTCTCTCTTGTACTTGCATGTTTATTTTTCTTCCACCTATCTCCATCATCTCCCCGGGTTGCCTTCCAAAACAAAGGAGTGTGCTGGCGAGCCTCTCTTCATGCTGTTTTGTGCCATCAAACAGCAAATGGAGAAAGGGCCCATTGACTCCATCACTGGAGAGGCGCGTTACTCCCTGAGTGAGGACAAGCTCATCCGACAACAGATTGAGTACAAAACCCTGGTGAGTCACAGATGCAGAGAGAGAGAGAGAGAGAAAGAGTCCAAATTTTTGCCTGTATTAATTTGTGCAAATCTCTTGGCACAGGGCCGAGGCTAATCCACAGAAATGTGGCGACGTGTGTTTAGACTGACGTTGCACTTTAATGTGCCTTTGGGTGTAACACAAATAATCTCTCATGGCCAGACATCCAATTTGTCAAACTGATGGAAGACTTGAGAAATTTCTGTCAGAAGATGTGGATAACAAGATGGTGTAACTCCTGACAGTCACTTGACATGCGTTTGAAAACACTCTGTTTACTTTCCTCAGGTTCCTTTTCCTTCCACAGAGTAGTTGTGTTGATTTGAAGTATCGCAACAAATTCTCCGCCCTTTTCTGAGAGACTTTCATGCTTTCATGCTTTCATTCATCCAAAAACTGCGGATTTCCCCAAAAATGGACATCTGGCTATGCAGATTATTGGACAAAGAATGAAGGGGGATGAAGAGAAAAAAATATAATCAGGGAAATTGCAGCGTTCTGATTAATCCTCACTGGCCTGTGCTGAACCTAATCAGCTTGTTTGAAAGTTTCACACATGGTGAGGCCACCTGTGTAGCACCAAATGTTTCTCTCCCCCTCCATTAAAATAAGCCAGCTGGGTTCTTCTTCCCGACCATCACCGGAGCTCCTCCCCTCCGCTCTCTGGCCCACAGCAGAGCCAGCCAGCGACAGGTTGACACCTCTCTGATGGCTGTGGCAGAATCAGAGGCTGTGTCTCATTACTTCTTTAATGCCCCAGCTAGATATGCACCACCACCTCCTGGAGGTGTGAAATTACATTTCTGCCCGAGGTTCTCTCCATAAGAAGGACTCGCTAATGAAAGGTAAAATTCTTTTCCCTCTGCTTCTTCCTCCACCAACCCTGTGTGTATCCTCCATCCCCAGACGCTGAGCTGTGTGAACCCAGACAATGAGAACAGCCCAGAGATCCCTGTCAAGGTGCTCAACTGTGACACCCTCACCCAGGTGAAGGAGAAGATCCTGGATGCAGTGTATAAGAACATGCCTTACTCGCTACGACCACGGGCTGCAGACATGGACCTGGGTAAGACAAACTGGCTTAGATGGTGTTGAAGTGCCTTACTCTACGTTTACTGTAAGAAGAAACCTCCTATCTCATGCTTGTTTCAGCTGAATAGCAGAGAGAATGTAACATATACTGTTGGATACAGAGAACATGTTGATACGGAGCAGAGTGGAATATTTTCTATTATGTTATTAAGTTTTACTGAAGTAATTAATCTAAGTAGCTCTCCTGGTATTTATCTGTTGTAATAACGCGAGGTGACGGCCGGCCTGTCACGGGAGCTATTAAGTCAGCAGTAACCATCACAACAGATGAATTACTCAAGATGAATGACATCAGCAGTGGGCTCAAACCAACACTCACCAACACTGCATTAAACATGAAATACTGGCAGGGCCTGTACCTACACTGAGGATTACACCCAAAACATGTCAGCCAGTGCTACGTGTCTGGGAACAAAAGCTAGTTAACATCTCCTTTAATAAGGGCAACATGGAAGATTGCTTGTAGGCGTTGCTGATATTGCTTCAGGTTTGTTGTATTACACCTTCAGGGGCTTTCACAGGTCTGTCACTGGGAGGATCTGACTCTTCTTACTGTTTATAGCTCAGAGTTTTCATTTGTGAAAAAGAAGGAAAGGACAGAAATGAGACAAATGAAGACAATTTGTATCTGTCAGGCCACAAACGCCACATACCTCTAATATCAATGTGTTTCCCTGCAGAGTGGCGACAGGGCAGGACAGCCCGGGTCGTCCTCCAGGATGAGGACATCACCACCAAGATCGAGAGCGACTGGAAGAGACTCAACACACTCATGCACTACCAGGTTTGTTATTAAGATTCATACTAACATGCTAACTTAAGGCACTACCTCCCCCCCTCCAGCTTTGACTCATTTTCTTTCAAGCCGCAATAATTCAGTTACTCAAGTGTGTCACAGCAGATGTTGTTAATGAAGCAATGAGCGTAACTCATACATATTCTCGTGTTTCACCTTGACCTTTCAAACACGCAGTGACTCAGTGAACATCTGCACTCCAGTGTCTCTGTCTTAACATTCTTTCAGTCTATAAGCTAACGTCCTGTGCCACCAACCTGCCACCTTGTAGACCGACCTCCTCCTCCTCCTGTCAGAAAACAGTCTTGTCAAAACTTTGCATTAATTTAATTCCATTGAGAGAAAGGAATAAAGACAAAGAAATTCTGGATTAACTGCAGGGAAAACATCTTTCTTTCCATCTTTTTTTGGTGGATTTGCAGTAACTTCAAGTGGAGCTCATGCAGAACAGTAGCCTGGATTTGTCTTGCTAATGGACAAAAATTTGCATGGAAGTCGAGCAGTTTCAACAAACTTATAATCTTATTTCATATTCACATAATCACTTGAGTCTGTTAAAGCCAAGGGATATTTTACAATGAATTTGTATTCAAATGTGAGTCCACAACAGAGACAGTAGAGTCGAGATCACGGCTGTGTTGGATGATTGATCTAATCTCTCATCTCTGCTAATGACGAGATAGTGTTGGATTTTTGAAAACTCAAGGAAAGTCTTAATACAAGTTCAGTTTTGTTGTTGTTTACCTGTTTCTACCTGCAGAAACGATAGGATGCTTAGAAAGTTCGCCGTGATCCTTAATACGCTCAGATACTCTCCTAACAAAGTGAAGACATTCTAAACTTCTCAAACTAAACTCTACTTTCCTCTGACAGCTGTGAGGTGAAATGTCTGTGAGATGATTGACAGGCTTTGTGTGTGTGTCCCAGGTGTCCGAGCGTTGTGTGGTGGCCTTGGTGCCTAAGCAGATGTCCTCCTTCAACATTCCCTCCTCCACCAGTTTCCCCCGCAGCATCAGCAGATACGGTCAGTACTGTTGACAAATACATTTGAATACTTCCAGCTGAGTGCGGCACCATCTGCTGTCACTCATCCGGCTATTATTCAGCACGTTCAACACAATGTGAGCTGTTTGAATACAAATACACTTTCTCTCACAATGTCATGACTTTAGGAAGCTACACCTGTAATATGTAACATACCTTTAATCCAGAGATGGTTGCTAGGTTTCTCGTGTTTTTAGTCTAATTCTATGCCTGTGCCATTACTATGACAACCAATGTTGTATTGATTGAATGATTACATGCACACACACCCTTATTACCCACAGATCACAGTGTGAGCGATGAGGGTTCGATGATGTGACATGAAATGTGATGTTTACCTCTTTGGCGGTGTAGGTGTGGACGTCTCCTTCCGCTCCACCCCCACCAGCCCGGACAGCCCTCACTCCCGTGTGCCCATGCTGACCCCCGACCTGGAGAGTGGCGTCAAGGTTTGGCACTTAGTCAAGAACCACGACCACGGCGACCAGAAGGAGGGCGAGCGTGGGAGCAAGATGGTGTCTGAGATATACCTGACCAGGCTGTTAGCAACAAAGGTGCCACACATCAGCTGCATACTGCATGATAGCACGACAGGCCGCTCAAGCAAAGGGAGATCTGACAGGGGGGCGTTAGATTTTGATGGGTCAATGTGTGCCATGTTCTCCACAGGGAACGCTGCAGAAGTTTGTGGACGATCTCTTTGAGACTCTGTTCAGCACCGTGTGTCGGGGCACCGCTCTCCCTCTGGCAATCAAATACATGTTCGACTTCCTGGATGAGCAGGCAGACAGACACGGTATCCATGACACGGACGTCCGCCACACCTGGAAGAGCAACTGGTGAGGGAAACAGGGCCACCCAAAGGTCCCAGGCTCGCCCTCAATCTCAGCCCTGTCCTCGCCAATGAAGCAGGACGTGTTCCGGTTCCACTGCACATTTCCCAAATATTTGAACATATTACACTTTGGTTCATAGTTCACATCTTCTTTCAATTTGTAAAAGCAACACTATTTCATGGGGACAAAGAGCTTTTCACTGAAGATAACAAATTCCACAAAAATTCAATTTCACAATGTGAACAAAGAGTCAAATCTCTCTCTTTCTCTCTCTTGATCCTCTTTTCTGTTGCAGTTTGCCTCTTCGCTTCTGGGTAAATGTGATCAAGAATCCTCAGTTTGTGTTTGACATCCACAAGAGCAGCATCACAGACGCCTGCCTGTCTGTGGTGGCCCAGACCTTCATGGACTCCTGCTCCACATCTGAGCACCGTCTGGGCAAAGACTCGCCCTCCACCAAGCTACTCTACGCCAAGGACATACCACACTACAAAAGCTGGGTAGAAAGGTGTGTATGTGTGTGTCTGTGTCTGCCCACCTACACAAAACTCTCCTCCTGTGTTTGCTGTCAACAATAGAATTCAGATATGGTAAATTACAAATAGGATTAGGTTCAGATGAGGTTATGTTTAAGATTCAGATTCCTGCTGTACCTGAGAGGGATGCTGAGGTGAGATAGACATGACAGCGAATCAGGTTGTGTGTGTAAGCAGCCATTGTAAGTCCATAATATGATTCTTTGGTAATTTACTGCCTCCAAATCACACAAATGACTGAACCCGTGATTCATATTTCCATCTGAAACGGCTCAGATTTACATAAACATTAGACTAGATGATGACAGACGTCCCACACTGTAAACAGACCGACACCGTGCGGGGAGGAGACGACGGTTTGCCGTGCACGTCTTTGACTTTGACACTGACAAGCTGCGTCTCCTTCAAGGTACTACGCTGACATCAACCGTCTGCCTGCCATCAGCGATCAGGATATGAATGCCTATCTGGCTGAGCAGGCTCGCCTCCACTCCAGTGAGTTCAACGTGCTCAGTGCCCTGCATGAGATCTACGCCTACGTCAGCAAGTACAGCCAAGAGGTGAGCCCGAGTCCACACACACACACACACACACTGCAGAGGATCACACTGTGCTCATTAGCTATGCTACAGAAGAAACACTTCAACAATCAATCAAAGTCCGATCGATTCACAAGAAAACACAATCTGATCTAAAAAATGTGTGATAAAGAATTTGATGTTTGCCTGGCCAGCGTTTCATAAACAAACTACGTGAGGAAAATCAAGTTAAAGGTGGCAGAAACTGTTTGTTTAAATCAGCGCTATATCAGAGATCAGCGATAAAAAACAATACGGAAAGAACGGACAGACAAACCTGATAACAGAGGATACAGATACATGGAGCAGTAATGTTATCTGGACGCTCATTCTCCTGCAGCGAGACGAAGAACTATCGCCTCATTCTTTTAACTGAGGCGGAACTTATTCATATCGCTCCTCTTCCGATCCCGTGGTTCCCAAAGTGGCGCGCGCCCCCACTTCGGGAACAACTGGACTAAACTATTAATTATTTTATTAAAAAGTTACACGACAACTCTGCGATAGAAATCATTATTAGTTGTAGCCTTATTGAAAAGACGTGAAATTTGAAAAATATGAAAATATTGTAACTGAAAGCTGCAATTGAGGCTGAATTGATTTCATCCAGTTTGAGTGTAAAATGTCTCTTAAAGCTGACAGACAGATAACAGATGACCGGCTGCGATGTCCTTGGCTCTACAGTTTACGTTGCAATGTACACATGATTGTAAATCTGTTTTTCTGTGTGTGTGTGTGTGTGTGTGTGTGTGTGTGTGTGTGTGTGTGTGTGTGTGTGTGTGTTTCTGCATGTCTGCGCTAGATAACTGAGGCGCTGGAGCAGGATGAACAGGCCCGGAAGCAGAAGCTGGCTTATAAAGTGGAACAGATCATTTCAGCCATGTCTACAGAGAGCTGAGACACACACACACACACACACACACACACACACACACTGTACAGTACACATACACATACATATACACACGTGGAAACACAGAAGACCTGAAGACATTACAGTTCCTAAGAATATAATAAGGCATGTGGCGCCGTGTGGCAAGTGTCCATGAACACACAGACACACAAACGCCCGTACAGGCACATATATAAATACACATTCCATTACATACAGATTGTGATGTACACAGAGAGAGAAACGTTGTAGACTTACTGTATAAACAGATACAGACACGCGGTGTGCACACAAACGTATACACATGCAAGTGGACATGCAGTATACTCACACACACACACACGAATGTACATAAACACAGACATGCAAAGGACTCCACACATTAAACAGCAAACAGCAGCTCATTGCAAAGCACCACGTTTGGATTCAATATCGTGGGTTTTTATTCTGAACAAACTCCATCAGGCAAAAATCCAACTCCTAAAATACGCTAAAGAAAGAGGATTTAGGCCGTCACGGTTCCAGTTGCTGCCAATTCTCTTTCCCACTGGGTGATGGTTTGTCTTTGTAGTTGGTATTTATACTAAATGTGTACGACTCGGCCTGAGCGCCGAAGACGACTGTGCACTTAATAAAGAATGACTCAACTTGAAAAGTCAGCGGAGAAGCTCAGCGGAGACAGGAGCCAATTTGTCGTGACGGCACATTTGGGGAGATGAGCCGAGAAGTCCTTTTTTTTATATGTCACCCATGACAGACACTTACTCGCACTACATATCACAGACTTGGTGGAGACTTTGCCATTTGGAGCCATTCTGGAGCAGAGACGTGTAACTTAGTGGTGTGAAGCTTATTCCTGTCGAGCCTTTTTTTTAAGTACACATAAGACTCTGATGTGATTACATGTCGTCATCCGTCCACTTGAAGGTCAATTCCTGCAAGTCCTTCTCTTGTTCCATAGAAAAGGATTCCGACTAAAACCCTGCTAAGTCTTGAAAACAGTATTTATAACAGCAGAGTGCAGCCGGAGTCAGATCATCAATTACGTGACGTCACTTTTGAATAATTGTAAAGAGCCCCCTTGCCTGGATTTCTGTGCCAAACACAACACGTTTCATTCATGTTAAACGCTCCTGTAGCAGCTTTGAATAATACATGCCATTGTTTCAGAAAGATCCCATTTCAGATAGGGGACATTTTGTACAGTGATGATCTATAGAGCACTAATTCAGCCATTTAAAGATAAGTGGAGAACCAAATTGAACTGTAACAGAAAGCATGATTAATGACGCTATGAGCCTGATGCTGGATCAGATTAGAGCCCCTCCCCCTCCCCCACCCAAACCCACCGCTTCATCTATCATTGTTTACATTGAATGCGATACTTGAAATGCACCAAGTGTACAACATATTCAGAACACCTCCCGCCTCTGGACGCATTAATTCAATTGAGGTTTCCTGGCGATCTCTCTAATTAAATCCACTATAAACATAAACCTGTCCGTATGTAAATATAATTTCAGAAACAACCGATGAAAGGATGGAAGGCCAGTGGAGTCAATATGAAATGGGTGTTCTTAGTATTTTGTACACAGAGTGGACACGTGATTACTAATATATTTTTTGATCTGTTGGTCTGTTGCTTAAGACCACGAGTTTTAATTTGACTGTATTTGTGTGCCATATCTAAACTTTGGAGATTATTATCATGATGAAGCATTCTGTCTCTGAGCCGGTGCATTGATCAGGTTTGATTTTTTTTGGATAAGTTATGATTCACAGTCTGCATTGATTAAAAAATACATTTATTTCTATGCTTCAGGCTGTTTCATTCACTGCAATCGTCTATTTGGTGATATTCTGGGGCCCTTTTCACAATTTGACCATCAGTATGGTTATTGTAACCTGCAAACAGCCCTCAGTCACGTTAATCGAGATAAAAGAAGACGCATTATGACTCCATTTCCTGTTCAATGTTGAAATATGAGAGATCTGTTTCAAGTGTAGTCTGATGATGATAATTTATAAACGTGTTGTGCAATATACTGTCAGACTTTCATGTTTTTTTAATGATATAATATTGTATATATATATTGTACATAGAAAACACTCCTATTTTGCAAGCAAAAGATTCACTTTGTACTGTTGTTATACATTAAAATGAGCAGCTGATGAAAGAAATGGTCCCCAGTTTCTGTCTGGTCTTTGGTAACGATAAAGTCAGAACAATCACTGAGTTTTTTAATTAAAAATGTACTAATATGTCTTAGAAATGCATGAAAACTCGACATTGGAATGTAATCATACAGATGAAAATGATCAAATAGGAGAATGGAAGACTGATATGAACAAATACAGCAGTGATGTCATCTTACAAAATACATGAAGTCAAGTGAAAGCATGAACCAAGCTTTTTTTTTTTTTTTTTTACCGAGAATAATCCTGCCGAAAACTTTAAAATGTCTGTGAAATACATTCAAAATATACATTTGCTGCTTTATAGCCTAGAGAAGAGTTTGCAGTGGTGCCATGGTATGACAGTCTTGGTCATGTGAGCATATAGAGGCTCCGGAGCACATGCCACTGGGAGCCAGGATTCATTATTCATGTTTAACCCTGAGGGCTGTGGGCGAGCAGAGCAGAGCAGATTAGGGAGGAGGAAGCTGCAGAAGCACCAGGGTTTCCTTACTCACACCTGTCAGACGCACACGAGGGCGTCGTCAGCCTATAGGAGGGTCCTATGTACACCTGCCAGGTCTCACCCTTTCGTCTTTCTTCTCCTCTTCCTTGGCTTGTCAGCATGCCTTCATTCAGCAGACAGCAATTCCCTCTCAGTCACTTCAGACACACAGAAACACACACACACACACACACACACACACACACACACACACACACACACACACACAAACACATATGCAGGGAGAAGAAGATCATTAGGACTCAAACCTCCTCTTGTGACAGCTGAGCGAACCACAGGAGATCTTACTTGATAGATTGTGTGGTTGGAAAGTATCGGGCTTATGTGTTGCTGCTGATATTTGGACTCCATTATGATCGCAAAAACCCATTTGTTGGAATATCTCACTCTGTTTGACCTGATGACAGACATAATTACAGTCTGCTAGTCACTTTTGTGAATCGCTGGCTGAATGCTAACACATCCTGATCTTCTGCTCCCACACAGAATAGGATTCAGGGACGGAGCGCACCTCCAGGAGAATAACTCAAACAGTGGATACAAGCATGGAATGAATAGTGAATGGAAGCACCATGGACTCTCTCTCCACAGAATGACCTACCACAGTGCCTGTAGCAGAGAATGTGTTAATATTCAATGGAATGTCTGCATATGAATCTCCTGTAGCATTGAGTGTGAGGCAGGAGAGTGAGGCCATACATCATTACATCTATCATTTATAAATACACAGGGGCTGATAACAAGATCCAAGCCTGACTCAAGCTTATATACGATTGTTGCTATAACGAATTGTGTACATTTCTTCTCACAAGTCTGTAGTTTGTGTTGTCGTTCCACTGAATCATCAACATTCCCTCACTTTCCATTGAATCTCTTCCTTCTTTTTCCAGTTGCAGACCACAGCAGCGGCTCTTTTCCAGTGTGATCACTTTAAGTAACATATTAATATCACTGCTGTATATTCATGTGTCAGAGTCCCCGAGGCAGCGCCGGGTCTGAGTGTGCGGAGGTCCGGGTGTGAGCATCAATCTCCCTCCTCATTTAATTAAATGCAAGTTCCATTATCAGAGTGAAGAGATCAAAAAGGCATGTTTGTTTTTTGCCAAGGACAAAAGACAGCTGTCCGGCTCGTTAAACCCCCCTGATGGCGGCGCTCTGTAAACCCCAGAGGACCACCGTTTAACGTTTATCTAACATTTCTGTCAGGATTTACTGAATGAGCTCATCCATGACGCCATTCCATTTTGTTAATTTGTCATTGTTATTTTCTTGGTGTCCACCGGTGGTGAGTGGTCTCTTGCAGGCTCTGGATGTGAGTGATGAAGACAGTTATGACCCCAGATTGCTAAATTCTTACATTATGTGCAGGTTTGAAAAAAAAAAAAGCTTTCAGATCCACCAGAAACATGAAGCAATGAGGGAAATGATGAAGGAAAGGATGAAGGTGCTGCTTTGATGAAACAAATGTCCACTGGTCTGGACAGCTCGCCAGTCCAGCAGCGCCATCTTCTGGTCAGACGTACTATCACATGCAAGACGTGGGTATTGGTCGCAGTCCAACTCCTGTACATAATAATGATATACAGTATTTATCTCTATAGTATGGGGATCTGTGCAATTAGTGCTCCATGGACTACATTGATGGCATGATACTCAAATTTATTTCTCTAAATTAATTCCTTTCTGGGATGTACTGGGAGCTGGATTTGTTTTAGTTTCTCTATTTTCTTTCGGTGGCATCGTGGAACATCTATCATTCAAACATAAAGCCAATGTACACAACATACAGCCACATGAACGTATTCATGTGGCTGTAGGACCCGTCAGCTTTCTCCCTTCAGTCACTTTGTGCATCAGCAAGAACAGAGAAGAAGAACATGTGAGGCACTAAGAAGCAGAGCAAAGTGTGTAAGTGTCAATTACAAAAAGTGTCTCAGTGCTGCAGCCTCGTGACGTGTGTGGAGGTTGTGGAGTCGAGCAGAGTCACGCGGAGGTCATGACATGCTCATACTCACTCCTGGGCCATAGAGGAACGTCCTCCACACACATTTTGCCTTGGGAGGCAGTAAGTTGATGGATCCTGAGCTTCCTTTGTCTCCATCCCTCCACGTTTGGCCTGCAGATGTAACCGCTGACTCCTGCTGTAGTTTTTTTTCAAATGAAATCCCTCCCACTGCTCCTCCTCCCCCTCCTTCCCCTCCCAACTCTTCATTCACTTCTCCTCCGTCTCATTCTCCCTCTCCTGCACTTATGAAATCACTTCTTCACAGGCTCCCTCCTACACAGCCAATCAGCGGGGATTTACAGTTTCCCGCTTCCCAGAGCTCCATAAAGATTGCATTAGAATATATCCCAGAGAGAATGAGTCAGTAAATATTGTATATAAGCGTGTGTGTTACAGAGTGAAGACCTTTCTCACATGACAAACCTCCTTGTGCCCAAACAGTGAACCTCTAAAGCCATATTGTTCATCTGGGGGGGGGCAGGAATTTCTCTCCCCACAAAAGATGGTCACATTAGGAGAATCGCTATTTTACAACTTCCTGTTCTGAGCTCTTGCCTGGGGCTCCTACAAATAATCCATTGCTGGCAGCTCTGCTCAGACAGACACACACAGACAGACACACACACACACACACACACACACCTCTTTTAAACACCGCTGGTACACACATCATTTACATTTTAAACAAGTCACAGACAATTTACAAATGTGTTGAGCTTTTGTGAAACGCAGTCTTGGCTGAATAAATTTTTTCCCATGGAATGACGTGAAAAAAAAAATCAAAGTTTTGTCTGACACACTCTGTTAATGAGCCCTGCAGGTAATGACACAGCTTTGACATTTAGAGCAGCCAAATGGTTTCCTTTTTTACCACGAAAATGAAAAACTTCAAACACCGATGGCCTTTCAGTTTCAAGTTGATGAGCCGAGCCTGAGCTGCTGCTTTCATACTAATTGACACAGTTTGGCACAAATTCAACAAAGCTGTCAAGAAGCCAAATAAACTAAATGATGCTAATAGGCCGCCGTCTCGTTTACGCTCTGATCAAACACGTTCTGATTTATCCTCATTAGAAATGTGTTCTACTCACTTCTTCGTCTGTGGCTGCGAATCCACAAGCTTTGTTTCTGCTATATTCTCTATCAGATTGGAACCAGGTGTGTGTGTGTGTGTGTGTGTGTGTGTGTGTGTGTGTGTGTGTGTGTGTGTGTGTGTGGATGTGAGCGAGAAAAAGAAAAGAAAATGAGAGGAATAGAAAGTGAAGGAGAGGATGCATGAGAAAAACATTGCATGTTCACAAAACGTTTGGCAGGGATTCAGCATTCTTGCGGTCTCTAAACTATAGGGTGCATCCAGAGGGAACTCCTCACGGACATCTATAACACGTCTCTTATGATATGGAACCTGGTCGCCTAAATACCCAAAGTCATACATTTCCCAAAGCATTAAACACACACACGCACCGGAGTGTGTAACGAACATGGAATTAACAAAGTGCAGCCTTCAGAACAGGTCAGAGCGACGACACCAAAGCTACACTGCTGCAGATACGACTGTTACCCAAGAAACAGAGCCGCTGCTGAAAGCAAGAGGGAGGTCGTGTTTTCAAACTGCGTAACCTGCAACAGATGTGCAGAACAGTCAATATACTGTAAACAAATAAAGCCGTATGAAGTCAGAACTATAGCTTTAAATCACAGGGTGCCAGTGGCAGAAATGTCTTCCAGATTGTCTCTCTGAAGGCCTTGAGGGGGACGCAGTCGCTGTCTGCGCTGGTCTGCTGCCACGGCGCTGTGACACATGCTCCTCGCTGGCGTCACAAGCAGATAAGTGAAGTGGGCTGGACGGGGGCCTGAAGATAAGTGATGGAGCTTTGTTATTGCGTCTGAATCCAGTGACAGTCCAGTGAAACTCTCGCAGGGAGAAAACATGAAAGACTAAACATAAATAAACTGTCAAGCATTGTCTGGCCACTTTGAGTTGAGGGTTCAAGGTTTATTTTGTTTCGTACTGCCGTTTGTCAGGAAGCTGTGATTCACGAGGGCTGGAGTGGTAGAAATCCAGATCGCAGTCTGATGAATACGTTCACATTAGTGCTGCTGTCCAGCTGTGGTGGTTTTTGGGTAAAGCTCATCTGGACACAGTGAGGGTCCCATGGTCCACCTCAAGGCCCTGCTGTTTGAGCTGAGCATTTGATTGGGGTCTGGCAAAGGTGGGGGGAGGGGGAACAGGGAGGAAATGGGGTGATGGAGGAGGAGAGGAGGGGGCCAACACAGGGACAAGGGACTCTGGGCAACGGAGCCGGTGTCAGATTTCAAGACCGTTGTAAGTTGTAGTAGGAGCTCTCCAGTTTGCGTCGACTCCTCTCGACTGGCTGTTGTTACATTTTTCTTTGTCTCTGATGGAGGGCGGGGGGCGTCTCCTTCTTACCAGTCATTAAGCATACTTTCACCAGTGGTTCCAGATGTGCGATGTATAGCGAGCCTGAGAACTACAAGAAGAAGAGCTCACAAAAGTGCGGCAGAGCTCCAGGGTTGCAGGAGGGAGGCGGTGCATTCAGGAGCCCGCTGAAGTGTGAAAAGTGCATCCTGCTGTGTCTTCACTAGTGGACCGGCGGTGGTTTTGATTGATGGCCTTGCTGAGTGCTGGGGGACTCAGGCCACTGGAATGGATTAATGCAATTAGCATAATAATAGAGGGCACCTTTGTTTGGGCCATGATACTCTGTGGCACAGTCTTCCTCCATAAGCCTGTTAGCAGCAGTGTGTCACAGCTTATTGTCCAGATCACCTTTAATTGTGGAGTGAATCACTTCAATCCAGGCAGAGTTCATTATTCAACCACACATTTCCTAAATAATCTTCATCTCCACACCCTCACAGCCACATGTTTCATCTCTTACATTCGCATCAACACTGAGAGGAATTTGCAGCATATATTTTTGAACTCACACATTTTACCAACAAGAGCCCTTCTTTTCTTCTCCTGCCTCGCTTTTCCAAGAGGGGTGGGGGCACAGATGAAGGGTTAAAGTAACCAGTGAAAGAAGGGGTATAGGGTTGGGCCAGTCAGGAGGAGGAGGAGAAGGGGGAGGAGGAGGAGGAGGGGGGGCTGTATAAAAACTGACAGAACACAAGTAGTGCTTTATCCAGCACGTCCCGCTCAGGGAAACCCTAAACTACTCCCGCTCGCCAGTTTAACCCTTTTCTGTTTTCCTTTCCCTCCCTTTCACTCACACACTCTCCACACCCGCCGGACGTGTGCGCGCACAGGATGAGAATGGCAGCATCTCCCGCTCAGAGACCCAACGGGCCCGGCAAATCGCTGACTTTGGCTCTGCTTCTCATCACCACGTTCTTAAACGGTAGGTAACAAAAGAAAAGAGCGTTTCAATCAACTTGTAAGAGAGCGTAGCCATCTGCAGGGGGAGAGGGAGGGAGGTGCGGCGGGAGGGACTGGGCTTTTTTGTTTGAATGGTGCTTGGGTTGAATCCAGGTTTTAACCCTACAACCTTTCTAGACCCTGGAACGCTAACGTGCTTTCATAATGCTTGAATACAAAGATGGAACGTGTGAGATTTTAAGGGCGTGTTCGGGAGAGAGGTGCCGACAGGAAATAGTTTCTCTGGAGTCCAACCTTGGCAAACAACGGAGTCATTTAAGAGGGAGAAGCTTCAACTTTAAGTGCAGAATTACAGAGATTTTCTGCGATGATTTCACGTTATCATCTCATTCTTGTGATGCCAAAACAGTGAAAGCTGCTCTTTATCTTCTGTAACTCAGTGTGAATCTCCCTCTGAAGCTATGCTCCCTATTTCATTGACCTGATTCCAATGATCTTCCCGGCCTTTGAAAAATGTGTGTATTTATATTTAGCAGGTGGTAACGCGAGTCCAGTCAAAGTATGTGTGTGTGTGTGTGTGTGTGTGTGTGTGTGTGTGTGTGTGTGTGTGTGTGTGTGTGTGTGTGTGTGTGTGTGTGTGTGTGTTTGGTTGTGTGGCTGTGTTGATACAGTTGAGGAATCAGAGAGGAAAGATGAAATGATAAAGTGGAATGTGACTTTTATCTACCATCAATCTGAAACAATCAATATCCTCACATTAGCTAACTTTGATTGGCCAAAAAAGGTTACTAAGAGCTTAACTTTGTCTCTTGTGTGATTCTATGATTCCCCTTTGAATCCCTGGAGCTGGGTCATGATCAGTACACACATCTGGTCTGGTTACATTTACTTTGAACCAAAATGATTGATAGATTTTAATGATGTATTTGTTTGGGCCAATTGCAGAACTGCTTATGTTTCGATAATCATAGGCTTATATTGTTAAATGAATTGAATTATGAATGAAATCTATAGTATTAGTGTAGTATAGTACCAAATCTGCACCAATACTGAAGCAAAACAAAGAGTAAACTAGGCAATCAGCACATTTAGCCTTATGTTACACTCGAGTCACACATGTATGATTCATAAATCAGCTTCAGAAATGTATCAAGTTTCTATTACTGAGTGAGAAACTAAGTGTGACAAACATAAGTGCAAAAACGTTTCAACTGTTGGGAAAAGAAAAGTGTTAACATCGCGTCGAGGCCAAAACCAAGACAAGTTGAAATTGAAACAAACGAGATGTCAGAGAGAAGAAGCAAACTCTGCAGCTCGGCCATCTGATACACTGCTGCCTCTTGTGGAAATGAATTCCTCGCTGAATTGTTTAATTCAAACCTCGTGTCTTGTTCTGGGGAATATGGCGTGTGGAAATGACATCATCCGCTGTGAGGTGCAGGTGGAAAATTGGGGAATATATCTGTGTGTCGAAACTCCAGCGACCTATAGAATCTGAGCCAGAGGAAGCAGAAGCTGAGAGAAGAAGAATGTCAGGAAAATGAGCCGTAATTACAACACACATCAACTCCAAACATCTGAAATAGCACATATTGACTAAATATGTCAAAGAAAATGAATTGAGAGCATTAAAGAATAAAGAAATATTAGACCCTTTTAGTAAATCTATTTTCCATGGCAGGATAAAGGATTTATCTCTAAAAATCTCTGGAAAGCCTTTTGTTTTCTTGACAAATTGTCTTGTCATCCTGGGATATGAAAGCCTGGCAGAGTTATGTAAGTGGAGGAGAGATGGACCTACTGTACAGCTTCAGCGTGATGATAAGGTCAGAGCAGATTCACAGATGCTAGCCAGCGTAACGGTTGCCCAGACGACCTGGAGGGGGGTCCTGGCAGGAGAGAGATCAGAAACATGAGTGGGAAATCCCCTGAGGAGAGAATGGAAGCAGGGCTGAAGCTAAAGATGCAGGGATTTGCTATAGGATCTGTGACATGATTGGCTGCGTGTTGGAGTAGTTTCTGTTCTTGAAAGTCCTCAGTTTACATATTTGAAAGCTACACTGGTAAACAATTGTAATGCAGGTCGGGCCTGCAGAGCCCTGTGCAGCGGTTTTAGGAGGTTCTCTAGTTAAGCAAGCAGCCCTGCCCAAGCTACGGTGCCCGTGCCAACCCCACAGCCTGTAATTAGGAAAATCATTGTTTAGCGCTGCTCACTGAAATAACAGATTCCAAATAATCACTGAACAACAACAACACGGCCCTGCTTCTCTTACACCGACAAAAAAAAGCTCAGTCGGCCTTGAAACTGAGCCAAGTCCCAGAGTCAAGTGAGCAGAGTGACTCGTAAATGCCAGCACGCACACATGGACACACGCACACGCACACGCACACGCACACACACACACACACACACACACACACACACACACACACACACACACACACACACACACACACACACACACACACACACACACACACACACACGCACACGCACACACACACACATTAAACTGAGCCTACATCTCAGGATCCTCATTCAGTTGGATTGTATTGTTGTGCTCCTAATGAAAGGAAAACGTCTTTTCCACCCAGCTCGTTCCAAACTGCTCTATCTTTGAACCTTTTCCATTCTCCTGTCTTTGATGCTGCGGTATCTGTTTCTCCTCAAATACATTAAGCTTTGACATTCTATAGCTAAACAAAGTTGCTTGATGACATAACAAATTGCCTTTTTTATGTCGTTCCTAAGGCATATTAATGATGCCTAAACGTCTGTTTTAAACATTTAAACATTTTGAGGAGAAGCAAGAGTCGATTCCTGAGTATCAGCTGGCAAATCGCATGAACAAACTCTTCATGAAAGTGAAAGATGAATGAGAGAAGAGAAGGAGAGAAGAAATCCTTGGCCGGTGACTAAGTGCACATCAGCGTCAACGTCTTAATGTCGTGTTTAAGTGTGCAGTTTGTTTATTTTTTCTGTATCCATGTAATCTGGTAAAAGGCTTTGAAAGATCAGTCTTAGATAAAAAGTTGACTTATTAATGACGAATGAATTCAACACTGCACAATCTACCTGCATACCCTCAAGCCAGGCTCAGGGGTGTGTGTGTGGGGTGTGTGTGTGTGTGTGTGTGTGTGTGTGTGTGTGTGTGTGTGTGTGTGTGTGTGTGTGTGTGTGTGTGTTGGGGGGGTGATATAATTCTCACAATTGAAAGCAGATGTCATGTTTCCTGAATGTGGACCCCAGAAGCAGGCACGATGCGGTGGATAAGCAGCCTCAGTGGCTGCAGGGTTGGGTTGGGTGAACGCTGCAGATGGGCAGCGACGGCTGAAGTTGCCGCCGCTTCCACGAGCCTGATTGAAACCATGAGGTCCATCTGCTTTTAAGCCAATAAAGAGGGAACGTGCTCGGTTCTGCCATTAATCGCTGTGACAGGAGTGGGAGGGGGGGAGAGTGGAGACAGAGGGGTCAGCAGTATGTTGTTTCAAAGAGGCTTGAATTGCAGAGCATATTCAACCCGAAGGGACCAGGCTCCGATGTCACATTCCTGAGCCAGCTCTTACCTCTCACACTCAGATTCTTCAAGAGCAGCAGGACCCTCGAAATCATGAAAAGATCGTTTTTAAGACAACAGCCTGAACGCCATTTGTACATTGAAAGAAAGAAAATTCAGTGCAGTGTTTTGATTAAATCCATGCAGGGCCTCTTGGCACCGACGCCCTGTTGTTCAACCGGAGTTTAGCTTCACTGCACTTACTCTTGTTGTTCTCTTTAGACTAATCTCACCTATGTCGCTTTGGATAAAAGCATTTGCTAAACGTCTAAATGTAACATAATGAATCTGTGTTCGCTCTTTTTCACAACAAACAATTCATTGTAGCAAGCAGGTGTAACCAATAACACTGCGCCTGTGTTACATGCAGGTGCCTGGACCTCAAAGAAACACAGCCTTTATTCATGTTATTAGCTACACCTGTGCTCTCCCCCTCTACATGGCTACCAGGACTCATCTTCCTCTCATCCTTCTGTCTCTTTGTACGAAATCACGCTCAGGTTTCCCCAGCAGACATGACAGGAGTGTTAGTGCAGCTTCTCTTTCTTCTTAAACAGATGTAGAAAACACAAAGTCTTATTAGATCCTGTTTAAGATTTGAGTTTGAGGTTTCTGCCGACCGCTGACGATAACTAGCTTAATTAAAAGCAGCATATTGTATTAAAGGCTGAGCACATTAGTTAAGGATATAAAGAGTTTAATCACACATCCAATGAGCGGATCATAGCGGTGAGTCTTGATTAAGGTGCACAGCGACACACCTTATGTCATTCCAGTCTGTTCCTGAGTCCTAAATGTCTCATTTTGTGAGACAGAGAAGGTTAGAAAGGTGTTATGCCAAACACGGGAGGGAAACATGGTGTGGAATGGTTATGAGGGTGTGTGTTCATGCTATGACGCCCCTCCCCACAGCCCCAACCCATTCCTCACTGTGTAAGACATTCACATACTGTATATCCTGTCGGAGGATATGTGAGGAACATTAACCCGTCGTCGCTGAATGGATTATCTCACACGCACGCACACACAGAGGGACATTTACAGGATGCAAATAGGACACGGGGCGGCTTTTTGTGGCAATAGGAGCGAAGATACACCTCGGCATGTCGCTTTACATTAAGATGCATTGCATAGGAGGTGTGATGGCCCAAGACCTTCCTCTCACCTCTGCGGATGCCTGGAATGAGCTGTGCGTGACTGGGCGAGGGGCAAGCAGAGAGGGGGGCGAGGGAGGGGCGAGGGCGTGGAACTGCCGGCTTGTCTTCTTCCAAAGCCGGCCACATTCCTCCATCCAGTAGTCCCAGGAGATGGGGGGTGGAGGGGTGGAGGATATCCAGACTGCAGCAGTCACACAGAGGAATCTGGTGGGAAAATCTCAAGGAGAGCAATGAAGTCAGAGTCTAAGCTGAATAACATCTGGAGCCAGGGCTGATTAGGATGATTACATTAGCCTCACCGTGTTTGTGCAGTGATAACAGGACACACGACCGATGACTGATAGGGTTGCCACAAGTGTGTGTGGGTGTTGGTGTGTATCACAAGGTGAACAAAGGCAAAAGAGGCAACGTGGATTTGTGGACAAACGTAGAAGAATCATCCTTAAGTGTGGTCACTGTGGAGTGAGAGAGTGGGGGGTAGGGGACAGAGGGGTGAGAGGTCACACTGTCAGAAAGTGTGCCAGCCATGAGACTCCACGACAACACAAAGGTGCAGGTTACGGCGATGAACTGAGGGAGCCGTTTCTCTGCTGTGCATACATGCTAAATCAAAGTTAGCAGTGCAGCAGGAGTTCATGGCTGTTGTGAAACTACACTCAATAAATTACAAGTAAGTCTGATTTATAACAGACAGAGAAACCTGAAACCTTTACGTCTGAATTCAAGCTAAAACAAATAATCACCAATATCGTGCTATTACTGAAAACATTGGACAGGAGAGGCAGTAAAATAGTGGAATTTCTTTGTTTGTAAAAAGAAAAGAAAAGAAAAGAGAGGAGTGATGGCTGAGAATGAATATAGATGAACAAGCGTTTGCTGTGTTGGCAGAGCAGCAGAACAAGCTGAACACGCACAAATCCAGCAGCCAGCTTTCAGAGGCCTTCCAGTGGTGCCATGACATCATTTGTGAAGGGTCCAGTCAAACACTCACTTTTTTTTAACAGTATGGACGTAATATATTCCTTAATCCCTCAAACGTCTGCTACTTACACATGGAAATGATGTTGAAACAACTCCAGCACGACTCTCTGGAAACCAATTTCTACTCTCTTCCATTAAAGCCATCACTCTACACCTCCGCCCTCTGAACTGATACTGAAACTTAACATGCTCATCGGCCACTGTTTTTGTTTTACATCTAAACTGACAAGAGTTTTACATTCCAGTCTGGAACAACTGACCCGATGACAGGAAGTCATCACGGGGGCAAAAACGGCACATCTCTGCGGTCTAGCACTCCTGTCTGTCACATTTGTATGAGAAACGTTGATTTATGGAGCACAGTCTCCCCGTTTCTGAACCTCATCCTGTCCTGTCGAGTAAACAGACAGACCACCCAGAGACGATGAGGGATGGCAGCTGGGGGGCTCCAGGCTGGAGGGCAGGGGTCTCAGGACAGATAGACAACGTTAGGGAGTTCTTGACCCGTCGCTGTAGCCGCCAACAACCCTCACCTTTTCTTCTACAATAGATTTGACTTGGGTTGGGTCCGTATCTGCAATGTTTCTGCGATTCCCCATTTCTTCAACCAGTATCAAGGTGTAGAAGCCGTATCCGGCCTGAGTAGATACAACAGACAGCTGCGATGGACAGTTGCTAACTGCAAACACGCAAGGAGACCTCCACGGAGATTATTGACCCACCTGCTAGTGTGGCATACAGGATGTTTATTCTACACTTGTGGCACCCATCTGTCACTGTGACTTAACTATGGAAATCTGTGGACATGTGCTACAATGACACCACTGTGTGAACATCCACGCTTTTTGTGTGAAAATCACAAGTGCTGGCCGATGAGGAAATGTGAAAGGCTGCAGCAAGACGATGTGACCAAGGTAACGGAAGAGAGAAAGGAGCTGAAACTAAGTCAGTATAATGAATCAAGACAAATATACAGTATGTGTGTTGTATGTTATATACACACAAAACAGCCTAAACTAATCAATCATAGATAACAACTATTGTGACGGTGGCTGTGATTTGCAGGAGAAATTGAATCTAATCTGATTTTTCTGTCCTTTGCCTGTTTTTATTGTGAAAGAAGTAGATTTGGAAGATTAAAAAAGGTGGAATATATCATGTTTTCATTTGATTTAGGGGCCTATTTTGGAGTTTTTGCCAAGTTTTAATGTGCAAGAAATCACAACGATCAGCCTCGACCCTCCTTTGCTTGAGCACTTTCCCCTCATATACATGTCAGATCTTCTCAACTGTAAAACAAAATCTTGAAAGAACAAAAATTCCAGAGATACATTCATTATAATCCACTCATTATCCAAACAAAGGCAGTAGTGGAGCACATCTGGTTCAGCTGGGAGGAAGTTTAGCCCACTTGAGCTGGATAACAAAACAATCTGGCAACCAGAGCAAGACATAGTGAGAGTGAGAAGTAATGAGATCTGGAGAGGTATAAGGCATTATGGGAATGTTTGGAGAGTGAGGTCATGCTGTTGTTGTTAGAAAGAGATCTGGTTAAGAAGAATGCATGCTGGGTATTCTGGTTTGGCTTCTGGATTAGCTGCTTGCAATTTGACCTGAGCAAATTACAGCAATAAAGAATTTGTGCTCATTAGCCTGACAACTGGAGGGTGTGGCGGCATATTTTAGAATTAGCACACAAATGCAGAAGTGTCAACATTGACCCAGGATAATGTGTCTTTGTTGGATAGGCATCTTACCGCAGAAATGAGTTGACACATCATATCGAGTGGTTGATTTAATGGCGTGGTAATTTATCACAGACTGTTATCCAAAACTGATGCGTTGCTCATGGAAAATGGCATAGCGGCCCTGTTTCAATAGCCCGCCTGCCACATTTCAATATTGCTTTTATTGTAGATGTTCACCCTCTTCACAGGCTCGATGGAACAGGAGTACATTTCAGAGACTTATTCACCCATTTTTATTGTTTATGTCTCATCGGTGCGTATCGTACTATGAGTCATTGAAACCACAGGGTCCTTTGAAAAGCTGAGGGAGGGCAGGGAGGATTTCATTTCAGAGGAATTTACTTCCCGATGTGGCCATGGGTCACAACATTGCGTATCTACTGCAATTACATCCATTACCTAATCCACGATCACCACAGAGGCCATAGGGGCACGACGAAATCTCATTTTGTGTGCATCAAAGAGCTCTCACACACTGCAGGAGTTCACGAGACCATTAGAGCTGCCATCTTCTTTATTACATCACAAAGTCAATACATCACGTCTGCAGAATCACCTTAAAAGGTCTCTCTTACTGAGCTAATCTGCCATTTCCAACAACTAGATACAAGAGATGCAATCTGTGTTAAGCTCTGACTGTTGATTTGCCTTCAGGGAAGCCATAAAATACTAAAGCAGTGAATCAAAAATTACAAACCTGCCTAAACTAAACAGCAGTGATCGCTACAACCAGAGAAAGGAAGACTAATCAATATCAGATGATTGTTCTGTGTTACTAATGAATCACAGACAGTCTATTTTGGAGAAGTTGAGCATGCTGACATTACCTCACATGATGTCATGATGTGTATCAAATCTGAAAATAAGCCTTAAATACATAGTACTGTATGTTGAATCAATTTCCAGTTTAAGATCACTGATACTTGGATTATCTATTACTATTATTATTATCGAATTTATGGTTCTATTCGGGGATGACTCTGTTGGTTTGGTATGAGCTGACAGATATTCCCTTTATAACACCTGTGCCTGTGGGGGACGGGCAGGCAGACTCGTACTGAGGGAGGGTTTGTTTGCTCAGCCTGTGGAGGGGAATTACCCCACCAGTGCGTTATGAATTACAGCCGCTTCCACAGTGCTGCGACTAATTGAAAACTCTGTCTGACCTTAAATCAATTAGTGAGTGACTGCACCACCCTTGAGCAAACGTTTGACTCTGGAGCTCATCCACAAATTGAGACTTGAGGAAGCCAAAACGTTGCATCAGTGAAAAGTGCAGTAGAAAGCAAACTAATAGGCTCACTGTGATTCTGTGTTTTACAGATGGCGTCACAGCACAGGAGATGGAAGTCGTCACAGGAACTGCAGCACCCGTGGTAGCAGAGGAATTCGTACGAGGAGACATGATTGACGGTAGGAAACATCAAATTAAATACTGCAATCTGTATACGGATTTGATTTGGAAAAAGAACTGTTTATGTTTACTCTATAGAACGATGAATGAGCTGAGATCTCATCAGCATTGGGGAAACACAACATTTCTATCAAACTAACCATTCAGGTGGAATTGTTTTTTTCTTTAGAGGATCCACAAGTCCCAGTCTTTCCTACTGTGGGCCCTACAGACATCACTGAACAGCCCACAGTCCCCCCGACTCCAGAGGCGGAAGGAGAGGCAGGAGAGGCTGAAGGCAGCGACTCTGCAGCACCAGGGGAGGCAGCAGATGGAGCAGCAACGTTCACTGTTCAGATCTTTACTGAGAGACCTGAAGCTGAGACCCCGGCTCCTCAGCCAGACAGGGGTGACGGTCCAAACATCGTACCAAAGGTGAGATAAGTCACTAGGGATCATCAAGGGGGTCCTGAATTACATATCAAGTCAAGTACATCCTCTTATATAAGGGCGTATAAGAGTTCTTCATCCATCCTTGCCTCGAAATTTGCTGTAAGCCAAGTTTGAATAGCAGGTATGGTCCATCCAGTGCATTCTGTATACTGTACTTACTACATATTTGGAGGCATAAAACATGTTAATGTGTAATCTTTGTGTCTCTATGCAGCCGTTCTCCCAGGATGATGTCATCTGTGTCACTAAAGAGTCCATCCAGGACAAAAATGCTGTCAGTCTTAAGCTCAAGATTCCCTCCAACTGTGTAAGTTCAGACTGCACTAAGCTCCGTCTTATTCTTCTCTATGTTTGTTTTTTTATGTGCCAATCGGTGTCTATGTGATGTCGGGTAAAAATCTGATAATGTGACAAAAATAGTTTCTGCTGCTTAGAGATAAAATTGTAGTGGTTTTAGACAACAGAGAGACAGTAAAGAGCCTCTCAGTGGCCAAATGATCCTGCAGCAATACACAAACCATCATATCCCCACACACACACACACACACACACACACAGTGCACAAAGAAAATAGGCTCTAAAATAGTGTGATGCTATTCCCAGTTGGCCATTAGATCTTTAAATACGAGCTCAGCAAGAAATGTTTCCTTCTTAATAGGCACCGACTGTTACAGGGAGACGCTCTGCTTCTTTAACGTCTGCTTATAAACTTGTGTCTGTCAGTCTGAGTGCGATCTGTGGTGTGACGTCAGAGGAAGGAAGGAGGAGTTGGTGTGTGTGTGTGTGCGTGTGTGTGTAGGGGGTGGGTGGGTGGGTGGTGGGGGTTGTCAAAGGGTGGGCTCACCACAGCTGTAATGTATAAATGCCAGGGGCAGTAAAGTGTGTGTGTGTGTGTGGGTGTGTTTGTGTTAAGCAATGCCCAGATTCTTCAGAACGCCGTGGTAGCAGGTTTGAGGTTTACAGGAATCACAACTATGTAGAAATCTGGACCTTGTTGTACTTAAGCTCTTAAATAATGAATCAACTCAAGCTCTGTTAACTGAAAAATGAATAGGAAACATACGTAAACACTAAAACCTGTATTACTAAATGATAGACATCAACTTCACTTTAATTTCTTGCATCCAGCCCAATAACTAACTACAGTGGATGGTTTCCCTTATTTCTACCCTTGAGAACTCAGCTCAAGGTTTCCCTCATGAACCGTAACAAAGTTAGGGAAGTCTTATGGCAATAGATGGAGCTGGTGCATTAAATATTCAAACCCAATACGTTACAACTTTCACAGGTCATCAATCAACACTTTCATTTACTTATTTACATTTGGAAATATTCTCAGCAACTTTGCAGGCTGGTTTGAGTTTGTCCAGACAGCATGAGATGGTAAAGGCAAGCTTGTAAGGCATGATTAAGGTTAGAAATGTTAAAAATGTCAGCATTTAATGTTTACAGCTTATATAAATATGGATTTAAAGAAAGAAAGAAACATTTGGCAATGAGCCATACTTCAAACAAGATTAAAACCTCTAACAACAAATTAGATCCCAGTGGTGCAAAACCAACAGCAATCAGGACAACATTGCTCAATCAGAAGGAATGTAACACAGAGGGATTGACATTATATATTATATTTATATTCATGTTGTTTAAGGAGTGGATTAGTTTAGTAATGACACCTGGAATTCCTGATCTGAGCTGAGATTCACATTCATTCACGTGATGGAAAAGCCCTCAGATACGTTAGTAGACTCAGGTCCGGTTCAAGGCTACAGTGTTGTGCACATAATGATGCTGTACAGTCCAGTAAGTACGAACGCTCTCGACTCCTTAACTGGAATAAAGGGCTCCTGCAGTGCGGTGAATCCTGTCTGGATCAGATTACACCGGCTACACAAGGCTAAGACAACCCTTATTGGATAGAAGGTGATGGAATCTGGAGAGGGATTAGCAGAAGAGAGGAAGATGGAACATGATAGTTGAGGTGACGTGTTGAGATGATGTAGAGAGATTTGAGTTGTGATTGATTTGGAATTTGCACATTAGTGTCACACAGATGTTTTTGTTGATGAATTATGCGAGACTGAGGTTTCAGGATGTCAGAGTTTATGTTCTTGTGATATTTCTACAGGAAGAAAGCAGGACAAAGATTGCCAGTGTTCTCATGCAGTTGTGTGGGGAGGACTGCAAACTGGACATTTACCAGGAGGACAATTCAGAAGTGATCCTTGTGTCTGGAGGGCAGGTTCAAGGTCAGCAACAAAAAGCACTAAATAATCCATTTAGGACCTCAGGGTTAAGTGGCCTCTCTACCTCATGTTTCCCGTGGAATAAAGTACAGTCTAACAGCAAACACTCTTTTTAAATTTGCAGAGAATGTTGCATCGATGACTGATATGTTCAACAATGACAACATCAAAGACAAGGTACTGTATCCCTGTTTGTTTGTTTGCCTGTAGATCTGATTTCTCTTTCACACGGTTGGTGCCTCAGTTTATGCAAATATTCCATTTTTAGGCCTTAAAGAAAAATATCACAGCTTCAACACCCCCCTGTGGTGCTTCAACCATTCCAGAACATTTGAGCGAAACACATAATCCAACAAGAAGGGTCTTTAAATGCTAAATCCTATACTAATGACTTGTAACCACACTGGGTTTCGACTCAAACTTGAGGCCCAGAAACACTCCCTCAGTTCCTCACAGGCCTCGAGCTGCTAGGAAGACAGCGTGTGGGACAAACAAAAGCCTCACAAACAATCCAGTTGTCAGCTGCAAAACATGTTGAGGGAATAAGCCACGTGCAGCCGTGGGTGTTTCCGTCTCACCCTGTCTCTCTGCCATTTTGACACACACTCCATTTCCATCCATAATGAGACTAACCAAACTTACAACATATTCATTTTGTAGCCAGCCACTCACTTCTCTGCCTAGTAAACTCACTGGCATAGAAAAGCTTATTGCTTAAATACACACAATGGATTTATTAAGCAAACTCAGCCTTGAAAGTCACTAAACCAGCAGTCAAAGCCTTTACTTTTGCTACCAAAATAAAGGGAATTCATATTCAAAAACAGAGAGAGTTGTGAGGAGTTGTTGGCTGCTGTTATTGTTGTATTTGTTTGACATTATGGTCTGTTTCTATTTCTGTTTTTGTGCAGATTGGTGTTGAAGAAGCTGTTACTCATTGGGGAAAGAGCTCTAAACTGGTTCTGGTCTCCCTGCTGCTGATTGGCTTGTTGCTGGCTGCACTGCTGGTAGCTGGATACTACCTGAAGACCCACCACAAGAGCTCCAAAGGAGTCAGACTGGTAAAGTGGATTAGAGACACCTTTGTCCTTTTCTCTATGAATTGTTCTTCTGCTTTCTGCACTCAAGTTGTTCCGCATACATCAACCCACACACACCATTCAAACATCAAACTGTTCAGAATATTCAGGACATTATTGCTATGAGTTTTGGTGTTCATATCTTTAATATTTTCCTAAATATTCAGTATTTCCAGCTGAAACATCCCCATCAAATACCTATTCAAATGTCTTCAAATCTTCTTTAGGCACTTCATGCCTTCAGGCCCTTTTAACTTCATACTTTCAGGCACAGAAACCGTTGTTGTTAGAGAGGAAGCAAGTTGAAGCTACTCTTTGGTATTCAGGCATCTTCTGCTCTGTGTCTCTGATTAATTGGCTGCAACTATTGTTTACAAACAATCGACAGCTTCAAAGGATTCAGCATTCGACAAAACCATGCAGCAATTGCAATCACAGTGCATTTTAAGATAAGATGGAACTTTATTTATCCCAAGGGAAAATGTTGTTTTGTCTTCAGGAAATGTTATTCATTGTTTCTTTGTGACTAAGCACTGAATGTGGCCTTACGAAACCAAACATGGAGATTGTAAAAGGGGATAATGTTTATTTGAAACAAACTCATATGGATTTGAGGTCAAATGTATAGTTATCATACAGGGGTGTCCACAGTTAAAGTGATTCACGTTCCTTAACTGAAAGCAGCCCAAAGTCCTTCAGGCTGTTTGTGTTTTATCTCCTTGCCAGAGGGACGCAGATGGTTTGAGTCTTTCCTTTTTTTTAATCATCTTAAAAATAGATTTCACATGGAGACACACCCATGTGATGTTTGGATGGAACAGCATGTGAAATCGCTTTCATCTGGCGCCTCATTTTTTAATTCATTAATGTCTCTGTCATAGAAGTAAAACTTTTACTCCTTGTCATCCGACTAATGCTCCTCACAGAGTCTAAGTCAGTTCAGACTGGATCTTTGAGTGCTAGAGGCAGAGTGAAAAAAGGAAATCTTGCTTGCGTCATGTTTCCCTGCCTGCAATGAAACAATTACCGACACCCCTCTGAGGCCAAATAGCTGCAGCCCCATCAGCCACATTTTAAGGAATGTATTTGTTTGCTGTTGAACAACGCCCAGAAAAACATCAGTTGTAAATCAAACACATGTCCTAGTTTGCCACCTCATATTTAAACTGTTCAGTAACACCTGTTTGTTGTTAATCTGAAATTTTAAGGGATCTAGTTTGACGCATCTAAATGTTTGTATTTGTGGTATAAAACAGCAATTTTAGTCTAAATTAGTTCATATTGTTAGAATGAATTCCAACCAGTGTTCAATGTACAGAAAGTCAGGAAAAAGCTCCATCTGTCACTGTTCTCATAGTAACATACCCAGATTATGCAGTTGTAAATCTCTTGTAAATTACTTGTAAATTACTCAAGCATGTAAACAATTAACATTCTGCACATGCATATCCTTACATGGCGTACTGTGTCTAACAAGCAGTGGGTCATGTAGCTTCAGCAAGTAATGGATTCATATTAATTCATCCATGTATCAGACTAAAAACTTCCCTTTTCTGAGTAAAGACAAAATTTTAATATAGCGTAAAATGTACTGAGTATTGTCTGTGTGCTTCCCTTAGGCTGAGTCTTTCCAGGTGGATGAGGAGAACCAGGCCAACACACTCGTGTCTGTTGCCCCCCTGCCCCAGGAACCTGCCGACAAGCCCAACGTCAACGGAGAGTCTCCGCCAGAAAATGGGACCAACCAGGCCCCCACCACTAACGGACACTCTGCCACCCAGACCCCAGTGGCTGACACAGAGATGTGAATCATCCAACCACCTCACCACCTGCCACCCTTCATCCAACACCCACCCACCCGCCCCCACCCAACTATCACCCACTGTGACCCACTGCCTCAATGAGTTTGTCCTCACACTGACACAAATCCATCAACCCCAATAATCTACATCTTCTCTTCCTCCTCTCCGACCCCTCCCTCCCTCTGCATCCCCATGGATGCCCGAATGACAACAATGATGAAGTTGATGACTGTGATGACAGTGCCTGTAATGTGAAGAATTGGGGACCACTGACCTGCTGGTGTCCACGAGGAGCTGTGTTTGGATCAGACTGGTCAGCAGGGCATGGATGGAGGTCTGGTAGTTGCCCTGACTGTGGTCTAGTAGTAACAATCATGGTAGAAAAAAAAAGGACAAGAATCACCCAAAGTAACGTCAAATAGGTGCTGTTGATTCCTGACTAAGAAGCACAGTTTGCTCTATTTTTACCACAGATGTGGTGCAATGAAACCAATGAAGCCAGGCAGATGTAAGGAGACTAGTTTTCTACTATTGTAAAAAGGACTGATACTCACTGTTTGACTGTTTTATGTGATTCAGGAACTGTTTGCTTTTGTAGCCTCACTGCTTGCTAAACCTTAGATAGTAACTGCATAGTATGAAACGAGCAATAAAGGGACGCCTTGAAGGAATACAGTAACAATCTGAATTAGAGTTGGCTTCATTTCCCCCCAGGGTCACCACTTCCTCCAAAACCTGCTTGTTATGATTATTAGCTTTTATTTGGGAGCTAGAAAACAAAGGTGTAGTCACCGAACAGAAATGTTAGACAGCACGCAGCGCGGATGCTCTTTAGTTTTATTGAGGAATGCAAATAATGCTGCTAAGCTTTTCTTCTTGAGTAAATGTCACCTTAAAAATAAAGTTTCCTCTAAATCCTGTAGGCTGCTGGCATTAAGAGCCTGGCCTTTGTCGGTGCTTATCATCTGGGTTAGGCTACTTTAATTTTGCAGTTTAAATGCCATTTTTTCCCTCACAAAATCAATGTACAGTTTCTTATAAATGCTGTTTTTCTCTGCTGTTACCTTTGCATCTCTGGGAGTTTAAAAGTGACCCGATAAACACCATCTATTGTGCCATAAAGTCCATTAGGTTCAGCATTCCCAAGACGGCTTTATCTCCTTGTTTATTATGAGATATTTTAACATCAAACTTATATTGTAGCTTCTCTTGGTTGCTTTCACATTGTACTGCATGTGTAAATAGCCTGCTTTCTCTGTTAGTAGTACCTGTGCCTGACTCATAAACTGTGATTGTTAAAACTTTGTGTTTTATTGTCTCGTCTTTATCTAAACCCATTTATATACAAAAGCTTTTGGAAATCTACAGACATGCATCACAACACAGTCACATAAAGTATGTTGTAATCTGTAAAGAGGCTGAAAAGTAAGTAATCTTCAACATCCACATTTGGGAATAATAGACTGATCAGCAGTTCTGGGCATCAGTGTGTAGAAGTCACATGAAGAAAATCTGTGCAAGATAAAAGCCAGTGAAGAGTGAAGAGTATAATCTGCATTTGTACAAAAACATCTGGTCACCGTCCTAAACTAACCCGTCTAAACAGTTCATCATCCAAAATACCCTGAAGAAGAAGGTACAAAAGAACTCACAATGTGATATTTGTTATAGGGATAGCATTCAATAAGAGGGAGATATGATCTGTACTGCCACATACTGCAAAGCTATTACCAGAAAACACTGTAACCATGTTTCTGTTGAACTCTGCACCCACTCATTTCCACAGCAGTGGCGCAGTGACAGTGGAAGCCTCAGCAATGTGGGCTCAGTATGTGAACCTTTACAGCTGGCATGTGTTGGCTGTCAGAGGGTAACAAGGAGAGTTCAAAAGGGTCACATCAGCCACAATGACAGTAGAGATAAATTTGCTGCATCTACATCTGCAGTGAGAGAGAGAGAGAAAGAGACACCCACACACACACACACTCACACACACACTCACACACACACACACACACACACACACACACACCCAGAGTTGACATGCCAGCAGCAGCCCAGGGGCCATCACCTCACTCTTCACCTCAACACCTGCAGTAGCACTGAATCATTGGCAACAGTGACTCAATGTGAGATATTTCCCATTTTCACTATGAAACTCCACCAAATACGACCTTCAGAGTGCTGAAAGGACATACTCCTCTATGTACATTTGACATGTTGACATCAAATGATATGGTTGGTGTAACATTTCTTTCATAACTTTCATTCTCAAACGACACAGAAATTGACAAACAAATGTCATGTGCATTGTTGCTTTTTGTATCTGTTTCTTCTCCAGAGTAGAGTACAGCTACTAAATGTCTCTCGCTTGCTCCCAGGGGCTACATTCTGCTCCGGACACAGTTGAATGACATTTTGGCTATTTCGGCCCTCACGACAGCCAAGGCTCCTGCTAAACACAGGCTTAATGCACGCAACCCCACTTTCTTCACTTTCTCATCCTGATTTCTTAACAATTTCCCATGAATAAACTAACAACAACAAACTGAATACTTTTGAATAATACCCTTCAATGCATCTATATTAACTTGTGTGTCCGACTTACACCAAGGTCATTATATTGTATATTAGTCAAAAAGATCCCACCTCACTAAGCTGCCCATAGAGCTAGACTAGAGGAAACGTTTAAGGTCGATACAAACTCACCGTGAGAAGAAGGCAAAATTAATTGATGTTATACCGCCATCTAGTGTCATAACAGAGGCATTGCAGATTTGGCAATTTGTTGTTGGCGATTTGGTTTGATTGTCGTCTCCCAATAATATTTACATAACAAAGCCACGAATCAAACCATACACATGCACACACACGCGCGGTTTACATTCATTCCCGTTAGAAAGAAATCGTACAAAGGCCAGGACCACGTCTATTCATTATGACTCTGTGAATCATACAGGATGACATGACAAATCCATAGCATGTAACCTATATGCTGGTTTCCTAGTTCCCCGATAATGATCTGACCGGGAAAGAGATGTTGCTTTATATAGCCTCCTAAAATAAACAATGAATATCTCAAGTTTATCAATAACATGGATAATACGAACAAAACAGCTAGTAAAAACGTGCATTAAAAGTGATAATTCTTTTTTTTTTTTTTTTTCGCATCCCATAACGCTCTTACATAATCTATAGGGTGCCTGACTCAAAGCCTGCTTTTGCAGTCTGTGTCTTTTTAAATTGATTTCTAAAATGCTTTGTTTTGTTTTTCCTGTGGCTTCCCAAAAAAAACAAATAATCGGCTCTCGGCACGACATCTGGAAGCTACGTCAAAGTGAGGTAGTTTACGGTAAAAGGCTCCATTACCATGTGACTCACCGATGTTTGTAAACATGCGTCAGCCACATGTGATTGTGGCGATGAGGAAACGCTCGCGAGTCCCGCGGCCAATCAGCGACCGGGGGAGTGTCAGGGGCGGGGCTCCCGTGTTGCGCTATGGAAAAATCGTTCGGGGATTCACTGTCATAAATGTGCACTTCGACACTGAGAATAGCGACCAAAAGGATGAAAAGGAAACCAGGTGGAGCGACCTCCCAGTCCGCCATTCACACGGGACCTGGACTGACAGGAGCCAACACCCGGAACAGACCAGACTCCTCCGGCATGACAGGGAAAAGCCTCTGGATAAAGGCGTAAGTTATTTTTGTTATTAAAGGGACCTGCGCTCTCACGCTACGCACTTTACGTAGAGAATACCTCTATGATGGCGTATCCACTCTGCGCTGCTGCTAGGTGAGAAAAGGTAAGAATAAAAGCCCGGAGGCGCTGACGTAAAAGTGTTTAAAAAAAGAAGAGCTGAGAATAAAAGTTCGCAGCTTGTGCGTGAGAAGCGACACGAACACTTGTTTTGGAAACGAAGAGCGTTCGTTCCATCGTCGAGAATGACAACAGGTAAATTCAAACTGCGTCAGCGAGGAGGACCAAATGAAATCCAGGGGGAATTTCCGCTGCGTTTCTGGAAGGCGACAGCGGCGTGACGACGCAGTTGTTATCGGTGAGAAACTCGACTTCTGTCCCGATTTATTCTTTAAAAACATGGATGTTTACAAAGCGTGGAGGCTGCGGGCATGGCGTGTGAAGGCAGAACTGTGAATAGGATGCTGCGCAGGAGATGGACAGTGCGTAATGTCGTGAGGAAGAGATGTTACGCACTTCATATTGGCACCGTCGCTCAGCATCTCATTAGCCTCAATAATAAACACTAGAAGACATTACAAACGAATATAAATAACACTTTCCAGACAAACAACAGACGAGCGCATGTAGAGACTGTGCGTAATTCTCGAGGAAATACAAAAACTATGTTACTTAGAAGTGAAGAACACGATGGTGACACTGCATAGTGTTGTGTTTGGGCGTCAAACACTCTTTCCTACATGACTCAGAGCCTAGAAGGTTCTTAATAGTAATCTGGTCATTTAGTGCGCACTTGATATGATGTAAACAAGTCTTACTCCCCAAACATAGGGGGCGCTGTTGGACCCCTACAAGCTTTACAGGGATGTTGACACAGGCTCCTCACTGACACCGCTGCCCTGTAGAGTCTCTGCGACTTGGCTTAGTTTTGTTTTGATGGCAGAAATTTAAAAAAATATAAATATAATATAACATTAAGAATGAATAATGCAACTAAAGTAAAGAAACATCCCAATTCTATAGCTTTTCCTTTTTAAACTGCCTATTCCTCAAAACTGTGTGGCGACGTTAAGCACATTTGTCTCCCTCAGCTTGTAACCTACACCTGCCAGAGAACAATAGGACTCTGACACGCCTGGTGTGATGTCACTGTCGTTGTTAGTGCTGTACCTTCCTAATGACCTGAGCTAATGGAGGTGCGGTGCCTCTCACTGTTTACACGGCAGCATGAGGAGATGAAGTGAAGAGCCTCCTCATTTTCACCTCTCGTGTTTGAGGCTCTGAGGTGAAAATGAGCGGAACAGCAGGAGGCTCCTTCATCCTCCTGGCTACTGGATGTGTTTGGTAAACGGATGAATCAGCAGCGGACTAAACCAACGGCTCAACCACTGTCAGGGAAAAGTAAAAAGAGAGCGAGAGGGAGGGAGGGAGGGGAACAGAGAGATGATGGGAGAGGACCTTTACAACTTTAATTATGTGTTCTGAATAGGAACTTGTTTCCCAAGTGAATGGAATTGTCACAGTTTTCAAACAAACAGGTAAATGTCATGGGAGGAACGGATTTATAAGTGAATATCTCCCTGCAGTCTGAAGATACAGGACTGATATCACAGCACTTTCATGTCTGCTGCTATGATTTCCTTTCTGATTTGTTTACGATCACGTTTATGATAATGTCTTCCGAGGCTGACCAGTGAAACATGTGACCCACTTTTTACAGAGGAGGAAACGTGACTTCCATAGTTTTGTCTTCTATTCTTTCATGAGGGCTGCTGCCTCATAAAGCAAACACACACAGCACAAGAGGGCTAAATACGCTCAACCTACTTTTATTATGATGTATTTCAGGAATGTTACAAAGACGTAGTTACTCAAAACTAACAAAAAACAAAAACTTGCTTTTTCAGCTGGAGCCAAGGCGATTCAGCAGAACGAGAAGCGGCCTGAGGGACTGGAGCGACCGGGCCGATACGTAAAGGGGGACGGGGACAGACGTGTTCACAGCAGGGGGGCCCGGCGTCACCTGTAGGCCCTGTGGGAGAACCAGTGAGTGACCCAGTGACTTTTACAACAACAGATCCCTCCCACGCAGGGATTACAGAATAGGAAGTGGCATGGAGCCGGAAAGATGACAGCGCTAAAATTAACTCTGAGCACCGCCAGCCTTACTAGATGATGTATTAATAGACAAGTGTGAAGTCGTGTTCATCTGCAGCGAGTCAAGGCTAATGTTCCGCTGAATTACATGGCACCCAGGGCTACTTTGCAAAAGCTCAACCGCACAGGGAGGATGAATGAAGCAGTGACGAAGATGCAGTGTTTCCATACAGCTTCATTCTGAGTCAGTGTGAGGCGTTAGACATGTTTTCATCCTTCATGGAGTCATTTCTCTAACCCAGTAAGATATGTGATATTTCCCAGCAGGCATAGTGGGAGCCTGGAGAGTGTGACGCTGTAAATCAACCCCTCGATCTGTGGACTCCCCCTCGTCTCGTCCCACAGCAGACAGGATGGTGTCCGGCTCTCTCCGTCCTCATATCTCCAAACATCTGCTCGGTACAGACGACATCAAAGCTTTCACACTCTCCAGACATTATTGCTGCATTCAGGTCCTCAGTGACACAGCGACAATCAGACCAGACGTTAAATCAATGCTGCTTTTCCCTTTCACAGTTTATCCCCAGTATCATAATTCAGCCCCATTTAATGTATTAATATCCACTTTCACACCGTATCGGTTCAGCAGCTGTCTGAGTTCGTTGCCACCCGTACACAGTATATACACATACAGTACATCCCTGCATAGTGTTTACAAAGCGTATAAACACTTGACTTGCTACGCAGAGCCGAGACATAGTTCCCCTCCGTGGTTCAGATGTTGGGAGGTGCTGCTTTTCAAACACATTTGCTGGATGAGTTTGCCACTCACTCCTGATAAATTAGGACCTCTAATCTTTAAGAGGATTAAGCGCCTTCTCTGTTTACACGTGCACGCATGCACAGTACCACACCCCCCACTGTTATGCTCGCATACTCACACACACATGGCACGTCAGCATCACCATACGTCACCTACTCCACTGCGACCCACCCAGTACCTCCCCTGTGACACACACACACGCACACACACACGCTGCAAACAAGCTGTGCTGGCTGACGCTCTGCAGGATGTGTGTCCATTTACAATCTGTTACTTTTCACTTTTCAGTCGCAAACTACTATCTGGCTGGTGTGGGGGTGTGTGTGTGTGTGTGTGTGTGTGTCGCTCAGGGGTCAGAGTAAAACGGCCGTAGATTCAACCGAGATCTGCATACGTCGTTTTTGTTTTGCTGGTGAAAACGCCGGTGTGCCTTTAAAAAGCTGTGGGCTGGTCAGGTGACTGGTGGAGGAAGAAAAAAAACCCCCAGCTTGGATGCAGAAAGCCGACGCTGCAGACAATAGCAACGGCTTGTAGTAAAAAGAATGAGAGCAGGAGGGAGGCAGACAAAGTCCAACCAATGGCTGTGTTTTATTGGAGGAATCAGAAGAGCAGAAACAAGACGGCAGATGAAAGAAGCTTTGTGGAGCTCAGCGACGCACACACACACACACACACACACACACACACACACTCTGAAGCTGACTGGGTTTCTGTGTCAATAGTGGGAGTGCCTGTAGAAAGAACTGCAGTGGGGTTCTTTTACATGTTTGTTGTGGTCAAAGCAGTGAAGTGATACTCATCATGTGACTGAAATTGATTATCTGTGGCAAAAAATATCAGTATTCAATCAGTGTGAGTGCGGTTGCTCGTGAAGCCAAGACAGTGCAGTAGTGAAGAGGAAGAGAAAGAGGGAGTGACAAGAGAGGAAGACTTTGCTCAAAGACACGTCGAGGGTTTGGATCGGTTGCTGCGTCACCGTTTCCCCGTTTACAGGGCAACGGGACGCCAACCTTCAGATGCCAGATCTACGAATAGACGCCAGCTCGTTTAGATTTGATTTAGTATCGATTCTCTTTGGTGTTGTGTTGACATTTCAACAAAGATCAGGAGCGGTTAGAGTGACGTGGAGAGTTGCAGACGAAGCTGAGAAGCCTGGAGTCACTCTGCGCTGCTGTCATGGACACACACACACGCACACACACACACACACACGCACTGCTTCACACTAATGAATCCTCACCTATTTTAAGGCCTGTTTCTCTCCTGTTGCACCAACACTCACTCCCCCCCTTTAGACAGTGACACAGTATCCTATTGTGTCTCCGGCTCTACAGGGAGTTTAGAGCTCCATTTCTCCACAGTATGATTATCAGATATTGGTTGTCGTGCTTTGTTTCTGGTACCTGCCTTGTTCAGTCTGGCTCAGGTGGCGCCATCTTACTGCTGAGCCCAGCTGCTGCCTGTGTGAGGTGGATCTTCTCGCAGTCAACACACTGTCGGTGCCAGTAAAGGTCTGACCAGCTGAGGAGCGACACCTTCCCCCCTGTGAGTCCACCTAAACACGGGCCAAAGGAAACAGCAGCTCAATGTTTTGCAGGCTAAAATGAGCATAATAGTCATAGTCCGTATAAAATGTAACCGACAATGTATAGATACATTAGGATCACATTCTATTCTCACCCCTTTTCTCTCTCCAATGTTTGGACTCTAATGTTTGTCTTAAGTTAGTGTTCTAATCATATATAATGTAGCAACTATTAGATTGCAGAATTCAGCCTGGTGGTTTGTTTTTATTGACATTATTTGATATTAAAACAATGAGGTGCTATTGGGTGTTTATGGATAATTATGGATATGATACTCAACTTTTTCCAATGCAAAAGGCGACGTGTCTTTGCCAACGTGACCAACCTCCTCCCCAGGGAACTGGTTTCAGATGGTGTCTTAGAGTACGAAATCACATCTAGCACCATTTGAAATCGGTGTTCTTGAGCAGGAACAAACTTCTTGAAAGAGGACCGATGATGAGATGATGTAGGAAATGGTAAGAATGAGTCCAGTGACACAAGGAATCCTCCTGTGATCAGAGGAAACGGTTGAAGAGTTCCACTTCCAGACTACCTGATCACCCTCTCACCAAGGCTGACCGTTTTCTTCTGGTGTTCAGAGTTTCCATCGTGTCTAGCACCATTTGAAATCGGTTACAATGTGGAGGGAAAACCATCACAGAGCAACACTCACTTTTTTGACACAGCAGTTTCCTGGTGTGTTTCTCCTACTTACCAGCAGAGGGCAGCATTTAACCATGGAACATCTGCTCAGGAAGAAAGTAAGTACAGTTTAGAACCAAACACAGTCTAGAACAGTTTCTCCTCTGTTGTGACCACTTTGAAGTTATGTGAAGTTGTTTTGCTTGTTTTCTCTTTCTTGTTATTATTCAGATTCCTCAAGTTTAGATTGTTTGCTGGTATTTCACTAGTGTTATGTGTTGTGGTTTCTTTAAACAATAAAGAGAAATATGTGGTCATGTTGCACCACCAAATGCCTCAGAAGTCTCATATGTATTTAAATCACTGTCCGCCTCGTTAACTCCCACATATCACTTTGATGACATGCACATTAGAATAGTTGTGTTTTTCAATAACGGGGGGGGGGGGGGGGGAATCCTTCAGATTTATTGGATTCATAATAAGCTAAATCAAAGTTAACAGAAGAAGCGAGTGAGCCGTCTAATGATGAATACAGATACAGATTAGGTGAAAACACATTAATCTGCTTTATCTCCGGACTGAGGTTTTCAAATCAAATTCCATGCATCAAGATCTCTGAAGCTCAAGAAAGTTCAATAACCCAAGAGGGTAACAATTACAAATATTGCATTTTCCCCCAAAATTAATGAAGTTATAGCTTCAAATCAATACCTTGTTCTCAGAAATCTTCATTGAGTTCTAAATGGCAGCAGCTGATGTCATCGAATCCTCACTCATCACTGTGTAAAATCATTCTGGGACTGTTTTCTATCCTTGGTGTTTGGACAGTTTCTCTACTGCACAGAGAAGCACATTCTTGGTTGAATACTTTCACCATAGTTACATGATTGAGTCTTTGAGCTGCTGCACAACCACTCAAATCCTTGAAAACACTGGGTCAACGTTGGCCCTGTTCAAGGTGAATTGGCTGCATTGACAATGGATGTTCTACGGCTGTACAGAATAGATTTGTGATGTTTTGTCTCTTAGTACGTCATGTCCATAGTTAGAGTGTAACTATATTTATTGTTTTGTCTGGATTCCACTGCAGTGACCACAATGACTCTTAAGAACCCGACTCCTGCTCCTGGTGGTGAAACTTCAAACATGAGCGAGCCTAAACACGTCCTGCTTCTCTTTCTGCCTCTGAGTGAAATCACTTACAGGCCAAACTCACCTTTAGCTTCATTTAACCCATCCGAGAGAATCAAAGAAAACTATTATCTTCTCACATCTTGACCCTGAAACGTATTCTTACAGCTGTTCAAATAGCTAAACAGACCCAGCCGCATGTGTACACTAAGTTCTCCTCTTTCTAATGAGTTCACACTGACTGCTGACCTTCTCTCACAACTGTGGTAGCACAAAGCAAAGCTTATAATTCATAAAAAGCCTTCAATACCCAAAGGCATGAAAGGCAGAGAAACCTTCACCTCCTCACATTTTTATCTCCGGCCTCTGCAAGCAGCCAGCACAGCAAACAGTAAAGGATCAAGACCGAGCAGAGTGTTGGTGTTGCCATATCAACAGCAGACACGACCAGATACATCAGTCAACCGCGACCGTCCTTTCATTTGTGAATGAGTGTGAGTCAGAGGAAGGGAGTGTCTCAGTTTGACACTGCATCTGGTTTGGTTCTGACCTGTGCTTTATTATGATGTGGTGACTAGTCTCTTTGGTTGTGTAATATTACTTCTAGGCCTTTCCTTTAACCTCAGCAGATGTGGGAGGAATACTCACCATTTTAAATTACATATCAGTGATAGTTGGGACGTTTCATTGGAATCTGACTCACTCTACCTTTTAATTTTCCTTTTGTGGTTTGGTCAACAGGGACGTTTAGTGAATATTGCATTTGTTTGGAGGTTTGGGGGGCATAAAGGCTCAAACCAAGTTCATATTCAACATCATACAAAAGCTGAACTGGTGAAGTTATGAAGATGTTTTAACTCAATTAGATTTGGGAGTCGGCTGCTGTAAGTCCTTACACAAAGAAAGTGCTGCAGTATTATGAGCTTGTACGTGTTTACTTTAGAGATCTCTGGCACATTGATGGCATGTTCTTCACACTAAACATCTGCTTCTGCTAAAGTGTTGAGACCTCTGTGGGAAACCATTTACATCTTGTTTGTCTTAAGCTTGAAGACGTCCGTCCGCTGTTTCCTTAAGAGCCCATTCATGGAACACTTAAGCTGATCGCCACAAGCATGTGTTCTATTTCCCATTATGCCATAAACCACACTGACATAGTGTTCCGTTTCTTCATCTTTAATAATGCTTCATGTCCAAACTTGATTCAATGACATACAAGAAGGGTAAGAACACCTGGAAGTGCAACAAGCTACTGATTAACAAACTGGTCTCATGGGGATACCTTGTGACTTGAGTCTCAGACAGAAAGTACTTCTTTTGTTTATGAAATTATGATTCAAAGCCCTTTGGATTTAACTCTGCGTGACAGACAAAAACAGCTATTTTTGTTAGTTCCTAAAAAGTGGACATTTGAGAAGGAAAGTGCTCTGACAGTGATGATGTGAATGGGTGTGGCATTGCTGATACACTCTGGAAAAACAGAAGAGGAGGAGGAGGAGGAGGAGGAGGAATCAATGGAAAATAGTACCAGGGAGTACAACTAGCAGATATCCTGTTGTCACTCAGACCTTATCAGATCACTTCCTGTGCTCCGGTCACACGTTTTTCCCCCCCAGACAGGGGACCAGAAACTCCCGTCACTTGTGTTACAGGAATATGAAAAATGGCCTCACAGTTAGCTCTACTTTTACAGCCAAGTGATCTTTGTGTGTGTGTGCGTGCGTGCGTGCGTGCGTGCGTGCGTGCGTGCGTGCGTGCGTGCGTGCGTGCGTGCGTGCGTGCGTGCGTGCGTGCGTGCGTGCGTGCGTGCGTGCGTGCGTGCGTGTGTGTGTGTGGGAGTAGAGGACAGTGTGTGTGTATGAGGCTGATGTAGTACTGTGACCTTCACCCTATAACCTGAGGGTCACATGTTCGAGCTGCCATCCATCAGACGTTATCAGACGTTTTTAAGGTGTTGCTGAAAATATGTGACACTATTGTCCATTCTAGTGATAAACTATCGGGCCAAATAACTGAAAAAATTCATTTCTATTTCCTCTTCCTAAGATTTTCCAAACACATGGCACCTCGCCAGGGCAAATCAGTATCATCATAAGGACAGAAGACAGAAGGAAAAGGTAAGAATGTTATCCAATATGATTCTCCAAGTCTTTCCCAATCTTAAATAGAGCACAAATCATGGGGGTTTAAAAGTCCAACAACTCACCTCTCTGTCAGAGAACTACCCACAGTGTGTCACAATCTTTATTCCTTCTGGTTTCTATGAACTTCATGTTTGGATGGAACATTGCACAGTGCAGAAGAATGTTATTTCTGTCACATCTCCTGTCTGATTTATGAGCTGCTCACTTATCAAGCAACATAGCAACCGTATAGTTTCCTTCGAGAAAACGTTTGGTTCGCTGGTTTTGGTTTATGTTGTTGATTTAACTAGCCAAGTAGTTTCTGCTACATAGGAGAGACATTAAATGTCTTAAATCATCCCTGATGAAGGTGAGTGAAAGTTGAAACGCGTTTTTTTTCAATTAAAACTCCTTCCAAAAGTTCTTTTTCCCCTCTCATACTTGATCTACGTGATTTAATCTTGTAGACTTGTCTCTCATTTTAGTTTGAGATGGTGACAAGACTTTAGCTACATTATTAGATTTTCCTTCACTTAATTTCAGTGTCTTGTTATTTATTGGATTTATGATTAAAACTGCTTACACATGTTCAATAGCACAATTTGCTCAGATCTCTTGCCCTGGTTTTCGCAAGACCAATGTTCGGAGCATTTTAGGAGGATAAGAATTGCTCTTATCGTCCTACATAACAAAGCACATAAACCCTGTGGAACAGACAGACAGACAGACGGTCAGGCAGACAGACGGACAGGCAGACTGACGGACAGGCAGACTGAAGAGAGACACCATGTGTCTGCTCTTCACTGTAAATATTCTGGAGAATCCCATCAGTGAATGCTCCAATCAGTATTGGCGCAGGATGAGTCACAGCTTGAGCTTGACTGTACTGATCCAGTTGTGATCAAACATGATTTTTTTTTCCTATCCTGTGTTTATGCTGAACGGTAAGGATCCCACCTCGTCCTCCTGAGCCACCTCTTCTCCCTCAGGGCCTCATTAATGCACAGTGAGAGGATTTGTCTTTTACAAATGTTCTATTCTCTCTGGGAGAGCCTGAGGGTCACATGAAGAAGACCTCTGTTCATGTTTACACTACATGAAGAACACTGAATGTGTCCACGGGTGAACAAGATGGAAGAAACAACTTATCTCAAATAACCAAAACAACTCCTGGATGTTTAACAAGAGTCCAGGGACAACGTTGAACACTTTTGCAGAAATGCAAAAAAGGCAAATAGAACCTGATTTAGAGCTTCTTCAGTGTCTCAGGCCCTGAATGCTTTACAACCAGAGAACCATTGTATCAAGAAGGTTTAAGGAGAATGTTTAAGGAGCAATCTGTCAACTGAAGTCGAATAGAAGTTGGATCACGAAGGAAAATGACGGAAAATACACAAGTGAATAACTAAAAAGAAGGAAAAAAAGAAATTGGAAAAGAAACGTAGTGGTTCATGTTAATGAATAGGAGCAGTTGGGGAGGCAGTCGCCCAAAACTCTGCAGGGTCCACATTTAATGTTTGGTTTCACATAGGATCACATACTTATACCAGCCTGGGTTATGAATGATTCAACTATCTGCTCAATGAAGTCATGAGGAGTTTGTTTGTTGTTAAGCAATCACAGAGGTCCAACATATTTAACTTATCTGTATTCATTTAGACAGGAGAAGTTATACATTTATATACAGTGACTTCATCTGGAGGAATCTGCAGGTGTGTTTCTAATCTAGAGATAAAAGGCAAAGTCCATGTGTCTGCACAGAAACAGGCCAGGACACAATGGAAGTGCTTTTTTATTTGATATTGGGGTTTTCTCTGCTGCTCCACGCTCAGAGCTGTGAATGTGTTCATTGAGCTTCTGCACTATGCAGCACATAAAACACTGCTGCTGTCAGAAGTGAACAAAGCTTCAGTTTGTGAACATGAACGATGGGGTTTCCCGTTCATATGTTTTGGAAATAATTTCATGTTTCCTCTCCTTTCATCTTAGAAAGTTTATAAAATAGTTAGTGTTCAATCCCACATTGACTGAAAGATTCATCTCCATTAATACACATCACATAAAAGGAAATTAAGTTTGTTCACCCAACACTGCCTCCTAAGTGAGTCAATGTTGGTTTGTATACTTCCACCTGTAACGGCTGCAGGTTCCTGTCTCACTCTATTCTCTCATAAATAGAAGGTTTACTGTTTTTTCATATTTAGCTCCCACAGCTAATCCAGAACAATAGACAATGATGAGAAGAGAGACAGCAGGCGAAGAATGCAGTAGATTGTATCTGCATCAGCCTCCTCAGTCTGCACACTGAATAAAGCACTTTGTGCACCGCTGACTCTCTTTCATTGTTTTAAGACAACAGCACATTAAGCAAATAGGACTGCAAACTACAAACAACTTTTACAATACTTGATGTCAGTGTGATTACTCCAGTTTAAACATAAACATAAAAATAAAATAAAAATAAAAATAAAAATAAAAAACATAAATAAAGGTAGAAAATAAAAATAATCTAGTCACAGGAAATATTTACAATATGTGATACAATAATGTGGGGTACGAAAGAGAACATTACAAAAAGTGGATATATATATATATATTTCTGTATAAATTATAATCATTTTGCCATCTGAAGTGCGTTAACATTTAAATAAGGTGACTTTGTCCCCGTCCACCCAGAGAGAGACGATGCTACATAAGAACACTCGCTTGCCGTCCTCGGGTCACTGATGCTCTCTAGCAGAGAGGCGCCGTTCCATTTGGAGAGCTGATGTCAACAGAAATGAAGGGAGAATAGTTTAGGTTTAGGGATTCAAAATAAAGGTTTATCTACCTTCACTTATGATATGAAGAGTTATTTATGAATACTACAATGCTTCAGTGATAGTTTTTGAGATATATTTTGATTGTTGAGTTTCTCATAATAGTAGGCAGGAAAGGACAGATACCTTGGTCAGACAGCCAATCTAAAGACTTTGGAATTGTAATAACTCCGGCTTCAGGTCTTCTCTGGTGTCATATGAGCTATGATGTCATCAGATAAGGAATTTGTGTCAGAATCATTCAGTTACCAGTTATGTTAATGTGTTATTTTATTAGTTGGCCAAATGGCAATTTTCCCATTTTGTTGCATTCTTAATCAAGTAGCATCTGTTAGTCTGTTCTGCCTCGAAAGAGCAAAGAGTTTTTGGAAAGAAAGCGTTTCAGTTTTGGCTCAGTTTAGTATCTGAAGCTTCCATATGTTCACACATGGCCACAGATAAATGTTTTTCCACAGAGCTTGTCGCTTTATCTTCACTACACACTAACTTCAGAGGAACAGAAGGTAGTTTTACACGGAAGAGTGTGAATATTTACACCCTCCTCTATGTTTCTGCAGGTTGGGACAAATTGTACTCCAGTGTTAATTTCATCCCCATTCTTGCCTCAAACGGTTTGTGTTTTTCCTGAAGCCGATATACATGTCGGAGCTTCGTATGAAAGGATTTCCTGCTGACTTCCCCCATTCCTGAGCACAAGTCTGCAAACAGGGGCATCTAGATTTCCATAAACAGCTCAAAAACATCAAAGATGCGTTTGATGCTGCACTGTAGATTGTTTTTGTTTAGAGAAACGAGAGTTAGATATGAGTGTTCCTCTATGTTAGATAGTTTATATATAAAAAAGAATATAAGGCATTAGGATGAAAAGAAGAGTCAGCACTGACAGAGAGAGAGAAACAAAAAGATGTAAATCTAGCCAGCAGCCACGCAGTGAAGCCGTCAGTATGGAGTCTCACCCTTTCCTCTTCAGAAGACACTTTATAATGACGGCAACTATAACTACGACTGTGGACAGAAGAACAAGGAAAAGACCTATTGTCGTATTTTGACCACAATACACAGTTGGAGTGACTTTGAGAGAAAGGAATCTGTTACCTATGAATACTGTTATCACACCGCCGATGACGTGCACGTATCCTGAAGGACACAACAACATGTAATAAAGCACAGATAATCCTTCATGCAAATATCTAGGGATTTACTGACTCACCGACATCCGTGTTAGTGTCAACATCCACATTCCTCCCTGCAAGTGTTCAACAGTTGTATTAGTGCAGAGCAGGCGGCATGTGGAACCCAACGGGGCTGATTGAGGAACTTTATCAACGCAAACCAAGCAGGAGCTCATTTGTCAGGCAAGAGGGGGATTTTGTGACGATGCTAGACGAAAGTAGGAAACAGCACTAATGCACTACCTTCAGTTTCTAAGGTTCTAAAAGCTCATAAAAAGTTGAATACATTCACTTAGACAGCCACAAACAAACAAAGGCCAAACTGTCAATTCAATCAATTCAAACTCATTTCAAGCAAAGCACATCTGAGGAAATGAAACAGATTTCAACTGCAATCATGTTGTCTTTCTTCTCCTACATGGTTTTGTGTATTCAAGTGTAGCACAGGAATTATTGTGCTTTCCTACTGTGTTGCCCTAGTATCATTGTGATCTCCAGACCTTTGCTTTCCTTATACGGTCAGATTTAAAGACCAGATGAGTTCAGTCTAGAACAAATCAATTCTTGTCTGTCTGCTCTGTCTCAAGGTTTGTCTGTTTGTCTGTCCGTCACTGATGGATTAAAGGAAACTTTGTTGACTAGCGGGGCTTGGGTCAGGACACAAATACAGATGGGGACCAAAGGTTCTGTAACACATTGTTGACAATTCGGTGCATTTCTTAGAGTTACAGAATGCGTATCCTCTGATGGACAAGCCATTGATCCAGTTCTGCTGGAGCAAAACATGAAATCAGAGAAGTGTCTGCCTCTAAGTGTATTATTATCATTATATCTGATCTCTTTATGCACTGAAATGTCACAAAATCTTTCTCTACCTCGACCAGGAGGTGAAGCAGTGGCTGTTTTACCGGTTGTAGTAATTTTATCCTCAGCTGTCACAACGTCTCTGCCACCTATGAAGAGAATGACCTCACTCATCTCCAGGACTACAGAATAAATGTGCCCAAGTGCCCAAGAAGCATGCAGCATGCACATCTCTTTCATGCAGCAGGTGCCTAAGACAGACATGACTTCCCCCATGCTGCTCACTCAGACTGAGGAGATGTTTCTCTGTACCTCTTGTTGAAGGCGAGTCAGCTGGTGTTGACCCGGTTGGGATCGTTTTATTCCTGTGAGTTGTGGCTGTGCCAGATGAATCTGTGGTTGTTGAGGCCTCTGCCAGAAGTAAATTTGTCACTGTAGTCAAAACACTTTTCCCACCTACAAATAGAAGTGTTCTTATACTGAAGGAAGGTAATGACAGTACCTTCATTCATTACAGTACATTCATTTCATTCATTTCTGTCAGTGAACTCTTTCTATACCTCGGACTGTAGGAGTTGGTGTTTTTGTGGTAACTGAATCTTCTGTTGTGCCACCTATGAATGAGAACACCACAATAATTTCTGCTAAGGTTAATGACAAGGACACATGATGAGGTTCCTCAGCCATTTCTGCATGCAAATACATTTCTCCAGTCATGCAAAACACAGAGTCTCCAACAATGTGGAAGAAATGTATTAGTAACAGTATTCTGAATGGTGATGAATCATTCATTTCCTTCACACTCTGGCTCACTCTTGCCTTTTCAATGTGAACTCAGTGTGTTCTCACTTTATGGTCAAATATAATCAATGATGTTTTAGAAAGACACCATAATAATAATAATAATAATCATAATATGTTAATACACTGTTACCCTGTTGACGACAGTTAGTAAAGAAATGACAGAAGTGACAGCGCAGAAAGATTTTGAAGAAGACGCTAGAATACGAGAGATGATCAAGCACTGTGTTCAATACTGAGTGACAGCTTAGCGAGCCTTTATGTGATGTACTCCTTTGGTATCAAAAATGAAATTTCCTTGTGTACCATAGCATGAAACACTGATGACCACTATTTAAAGCAAACACTGAGATTTCAGATTGATTATTATTACCTTACAGACAGACATTGTTTTCATTTACAATACTAAATATAAATGATCTTACATCGCCTTGTAACTGCAATTCTGAGAGTATGCTGAAATTTGTTTTTTGGATTTATATCCTCCTCATTCCTATACCGTAATATAGTAGAGAGCATGTGTGTGTGTGTCAAACTTGAGGTTGAAATCTAAGGGAGCACATTGTAAACCAACCAGGTCCTGATCTGCCATATACACTGTCATACGGTAATGTGCGTATGTGTATGACATCATGACAATGTAATGATGTCATGACAATGTAATGATGTCATGACAATGTAATGACATCATTACATGAATGAAATGAAACAACCTCAGCCTCAACCTTTCATGGAGTAAGCAGCTGACATACAGAGTTCACACACACAGGTGTTTGCAGTGGACTTACCTGCACATGCTGGAGGCTGGGAGCTGTATTCACCATGTTCATTGCACACAAGAATATCATTCCCACTGAGGGTGAATCCTTCATCACAGAAGTACTTTATGACAGCTCTGTATTCTGGGAAAGCATCTGAATCCCATGAGGTTCTGCCATTGGTCACTTCATCAGGTTTATCACAAGTTACAACTAATGGATGAGATGAATACAAACAGGTGTTATTTAATATTGGAACACATACTGCATCAAACAATAGTTTCATTACTTCTAGTTGTGGCATCATGCGATACAAAAAGAGAGAAATGCACCTTTGCACTTGGGTCTCCCACTCCAGCCTGTTGCAAAGCAGCTTTGGTAGGCTGTTCCAGTGAGATCGTAGCTGTAAGGATAGGAAAGGATTAAGTTGCACTGTTTATTTGAGGGAGTTCTGATAATAGATTGATGAAGCCATGACTTTGTAATGCAATATAAAGGAAATAAATAAAAATGAAGTCACTCCAAGGACCTTCATTCATCTGCATTCTTAGAGTGTTAAGTCAAGAACAGGCATGTAACAACTTTATCCCAAAGCTGGAAACAAGCCTAAGTGTCTAATATATGATAACATGAAGCTTCAATCCCTGTGTGTTGGTCTGTGGACTACTTTCTGTCAAACAGTTGATACACACTTCATTGATTTGTTTTCAGAAAATGAACATTGTCTCAAACACAACTACTCGTCTCCACACGTTTACACGCTGCTTCATTGCTTCATGCCTCTTCTTAATTTAAACCTGCATTAATAAATAAAGTAAACCTTTACTCTATAGAAATATACAGTATATGATGATTTATATACAGCCTTATCCACTGTCATTGACCCCAAGCTGCCCCTTCTGGCAGTGGAACGCAGCTGTTTCCTTTAAATAAGCTCTGATGAGACAAGCGGATGCCGCCGGCCCAACACCAAACCTCAGGCAGACAAAATTAACAACTAGCTGGTGAGCAAATTTGAGCATTAATTACCTAAAAAGCAGATATTACACCATGGAGGTGGTGGAGAGCAAAGCAGTTACAACGAGAGTGGACCTGTATTCATCATATGGACGGGAACATGACTTTATAATGCCAACATATGTCGGCACAGGTGTCGTCAATCACCAAGGCTCCACTTTGAATGACGCAACAAAAAACCCATGTTGGGATGAAGCGCAGGACAAATGCAACTGAAAGCAGAAGACTGGAGGTCGGTCAGGTCTGAGGAAGGCGCATGAATATGTTGGAATGTAAGACAACGCCTCTACCAACTTCACAAAGGCAATTCCTGCCAAATGCACACTTCACTGTTTCATTTCTTTCTTGCTCTTTTGGGTTGATTGCAAACAAATGTACCGCAATCTGATATCAACCGAACCAAGAGCATTCATCAGCCTAAATATGTTAATGTAAACACGTGCAAGGGTCCGACTGAAACCTCCATCAGTCTGTGTGTAGTTTGGTTAAAGGAGTTGGTCCAAGCTGATACTGGCTGGATTACTTGTGATGCAAACACACTTATCACTACATAACTCACAATCAGAGCTTTCGCAACATTTTGCATCACTTCCTGACTCCACGATGCTTCCAACGCCCTGTTCAGTGTTTGCAATGAAACCAGCTGCTTCTCCTCCATCAGTGGGCTAAGACACCATGTCACTCAAACGCAAACAGTTTGCAGAGAAACTGGCCCTCCTCTGGCACAGACACACTGCTGTTTACATGTCTCCAGAATAGACGGACCAGCGGGATTAGAAACGGACTACGATTATGATCATGAACCCAGATGAGACGAACAAGAAGAAGACATGGAAGCAATATTTGATACTTACCCTTTGTCACAAATCGCCTTTACTGTGGCACCAAACAGGGTTCCTTCTGAAGCCCTGATCTCATGGCTCATATGCGCCTGAGCTCTGGGGGGACCACAGTCTCTCTCTGCAAAGCAAACAAACAAACAAACAAACAAGGCAGACGCATCATCGTTGGATGCTTCTTTAGTGAGAGCGGACGAGTGTCTTTAAAGCTGTGATGAAGGTCTCACTCTTGCATCTGAGATCTGCCTGGGTCCAGGTTCCATCCAGGCACGTGACGGTCCCAGAGCCATCTTCTATGACGTATCCATGCCCGCACTCAAACGTGACCTCTATGCCATCTGGGAAGTCATTTATCATGAGCGCTTTGTCCGTTAACACCACGGTGTTGGTCCCCTGAGGAGGAGGACAGGCCGCTGGAGGAAGAGGAGGGACGACAGCATGAAACCAACCTAGGCTATAAATACACTAAACCTGAAAGAGTGCAAGGTGATGTTTTATACGAAGGAATGAGGACACAAATGAGGACACTGGGTCAATGATATATACAGTGATGGAGTGAGGCACAAAGAGGCTGTTTCCTTATTTTCTTAACTTGCCTGAGTGTCTAAGTTGTGTGGTTGTCAGCACACAGTCTATAGTGATACTGTTGAAATAAAGATAAAATACATGTAGTTGTTTATTAATCTGGTATGACAGTTGAATGATATTGATTTTAAATAAATAGTTGGATAAGTTTTCTATAGTTTGTGATGATGGATGTTACAGACTGACACACTGAAGCAGAATGTTAGACTTTTGTTTATGCGATATTCAATAATAAAGTTTATTCGGCATCATATGAAGTCATTTTCATACACACAAAAACATGTTTTAATTTGAGTTTACGGTGACCTAAAACTTGCCGTATTCTTACTTTAAGTTTAAAATTTAATCTTGGTGAGATGATCAAATAGTCGTTATCATTTATAAACGCTGGTATTTAAGTGAAATGTAATTACGCATCTTATTTGTTTGGTTCTTTCCTTGTTATTAAACAGTTTGACTGACCTGCTGCTGTCTGGATGAAGAGGCAGATGATCAGCACACTTCGGCTCATTCTCCCTGTAAAGGTGTCCAGTAAATGTCCCATAGCGGCTCAGAACACAGTCCAGATTCAGGCGAGTTGCCGGTTCGAGTCCTAACAATGAGCGGAGAGTTGACAGGCTCAGAGACTGACTCTCCTCCAACGCGCCCCATGGTTTTATATGCGTTATCAAGTTCGCAAGTATAACCGGATATAAGCTCTATTACCTTTCATAGTAAAAGCAGACAACGTCCCCATTTTTGGAACTACTCGAGTTGAAACTGCGGCTACACACATATTAATGTCAACATTGAAAAGACTTCAGCAGCATTTGAGTTAAATCTGCACTATAATATGAGATCTACTCAACAAATAGAACAATAGAAGACAATAGAAACCGGCATTCTAATCCGTCTTATTTTGAAATAAGCATTAATGAAGCTTCTATTTAAAAACGAACTTGACAATTTAACTACAGTATCCTAGCGTCATAATCCAGACAGAATTGAAAACAGACACAGTCAACCTAAACAGGTTGTGCACTTCACAGTTGAATACCTCAGCATTAATGGGATTTTAAGTCGATGTGAAGAGAAAATAACTCAAATCTCAGAGTATCTCAGGGTGCACACGGGTCAGAGTGAGTGGAGGAGTCTGGACTGAGGCATGAGGCAGAGACATCGCCTGAAGTGATACAAGGAAAAAGGGAACTTTATGGGTGTGACCAGAAGAACGAACGAGAGAGAAAATCCCTACAGGGTGTTCCCTCCGACGAATGCGTCATCAAATATATGATGTCATTCTGTTTGAAGTCTGGTGGACACAACATAGCATGTGGAAGTAAACAGAGTGATGAACTCCATTTGCATTCAGAGGAACATACAGATATACAACAACATTAAACTAATCTGTGTGATAATAAGATCATATCATGAGAATTTAAATGATTTCATAAGGCACCTTGTAAATAAAATAAGATGCTTAACAGTGTTAAAACATTAAAGAAGAGGTCAAAGGACAACAACAACAAATAAGATACAGACACAGAGCTAAATATAAACAAAGGCAGGCTAAAAGTCAAACCAAGTGAATTAAAGTACCTCAGGGTGGATTGTGTGGCAGCACAGGTTGGTGATTCTGATGTTGCTCACAGTTTCACTCCACAACGAAGCGTCTTGAGTCATTTGTCTGGTTCAGGCTATTGTCATGGATACATTCCTGAGTTTACAGCAGAGAGGGAGGGCTGAGCGCCACTGCCTCACTGCCTCACTGCCTCACTGCCTCACACACACACACACACACACACACACACACACACACACACACACATACACACACAAACGCATGCACACTCTGGGGTCAATCCAACACGCTCCCTCCAACTCCCATTTTTAACCACGGGTTTGTCGAGAGGGGCCTCCGTCTGAAGCCTCCACCCAGCGTTGCCTTAGAAACCCAGACAGGCGATATTGAGAAACCTGGCAACAAAGAGGCAGCAAAAATTGGTGGAAAGGAAAGTTTCATTTTGAACGCCAGGGAACAGAAACATCAGGCGAACGTCAGATGATATTTTTGACGCTGCTCATCACAAAGGAAAAAAGGAAGGCAGGAGATCCAGATCTGGCTGGTTAGGGAAAAACTGAACGAGTGGAAATTAAAGGCCCCCAGTTGCTGTCAAACTGATGCAAAGGCAGTAAAACGTTACCTGTAAAAACTGTTTTCTGCCTCATGTCCTTGTAAGGAGCTCACAGGAATGAGCCGGTTTCCATTTCAGACCTTTGCTCACGTTAAAAGCCTCCATGAGCTCTCTGCTAGTCTGCTCCTCTTATCTCTCCAAACACTCTGTACACACCAACACCAAAGAATCCATCTGCTGCTGCTCGTATCAGATAGAAGGTGAAAGAAGTCAGCATCCAGACATGAATATCAGTCTCACTCTTGCTTAGGCCTTCCAACAATGTGAGGTCAATAGTAGGACTAATCTATATTCAACACATTTGATTAGCTTGGATTTCAATGTAAAATGATTTGATGCATATTTTAAAGATAGTGTTTCCTTTTACAGTTACTACATGATGAATGACCTGAGATGATTCTTTACTTCCTGTTCACAGTGGATAATAACCTTATGAGTGACATGATCAAAGCATTTTTCCTCTCCATGTTTCCTCTTGTTTGTCTCCTTATTATGAAGAAGACCCCATATTCAGCACAATGTCAAAAAATGATTGACAGAGGGAAGACTGTGTTTAAGCTCTCTGCAGCTACAGTAAATTGCAATGTGGCTATGTGCCACCTAGTGGCTACAACATATACTGCATAGACGTGACAGAGAGGAGATGAAACGATGCTATTATTACCAACAGAATCCACAATAACAATGACTTCAAAGGCTCACGGGTTCAAAGATAAGTTTGTCAACTCATCTGACATCAGAGGATTTAATCATTGATGTGTCTGTGCCTGAAAACAAAGAGTGAGATTAGTTTCATATCGCCGCCTTCTTTCATAAGCATATCGGTCATTTCGGTCACTTATGTGTAGTGTGTTTGCTTTGTGAAGACGTGTTGTGTTGGATGATTTATCCTTGGAGGCTACTTGTTACATTAATGCTCTATTTTTGGGAAAGCACCTGACAGTTCCAATATGTGAATGTCCATCTGTATGAATGGATGTTGTGCATTTCTATACATGTCACATCCATGAATAGACTTCTCTAAATCCATACTCATACAATCAATGCAATATTGCGCATTCAATGGCCTCCGTGTGTACAAGGTCACACTAAGTATGATTTCAATGCACAAAAACATGTGAATGACTAATCCTTGATTAATACCTTGGATTTTCCACTTGTTTCCATTATTTTCAGTGTAGTATGCAGTCATCATGTGCATGTTTCTTGCTCTATATGTAGTTCAACATGTAGAGTACAGTAAGAACACTACTTTAAATAGATTTAGTGTGTGTGCTCAGTCATGCCCACTTTTGAAATATGAACATTTAATGGAGTCTGAGCTTGGTGCTGGAATTGAAACATACTGTATCTTCTTCATGTGGTAATGTTCTCACTACACGAAGTCTGCTGCCAACTGGATAATAACTGTGGCTTATCGAGTATCTACAAGGCTGCCATGCAATTTATTACATTACATAAAATGACAGTTTTAAGGTCCGTTTTGTATTTGGACTGTACTTCAGTTTCAGTACAAGAGGCTCAGAGGGTGTTTTCAGTAAAACTTTATTTTTCAGTGCATGAACGGAACACCATGTCAAGGTCAAAGCCTATCCTTTCCAATTCATTTTTAAATATTTTCTCTCTTTTTTTACATAAAAAAATAATGGAGCAATTTTAGTTTACCTCTATTCTTTTTTCCCGAAAGAGCACTCAGCAATTATTTATAAAGATGCTGTACAATATACAAACATTTACATCTACTGGTCCTACATAATGTAGAAGATACCACAAGGATTTTAACTCTAATGAAGCAATGCAAGGCCACAGTATGATACAGAGATGAGATACAAAATGAGAGAAATAAAAAGGGGGAAATAATAGGTAAGACGTCATCTAAGTGTGGACCGGAGAGCCGCTCCCTGTATACGACACTCTGGGTTGGATTGACTCATTCAACCAACCAAACTATTGCACAAAGCTGACCACTGATTGGCTCATAGCTCACCCACTAGTGTCCTTTTAACCTGAAAACCCCCATTATACCGTCACAAACCAGCGTTCCTCAGAGTTCTGTGTCTGACTGGTGCCACCACAGGACATGAGTCATTTATATTGACTTTATCACACATTTGCTACCATACTGCCTCCCTGAGCTTATCTGAATATGTTGCAATGTATGCGCTTGTGTAAGCAGGTATGCTGAGTATATTTATATCTTCTTTTCTGAAATTATAAAGCAGAGGTTCCTAACAACAACAACAGATTCCAGAATATAATTATGAGACTGACGAGTGTGAGGTATGAAATGATGGACACAAATCAGTTCATCACAATTCTAAGTTAGAGGTTGGATTATTGAGGATGTTGTTTCCACCTGCTTTCATTGCTTGGTTGGTTGGTTGGTGGGCGTGTCCATTAGCAGGATCACTCACAAAGGTCTAAACTGATCTTGTCAAAACATTGTTCAAGGGTTTTGGTTGGGATGGTTTAAATAGTTTCTTAACATAATGTATGGCATTTCATTTTTTTGTCATTTTCTTCAACAGTAATATAAGACATATTATTCCCACAATAGAATATTAAAAGGTCTGGACATAATATAAATTTAAAACATATTTTCTTATGACCAATACAGAAATGTAGTCTGCTATCCATTTTAGAGCAGCAAAATCATTGTCTGGTCTTGTTTGGCCTTGGTGGAGGTATGCATGTAAATGGGTGCATTTCTAATAAACCTTGAAAACTATAAGATGTGATCTCTGCATGCCTCTTCAGCAGCAAAACCTCAGTGAAGCAAAATGTCACACAGTCTATCCTTCAAACTCCCCTGGTACATAGGAAGATAGAGCGGTACAAAGCAACTTAATCCACCACGAGGGACACAAATCAGAGATAGTACAACATTCTATCTAAATGCCATTCTAGCCTCTGACAATCAATCTTTTAGCAAAACAAACAGTGTTGTAAAAATAATAAAATGGCGATGCATCAATAGCAAGTCAACATCACAACTTAAATACAACTCTTAGTCATTCTGTAGTGCTACAAGGGCAGATGCAGTGCAATGGAATTCAATAGATAGTGTAAAGTTATATTCTGCAAAACATGACAAATTTCAAATATATATTATTTCACAATGAGACACATTTGGAGCAATTGCAAACATTTGGTAAATATACAGTAGCAGTTTGCACATTACCTATACATAGTATGAACTACAAAGAACCATGTAACTCCTACCACACTGGAGAGATAAAGCTCAGATAACATGGGGACAAATCATTGAAGTCTATATCAAAATGAGGAATGGTTTGGAACAGCTACATATACATATAGTATAGTCATCTATTATCTCAATAAATTACATACTGTCTTATCATACACATGGTAAACAAGATCTCAAACCACAAGTTTCTGGTCTTTTGTGATGATGTTGTTTAAGGTGAAACGTGTCTATAGCCATAGAACAGTCTAGAGTCTCCAGTGAATTGGATGCTTGCTGGATTGTATTCAAAAAATTCTGCCTGGTGTTCAGTATGAGAATTATAAAACAGAAACAGGATCATCCTCAGTGATGTGCAGGACACATGCAGTAAATCAAACATAAGGACCTGGCAGCATGCGGAAGTCAAAATATACCACAATGAGAGTGCAGACAACCGAGAGCAACATAAAGCAGCCACAGTTAGTGTCATCAGCAGGTGAGAGGTCAGAGCCTGTCTGCTGTTTTGCATATGGGATAATTGCATTGTAATGGGTGAAGCAATGTTAGTCGTTGCTGTTCCACAGGAGCTTCCCAGAATTGGCACATAATCACATTTCGTCATGTTGATCTGGCAAAGGCCCGAGCATGCCGCACATGCTGAAGTCCCACGTCAAAGATGCTGAAGCAGCAGCCAAGGCAGAGGGGAGCTGCTACATGCTAGAAAAGGAGCTCAGGACTTGCGAAAAAGACAAATCCAAATGTGGCCCAAAGATGGAAAAAGTGGCAAGATGTTGCACTTATGTCATACTCCTTTTCTTTTCTTTTTTTTTTTTTTTTCTAATGGAAGAACTAAAAAACAATACACTGATGATACTGTTAAATACTCCATGGCACAGCTCAAGTCTATAAGGGATTTAAAAACCATTCGTGTCAGAAAGGGTCATGAAGGACCTCTGCCTGGGACAGGATTCTGACCGAGCTGGGCACTTTCCAAGGACCCGGGCTAATAGGTCCCTTTGGGCTCTGTGGCGATCCTGGAAAATGGTTCACAGAGGCCACATTGTCTTCCTTCCCATTGTCCTCTTTGGAGTAGATAAATGTGTCTTGTCTTCCCTTTGCCTCTTTTGGGGAAACCACAGAGCCTTTTTTACGGCACATGTCTTTAATAGAGGACATTGTGTCTCTTTTGTTGATAGTCTCTTTGCTCGTGTTTCTGTCTTCTGTGGGTTTGCTCTTCCCATTAGCATCTCTCTGCCCAAAGTCTGCGCCTTTTGCTTTCTCGCTCTCTTTCACTTTCTCGCTCTCTTTCACTTCATGACAAGATGTCCTATGATGCCGCGTCTCCCCCTCCACCACCGCCACCGCCACCTTTTCTTGCTTAGGGCCAGTCCTGCTCCTTTCACCTCTTACGTCTGTCCCTTGTGTACGTCTTCTGATCTCAGGGTTCGCACCTTTGCAGTCCTTCTTCTCATCATCCATGCTCTCTCTGCTGGAAAAGTCATTTAATCTCAGGGTCGAAGACGCTCGCCGTACCTCTTGAAGAGATTTCCTCGTGTTTGCCGATCGTGTTTTCGTGTGAGACGGAGACGTCCTGCTGCTGCTCAGCGTGGCTCCCTGCGTCTGACTCTGAGTCCTGTGGGGATTGTGGGGGTGCTCTTTGGCTTTGGAAAATGTCTCCCCTGTTGTCTTTGGGCTGCTTAGCTCACCGGAGTCCTTAATGGGCCTCATCCTCTTGTAGAAGGTGTTCTGTTCAGGGGCGGTTGCAGGGAGCCTTTCTCCCTCCTTGTTTGCCCACTCGCCGCTCTCCTCCACTGAGCCTAAACCCCGGCTCTTCTGGGGCTTTTGGCCCTGTGAGGACACGTTGCTCCAGCTGGGAGAATGTTTCAGTTTTCTGGAGAAGGGAGAGTAAACAAAGACGGAAGGCCCAGTGGGATATGGAGAGGACAGGGGTGATGTATCAGAGAAAAATACCTCCCTGCTTCTGACTTTTTGATCGTGATGACCTATAAGGGAAGCACACATTTGTCATCCACGGTGACAGAAAGATCAGATACAGAATACCACACACAGGCTTTATTTGAAAGACTGACATTCAGAATAAGGAGGGGAAAATTATACTGTGGAGGTGAACAGAGGGAAGACAAAATTACCAAGGTAAAAGAGGAAAGGCCAGTAAAAGCAGAAGCTGTTAGTGTTGGTGCTCAGTGTAGTAGCACACAGTAGAAGTTGTACTACCTGCATCAGAAGCAAGAGAAGAGCCAAAAGGAAGCAGATGGTTAGAGCCAAAATAAATAAAATTGCATATAAAACAAAAACAATCAAACTACATAAAATAAAGCACATCCAAATCAATAAAGGTCACACTGCACAATAAGAAACAACCAAGAACCAAGAACCAAAATCATCCCAAGAGAAGATTAAAACAGATAAAGATAGATAAAAGATAAAATATTAACGTTTTTTGTTACAGTCTCAATCATGCTGTAGTTGAGGACATTATTATGAATCAATACTGTCTTATTCAACTGACTATGATGAAAAGAATAAACACTTTCTGCTTCTGCCTGAGGAACTCTTACTCAAATGTTGTGGAAATCAGAAAGCAACAGGCGACTTAACACACATTCTCCTACCTAAAATACGACATTCAGGCAGTGTTTCAAGATTCAGTGAAAGGGAAAGAAACAAGCTATCCAATTTCTTCTTTAATAAAACAGATTTGGTTTGGAATGCAAAGGTAAATAAAGGCTTTCCCTCGTACGTCACTGAAATTGGTTACCGGAGTTCTAGAGATAACTTTGACAGAGCAAAGACGAGCTGCTTTAATAAAATAAAATAAATAAATCAATCTCTGCATTCAAGTAGCATCTCCTTAAGCGTGTACATACCGCCATCTTGAGCGAGGCCGGCTCCAGGTCTGAGCAGCAGGGCCACTTTGCTTCCTCCAGCCTGGATCAGTTCAATGGCCCGTGTGTGGGAGATTCCACGAGCCGGTTCTCCATTAATCTCCACGATCTCATCTCCGACCTGTCGGCAGTGCAGAAAAGGCAATTATTAACAGCAATACACTTATCAATGCATAACACATCCTACTGTGCAGGATGGAGTAGACTTTCACACAGACGCAGCATTTATTAATGTAGATTTCATGCCTGGCACGGTCATGTAATACCCCGAGGTATCCTCTATTATTGGAGATGACAAAATAACCCAGGATAAAGCCTGTAAACATGTCTGTCTGTTAAGCTTTAATCAGTGTTGACACTCAGCTCCACCCTTGGAGAGGCATCGTCATGCCCAGATATCGGTGAAGAGGGCCTGGCATTCATTCCCACAAGGCCCTTTTCTTCATCCTAATAATAAAGTGTTAATGTAATCCCCATGGGAAATTCTAAATTAGCTGAAACCACAGCACACAGGGTCAGAGACGGCTCAACCTCCCCGCAGTTTGCAAGGATTCATTTCTCACTCAAGGACACTTGAGAGTGACAGATGCATGCTGACCCTGAGGCTTCAAACGGGTCCTCTGGTGTGAGGGACCTCTCATTAGTTCACTATGCTGCCATGTTGGCCCTATTTGCCCGGTAGTACTACTTCAATTACATTACAAAATGAATACAAAATGTGCAGACACATCACAGCTGCAGCCCTCTACAGCATTCATACCTCATTACTGTAACTGGCACTTGTTACAACATAATTCAGGCAGTCCATTCAGCTCACGGCAACAGAGTATATACACCCTCTGATGTTCTTTGCTTAAGCAAGTTGGATGATATTGTAGATATCCAATGGTTTGCACAACAGCTTCTCATTGTGTTGAGCAATGTTGAGTGTCTCTAAATGAGCTCAGACAAACATCCAGGGATTGTGTTTGTATTTGTGGCAAACGTGTGTGTGTGCTTCTAGCAACACAACATTGCAGTCCAATTTTTTAAAAACAACTCACGCGGATCCTTCCATCCAGCTGAGCAGGTCCGTCCTCAGCCAATCTCAGGATGTACAGGCCCATGTTGTACTCTGTGCCTCCTCGCATACTGAACCCAAAGCCCCTGAGCCCGCGCTCCAGCTCCACTGTCAGACAGCCCTGCAAGAGAAGGGAAGGTAACTCCACTGCACTGCACTGGAGCATGGCTGCATAAATACAGTTTACTACTATAAGAACATTTATATGAGCCACGCAACAACACAATGTTCATGCACAAAAATCATTTTAATGCTCAAAAATGCATCGGAAGAGGTCTTATTGAAGATGATACATTGGTTTCATCAGTGAAGCCTGTTGCTCAATCACATGAAGTAATTGATGAATGGCTTTGTTTGTCTCCTTATCAACCCAACATAGATTAATGGTGATGTAATGGGGGCGAGGTGTCATGCTGTGTAAGCGATGAATAAAGTGTATCGTACATTTCTACACTCCTACAGTCACAATGCAGCATATCCCAACAGAGCATCAGCATGTTTTGGAGAGAATGGAAACCTGATCCTCACCTGGTTGGGTCCTGTCACACACAGCGTTCCCTGCTCGCTAAGAGGAAGAGATTTGTGGTCAGACCAGTTGAGTCCCTCCTTTTTCTCCTCCAAATCTAGGTTATAACTAAAATGGACAACAGTGTTTTGTTAAATCTACAGATTCTCTCAGTAACATGTGCTGTGAAAGGCACACACTCAATGTCAAGTCATTATCTAAACATGAAACCTAAAATAATGTTGGTTGTTGGTGAAGTTAGCACAGGCAGGATTGCTGCATTATTATTCATGTCATCAAAACCACACTATTTTGTGTCGTGTTTGTTCCTGTTGCTTGAACAATTTTTTAACTATTTATGGCAGCAAGCTGGCAATTTCAAAAGCTTTTAGTCTCGGATTCATCAAACAGTTTCCACAAGAATTGCATCCCAGCGTAGACAAATACATCAGAAAGAGCTACAGTAATGATTCGGAAAACATGGGCACTGAGCAGTGATGGGAGATCAGCTTGGACTCTATTGAAGCAGTGTTGTTGTGAGAGCGCGTCCTTACCGCTCGTCCTGTAGCGCCGACCTTTGACAGATGGCCCGGTGCTGAAGGGCTGGACTCTGTTTGGCTGAACTGGCTCCAGATGGAGGGCCCTTGTATTCTGCAATGAATTTTAAGTGAGCAAACCAGTTAAAATGCCTACAAATAGAGAACGTCCACCTGTTTCATATTGTAAACATCCTTTCACTTTAACCCTATTAAAACATTTAAATATAGCAGGTGCATATAAACCTTTCCACATGCACGGAATTACTCACCATCCTCAGGAACAACAGTGAGAGTTACAACACTACCAGCCTCCTTGATAAGCTGAACGATGTCGTTGTGGGAAAGCTCTATGATGGAGCGTCCATTCACAGCTGAGATGCGATCTCCAACGTGCAGCAGGCCACAGCGGTCCGTGGGACTGCCCTCGATGATACGGCCAATCTTATGAGGGATGACTGCAAAGACAGATATGAAAACAGTCTTCCACTTGTGCTGCAAGTGAGAATACAAAAATATCTCACATATCACAGATGCAGGACCTCCAAAGGTGGAGTCTCACCTCCATGGGGGGGTCTGCTCTTGGAGGTGAGGATGACAAAGCCGAAGCCCTCGGTGTCTTTGCGGTGGAGTGTGATGTCAAAGGACTCATGGTCCAATGCGCTGGGCATTGGTAGGCGAGGTAGCTTGGGAGAACCGTTCACCAGCACTGGAGTCATGTTCAGAGCCTCCTCCTCTGTTGCATCTGTTATGGAAGCAGACAGATACTAATGCTTTAGAGAGATACATCAGATATACAGTACATGTTAATGCAGCTCATTTAAATATGGCAGGCATTTAAATATTAAGAGTCCTTCACTCCAGAGAGCCAATGATGCCCCTTGGGTGAGTGGTGAGCCATCGTCAAAAATTAAATAGCAAGTCAAGTTCTTTATGTTATCATCTGGATGATGGAGATTCTTTACTGACATACAGCAGCAAAGGATACATGACATGTTATTATTGTGTTATACCAATACCAACAAAGCATCCATCCATGTATTAAAATGAAAGCATTACACAATTACATTTAATTCAGTAAATGCATTTAATGTTCAAGTTCTGTAAGGTGTCTATATCCTGTCCTCACCTCTGTAGATCACCTTCCTGCGTACGGTCAGCATAACTTGACCATTCCGGGCAGCGTTGGTCATTAGATCCAGCACCTGCTTATGGGAACGACCTTTGACCATCACTCCATCGATGCCAATCAGCTCATCTCCAGCTCTCAGGCGACCATCCTTCTCTGCAGCTCCGTTGGCCACAATGGCCCCAATATACACCTGGGGGAAAACATTCTGATATACGGTCAGTCCACAGTCCATAACCCTTTCGTCCTTCTTAGGAAATAAGAAGGAAACAATGACAACATGCACATTATGTTAGAAGAGCTAAATGCATTTCTAGGGATTTCAAGGACAGAGTTACATGTACTTACTGGCTGCTCTGGACCTTCTCCTCCCAGAACACGGAATCCAAAACCAGTCTCAATGTCTCTCTTTAGATAAACATCAATGTCTTTGGTGTGAGGCTCTGTGGAAGAGAGACACTTGGTCACTACTAAACATTTACAAGAGCGAGATTTGAATTATACACTTGAAAAATCTGAAGTTGTGAAGACTTGATTTGATCCACACTTACGTCTGCTGTCCAGCAGGGCTTTGGACTTGAGGTACATTTCTGTGGAATCTCGTTTGGGGGAGTCGATGGAGCGCAGGGTGCTACTGTTGGAGTGGTAAGGCAAAGCCGGGGGAGCTGAGTCTGTTATACCATCCAAAGTCTCAGTGCTGGCTGTCATTTCCTGTCTCTGAAAACAAACACATGACCATCAACCCCACATGTTCCATGAAACATCACTTCAATTTACATTTAAATTGAATTAGAGCCCACATCCTTTGGTACTGCATTGCATGCTTTTATTGATAGACTGATTCAACCCATTATCCCCTTGCAAGTGGCTCAGGATCTACTGGTGATAAAATCCCTAAAGCTATAAAGGTCATTTTCACTGGATATCCGTTACAAAGACTATTTTCACTTTACATTCCTCATATTATTTTGATGGCTAAGCAATGGGGTTGGAATGTAATTTGAAATCCAAAGGAAAAGGCGTGATTTCCCTGTGGCCATGACAGGCCAATTCAGGCAGAAAGGCCAACGTCTATTATCTGAAACTGTTGTATTAATAATACCACCATATCTAAAGAGGCTCATCCATGCTTCATTAGCACTGCAATCCCATGACAATGGCCCGAAGAATACAAATACTGAAAGGAAGTAATTAAGACCATTTTTCAGAGCGCACAAAAGGAGGCGCAGAGAACATAATCAATATTCAAATGTATTGCTATCTTTTAATTTGATGCAACAGAGGCTTACTGCTTAAGCTGAAGGACAAAAACCTTTGAAATTAAATTGAAGGATAAGTCCCCTAAGGAGGTACAATAGAGAGGAAATAGGAAACAATATGTTTTTACTCACAGGCTTTAGACTCTTCACAGGGGATGTTTGACCTATAAGCAGAGATATAACAGGATGAGGTTAAGAACACAAGCAAGAGCTCCAGGATCACTGAACCACTGTCCACCAGGTGGCACTGCCTGTCAGACAGAGATCAGGCAGCAGGGAGCATAAAAATAACCTGGTGAAATGCTCTCAACTCAGGAAGGCGCATCGCTAAAGAATGCTCCATTAGGGAACATGCAAGTCCATGTGCGATTAAAGATAAATAGGGAAAGATACTGCATGTGCGTACGCAGGAGTGCTGACTACATGGAAGCCCAACGCAGAGCAGGAATGCCAATGAGATTATACATTATACATTCATGCACATAATTCAATGGCTGTTAATTCTCTTCCCACTCCATGTTCACTGCACAGTACAACCACATGCTTTACAGTCCGTTTGTTCCCTACACATCATCTCTTACAGGCCCCTCCCCTTTCCACATCTCCCTGGATTAATTAGATTTACAAACACTATAGAGCCTGACGGGCATATAGGGTGGACCCACACTTGGCCTGAGGAGGAGCTGCTCTTACAGGGAGAGGTGGCATCAAAGGGGCGTCTGCTTCCACATGAAAGGCATTAAATGATAAATAAGTAATAGTAATAAAAACAAAGGATGTTTGTACCTGAACCAGTCATTTTCTTACATTTGCTTTATTTAACTTGTTTCATGTGTGTTTCATGTGCACAGTACCGCCCATGCCGCATGCGCGCACACATACACACACACACACACACACACACACACACACACACACACACACAGAATAAAGCCAAAGGTCACTGTCTAATGAGTGTTAAATCTGGCATTAGCCCTCATTTGTGCAGGCTGGGTGACACTGAGCAAAGCATCACGCAGTGTGTGCATGCACATGGTGGTACATCAGTAAGAGTGAGAAGCGTGGGTGCTTAGAGGAGGGTTGGGGTGTGGCTACAGGGAGGAGGTCTGTGGGGGCCTTCCACACTCTATAGCCATTTAGCTACAGCTCTTAAGGGACCGTGGCTATGCATGAATGCAGAAATCCCCTGAACGCAGCAGATGATCAAAGCCAATCTGGGACTGAACAACTCGCACAGTGATTCCCTCAGGAAGCTGGAGATGGATGAATGAGACATTTGAAGGGTAATGTAATGTAATGTAATTCCGCCTCTCCGACGTGTGCTTGACCACAGTATAGACTGGGAGTCAAAGCAAACACACACATGCAGCACGGAGACTTGAGATGCAAATTTAATGTTTGTGTTTGTAAAGAAGAAGAAAAAGAAGATTCTATTATACTGCAAGGGGGCTTTTCTCAAAGTGTTGGGATATTGAAATATTTTCAAATTCCATGGCAACAGCATAGAAACCAGTGGATGGAATTCTTTTCAGGAGGAAATAACTGTGGTGACCTCAAACAGACACACAGTGACACCGCCCAGGCATCTATACCACAACAGAGTGTGTGTGCTCAGTGAACAGACATCACCTTCAAAATCATCTCACCTCCTGTCAGAATCAGCACGCTGACCTGTTGCACTGTTGAAGTTGTATAATGGATGGATACAATGTTAAGAGATGGATGGAGGAGAGGATAGACAGACAGATGACAGAATGTTGTTCCAGCTTCTCACCTCCTCGCAGCACGATGACATTGACCTCGCTGCCCACTGCTAGATCTTTGAGGATGTCCACCACTTGGGCGTGGCTTAGCGTCTGGACATTTTCTCTGTTGATTTCCTTAATGACGTCTCCTTTCTGCAGACCTCGGCACCACTGGGCATCTAGGATCATCTTCACTTTCTGGCCCAGTGGGCAGTCAGCGATGGCAAACCCAAATCCTCCAGGGCCCTTAACCAGCGGCACGCTCACCAGCTCTGGCTGTAGCATTGCCGTGGCCACCTCTACCCGCTCCCCTTGCCTCCCGTTGGGCAAGGCTGCCACAACAGGCCGCCCGCTAGCGTCTGTAGTCACATAATGGAGCTCTTGAGAAGAACCGTGGAGGACATCGCCTTTCACAAGCAGAGGCTGTCCATTAATGAGGGGTACGGCTGTTACCACCTCTCCCCCATGCAGGGCCTGCGGGGGCTGTGCAGCTGGTGGAGGAGGAGGAGGTGGAAGAGGGTCATCGTTGTCTAGGTCCACATCCGGGGGAAGTGGGTAACCACGGCAAAGAACCATGTCTACATACTGGTTGATGGGAATGGACTGGAACATCTGCACCACGTCTGGATGGGTCTTCCCCAACACACACATCCCATTGATCTCAACGATCACGTCACCTGTGACAGAGGGAACATAGGAACAAAGTGTCCAGTACTTAATATTGGTATTGGAGAGTAAGTGCTTCCCAAAGGATTCTAGACAAGTAAAAAGTTCCTTTCCACTTCTATGCCCTTGTTTTTTCATTTTGGCAATTCCTTCTGTCAGTTTTCCTTCCATTTATTCTCAGTCTGACACTCGTTCCTACTTTCTTTCCCCCACTTGCTCCATTGTTGAGCAGAGTATCTCAGCCACTACTTCACAGAGCGGAGATGGCCGTATATCCTGTCACATTTTACCTTTGTACCCCATCACACAGACACTTTATGCACACTCACATACACAGAGCACACAGCCTAGGGTTATGTTGACGTCCAAAAGACAATAGCGAGATCAGAAACTGAACAACAAAGATGAGTTTACATACACTGTGACATGAGAGTCAGACAAAAACACCTTAGAGATGCTGTTGTTGTCTTGTTGAACTCTTTGTGGTAAGTGAACACCACAGAGGTTAGACCAGTTCCTGTAATACACTACAGTATAAACAAAGTGTTTGCCATTGTCCCTATTTATGGCACAGTACAGGAAATCTAAATGTGCCTAACCAGTCTACCAGAGCTTCCAAGTAGGTGAACATATGAACAGAAACATGAATTCCCTTTCCATTCTTCTAGTTCTGTGTTGCCTGTCAGAGGACACCTGCAGAGGTTTTGCTCACCAGAAGCCATCTTGTTGTCGTGAGCAGCAGGACCATCGCTGAGCACATTTTTCACCTGCAGAAATTCATCCGTGCGGTCACCTCCGATGATGGTGAAGCCAAATCCCTGAGGGCTCTTCTTCAGCGCCGTGTGGTACAACTCACCCTTCAGCTGACTGGGGTCTGCAGTGAAGCCGGACGTACCTCCCTTACCTATGAGCAAAGCGTATATGTGAGTAAATGCAAACCACTGGGCGGTGCGCCACATCATAAGAAACAACTGTGATTAATGTATTCATACACTTAAAAGACGGGAAAATCCCTGCGTCTGCACTACATGTCAATTACATGCAGAATGTGCTACGGATCAACAAGGCAATTAGCCATGCCTGCGTTTGATACACAGGGAGCTTTATGAGCAATCCTGATGCGACATGAACCCACAAGACAGATGTAAGAGATAACATTATGTCAAACGGGAGTTATGGTGGCTAATTAACCAATGTAAGTGGAGCTGCATGCTTCTCTTTACAGTGTTTTGGAACGGAACAGCGATGTAGCACCTCTGACAAAGTCTAATTTAGAAGATGTCCACTCTCATCCTCTTCCAACTGCAGCCAGTGACTCGGAAAAAAAAAGAAGGTTTGTCAGTGTGGACTTTTTATAACTTGAGTAAAGGAGCAACTTAAGGTCAGTGGCAACATCAGTATGGAGCAGCAGCTTGGCGGTGGCATACACATTACAGTAGATAACCAACTGTCAGGGTCACACTGCATTAAATTGAGCAGCTTCGCTATCAGGAATTACTGTGGTATCAGCACTTTAGATCACGAACACAACATTTTCCTCAGTGCCTGACAGCTCCTGGGCTGGGCAGCATTATAGCTCAAACCAGAAAACAGTGCAGCTAACGACGGCGGCGGCGGCGTAGAGGACTGGTGGACTTGGCTTTATAGTGGATCTACATAGAGACAGGACGGGATGGAGAAATAACAAGAAATCCTTCAACATTTGAAAGATGACTTGTCGGCAAAGTGACCCTGAGATGTACAATGTGTTTGTAAAGTGCAAAAAGCATTCAAGCGTTGAAGAAAAATAAAATACATATCTGCATGACTGGATTTGTCAAAAAAGACTGTCTGCAATATTCTCTGAGCTTTTAACAATTAAAAAGGTAAAAATAAGTGATAGTTGAAGTGAATGTCAAAAAAAAACTTTCAAAAAAACTTACAGTGCATTATTAACTATTTGTTTTTTTAGAACCATGCCAGCTAAGATGTGATGGCACAGAGGGAAAGAAGGTTATGAAACATACGTGGACATGAAATGTGACATACTGCTGATATCTGTCTCTTGTCTATTGTCTCATTTGCATTTTGTCATTTTGTGCTTTTACAAAAACACATTAACTAATACACACATGTCCATATCAGCCCCAAGAGGCTCTTATCACCTCTCTAGATAATCTTTCTGTCGTTACACCGTTAGTGGACATGAAAGATGAACAGAGGCATGTACTGACATTTTTCATCATAGTGAATACTAATACTAAAGCATAAAAGCACTAAAACATGTAACTGCAGCTTCTAAATGGTGAGCTCCTTCCAAATTCCTTCTAGCTTGACTCTAAAATAACCGGGTTTTCTCTGATTTCTTTCATTTTTCATTTTTACAACCCTTAAACTGAAATCACACCCTCATCAAATGATTCAGCGGTTTCAAACTGCCACTACAGACACGATTGCGATCACAGCCGGCGTGGACTCCAGACGTCTACACTGATGCGAGGATCAAGCTAAGTTAATTTACATAATCACATTTAAATTGCTCAATAAACACAAAGTGGAATATGATTTTTCTGCCCTTTGATGGAGGGGAAATACGACCGGTTGTGTGTTTGTGTATGCCCAAGAAACCCCAGAAGCAATGGAGTGAAGAAAGAGAGTGATGAGAGAGTGTGTGCGGCGTGTGTGAGCCTGTACTTGAAGTGGGACAGTCCAAAGACGATCTGTGTGTAGACTTTGAAATCCAGAGGAGACAGTCACACCAAACTTTCCCTATCTCACCCCAATGGTGTAAATATCCACTGACATTATTCAGTCTAGTTGAGTCGACATTGTTCCACATCCGATAGTTTATAAATAATTGATCTTGGGAGGACAACAACTGACTTATTGTGACTCCGCACAAGAATACAATGTAGACAATGGAACGGAAACAAGCAGACATGCAGACACGCGGGCACAAAGCCCCGGCATGTTGACTGACTGACAAACACCCGCGGATGAGTCTCGTCTGCAGCTTGAGCCGTAGAGGAGCGACTCATATGAACCTCCCTGGGAATTCCTACATTAGAAAACGGGAAAAAAATCTGAAACCTCGCCCCAGGTGCAACTGCCAACTGACTGTGTTTTGTAATCATCATAGCAACTGTCTGACAGCTCGCTAGGTTGTGTAATCTGTAATCAGGGGCGAGATGGCGGTTTCCTCGATCCCCATACACCTGAGCAGAGCGCCTTATTATGCCTTGCGTCTCCGATGTGCTGTTCCGCCAGCTGGTGCCACACATCCTGCCTCCTCCCATGCCTTCATTGTCTCACTACCTCAATACCATGTCATTGGGAAGCACCTGTCTATCTGCAATGCTGCTGCACCATAATCCATTACGCACACAACAAAATCTTGGATTATGGGGGAAAAAAAAGGGAAAACAGGCTCATTTAAATTTGTTTGAGTCTTCTTAATAGTTGAAAGTACGGCCGACCTTGTTCGAAATGACAACACACTCGCTGCTGTCTAACGTCAGACAGCAGATGCATCACAAAGCGCTGACTGCAGAGCACAGGCCAAACTAATTACAGTAAAATTATATTTACTTGATGCTTTTGACTGGGTTGGAGAAAAGGAGCCGGTAGAATTAGAGAGGAGGAAAAAGGGATCTTGTTGAGGTGACTGGAGGTTCTGTTCTTCCAACACAAACAGGCAGTCACAGTTGCTACCAGAATGCTAGTGGAAGTAATTATAGCTATATTTGCATGACTGGGGGGGGGGGGGGGGGAGAGTTCACACAGATGAGACCAAGGTAAGAGACTTCTAAAGGTCAGAGTTCTGCATGCAGACAAACACTCTTGCATCTGCGGGTAATAAGATCTAATTCTTGTATGTTCTTTTTCTCCGACCCCTTTATGGTTGTTCTCTTTTAACGTTATAGCTAAAAGGGAGCTGGAGCGAGGAAGAAAATTCATCTTGTGTTACCTTGAGACGGTGCTACGACTTGTTGGAGAGCAGCCGTCTCCTGGCTCAGCTTCTTCTTTGCCTCCAGGACGGGGTTCTCAAACTGGGTTTTCTGGTTGATGTGGCTAGAAGATAAACACACCCAGATTTAGGAGAAGATTTGGGACGCACACACACACACACACACACACACACACAGCTCATTGCACCTTTTCTAGCCAATTCATTATGTATGCACATTCCCTGTAAAGGAAGCATAATTTGATAATAGAGGGATGCTATAGCCGCTCCGGTCTAATGTATTCATAAACACATTACACATAAACACGGGCACATATCCTCTTTGTACGGGGAAACGCTCCGCAGCTTTTAGCAAGTTAATACTGCAGGAAATCAACCGGCAGCCTCCAGAACCTCTAAACAAGGTAAACAGCCTGTTGTCCCCCCGGCATACACAGCGGAGACATTGCTTTGTAGGCGACCATTTCAAGCTCCAACACTGGCAGCTCCATCTCTCTGCCACTAACTCCCCTTGTCCATTTGCGGGGTTTTCACTTACTTTTTAGCTACAATGGATCTTTCTGCAGGCTGAGCAATAAAAGAGTGCAAGCATTCTTATTTTCTTTTCACCCCAACAGATTGCTTCCTCATTTTTTCCCCCACCCCCTCCCCTCCTCCACTCCTCCCTCCCTGCATTCTAGTTGATCTCCCCACTTTCTGCAGTGCTGGTACAACGGACGCGTTTCACCGATTTCCTGCTGGGGCTGTGAGCACAGGAACACATTTCGCACAGGAACGAATACAATCCGCAGAGACACACATGTATTGCACACACACACACACACACAAACACACACACTTGCACAAACATTGGAGGAGCGCAGCGAGAGCACAATCAGACTTGTGCTTCCATACAGGTCACTGCATTGTCACCTGCAGAGCTTCATTTTGCCACCCACTGATAAACAATAGGAAAGCCCTGATCAGCACCTTCCACTCTCCTCCAGGTAAATGCCTCTCTGCGTGTTGCATAACTCAGAGCGTCCTCACATCACATGAACACATTCAAAGAGAGCTGCATGCCAGATCCATTTGTTTATTTTTAGACAATATTGATCTACACCGGTCCATTGCTAATGCACACTAAGCAGTGTAATATGCACTTATGCCCCGATCCCTCTGGCGAAATGTAGCGCATCTATGAGGGATGTGTGATAAAAACACTCTGCTCTGTTTGCTGTTGAAGTACTAGAAAATTATATAAAAATCAATAAATTCAATGAAACTTACTCAACGTAGTATGTGCCGTACTGTGGGTCGTCAATTTCCTCCCAGCCGTAGGGTAACTCTGTAAAAACAGATGCGCCATTGTGTTTAGATGCACAAGAACATGCAAATATGGACACACACACACACACACACACACACACACACACACACACACACACACACACACACACACACACACACACACACACACACACACACACACACAGATAACAGAGGACGGGCAGGACAGGAAAACGCTGAACTCGGTCGCTCACTCTTCATCAAGACTGAGGAGGAATCTGAATGGAGGAATCTGTTATTGTTTCTTTGAGCCATTTGATTTCAATATCTCTCATAAAATTACGATTAATTCTGTTCTTTTGTGTGCTTATTTTCCTGGGTTGATTAATCTATATTTCATTTAAGGCTAAAATTATACCTCTGCTTATTATGCAAGAAACCTTCCCTGTATTACGTGCTCTAAATGAATGGTTCCTAAACTGCCATATGTACCACTGGGGGTACTTGAAGTGCCCACTGGTGGTAACCCACATAACTCTAAGATGATCTGCAGAGAATCAGACCAAATTAAATCTATGGAAATCCTGTAATTATGGCATAAAAGGTGAATTCTCCTTATTTCTTTATTGTCTTTTAATTAAGAAGCCCGGCTCATCTCCTCTGTACACTGAGTTTGATTCCACGTTTGAGAAGTTTGCATTAAATCATCCCACGTCCGCTGTAAATGTGAATTTTTAAGCAATATATGAAGAGAAGCCAAACATTATGTTGAGCTACGGCCGCTGTGACCGCCGTATTCTCACCTCACAGCCTTGTTTAGCACATTAAAGTAGCCATGAAAATAGCCCGTCGTAATTTAATGAATATCTTTGTGGTTTCAATAAGCAGGCAGGCAGGAATCGCTGATGAACGTCACGGCCCGGTGAACATATCAGGCTGGGGTGGGGGGGAGGAGGGGTGCAGACTGAGCTACAGAGCTTTGGAGCTACAGAGCTTTTGGAGTCGCTTTTCAGAAGCAGCACACCAACTTGCTTTCCTTTTCCGACTGGCAATAAAAACCCATTAAAACCAGCCTAGAAGGGTCTCAGTGTTTTGGCCATATTGCTGTCTGCGCCTGCACTTAGCCCACATTACCATCCAGAGGAAACAAAACGCAAACACTTCAATTCCAGGGAACATGACCAGCTATTCACACAGGTCTGAATATCTTGTTGTAAGATTATTAATTTGTTTCCATGTTTAGTCGACGCTAGAAAAGCTGAACAGCAGACTGGATGTTTGACCTCAACGTCTAACACATCTATGATGGGAAAACACGCTTACACAGAGAGCAATGAGTCAGAAAAACATTTAAACATTCCTTTAAATGTCAAACAAATTATAACAACATCATCTTTCAAACCCATTTAACCCATTTATCTGCTTATATGCAGCTAAACAGGATTAAATGTAATTGAATTCATTACTTGTTTTCCGGTCAGATAATGTTTTGTTGTGGCTAAATATTAAGGTCGAATTCAGCTATTTACCAAACAATTTTTTTAAAATTCGTTGTAACCTAAAGGCCGTAGTAGACTTCCCCCGACACACTGGTTGGGGATCAATTGGATGGGGGCCTGCTCCGACTACGTTCCATCAGGCACCACCGCTTCATGCAACCACGCTTCATGCAACCACGCTTCAAGTCCCGTTTCACTGCTTGCGGTGCGGTGTGAAAATTAGGAAGAGCTACAATTCTCTCTTCCGTGCTTTGTCTTCTTCTGCAGGCAGAACTGAAATCACTGTTGTATCCGTTTATATCCCCGTCTATAATTGTGTATAGTAGTAAATGCAGAGTTTGTGCCGTTTCCTCCATTTCCTCCCCCAGTGTGGGTATTTAGAAAAGGTATAATCACATTTACCTACCGACTGGGTCTCCAACTGGATTTAAAGGGCTGTGGTGGAAGAAGCTACTATGGCCTTTACTCCTTTCCTTAGTGTGTTCTCTTGGTTTAAAACCGTTTTCTCAGGAGTTTATACTGTAGCTAACCACATAAGTAACATTATATTTTGGCTGCAGCTTAACTACTTTGAAACTGTAGCTTTTCAAAGTACTCTGGATTTAAAGTAGCTTCCCCCAACACTGAATATTTGTTGTGTACACACCTCCATCCTCACACTTCTCAGGAGGCTTAGCTTTCTTTGCCAGGCGGGGGTCCAGCCATGTGGTGGTCTTGGTATTGTGACTGTGGAAAACAAAGATCAGCCAAATAAGATTAACTATAAAATCTTTCACCAGCTGAGAAATTGCTGACAAGATACAACATAGTTCCCTAACAAAATCTACTGCGATGGAATAAAACCGGCAGCCGTATTCTCCTGTGTGACAAAAGGTTACTGGCTTCATTCCCACAAATGTAATCTTGTGGTTTACATTCAGCTGTCATATTAACATGGTTAGGTGGCCTTTTCCAAAGGAGAAACCCTCCGAATGTGAAACATGACAAGCTCATTTATCATCACGTGTGTTAAAACAACTGGGCTGTGTAATCAGGAGGAAAATCACAATGGTTTTATGATATTTTCAGACACACGTGGCTCAGAGTGTGTGCGTGTGCCGTATGTCCACCCACACACACACATCGACAGCTGCAGCTCTGGGCTTTACAGTCTATGATGGAGGTAGTTCAAACACACCATTTGTGCAGCGCCGGGATTTATATCAATTTTTGCCAGTCAAGCCTGTTACATAGCAGGATCCCTTACTGAGGCGATTCAAAGTCACAATCACAAGAACGTATCTGGATAAGCTTCATCAATATTAATACGTCCTATATTAACATGTTGTGCAGCATTTGCGGTCAAGATGAAGAAGTCTTGGAACCCTGCAGGAACCTCGCTCATTGCCAGATCATCTCAGCATGTTCGACTCTCTTCTACGACTGCCGACTTCTGTGTAGGCAACATGTGGTTTGGCCGGTGGTCATTTCTAAGCAGAACACTATGAACTTTCCCAGGGGTGCTCATGGATCCTTCTCACACGTTTTAAATCCGTTCTTCATGTTTTTACAGTGAGTGTGTGTCTGCTTTGTCCATTTTCACAGTTCACAGACGCTTACTTATCTCTGGACCTTGTATGTTCTAATCACCAAACTCAAATTGAATGACGATAATGAATTACTGTCACAAAAAATGAGACTGCTTAATACTTGATTTCCTACCAGATCAAGTCAATACAAAATGTAATCCAGTTTGTTTTTGGGTAATGAAACATTGTTAAATAGGTTAAACTCTCAGCTGCTATTGTTCCTGATTTAATCTGAGATCAGAGCTGGGAAAATAATCCCTGTGTATTTAGTCATTATGGGAGGAAGAATTAGCAGCACTACTTACTGTGTTTACACTTCTAATGTTTGCAAAGCAGAACTTAAAATCACTGGAGATCAAGTCGACCACATGACTTACTCAATGAAGTAGACCATGCCGGTCTCGGTATAAGCCATCTCCCAATTAAGTGGCAGGGGTTCCAGGCTGTCGTCACGGGGAAGAGAGCTCCATGTACGGAAGTCCAAAGTGCCGCTGGGCTGCGTGTAGCTGGGTACAGCTTTCCTCCACTCTGCCCCGTCTTTATGCTCTGAGGACAGAAGCGGACGAATGGTTAAAGACTAAAACAGAGTAGGACAGAAGCTCAGGGTGAAAGGTTAGCCCGCCGGCGCACCTCACTCCTCCTGTTATCCAAGATTGCTGGAGGGAAGTGGAGGCAGTGCGCGATGTCACACATGGGATTTGCATGTGAGTGATGTGCCATTTCACCAAAGGGCTGTTTTCCATTTTGCATATGTACGCAGTGTGAATGTTTATGCCAGTGTGTGTGCATATATATTCCCTGTGGATAGAATGATAGAGACTGAGATTCACATTAGAAAAGGTCCATTTGAGGCCCGAGGCAATTTCTGTGTGATAATGCTGCACCACTGCGCTTACATATGCGGTATACCGTGTATCCTACTCTGTTGCATTAGAAGTCGCTTCCCTTTAATGACAAACTGCCCTTCATCAATACAACAAAAGATCTGGTGTTCATTCACACACTCACTGAAGATGTTGTTTTAGAATTATTCCCTCAAAGTGATCGTACCTTAAAGTTAGATTGGATTAAACATTTTTGCCAAAAATTTCACCCACACACACACACACACAGGTGCCAATCATCAGGATCCACACAGATGCTGAATGTGCAGTAGCTACACTACGAAAGGCCATGATGAGGTAAGAGAGGTGAGGTCATCTATCAGGTTCAGAGCAGAGTCAGACCCACTCGACCAGATAACTCAGACAGGTTATCACGGGTGCAGAGCGCAGGGAAGGATGATGAGGACAGTGAGAGGAAAGATGGGAGGAAGCTACAGTCAAGAGTTGAGAGACCCAAAGCTCACATTTTCCATTAACCTCTTTTTCATCCGACCATAACTCTGCCCATCTACGGCTGAGCTGAGATTTTTGCTGCCAGAGTTGTGGGTTGCAGCAAAGCAGCCATTTGAGACTGGTTGCTTTCCATAAGAAGAACTCTTGGCTGTCTCAACGCTTTTGTGTTTGATTTCAATATGACAGAGCAGTTGGGTAAACACACTTTGGATTTCTGTGAATCCTTTGTACAGCTGTGCAAGCAGAATGTGAGCCTTGACTGTCAAAACAATGTCTCAATGTTTTGCTGGGAAAACAATGGAATTTCAATGTCAGCACGGACCTGTTCTGATTCTCTCACTATAAGAACCCAGGCATCATGCGCAGTATGTAACCTAATTCTGTGGGAGGCCTGTTCTCCTTGTGTGCATTAAGGACGGTTCTACTCCTTGGAGAGCTGAGGAGTTGGCTTGATTGATCACATACACGATAACCTGCACAATTTCTCAAGGTGACCCGCAATTCATTCATTCCATATGATTAGATACACCCGGACAATCTCTGCAAATCTTAACCTGGTGATGCATTATAAAGATAAGCTCGTCCATGTTTGTATCTGAAGAGGCAAGAACATTACAAAGACCACCAGTGAGTAACATTCACAAAAAGGGATTGGGAGTCTCATAGATCAGTCAGTTGAACCTTTAGAGGGCAGTATGAGAGGCCACACACCTTAAAACTACATATTCAGTTCCACCATTTCTGCTACTCAAAGCCAGCTAATAAAAGAGTTGGACCATATTAGCATTGAATTTTGAAAATATGTTAAAACAGGTTTTTATTGCAGAATCATCATCATCATCATCATCTTAGCTACACATCAGTAACATTTGCATTTTTCTAGCCGCACTGATGGACTGCAAAGCAATAAATCGACCCCCTGTGGAAGCGTACTGTATATTTATAACCTCTGGATCAATATCTGGATCCGGCCTGTCAACATTAAAGATCAGCATCTTAATGCTTAAGAAATAAACCAATCTCTTCTTTGTCAAAGGCTGGTGATAAACACATCCAGCTTGGTGGAGGCGGTGGCGTCTAGCAGCTTTGACGTTTACTGTTCACTAACCGGGCAATCCGTTGACCAGTGGAGGCCTCTCGTCGTCATCCTCCTCCTCGGGGACCACGCTGTCTTTCCTGTCCATGTTACTGACAGAGGTGGTGCGTTTCCTGGGGACTTCGCCGCCGTAGTCTTCATCAAACAACACCTGATCCACCAGGTCGGGCTGCACCAGGTTGGGTTCTGCTGGAGGCTTCGGGGTCCCATAGTAGTTTCCTGAGAGAGTAGAGATGAGTGGGAAGAAAGAGAGAGAGAGAGGGAAAGAGAGAGAGAGAGAGAGAGACAGGGAGACAGAGAGAGAGAGACAACCACAGAGGTAAATATTGAGAGAAAAGCTAAGTGGAGTTTACCTTTGGAGAGAAATGCAAAAAGGGGAAATACCAAATTAAAGTCCTAGATGTCACACAGTATAATACTCAAGGTTAGGCTATTACCATTATTAAGCATTTTTAGAGGTTATCAGCGCTTGATCTAAATGGGCTCCACATCGCCGTGCCCCCTGCTTTGTTTTCCCTTGATCGCTGCACCACAGGCCTGTCATGATTCATGTAACATTAAATTCACTTCACTTAGGATTTGCCAGCAACTAATTACACTGATCATTGAATACAGCAATTATCTGTTGCTCAGCTTGCTTTTTTCCTCTGATGGAGAAAATCCTTGTGTTCAAGATTATAAATATTCAGTGGGATAATGGCGCTCTGTAAAGAGAGAGAGAGAGAGAGAGGGAGGGAGGGGGCAGCAAAACTTTGTGGAATTATTTGCTCATTTAGCTCATGTGGTAATCTATCTACGTATGGCGGGTGAACAGTGCGTGGAACTCATTTTAGGCGTAGAATAAGTAATTATTCAACCTCCATTTAGATTATAAATAATGCGCATACCAATTTATACCCCTACTGTTTATAATCATTACTTGCTTGCTAAATGCATCTCTGTCAGATGTGTTTATGCAGCACTATTAAACTAACTTTGCAGTGGTTTATTTGTAAGGCCCTAATATTTACTCATTTTGGATAATAAGTGATGAACGGATTGAGACTAAGCAGCTAAATTGTGATTTATAATTAACTTAATTGAAGAATAGAGAGAGACACCGTTGGGAAACAGGGATTTTCAGCAAATTAATTATCCTCCATAAACTTGATCTCATTTCATTTGGATGCAGAAGTGTCTAAGGCCTTTGATAATAAGAACCTTTGATGTATTTAACATGAACATGCAAACGCTGGACTCTAACAGAGGCATTTACCAAAACTCCACATCGTCTCAGACTGGCACAGGAAGAGAAAGGGCGACAATGGCGTGCGTGCCAGGATGAACAGAGGGCTCTGAGGAAAACATTTGAGTCATTGCAGCAGCTTTACAGAATTACACAGTAACTCTGGAGCATCTTTTTTAGATAAGTGAACCCATCTCAAGCCCAGTCTCATCTCCTCAGGCGTGCTAACTACGGTAAAGTGGGTTAATGCAGCTGTGCACATCTTCCTCATTGCAGAGGGATGGTTGAGGAGGAAGAGGAGGAGGAGGAGGAGGAGTGCGAGGGGGTGGATGAAAGCCCGCCCCTCCCCCCCTCCCCGTCGCTTGCTTCTGTGTTCACTTAGCATCACTCATCCGCATTTGTCAAAGATGGCTTCATTAACAGGGGTGGCACACACCGATAGCAGGGAGATATTGTGTGTGCTGCCTAATGCCCGCCTGTCTCCTGCTGACATTCATCAGCCAATCTGTGATTAATTACTTACAAACATGTCTCTTGGCCCCTGAAAAATGTGTCGCAGATACAGAGGTGTGTGAAAGCGCAGAGCCAGTGAAGATTTGCAGCACCATTTGCCATAATAAATGATGGGGGGGAGCCTTGTGAGCTGATGAGCTTGTCCAACGCTACTTGTGATTCTCATGTCTCAAGGTTGATGAGCCAGGAAGAGTGAACCTTCCCTCTAAAATGAAATACAGGCAATTTCATGGTGGCGGAACCAGCTACTGGTAATAAAAAACATTCTTGTTGTCAAGGACACTGTGCTTCATCTGCACAAGGTCGTGGGCATCTTACAAAGATCATGAGCAGGCAATTACGCAATCGCAATGTGTGACTGTCACATCCATGCATGCATGAGATTTGCACTCCCATTTATTTCTAATTTAATGTCTGCTCTTCTGTTTCCCTTCCTCGTTAAAATCCCACTCATTATCACAATGGGGATTCCAAAACAACAGGTTTTAAATGGGTCTCATTTTGACAGAATCTCAAGTTCCACAGTAACTGAGCAAAACAAAACTAAACAATAAATCCAGTCTGAGTGCAGCAATTATTTTCCTGGCAACTATATTTTCAGCTTTGCACTTCATTACAGTGGACTATTCAATTCTGACGCGTCTGATCTGCTCTGTTCCGTAGGAGCGACCCGACCTGAACCTGAGTCACCGACCCTGAGGAAGGACCCAAAGCCCCACAGGGTTTCTTGGTGTGTGTGACACAGATGGCTGATGTGTTTGCTTGGCATTCAACCTGGGAGCCTCCAGACACACATGGTACAGCCAGCATCAGTCTAAACTCACAGGACATGTCTGGGACTTACATTACATTACCACCCATTACAGAGAGGGGGAGCAGTTGGGAGTTCGGTACCTTGCTCAGGGGCACCTGGGCAGGGGCTCAAACTGGCGACCCTCCGGTTCCCAAGCGCAAGCTCTACCGACTGAGCTACTGCCGCCCCGCATAGAGACTTTATAACAGAAGAAGATGGAAGAATGCATAAAAAGGTAACGAAGAATATATAAATATAATCTGGATTTATGCTACAATTGGGGTGTATTTTAGCATTGTTCATACATTTCTCAATAGAAAAGCATTCAGGCAAGTCATCTGGGGGTATTCCTGAGACATCATGATTAACTAAGGATTCCATTAGCGCAGTACCTTGAGCACAGTTCATCTACCCTATAAAACCTTAGGGAAGGCAATTCACGAAACCTCCACAGTGGGAATGCTTCCCAAGTGACCCATTTCAGACGAGGCCTGAACTTATATCTTCACTCACTCCAAGTGATGAATGCAACAGGCCTCTCTGCTGAAAAATGGGCTCCCTTTCAAGCACAGCTAAATGCAACAAATCCCATTTATCCTGTTGCTTTCAGCTCCTCTTTGAGTCGACTGTGCCGCTGTGACAATAACACTCTGCCACTGTGGCCATGGTGGCTTTTGCTGACTGCGTATCAGGAGGGAAAAGGGGCAACCACTATCTTTGAGGGATTGCACGCTGAGACCTTCCAAGTACTGAGAAGCTAATCCACCATCTGTGCGCAGCCAAGCCAGTCCTGCTCCATTGTAAAGCTTTGAGGGGTTTGCATCAGAAGCCAAAGAACTTAAGGAACACGATGCCAATAAATCAACCCCCAATCTCTCTCACTCACTCCCTCACACTCTCTCTCTTTCTCCCTGTTCATCTCCAGGTGTAAATCCCAGCTGACTTCATCTCACAGATGAGGGACCGCTCGTGGGCGACTCGTAGCCTCGTAGCCTCGTAGCTCATCTACATTATGTGTCCATACAGACACAAGAATAGACTGCATTCATTCTGTGTACACAAGTGTAGTGGAGTGTGTTAATACTTGTAACTATATGTGTGTATCTGTTGGTCTAATGTCATCACTTCCATCACGCTAGACTAATAGGCTAGAGAAGAGGGTCAAGGGGTCACCTGAACATGCCTTAACAAGCCCAGCTAATAATGTTAGAATAGGCAATCCACTGTATCTATAGATACAGACACACACACACACACACACACACATACCTCTTAGTACGCATATGCAGAAACACCCAGAGGCAGCTGCTGCCTCAAATCGCTTTTTCTCTAGATGAGGATTTGCTGTTATCTTTTAATGCCCCATCATATAGAAAGGGTGAGATGCGGCTGAACGGGAATGAGAGAATGGTACAGCCTAAGAGCATTCACACCACCAAAGGTTGCCCCTCAAACATTTGGAAAAATCCTTTCCCATTTCACAGCAGGCCAGATTTGTAGTATGAAAGAAAGAGCTTAAAGAGTGTGAGGATTATTATGTTATTGCCGTAATCATTGGGAAATGTGAGAGAATTCATCCACTTCAATCCCTTTATGACACAAATACAGAGACTGTCTGACTTCCCACGACCAAAGCAGGCAAGAGCTTGTGCTCTATTGTGGTAAAATATAAAGGTAGTATAATTTGTAAATACATGGCCATTCAGCTGTATTTAGTAAACATCGCGTTTGAAGAAAATGTTTGCCAACCTACTATCAGTTACCATAATGACATAATCATGTTTTCTGCAATTACTCTTCCATTTACAAATGCATGTTAAACTAAAATGGTGGGTAAGTACTTTAAATGGCTCAAACATTACAAGCTACCAGTAATTTGGGATGATTGTGATGAGCCAAAGCTCATTGGTTCTGTCTGCCTGTGAGAGGAGGGAGCGAGGAGGAGGAAGAGGTTTATCCCATGAATAAAGCATGCGAGTAAGAACACAAGTGGTACCTCCAGACGTTTGACTGTGCAGCCAGCTGGTGAGACCAGCAGGTTGTCTGGTTTACATAAGGCCACCATCGGGTGCTATAGCCCCTTTGGTACACACATTGTTGTGTGTATGTATTGCATAGTGGTGTAAATGCTACAGGTACACACACTCGGTCACACCTGTTACACACACACACACACAACGTATACAAATGCACGCTCGTATGACACATTTGTATCTGTGCTCACAGATATACACACATATGGGGATGGGAGGATATTTCGGTTCATTTTTCCACAGTGTTAATGAAATACAAAAATCCTGCCATGATATGATGGCTGATCAACATGTGAATTGAACAAATATTCACATATTTTTCCGGGTCTAGCAGATTAGAACATATGCTGGGACAGATGAGTGTCGGTTCTATATGCTGTGCAAATGCGTTCTAGTTTGTTATCTCAGACGTCTGCAGGGAAAATTGCATCGCCTGCCACTGCAAAACATCATTTGGTGGTTATTTGTTGTTCTAAAAGCCTGTCTGGTTAAATATTTAGTGTTAGTTAATCCCGGGTTCCCTTTCCTGTAAGTATTTCCCTGTATATAAAAAGTCTGAATACTTCACCCACATCAGCGCGGTGTTCCACATGCAGTGAGGAGAGACGTTACCTGCTACATTAAATGATGGAGTTCATCTGGAGGGCTGTAGTACTCCAGCTAATCTGTCACGTCTAAAAAGTCTTTAATCACGTTTCACTGATCAATACGTTCCGTCCTGCTTGTCACCTTTGACTAAGGTGAGCTGTAAGTCATAATGACGGTGAATATCGAGCTCTATTATAAAGAGTTGTCACAGTGAATTATTTATGGAAATTGCTGCAAATGCACAATGCTGTTTTTTTTTTATACATTTGCATATTTGTGGTGATTCCTACCATCATACGTTCCACTTTCGAGCAGAAGCCCGCTCTCTTCCAGAATCCTGAAGTCTCCAACACTGATGAAGTTGTAGTCCACTCCAGGCACCTCTCCATCTCGAGGAAGTCGTGTGGTGCCTGCAAAACAACAACAAAAGGAACAAATGGTCATAATATGTCCCAATGCCGCTGAAATTCCCCATTCATCACATATAAGGATCACGTCTACGACTCTGTTTGTGTGATTAATCTCATGTCGTGTGATCAATATTTCATGTTGGTGCTTTGCTGTAATAAAAAACCCTTTCCTTAGCTTCTGCCAACAAGGTATTACTGAAGCATGTGGATATTTGTTTGTAATCAAAGGTTACAGCTGAAGCTAAAAATGCATTTCCTGAAGGAAACGTGCTGTGATTGCAAACACTGAAAACGTTGCAGAATGCATAAGAGGTGCCTGAAAGATTAAAACCTGAAGGCCTGACTGAATGGTTTCTGCATCTGAATGAATGAAGAAGTTACAAGCGGTTTGAGCGACAGCTGAAGCTCAAATCCTTTGAAGCTGGCCGTTTGTTTATAAACAACAGGTGCAACCAGTTGAGCAGAACACAGAGCTGAATCAGTGTGAAGAGAAGTAGAAAATGCCTGAAAATTAAATCTTAGTCAACTTGCCTCGAGTCGAACAAAACTCTGAAGTATTTCAAATTCTGAAATGTGCTTGAATGTTTTCTCTGCATGAAGGTATGATTTTTTGGAATTTAATGAATTATTTAATGGGGATTTTTCAGCTGAAAAATGCTGAATATTTGTGAAAATACGAAAGATATGAACACCAAAAGTCATTGAAATGAATATTCTGAGCAGTTTGATGTTTGAATACTGTCTGTGAGTTGAAGTATGCAGAACTAGTGGAGTGCAAAAAAACTATGGAAGAAAACAGAAGAACAATGCTGCTCACAGCAATGAAGTCCAGAGCTGGATACAATAGGGAGAGCAAAAGGGCCGTCTAACCCCTGGTGTAGGTCAGCTTCCTCTCAGTTCCACAGAGACTGAGGTAAATGCAAATGACTCCAAGTCTTTCTGGGCAGAGTGTTTGCTCCTGTGGTCACGTCTCAATACTGATGGATACAAAGCCGTGGGGTGTAAATGGACACTGAATAATTGCATCACCAATGTAAACCAATGAATAAATAAGCAGGATGGTGCCTCCATTGCATTCAAGGCTAATTATATGTTGTGTCAGCAAATGTGCAACTCCATACCAATAATGACCACTCAAGGGGGAGCACGATTGCTCTTATTCATCACATGGGCGGCAGGACAAAGCATGTGAAGCAATCATCAGTCCCTGACATGTATTGTAAGCTCAGGTTCTAAAGCAAATGAATTTGTTGGCCTGGTTGGAGAGTGGGGGTGGGGAGCTATTGTAGACTATCCTGGAGTACAATAGGATAAAGGTGGACAAATATCCCAAAAGCCAAAAATTGATTAGACGGGCTAAAGCAAACAGACAGCGCATTGTCCCAGCAGGCACTTTGAAAATATTCAGTCTGCCTGATATCCATATTGGAGGAATTTCTAAGACAGGAAGTCCCCTGAGATGAGATGAGAAGGACAGAATCAGTTTTTTGGCCAAATAAGCTTTTACACATTCTCGCAATTTCACCCCAAATATCAGTGAGTCTCAATGTCTCTGTGTATTGCAGCGACATCATGCAATTGTGTTTTTCCCCTGTTGAATAAAAGCATACATGGCGTGCTGGTACAAAGGTATGGTCTATTATAACTGCAAGGCAATATGATTATGCATCCCTTCAGTGGATTTCTTTGACACTTGTAGACTGTATGCCAATTAGCACTGGAGCTACACAGCAGTCTGTGGTAGCTTAATGGCCTATTAAGTAACTTTATGTTGCTATTCCCTTTTGTTTTTCCACTCTTGTATTTTCAGCCTAATTGGATTTTGACAGCTCCTGAGCACTCCAGCAATTAAGTAAGAGCGCAATTTGAAAGATAAAACCATCACAGAAGCATTTTACTACAGCATATGTCTTGATACCACATTTTGTGTAACCAAAAGCGGTTGACAATGCGTCGTGTGTGGAAATTCTCATTACCAACATCTCTGCCTACCCGTGCTGGCTTTGGTCCCTTAGAAATGTCCCCTGTAGGCCAATTAGTTGAGCCACAGTTATGTACCTGCCATCCAGGATGTCAAACCCATATATTCCACAAGCCTTGGAATAAAGTTTGCTGAGCTTTGAGGGAAGAGTTGAGTGAAAGCAGGATTTTGTAACATCTGTCACACTTTGCTTTTCAATACTGACGTTGGCACAATGTCTTCACAGGAACCGGTGGAGGCAGATTTTTGTACATCAGAAAAGGTGCAGTTAATTAAAGCAGAGGAGGGATGAGTATGGAGATGTCGAGAGGCTTTATCAAAGGAAACAGGCTTTCTGACAACATTCAGTTATACACAGTGGTGGTTAATACATCAGGGAAATCATGTGGTTTGTGCGATGTCAAGGAGGGGGAGAGGAGTTATAGCAAACCTTTTGAAGAGGCACTTTTAGAATCATGCACAATGTCTTCAGCCATTGTTTTGCAGGATACATCAATCTTTGTAATAAACGATCACTTCACCCGGCGTGAAGACGAGATGTCGTCAGTCACAACTGACGGGCCATAAATTTAACATGCCGGTCTTGAAGGGCCAAGAGAGACAAACAGCAAGCAGGGAAAGAGGACCACTACAAAGCTGAGACGAGTCTTTTGTGGACTATTTCCTTTGAAGAAAAGACACTCTGGGTCAGACGTAGGTACATGAAACAACAATTAAAATATTACTCAATAAGGTAACAAAATATCAAAGCATTTTACAAGGACGCAATTCAACTGCAGTTGCTTAAAAACAACTTGAGTACATGACTCATAAAATCAATGAAACAGGGGTCACCAGAGGAACTGGAGAGGAATTAAAGCACAGATGGCGTCACATAAAAAGGCGAACAAAAGAAACGTTTTCCTATTATAAATTCCAAGCCACTGCAACAGGTGGAGGGCTACTAGTCGCGATTCAGCACTAGGGACTGAGTGGCACAAAATGCAGACTGTCATATACCAGCGGCGGCTTCTGTCAGATGCATGACGGTGTAACGTTGGAAGGAGCTTCACTGTCGTCTTTTAGTTCCTCCAGAGGAGTTCTGATTGCTTTATCCTCAACTTTTGACAATTTCCTGTTCGGATGGTTGAAATAGTGAGATTCTTGTTGCTTAGATTCCCTGAGGCCTGTATCTGTGTCTCCTTCTTGCTGCAATTACTGCTTCCATTGTTGGAGGAAATCCTGCCAGAAGAACTCACTTTTAATACACCTTGGCTAATTTTGCACCTGTTCTTCATAGGCAGAGAAATGTCACACTAAATTGACCCCCTGTTAAATGCGTGACACTTTAGTAAATTCACAGTATACTTAATTAAGCACAATTATAATATCCCTGGCCGTTATCTGCACGATCCTCCCTCAAATACAACTGCAAAGTAGAGAAGAACACCTTGCAATGACTCACAGAGCTGACAGGCAAACCGCGCCTCCAGGCTCGTGTGCCTGTTTGAGACGTAACACGTATGTTTTTTAAGAGCAGAATGTGTCAAATCTGCATCCCAAACCAGCACCAAAGGCTCCGTGCATCTGGCTCTCAGTAGTTCAAACACCTCACAGGCCTTTCAACCAGCTAAATGTGTGTGCTATTCGGTTACAATTATTAACATTGAAAGCAGGAGGGACAGCACTGTTTCATCTTTTTTTAGTATCAACAAAGCCAGTAAAATCCTATGAGCCTCAATCATCAACGTGTGCTCATGTTCAGACCTGAATGGTACGAGGCTATTTTTCTGGGTATCTGTGCATGTGGTGCACCCAGTGTGTGTGTGAGATCAAACTTATTTCTGCATCTCTCTGATCTCAGTTGGCTCTCTACGGCCAAAGTATGACCCCGATCTCCCGGTGCTTTTGGAAAAGGCGCCTCTATTCCATCTTGAGCCTCCCTCAGCTTCTCCTTAGGAGGCCGAATGAGACGGAGCCCATCTCATTGTGGGAGACTCACAGAGTGTAAGAGCTTTGTTCTATGTGTGTCTCTCCTCTTTTACTCTGTCCTTCCAGACTGTCCACCTCTGCTTTCCTCCTTACAGCTTTCCTTGTCACACAATCCGTCTCGCCTTGGGTTTCATAACCAGCCTATTGTTCTCTATGGGATCAGAGTGATGTGGACTGTCTGGATGACATGGAAGCATGTGGTTGTATCAGAGTGCAGCAGTTTGGTTGTTACAGTAGTTGGCACGGAGACATAAAGTGTGATGTGCTGCACGCATTTTCAGTATAAATCCAGCCCTGTATTTGTTTATGTATCATCATAGTCAGCGCATTCAACCAATAGCTTTGTCATGAAAATTTGTAATGTTGTGATTGAATTTACATTTCTGGTGTAACTTTCCTTTCAGCCTACCTTGTATACCTTCTACTCCAGATTTCCAAGACAATTACCTCTCGGATTTCAGAGCACAAATCTGAGACGCCTCTAGCGCCCATTTAGAGTCTGAATCATGTGTGAGATGCAGCCTGTGTCATTCAGCTGTGGGCTTATATATGGGTGCAGAGCGCAATAATCATACTGGAGTAAGTGCAGGAGGAGAGTGAGTTTGGTGAGTTGAGGAAGAGCGAAAGACAAGCCCATTACTCAATCCATGTGTTGCACTGCACCGTAAGGCTTTTAGTAAGGCTATTGTCGGTGGAGATATAAAAAGAAATGAGATATAAAATTGGATAGTTATTTGTGCAAATAGGTAATACACCAAACACCAAAATGGTCCTGGAAATGCGTTTCGATTTTAGATGTTTTAGAGTTTTTCATTCAAACAAATGAAACTATAGACTCAAGGTTTATTCACTCTGTTGTTTCATGCTTCCTACACCCTTCAGCCTCAGAAATAATGATTGCTTTGTTTTGTTTTTTTGCATTTTATTTAGAAATATGGTGGCAATGTGGAAGTGGAAACCAAGAAACCTTAAAAAACAAGGCCGGGGTAATTGAAACAGAGAAAGTGCGAGTGAAGCAGCGAGGGTGAATGATGGAGGACTGAAAAAGAGCCAGTGAATGATGGAGGTGCCACTGTGCGAGTCTGGGTCTCTTGCTCATTAAGACAGTAATTCAAGCAGGGGATTAGAGAGTCAGAGTCATGCTGCAAGTCCACTGGTTGCAGATGATGAATGGCGGCTTTGGGACAGGCTGTAAAACTGTCGTCGACAGCGACCACCGGTGTTACACAGGGAAAGACACAGAACCAGGGACACAGCAGTGTTTAAGATCAGCGAGTGAATGTGAGTGACAGAGACAACCGAGGGACAGCACTGTCCCTGCAGTAGAGAGGGACAACAAAGTCCACCGATGGACAGTTTGGTCAAACTCTACGACCCTCCTAAGGCCCCAAACTGTCATAGACTTGACATTATTTTTTCAAGTTTTCCAAGCTCACTAATTTCTGTCTAAAAATAATAAGGTATACAACGTGTGTGAAAGACTTTGAAAATAAGTATAAAGGCAAGAGAGAAACAAAGAGAGAGAACAGAGGCGGTGGAAGGAGGGCCTGTATGAAGACATCTCCACTGTTCCTGCATTCTACTGGAGGAAAAACAAATTAATTAATCATACATGAAAGGTAAGCAGTTTATTTCCAAAAAAGATTCACACAATGTGCTTACAATTCCCGCCTGAACAAAGCAGAGCAGCTTCCAGCCCCTGGGGGGGAGAGAGAGCTGAGACGCTGCTTGTTTGTGACAGTGCTGCGCCTAAGAGTCTGTCATTGCCTCGGGAGCAGAAGCTCTGCATGTGATGAAAACATTCACTAGACTCAATTAAGTTGCTCCTCTGAACAGAGACTTCAACAGGACATGGTAAATATTTAGGACAGGGTTTCTGCATGAACATCATTATGATGGCCTAATTAACAGATACTGCAGCATTATCACATCTACTGTCGATGTCAGTTCATAATTATCTGGCCCGTCAGAAGATGAAGCCACTCAAAAGGGGAAAGGGGGAATTATTTGAACATCAAAATCTACTTTGGTTTGAGCCAAAAAGCCTGATCTTTCTTCTTCTCTTTCTGTGCCAGCACTCCATTGGGTTCAAAACCTATTACTACTATTAAAAACACATCACAGGAACTATTGGATTGTCGAATCTTCAGAAGAACAGAGTGTACAATTCCTGTATCCAAAGCCATGCTGTGAACCAAACTCCTTTGGGGTTCTGCTACTACGCTTTGCTGCACCAAATGTGTTCTTGTGCAGCTGGAAATAGTTGAAAACATGCATTTGTAATCACTTCTATATGTTTACTGACATTTGGGTTAAATCTTTCATGGCAAACTCGTAGTTTGGTCTTGAAAGTTCTGTGTTTTGCCCCTGAACTGTCTATCACCCAACTGAAGAACTGAAGAAATGAAAAGGATGAGTGAGCGGCCTTGAGCTGTACTGTATATGACCAGAGTAGAGGTCTACAATGGGCCTGAAAGGTGTGTGCCAGTGAATGCAGCACACAGGGTTTGGAACCTCATAAGCAGTTGCGCTTTTGTGACCAAATGATTTGCATACTTTCATTTTCATCCCTCTAATTTAGGGGCTGTTCATGTTTTCACTCAAATGATTCCTGCATAATATGAATAATTACTAAGCTAAAGCGTGAAGCTACAAAAGTGTTTCATTTATTCACAGCACCTGAAAAAGACAGCGCTTTTCCACACAAGTACCATTCATTTGGTTTAAGCAGCCATTCTTTAGTTTAAACGATTAGACCAACAGCTCCTTTACAGTATTGATATTTGATTAAACTATGTCAATGAATGTGCATGTGTGTGAAGGACCACTGGTATTTCACAGGCATGGCTGCGAGCACTGCAGCGTCCACCTTTTTTTATTTATTTGCCAGACAATTACGGCTTTCGGAACACTAACAGTTGGTGACGGCACCGCTGAACAGACTGTCAGAGCGGGAAAGCGGAGCGGCAGCGGGAGAACGCCGGGTTATTTATGGAGAGGATACGGCTTTGATCAGTGTGATGATAGGGAGTAGAAGTAAATAAGTTACACGGGGGTTACAATCATGCCTTTGCTTGAGTTGCTATGGTGATATTAAAGTGTGTGTGACTGTGTGATTCATATAAAGAGTGTGACAGAGAGCTGAGAGAGGATGACAATGTGTGAGTGGGATGTGTATATAAGGGTTTGTGCGTGTGGTGTGTACAGTATATATTATGATGTACATTAATGGTATCAAGGCATCTGGATTTCTGGGTTACACCTCCTGAAAATTGGCTGGCGCTGATGAATTTCCAGATGAGCTTGCACGTGGTGTGTGGACTCACAGGGGATGGTGCGCAGGTAGAGGTTGTCCCGTATGATCTGCTGGAGCTTGTGGTCCAGCGAGCCCTTCTGAAACTGCAGGCTGAGGTAGTGGCGCAGGTCCGTGTTCAATACTTTCCCTGCAACAACAACAACAGAGGCAAAGCAGGCAGGGTCAATAAAAGACACTGTGGTGCTGTGAGCGAAGGGTTAAGATCCAAAAGGAAAATCCATTCAAGTGAAATGCGGTCTTACACAGTGATCGATACAACAGCACTGATCCAACTGGGGTTTTATTTTCAAGTGTGTCCACATTAGCAATATTGAGTCATTTTCCCTTTTTCTATAATCACAATAGAGAATAGAGAATATCCTTAATTTAAACAGCATAAACACAAGTACAAGCAATGATAGGTCAAGACAGAGAATCACAAACAGGGTCAGGAAAGACTCGCACAACAAAGGTCGGCCGTTTGGCATTTTCCTCTGCTGGAGTGCAAAGTGCATGCAAAGGTCAGTTATCAAACGCTTCCATCTGAAATGCGCGTGAACTTTACCGCTCATATTATAGGACACTGAGTGACCGAGAGTCCCTCCCCGACGGGACCATGACTCATTACTCAGCTTACAGAAGGGATGTGCAGAAGACAAATGCTGATTGTAAAGTAATAGAGCATTAAAATCACATAATCTAAGCCTGTTATACTTAATTTGAGGAAATTTGAATCAGATTGTGTTGTTTGTATGACATTTGGAAAAAAAAAAAGAGAGAGAGCTCAAGGGAAGGAAGCAAATTAAAGATGGATTATGATTTATTGTTGTTGTTTTGGTTTAACAATTTTTACCATCAAATTTTAATATTTAGTTCCTTTTTCAGAAGTGCAAATATTTTCTCTTAAAAACATGAAGAACAAACTGCATTAAAGTGAGTTCACTGTTCCTTCAGTCATTTGAGGCCTGACTCCTTCCCATCCCCCCTGCAGTGTGACAGGTGACGGCTGCCATGTTCATCCTGAGCATCTTTACTATTACAGCATCTCACAAACTTACCCCCGAGGATGTAAAAAGTGAGGAAGTAAAGCTTTTCGCTACAAAATCTAAAAGGATTTCGCCTTTGCTCTCAACTCCCAGGGGACTTGTAAAAACAAAGGGTGTTCATGCAAAGTTTGAGGCTGAGAAGACTTCATACACAAGCACAGCAACTGAAAACCGAAAGAAAATGATGAAAAGTTTGGAAAAAAGGAAGAGATTTTGGTTGTCTGCCTGCCCTCAGCGTCTGCGTGAGCCTCATCTCTTGACAGCAGAGCATGAGCTTAGGCTTTGAAGCCGCTTGACTACAGAGGAGTAATCACTCCCCTCATTCTCTCCCCTATTCTACGCCTCTTTCTCGCTCTCTTGCACGCTTCAGACCAAACTCTGCTCAGTGTGACTCCCCTCTGCACTGCTATGCCTACCAATCAACGGCAGTAGGGATGAGCTCTTGCTACCGTAGATGTAGCGTATATGTGCTAATAGAGAAGGGAGATACACTCCACTACAGAGGGATGATAGAATAATGATGAGCTCTGGGAATATTTCAGCGAGCTCTCACAACTCTCAAATCCTCTTTTCCTCCTCAACTCATGGCAGAAACAAACACAGCCCATTATGGCGACAGCAGAGCGATGCTGTTATTTTGTGTTCTTAACTTACTGGGAGTTAGGAGGTCATTGTCGACTTGTATCAAAATCCCCCTTATGCCAACAAGCCCCCGAGCCATCTGATGCCGTTTTAGGAGCCGACATCCCGGCGGGCCAACTTTTTTATGCTAAAGGTTGCCCGCCTGTGTCTCTAAAGCTACACACAGCTACACACAGCTGGTCTAACAGACAAACAGACACAGACTGGGGAGCGAGAGCCCAATCTGGCAGCTCCAACTCAAATCTGTCCTAGAATATCCTTTTTTGCTCATATTCAGCTTTCACTGGGGAGTTATTTGGGAGACAAGGCTGTTTCAACAAGCTACATGCGGTCCATCTGCTTTTTGCAGGCCAGCGCTCGCAGCAGGATTCAGCAGAGTTGGTTGGAAATTGGTAAGTAGCTTTGGCTTAAAGCTTGAACATGCAACTTTTTGGACACGAGATCAATATTGGATAAATATGATGCATTTATTCTAATCTATCTGCTCTATATCTGTCTTCATTCCCGGGGACAGTTGTGCTGAAACACCCCCAAACTGCACATCTGAAGTTGTGATGTTTAGAATGTTTTGGGGGGAGGATTTCTGGATGTGGCATCAACAACAACAGCCCATGGCAACAGCAGAAAGGAGGAAAAACTAAGCACACTGCCAGATAAGAACTTAACAAAAACACATTTCTTCACTTCGTCTACGTGTCCACTGGATGCAGATACTTAGATAAGTCATGAGCAAAGAGCCGATCTATGACCAAGTGTGAGGACAGTAGGACAACAAAATCAGTTGAGCGAGAAATCAACACAATTTCATGGGTTCTGTTGCTGAATTAAACTTGGATGACATCTGTCTGTTCTCCAGTCTTTTCTGAGGAATCTCCAAGCAGAAGTTAGTCTCATCAAATATGTATGCCAGCCTCTCCATCCATCCATCTATTCTCTATACCAGCTTGTATTACTCATCCACCCAGAGGAAACCCACGCAGACACAGGGAGGACGTGGAAACTCCACACAGAAAGTTGAAATTTTGGTCTGAACTGGATTTGAACCTTGATGCTGTGTGAGGCAACAATGTCAACCTCTCTGTCAACCTCTCTATCACACCATTCTCAACAAAACATGAAGAAACTCTCCTTCCACTAATGATGCAATGGAGTGCTAACCGTATCCGTCCTTCTGTTTCACTGGCCGGGGAGGCAAGGTAACTATGTCAAATACAATAACACCTTCTCTCCACATACAGTATGTGACATCACACACCAATCAGTAGTCGGTATAAGATGTTAGAGATTCAACAGTGAAGCCTCCAAGCCTGTGATGTGTCAACAGTGTGTGAGCCAGTAGAGCAGACATGCGTTATAACTTCAATGGGTGAGTAAGAGGGACACACACACACACACACACACACACACACACACACACACACACACACACACACACACACACACACACACACACACACACACACACACACACACACACACACACACACACACACACACACACACACACACACACACACACACACACACACACACACACACACACACACACACACACACACACAGATCTGTTCATTGCAGCATCAGTACAGTGGAGTCTTTGTGGCTTCCTGAGTCGTGTCACAGTTAGTTAGTGAGGCCTTCACATCAGAGAAGCTCCTCGTTCCTGCTCACCACACACAACAGTGTTATTGTAGCTCCATGTTCCTCTTGGAGAGGCTCAATGGAAGCTACCGTGCCGTGTCAGACTCACACTCACTTGGATACTTCTAGTGAGTGTATCCAGTCAGGAAATGGATATAACTGTGCAGTATTTCAACAATGGGAATGCATGTAAAGGATTCGGAGTTTGGTTCTCTCTATGTGGTCTCAAATGAGCCGATCTAGCGTGTAAATGCTCCAGGTTTCACAATAAGAGCTCTAAACCAGGTCGGTCTGAATACAGCCTAAAAGTTTCTTCATCTCTCTTCCTCTAACTCTTTCTTATCTCTCGCAATTCCATATCTTTCTCATTATAAATGCAGTTCCTCACATAAATGCCATGACAAAACAATGGCTCTAATTAATGTCATGTCAGCTACCAAATACCATGACAGGTATTCCCAAATGTGTTTCAAATTGGAGATGGATCCAAAAAAGCTGACTGAAGCTACCCTGGGTCCTTGTCATTCTTGTCAGAAACGCAAAGTCACCCACGGGAGCCTCTCAGCGCTGCGTTCGCCGTTCCACCCAGCAGCCACAGCACCGCACAAACCTCACCTCCATCCAAAAGTAGAAGCTGGTAAGAAAAAAAAAAAAAAAAAGCTGTGCAGGGACGGAAAGAAGCTGTGCCTGGCACCCAGCGTGAAGCAACAGACTCTTCACATCCTCACTTCGACTAACACCTCTCTCCAAAGCCTCAGAATTAGATTAACACTCCAGGGCTAAAGACGCAACTCTTACGCACACAAACACATGTCGTGCGTCTGTCTGAAGAGCTTTGTACAGCAGTTTTTTAAGTAAGCGGCGGATTGCAAATTAAAACGCGGCCAGGAAAGGAAAAAAATGCACCGTCACTCACTGGTAGAGTTTAATTAGGGATGCTCGCTTTATTCCATAAGTTAATTTGCGATGTAGCCTTGTAATTTATTTCTTGTGGTGTTCTAGTTCTCCCTTAACATGTAATCAGTAGGTAATTTACTACATCTCCCCCAAGCTCACCATGTTTCACTTAGCCGCTTTCAATTTAGGATGACAGCTTAATTATTATTGACCGAGACGTGCATTTATTGCAGTTTTACTCATCAAATTCAATATTTACTCACACAATCTCTTAACAAATTCTATTCCAATTACTGCAAGACCGCAATACATCAAACTAAGGGATCCAGGCTCTTCAACGCATCTAAAAAGCTCTTTAAAGTCCATAGTTGTGGCTGGAAAGTCTCTTTTGTCTTAAATATGTCTATTTCCAAAGACAGAAATGTGAACCAATGGATGTTATCTGCTGCCACGTTTCATTTGGAGGCTTCCTCCCCCAGGTACGTGGGCGTCCACTGGGAGGTCATTAGCTCTGTTATCTCCGCCTGTCACTTAATTAACGTTCTCTCTGAGGGAACGCGTCGCCGCTCCCTGACACATGACACTCTGCTGCCGTCCACTTGGAGAAGGGGACAGAGACAGGAAGTGAACATGTTTCGCCCAAAGACATTGTAAGAAATCACAAGCCTGCACAGGATACTGCTCCTTTTCTCACACAGATAACACACTGCACCCGCCTCTCTCTCTCTCTCTCTCTCTCTCTCTGTTTTCACATCTGATAAATACATGAGACAGACATTTGCTCTGCCAAACAAATGTGACATTCAGTTACACACACCTCCTTACTGTGTAATGAGAAGGGAAGTAGTGGTATAATCTATCAGTAACACTTTATTTAAGGTCTCACATAACTATCATGAGACTGACAAGAGCGTGACTCTCAAATCTATTCACTGTTTGACTGAGTGCATTGTCACGCCGACACTGATCTCTGTGAGCTCCTGTACAGAAGCTGCTGTTTGTGTTTGATAATGAAGCCTGGCACGTTTCACAGTGATGATCTTTATGTAGAATAGCGGGAAACTTCCATCAGAGTCACATTACTCACCTAGTAGCGTTTAATGACAACAGTCGTAAACATCTGGTGAGACATGAGCCGGTTTGAGCCAAACACACGCCGCTTAACTTCAAGTGTTAAAAGTAATCAACTGTTTTATCTATTATACATTTCATTAAAGGAAACTGCTTGTGTATAATTGATTACTTTCACTTTACCCATTACAATAATAAGCCTCAGCTAAATGGCTTTGATGTGAAAATAAACAGTTTGAAGAGCAAAAGGCGGAAATATTACACTGATGTTTTTATGTCTGTTATGAAATCTTTGCAATGGTCAAAAAGTAAAATGTAACACTTCTGCTCTCCCTTGATGCAGCATCATTGTGCGACACGAGTGAAAACAGTAAACCATGTCTTGCTTCTCCCACATTTTAGAGATTAATATAGATGTTCCTACTACATTATACTCAGCTGTTTCCTCTTTAATACCCAGAGCTTTATGTGAATAATCACAGTATAAAAGAATTCTGAGCACTAAGAGGCTTTGCCCAAAACACTCTGGAAGTGCAGTGTTTTTGTTTTCCTCTTGTTAGACTCCACACGAATGTTTCTATTTCTACATTCTCCACATTTCTCAGATTTCCCCCTGAGGTCTCTCTGTGTCTCCCTTGCTCTGCTTCCCCCTGTACTATCCTGCACACACACTCTTGTGTAGCCAAACTCATGGCCTCTCCATCCATCATGTGATGTATCACAGGTCACCAACATCCTCTTCATCAGCCCCCCCTCTTCCCCAGTAAAAAGCCGGCCTGCTGAGGCACCAGCACCTGCAGGACCCCTGCATTCTTCTCTTCTGCTGGCCTGACAGCACCTTCGTCCTACACTGCTGCTTCCTGTTGCCATATTAGGGGACAGACTTGCCTTTGGGCACTTACAGTATTAGCAGCAGCAGGACAAGCACCAACCTTTACATGATCCTGGGATCAAGGAGCATCTCACCACCTGCCGTGGCTGCACTGCTATCTGCTGAATTGTCTTTACTTACATAAGAGGCATTTGTGACATTGTTCCGGCTGAGATTTCAGGATTAAAGGAACTGGCCCCAACCGGTCTGTATGTGTGCTCCCACTCTGGCTCCTTGGCAGAGTAACAGGCTGGGGTCACACACCCAAACCTCTCTCTCTCTCTCTCCACTACACTTTATTCCACTTCATTTTAGCAGGGTGCTCCCACTGGCACAGAGGTCTGGCATAAGCTGCTTAAAAGGAAGAACTCCAAAGGGAAAACACACAGAGAGATGAATTTAAGTATCCCGAGAGACACACACAATCACACCCACCCACCCATACACATCATATTGGAGGTGTGTGTGTGTGTGTGTGTGTGTGTGTGTGTGTGTGTGTGTGTGTGTGTGTGGCTTCATATTTCTGCTACATGAGCTATGAGCTATGTGTTAACAACACAACACATCCATTATATAGCAACCATAAATATTGGTTGGGCTCAAACCTTGAACTTTAGTGTAATTCTTACATGAGAGCTATATTATTCATAATCTTTGTAAATAAATAAGAGTTGAGTAAGATTAAACACCTTTCCATCACCATTAAAGGCCACTGACAGTGTAAACACATCTGAGCCCTCCAATAATAAAGACTACAAAGCATTACAATGTGCCTCTGTATGTATGAACACTGCATGACACATTCCCAGCTCACTGAGCTCAACAGACATCTGCCTCCACATCAAAGTAACTAAGCATATGCTCCCCTCCGTCCGTCACCGCCCACGAGATGGAGTGATGACCTTCCTATAAGAAGGTGGGAGAGGGATAAGCCCGACTCAGCAAAAAGGGGAGGTGGGTGCCAGAGCCAAAAGAGAAGTGAAAGACACAGGAAGGATGAGGAAGGAGTGTTTCCCTGCAGGTGCTGAGTCACGCCATTGCTGATCTGTTGCTTTGCATACCTGAGTCTAATCTTCTCTGCTCACACTCCTCAGTGGCTCCACTGACTTCTCTCCATTTCTCATCTCTCTACTCTACTCTCTCTTTCATGAGCAGTCCATGGCCCAAGCTTCTGTTCTATCATTAATGTGGTGTGTTCAGCATGAGACTGCTGCAGAATTAACTCACACAGACACACAGACACATACACCCACCCCCACACACACACTGTTGGTTCTCATGAGAGTCCTCACTTAGCATCTGGCTCAGACGACATGTCTGCACAGCCTCATAAACACAAAACATTCAACCAAACTGTGATAACATCATCTGGCTCTTGCTTTGTATGTACCTGCATCCATCGAAGGCATCTTCACACACACACACACACACACACACACACACACACACACACACACACACACACACACACACACACACACACACACACACACACACACACACACACACACACACACACACACACACACACACACACACACACACACACACGGGGGGTGCCACCAAATTCCAAACTTGTTGACACATCTCGTCTCTGTAAAAGTGAAGTCGAGCCAAAACTCGGCCAGATGTAATCAATTATTGATAGAGGGAGAAAAACCTAAGAAAGAGAATGTCTTAGCTACTGGAATGAGGAGGAAACCGACCGACCCGCCTGAAGCAGTGTGGAACACAGGAGAGAAGACAGCATCCTGATCCCCCATCAGCACAGACATCTGCCACAGACCTAATAGTAAACTGCCTGTTTTCTCTTCAAAATCTCACACCGAGGCCCCATCAACACAAATATCTCCCAGCATGCTCTATGAACATGTTTCCGGACACTCTGAAGAGGGAAATGTGGCTCCAACACCACAACAGACTCCACCAAGGACCACTTACAAATCCTGTTGGCTCCACACTGCTGTACCAACATGGCACATTATTGCAACCGGCGAGCTCATCTGCCATTCCTGTCGAAGCTTTACGAGTTTATGATCTAAAATCGCTGAGTCATCTTTAACCCAGGAGAGCCGTCTCCTGCCGTAGTCTGCCGCTTTGCCAATAATCGTGCCAGCCGTCGGAGAATGATGAGTGAAATGTGGCCTATCACAGTCACATCGTGTACAGTGGCAGCAGATATGAGAGCAACCACAGAGTGATCGTTAATGCAGGCTAATGTAGAGCTGGGGGGGCGATGGCTGTCTCTCTGCCTCCGTGTTCCCTTCATCCTCTCCGTCAGGGCATACAAGTGACTGACAAGCCGACAGAGGAGGATTCTATTTGACTAATTCATCCACATGCATATAAGCAGGCAAAGATAAGCCTTGAAATAGAAGTGTAATTGTTGCTGTGGTGATGAGATCTGCTCGCCTTGGCGTTTGGGGACAGCAGCAGCCTTGCCAGATTGTGCAGAGGATGGAAGCCAAAGAGGAAGCAAGGAGAGTGCATCACACACTCACCACCACCCTTGGTTCCTCTGTTCTGTAGGTTGCACAGTATGCTACTAGGAGATACTTAGTGGAAGAATCAATCCCGGATGAGTTTGCATGTCATGTTGCATGCTGCATCAAGTCACCGCGGCGAACAAAAGGTGCAGCTCACTGTCTAATTCCAGTCTCCAGGCACATACTCTGCTTCCACTTTCTCTTTTGTGGAGGCTTATGTAAGAAGAAGGTCACCATTTTTGTGCTTCCTGAAATGCTGTTCCATCACGCCCCCCCCCCCCCCCCCCCCCCCACCCCCCCCCCCCCCCACCCCCCGCCCATTCATTTAAGTGGTGAGTGAGCAAAGAGCATCCTGGGGGCAACGGGGCACCTTATGAAAGTGCATTGTGCAAACAGATAAGGATGCACACATGCAGTAGAGCACCCACACACAGCAGAGCACCAACACCCCCCTCACAAACCACCCTGTTCAAAGCCATTCAACATCGCTCGCCACCGGTTTAGTGGGACGGTCTTTTGTACCATTAAAGGGCTTTCAAGCTTGAAACACTGAAGCCAACGTCACCAAGGCAGAATAGAGCTTGCAACACATTCTGATAAATACATTCAGCGGGAACATCAGAGTGAGTTTGTTATGCATGTATATAGGGATAAAGAAAACATTGCGTCGTGTCCGCTCAGTTAACTGTCACAGGGGAAATCAGCATCTCTCCCTTTGCTATATATGGTATGGTTTTTGTACAATGGTGAGTCTAGATACAATCTCGTACTCGTTCACTCTGAGGGGCCGACAACACAACCTATCTGCAATTCGGGTTGTTTTGATCATCTAACAAATGTTTCTGCATTTTCTTCTGCAAAATTGTCGCTACAGTGGCAATAACCCACTAAGTTTGTTGTTTGTCCAGACGAAGACACTTTGTAAACACTTTTTCAAGCTCTTAAGAAGTGTTGCTTTTTCCCTACGGGCCTATTTACACCGTGTACGGACATTCATCTCCTTATCTGGATAGCAAGGTCTCATGTTAATGCCAGTTAAGGAGTAAATGCTCACAGACTAGATTGTGATTAGGATGCTATCTGATCTGCCTGAGCACACATGCTATAAAGTTATTTAACACATGAAGGTTTAAACAACGTAAGAGCCCAACCAGCTGAGAGCCGAGTCACAATACAGACTGCATCCACATAACAGAGATGCATGTTGCTGCAAGGTATAAAAACAAGTCCAGTCATCAGCTGACATCTGCATCTGTGTCTACATACCAAGACCAGGACACGTTAGCACAAGATGTCAAAGTGGCCATAGAGGACCGATACATAGTTTTATGACGCAGAACATTCCAGCAATGCACTACACACGTGTTTCTAGATTGTGATGTGCCAAAGGTATCAAAGGTCAACTTCCTACATGGATTTAACCAACAGGGATTAGATCTCCAGTTAACCTTTCCAAACGATTCCTCTTTGAGTAAAAACAGTAGTAGTTCAATAAACACGAAGTAAAGAGCACAAATTCCAAAACATCAGCAGCTATAATGTCCTGCAGCTGTGTGTGTGTGTGTGTGTGTGTGTGTGTGTGTGTGTGTGTGTGTGTGTGTGTGTGTGGCTGTAGGGGCTCAGAGGTGAGAAGTTCATGATGAGCTATCTGGAGGATAATGATGGCAATTCCAATAACTGGCCTCCCTCACCGCACACCCACTCCCTCACTGTGCAGAACCTTAATCCTGGGGTCTAATCCTGCTGACCCAGATGACCCAGAGAGCAATATATAATAATACAACTCATATGAAAGGCTGGACAAAATATATCCCTTGCCTTTTATTACAGGAGATCCAGATTACATCAGGTGTGACACCAGGAGTACAATAATAAAAGTTCAACACAGCAATAAAGCATGAAGACGCTCGCTCGACAAGTTATTTTGACTTAAACTGTCATTATGTCTGTTCCATGTATATTCAATGCACTTAGTGAATAATTGTCTAGTTCCATTCTCTGCTAAAAGAAACCTTTTATGTAGATTGTGCGTGGTTATGCCGTTGTCTAGATTCTGACCTTCTGCTCGGCACTGTGGGGACTTTTGATGGAAGTGTGCCAGGTTGTTGCAGAAAGTGGGAAAGGGACAGAAAATGTTGACACAGGTGAAAACAGCATGTCCTGATTATCCTGCGGAGGTGTGTGTGTGTGTGTGTGTGTGTGTGTGTGTGTGTGTCTGCAGAGAGGGATTAACTGCTCACTCCCATCATGAGGCCTTATTGGCTGTAACTAGCGTTTACAGCTGGGGACTCTGCAGGGAAACAGTGAGACCCGGGATGTGCAGTGCTCATAATTGGCAAAAGGGCTGGAGGAGGGGAAGGGATTGTAGGATTCCGGTGCCGAGGGATAACCGAGGATGGTGGCATCCTGGAAAATAATTTAGAGGAACTAAAAACCGGCCACACAGAATAAACACAATCTACAAGTGGAATAATGCTGCTGTGAATGTAAGGAATGTATGGAATGCATGCAGATGCTATGCCAAGGCTTAATTGTATTAAAGAAAATGTGTTGAGTGTTAAAACCAATATTCTGCTTGGTGAGAATTAAGGAAATGATTTGCTAAAGACCCTGATGAGTCACATCTCTCTCCTCAACTGCCTCTGCTGCTGACTGAATGAATCAGCAAAGACGGCTCATAATATAACAAGCTAACCGAGGCAAGTACATAACAGAAAAGGAAACGGGCCACAGGTGTGCACAGGCGGCTCACCTGTGGCCAATGGGTGACTCGGGGTGTCAAGTCCCTTAAGCGTCAGCTAAGAAGCGACCTCACAGAGAAGAGAAGCATCCAGTTAACCTGTAGCATTGAGGAAGGCAAGCCTGCGCTGGTTCCTGCTCTTAAGGTCAGGGTAGCTCGTCTGTGCGAATGCTGAATCTCAATGCAAGTGACGGGCGAAACGCTCGGTGTTTCTGATGAGCAGCGCAGGAAAATCCATCATTGGCTTGGAGCGGAATGAGAGGGGAGAATGATGGAGAGGTGGAATGGGGCAAAGAATGAGCGTCTGCTGCAGAGGCTGATGGATTTCTGCCCATTGTGCTGACACTTACTGGGCAAGATGTCAGGATAGACAAAAAAAATGGAGACTAGGCTCTGACATGTCTGCGGCTTAGGGGACAGTTAGCTCAGACACTCAGGCTGTGACGAGAGAGAATGAGTCAGCACAACCTGCAGTCCAATAGAAGAAGAGGTAAGAAATGAAGAGGGCAAAGAGGAAGATGCTATTAGTAGTGACTGGGGATGGTTTCGGTCCCCATGACAACCTGGCTCAGGTGTCTGTGCCGTGACCTGTTCATAATGTTGCATGGGTTGGCTCAACGGAGAAGTGAGGGCCAGGGGAGGGACGCACCGCACGAGCTCGGACAGCTGGGACGCAGGACAGACATGCAAGAAATGTAACGTGTCCCTACAAGCTCAAACACACGGGTTTGTATACAAGCCTGTACTCGTAAACACCCACAAACACACACACACACACAAGTATGAAACCACAGATGCAAACCACAGCGTGCAAATCCATTACAGCCTCAGTCCTTCCTCTCCGTCCAGAGAGAACCCTGCAACAGACACTGATTCTACAAGACAGACGACCTCAGGTACGTGCACGGAGTTGAGAGGAGCTTGGAAAAAAGAGAGAGAGAGCGAGAGAGCTCATCTTTCCTGCAGAGAATTTATGGAACAGACTGGGTGTCCAAGCCTGAAGAGTCAAACCTGAAAGGTAGTTCAAGGGAGGAGGTCTGCTGAGTAAGGAGATCATGATGTAATGTGATGAATCCCTGCAGACGTTAAGTGTGGGGGTTAGGGACCGTCAGCAAAGTGAGCCCCAGCAGGGGGGCTTAATACACACACACACACACACACACAGGGAAAATACACTCACATGGTGCACACACACACTCACAAACAGTCCCGAGTGCAGATTTGAAACACACACAGATCCACCGAAAGGTTTTGAGAGGAACTTTCCAGCGACACTGATGCAGATTTACATTTACACAACAAAAGCGCATTGCAAAACTGATTTTATCCATAATTACAGACTACTTAATAACTAGAAACCACCTGTTACTGGAGTCTGTAGGACCTTACATTCTGTTCTAACGTCGTCTTCAGGCACATTCTGCTGCTCGAGTACAAATGCAGAAACACACACACACACACACATACAAACCACAGACCTTTTCAATAATCACACCCAGACAAGTGCTTGACACCCTGGGTGATCATAGCTCTAATCCCCATACTCATGTGGGGCAAAGCTAGCAATTGTTGCTGCGGAGTAATTGCTCTGCATAGTAATTATCCCCCATAAACACTGCAGCTACATGCTCCCCTCAAGAGCCTTCTGTGATGATTTCCTTTGAAAGGGAATCTTCATCGCCTTCACTGGAACCACTTAGAGGATTGAGAACTTTTAAGGTTTTAGCACTCATATAACGAGAGGATATTCTTCTTAAATGGGGCCTCGGCTCTCCAGAGGGTAGGAGGGATGGCTGGAGGCAAGGAAGGAAGGAAGGGAAAAGTTTATTGTCATCTCAAGGTTACGTGCTGTTGTATCCATCTGCAAAGCTTCATTGACCACACTGCACTTCATGGCCGATAAACAACAAACTAGCAATTACCAGCTGGCCACACACACACACACACACACACACACACACACACACACACACACACACACACACACACACACACACACACACACACACACACACACACACACACACACACACACACACACACACACACACACACACACACACACACACACACACACACACACACACACACACACACACACACACACACACACACACACACACTCTAATTCCTCCCCCTTATGTGTTGTGTATCAATCTACATTGTAGCAGTATGAAAGCACGCTGACACCTCTATATAAATTATGAATGCACAGAGCGGATCAGGCGTTGCTCTCCGCCGCTCACACACTGAACACACACACACACACAGCGGAGCCTCTTTCATGCAAGCAGAGGATGAATCAAGCTGTCCAACATTTTTTGCAACAAGCTGCAAACTGCCAGATGAAAATAGCCTCAGGACGAAGAGTAGATGTCCGACAGCTCCGACGTCGATGTTTTAACCCCCCCAGACTCACACAACCAAACTGGACCCTCAGAGTCCCCGGACCCCTCCAACCCAGAGCTCAGACAGGAGACCAGAAACGCTGGGATCAATTAAGAGGTAAATTATGCTGTTTGAAGATTTTAACTAATCTTTACCAACATCAACAAGGAAAGGCCACAAGGACGCAGGGGACGGTGATTAATTCAATCAAGTGTGAGTGAACTTTCTCCAAAAACCCTGCTGCTCCGAGAGATAATCCGCTTTTCCTGAAATGTTTCCAGCAGGATTAGCCCCCCCCCCCTCGAGGGAAGCCTGGATTTGTTTTACAGAGGAAAAACACAGAGCACGACGGATAGAGAGAGGGCGAGAGAGAGAGGGAGACGCATCAACCACCCCCGAGGGACGTCTGGGTGTGATTTACTGAGGAAAGACGTGCGGAGAGGTGGATGGAGAGAGTCAGAGAGGGCGAGACGGAGAGAGGGAGAGAGGAACAAGATGATGGACAGGCACATAAAGGTACGAGCACAGGGAGGGATATGTAATTAAACACTGGTGGAAAGGACGGACGGACGGAGGGAGGACAGAGGGAAGAACGATCACAACTCTGCATTTAAGACGACTCTCCTCCTCATCCTCAGCATCACTTCAGTAGACTTGCAGCACTCCAGCAGGCAGCAGGTTCAAACCAGTAACGCCGTCAAATGGAAGCGAATAACAGAGAACAAGGCAGGCGAGGATTTATGGGGACTGTTGTTGAAAAACGTCTTAAATTGAGTTTTGTTGTACTTTGCACCTGTGAACCCATTTAAAGTTGCAAAACACCAAAGCATCCTAACAATACATCATCATATGGAAACAAATATTCCATAGTTGGATTTTCAGGATGTGAAACCCATTTCAGACATTGTGTGTGTGTGTGTGTGTACGTGCGCGTGTGCGTGTGTGTGTGTGCGCAGCAGGGAGGCAGCAGGTGTCGAGCAGCGTCTCTCCACTGCGTAGAGCTTCGCTGACTTGCTTTAAAATCTAAACAGTCCCTCGTAGCTCACCTCCGCCTTCGCCCATAATTTAATTTCCAATTTAAAACCACATTGTGCCAAGCAGAGGGGTCCGACTGTCAGCGGGGCGGAGCTGGGAGCTGCAGCCTTTGATTAAGCTCCTCTAATGCCCCGACCTTCAATTATTCACCACGCTGGCGGAGCGGCTTGTTCATGCTACAAGCTTGCTAAGTGTGCTAACCTAAAAAAAACATAATGCAATAAAACTGCTCCATGCATAATGGATGGAGGAACAGGGTCGGCTGCTCTCTGCCAGGGGAGGACAGGATTATAAAATGTGGAGTTCAATGCCGGCGTTGCCAGTTGAGCTCCCTCCCATGCCGGGGCTCTCTTCAGCCGCACGCTCTTCCTCCTCCACATCCTCGCCGTCCTGCAGAGGGTCTTTCAATTTGAAGTGCAAAGACGTGTGGAGGACATCGTCACTCAAAGCATTAGACAGTGAGCATTAGACAGTCAGCCGAGGCCACAGACACATGAAGATGACGTAGGAGGAGTTTATGTAGAAGGTCAAGACACGATTTTTTAGGAATATGAAGAAAGGATTATGATTTCCGCTAGTTACAGTTCATCTAATAATTCTAACACAATAGAATAATAATCCCCGTGTCACGTGACTACATGTGCTGTGTTCTGTAATCAGCACCACTCTGGTCTTAGCATGCCAGCACAGCTCTCCCTTTCCGCAATTAGAGACCTGATTGTCCCTGGGGTGCTGCGTGTCGTACAGGCTCATTTATCATTTCCTGCCGCCGCAGCAGCAGCGCCGCTTTAAAAGTCCAATTCACACCATCAGAATCTGTTAGGGTCTATTTAAAGCCAAGGAGACCTACAAAAGTTAAGATAACATAATTGAGAAGAGGCAATCTAGTTGAAATTCCTCACGTATTTGGTAACGGGGATAAAGGCTGAATCAGGAAACGCTGCTGCTCTATCGCCCTGTGAAGAAATACAGCAATGCTAATAACCTTCACTTCTCTGCAGACTCGACATAAAAATATTTATGTTATTTTAATGTGCACCAAATAACGCAGTACAGTGTGAGATAACTGCAGTCTTACAGATGAATGCATGTCACATACAGCCTGTGTCAGCAATGAGACAACATCATCATGTTGGGATGGGAATGAGGAGGAAAGTGGAGTTGGCTTGTTTTTGTTTGGCCGTTAAGCTTAATGAGCTCGGTGCTGGGATGTGACCGACATGTCTGAGGGGACATGCACTCTGTGTCTGAGCCGGGGGAGGAGGAGGAGGAGGAGGAGGGGGAGGGGGAGGGGGAGGGGGAGGACACTTTGCATTCTGTGTTCACAGCCACGGTTCAGCAGGGAGTTCATGGACAAGTGGACACAATACTGCTACGGATTCTCAATGTTAACGTTTTTCCATCATTTGAACACAGAACCACAATAAAGCATTGGTGGAGAGCTACAGGAGCGTTCTGAGGAGGCATTAGTTCACCCCAAAAAGAGCCAAAGTATTGCAAGTGGTTGCAGCAGACAGCGACTGATCCCCTCACACCGGGAAACTGCATGAGGTCACATCTCCTTGGTGATAGCGATGTAGATGAAGTACTCAGAAGCAGCAGTTTAGCACCGTATGGGAAATCATAACCTTCATAGATCATCCACAACCACTAAATAATGTTTGATGTGCCTCTGCCTGGCTGAGGCCGATTCCTGTCTCTGACGATTCAAACTGTAATGTTTTAACACTGAAAAATAGTTTGATCGCTCAGGAATTACCCTGAAATATTGCGGTATAGCAGAATACTTCACTTCAACACTGTAACAGGCAGTGTGAACAGTGATTACTCTAGATAAAAAAAAAAGGCTCTCGGAATGTATGAATGTAAATGTAAATGATTGGACCTCAATAACCAAACGTCAAGAAAGCCCTTTCAGTTTAAAAGCCTTTCATTGTGAAATAAAAGCCCGGCCATTTGACCTCTGCAAAGCACACACTGCCTAGCACTTATGTCTATGTAAAACATTTTGAAAACCATCAGAGTGAAAGAGAATCAGCGTTCAGAAGGGTCCGTTAGAAAATGGAGTTTTATACCGACGGATCCAGAGTGTAAATAAAGCACTAAAACCAAGCGGAGTGCTGTTCAGCATGCGTAAGCCCTTTGAATTAGTCTTCCAGATCTGCCTGGGATGACAGCTGTTTGCGCGAGTGGAATACAATATAAGAGAGGGAGAGAGGGCGAGGGAGAGAGAGAGAGAGAGAGAGAGAGAGAGAGAGAGAGAGGGTGCATATCACCACAACACAGGCTGTTCCCTTTTGTCAATTCTTGCTTTCTGCATGAGAAACCCAAACTGGCATTATTCAGCCATCATTCCGTCCCGGCACAGACATGCAAACTTACCCGACATGGGGATAAGATGGTGGCTGCTCTCGGGATGAGTGATGTGGGAGAGTTTAGCGTCTTTCTTTCAGAGTGGAGTGATGATTTACTGTGACAGAGTATTTTCCCTCTGTAGTGCTTTTCTGCAGTCGTCTCAGTGTAAAACGCCTTCAGGGCCACTTTACTTTTGCTATTGTTTACCACTGCTGAACACCATGTCAATAGCTCAAGGATTCAGCCCACGTCATCTTTCCACAACAGACGTATTATTAATGGGAGATCATCAAACATTTACAAACCTCCAAACATCAAACACAAAGGGAAAGTCTTTGCCTGTATTCAAGATGGAGGAAGTAGACTTTAAAACTGTGCAGACCGTCATGAATCAAATAGATTAACACGGTTTTTACTCATGTTATTCGCAAATGTGTCTGTGCTATTTAGTTTTGTCTGAATGAAGCAGCGTGGCAGCTTCTACCGGCCATTTTACAGGGACATGAGGAGGAGGAGGAGGAGGAGTAGGAGGAGGAGGAACACTGGATGGCAAACTGTGCCCACTGAGCGTCACCGGCACTTGTGGGTGAGTTGTATTAGATGGCGGTATGTGATGCTTGTCTGGCGCTGAGGGCCACACACACTCTCTTTTGGGTCACAGTGGGTGTGTGCATGTTTCATATCACTGGTTGTGCGAGCGTGTGTGTGTGTGTGTGTGTGTGTGTGTGTGACATAGCTTGTCATCTTGCCCCTGCACGAGCCTGACCGCCCTGTGAAATAGCTCCGGGAGAAGAAACACGATGTCAAGGATTAGCCAATATTTACTCTGCGGTATAAGACGGCTGCAGGGACGACAAGCAAACGTGTTGGGCCTCCTCCTCTTGCTTATGGAAGACTTAAACAGTTTGCGCAGGTTGACATTCTGCACTGTATGTCAGGATTGAGGCATAATTAAAGTGTATCTAGAGTGGTGATCCATTAAAATGATAGCAGGCAATGTTGCAGCCAGCAGGTGCCGTGGTCAAAGCAATTGACCCGAGATTACTGAGGTGTGATACACTGCGGCGCTGACAGGCGGCTGGAAGAGGAAAAGTTCTCCTGCAGAGACAGATTGCTGTCCTCTTAGTGTTTACTGTGTTCATTAAAAAAGGTCTCTCGTCACGGTCTGCTGGTGATAATAAAGCAACAAGGGCAACAGGATGTATGAGTCTCTGTGTGTGTGTGTGTGTGTGTGTGTGTGTGGGGTCTTGGCTGGACGGAGAGTAAAAATGATACAGTAGAAGAAAGGCTTGTTTATCCTCACACTATGTCATCATAATCTGTGAATGTGTGTGTTTGAGAAGAAGATGACACAGAGAAACACAAACAGGCAGAGGGGAGAGAGAGGGAGAGAGAGAGACTAAGAGAGACAGAGAGAGGGGGGAGGGAGAGAGAGGGGGGAGGGAGAGGAAGAGATAGTGGGAGAGAAAGAGAGACAGACAAAGAGACAGGAAGACAGAGAGAGGGAGAGAGAGAGAGACAGACCAAGAGGGAGGGAGAGTGAGGTAGAGAGACAGAGAGACAGAGAGACAGAGAGAGAGGGAGAGAGAGAGACTAAGAGAGACAGAGAGAGGAGGGAGGGAGAGAGAGGGGGGAGGGAGAGGAAGAGATAGTGGGAGAAAAAGAGAGACAGACAAAGAGACAGAAGGACAGAGAGAGGGAGAGAGAGAGAGACAGACCAAGAGGGAGGGAGAGTGAGGTAGAGACAGAGAGACAGAGAGACAGAGAGGGGGAGAGAGAGACAGAGAGGGGGAGAGAGAGGCAGAGAGAGAGGGAGAGAGAGAGAGAGAGAGAGAGAGAGAGACATTACTGTCTTGTGTCAGTAAGTATTACAATTTCTGACCCATAAACATTCTGATGATTGAACCTTAAAGTAGCTCAATCTATCTGCTTCTATTGGTCATGTTTACAAAGATGGCAGATATTCAACTCATATATATAATAATATATCATGTTATTATATTATGAGCATCTGCAGCGTCCTGGCTGCTGCTGCCTCTTCAGCCTCTGGTTCAGTCTCTGTCCTCATCCTGTCACTTGGCTTTGCTGCGTTTAAGTACCACGGTAAATCTGATTAATCGCCGCCATCTTCACAGCAGACAATCACCGACATTATGACACTCCACAACATAATGATGCGTGCCCACACGCACACACACACACAATTTTGATCATCTTTGCATTTTTGTGAAACGTATGCGGTAAATTGAGAAATTATGCAGCACCGCAAAACAATGCTGTGTTTTGTTGATATTGCAGTGAATTCTGTCGTCACCGATTATTTTTAATGGCCCGTGAAGCACATGGCAGGTGACTCAGCCTGTGTGTGTGTGTGTGTGTGTGTGTGTGTGTGTGTGTGTGTGTGTGTGTGTGTGTGTGTGTGTGCGAGCAACAGGCAACTTTCCATTTTTATCCATAGACTTTGGCAGTTGTGTACAGTCACAGACGCCTCTCACACCTGAACAGCTGACGATGGAGAATCTATTTCTAGTCGTTGTTAATGAATTAATGAACCGCATTTCTGGGAAGCAAAACTAACAGGCCTATAAATCACTACAACCAAACCACCATCATAAAGAACAAGCACCGGGTTTGGATTTACACAGCAACATAAATAGCTGGACGTTGTGTCACACCTGTGCTGTGACGTCCGGCTGTGGGTGAGAAAGGTGAAAGTGTGATACTCCGTGTGAGCTCCGTCCCGCTGTGTCGCTTTGTGTTGCTACAGCGACGGTCACACATAAAAACGCAGATGCATAGACGCACAGTAGGTTTGCATGCATGTTAACACTTTGATTCTAAGGCGACGTGTCGTACTCACAGTCACACACCTACGGTCGCATGTCGATTCACTCAGGCATGCAAACGCACCACGGGCTTACAGTCATTGCTCGCACTCTGCTCATGCCTTTCCTCACCTGACGTGCTTCCTATCCAACATGAAGTCAAGCATGCAAACAACTCACTCTTTGTATTTGTTAGCAGGGTTTTTTCCCGACCATTCTATGACTTCTATAAACACAAAAAAGCACCGAGATGAAAACCATTTCACACCATTTCAGGGAATCTTAATGGTGGTCTATTCCTGGAACATGATTAATGTTTGTGGATCTTAAATATTTCGCCGTCCTGCCTCCCAGGTTGACCTTCTCTCTCTCGTTCTGGCTACATCGTCCAAAGTGAGGTGGATGTGTTGTGGAGCTTTGCAGCGTGATACTGCAGCGTCTGGGGGGGCGGGGGGGGGGGGGGGATATCGAGCCGCTCCTCTTGCTCACTGTAACCAAAGCGCCTTAATGGAATTCACTAAGACCTGCTACTTTAGCTGTATTGCCAATGTAATGCATCGCAATAAATCACATTCATTGTGTTTGCAGCTGTACAGTGAATCATGGTGAAGTCGTTGGGGAGGAGTGGTCAGCCCGGTCATGGCTCACAGGAAATGAAGTGCGTTCTGACTGAACTGAACTAATGGCTGATTGAATCCATCTTTCTAAACCTGTAGATACATTTGAAAAAGAAAAAAAAAAAAAAAAAAAAAAAAAGAAAAGAAAAGGTTGTTGGTTGGCTTTTTTTCTTTACACTCCAGGTCTAGTGCCTTGATCGAGGGCAATGGCAGGATCCCTTTGACCCCCTTTTACTCTCACTAAGCTGGAAGTCAAAACAGTAGCACTCAACCTCCCAGACTGATGATAAATCATGGCAGTGAAGCGAACAGTACAACAAAGGACTGCAGTGCTGCACTTTAACCCAACCCAGGCACAGAGATGCAGCCAGGCCCTCCTCCCTCAGCCTCCTGCTCTTTCTCCATGCTGATAAGTGGCAGAAAAACCTACAGCTACAGCTTGATCATCATCTTGTGCACTGGCAGAACATCCCTCCTCTCCCTCTCCCTCGTCCTCATCCATCCTTTCCACCTCTAAAGCCTTTTACTCCCCTACATTACACTAATAAGGCTAATCACCCCTCTGGCTGGTGTAGCCATGGGGTTGGGAGAACATGCCAGCAAGGGGAGATCAATGGACCACATCAAAGGAGCAGCACACAAACCAAGCCAGCACACAAACCCAGAGATAAAACTGCTGCTCCCGTACATTTTTCATGAGTTTATCCAGTACTGTTCCGTCCTCGCCTGTAGTTTGAGTCCTGGGTGCTTTTAATGAGTCGGGCAACACTGGATACGTCCAACTTGGACCTATATGCATGCGGACACGATAATGCACATGTACATGGAAGAGGGAATGCGCACATAGACAACCGAGTAGACCCTGATACACGCATACAGCATAACTGAGTACCTGCACATAAAACTACAAACACCCACGCAGGCACGCCTGTATAGTTACTGCTACAGATCCATTAGAAGTTCATCCATAATAGATTAGTTGCTAATTAGGGGATAGTTTGCCGGTGCTAAAGTAATGTGGAGGGCAGAGAGAGGAGCTTTACCACTGTCAGCCCGCTCAGCAGACTGCTTCCAGGTCTGAATATGAAAGCTCAGGTGTCCAGAAGGAGGACGTGAACAACTACAGGCTGGTGTCTACGGGGGAATAAAGGAAACGTTTAAGCTCTCACTCCGGAAAGTCCAATGAATATGTATGAGGAGATTTTGTAAAGCAGGCGACCTTTAATTCTGACCAAGGTGTTAATTGGCTGATCCTCGCTGAAGTGGGCCGGGATTATACGACACCCACACACACACACACACACACACATTCGCACATTTCAAATGACAGGCGACAAAAGCAGACTTCTATGGGCTTTTTTCCCTTTCTAACACTAACACTTTCTATGCAGCAGATATGTGCTGCACAATAACACAAAATGAGGAAACTATCCTCCGTCTAAACCACCACCATCTTGGTACCTGCAGCTTCTACTCAGAACACAGAGCTCTCACTCAATTACAGCTGTCTGTTAAAGAACACAGAGCCCAGCAGAGACACAATCTGCCAGAATGCTTTCAGATACTGACAGAGGACATGCTAACTCACACGGAACGTTATCATAACTGAGCAACAATAAAAACCTGAAGGCAAGGAAGCAATAACATAGTGAGCTTTTCCTAATTAAAGCGACTTGGGGAGAAATAAAGAGCTCACAATGACTCAGTTCTCTCAAAGGTTTCTAAACACCTTCCTGTAAATAGTGCAAAGCCAAAGATGATGGAAAGAAGAAAAACATAATTATAAACATGAATGGAAAATAATTTAGAAAAAAAGTCGGGCTTTATTGATATAACGGCTTTTAAATCAAGTGCTTCACTTAAGAGCTAAGCCATTAATTAAAGAGTCAAGAGAGGACAAAAAAATCAAGAAACAAAAGAAATGCATAAAGATACGGAAAGATAAAGACACATAAATAAAAGCTACAAGCCCAATTACAGACCTCAGCTCGTCTTCCTCATCATCTTCATCTCGTCTTTCTCTCTCCCTCGCAAACGCAATGGAAGCAGAATCCAAGCAATCATTTTTTAAGCAAATCCTGCCATCGGATGTCATAATCCAGAACACACGTCCAGATATAGAGATTCAGTAAAAAAGAGGCCTATAGATAGTTTGGTAGGACATCAATCCCTCATACTTCCAGCTGGCATGTCCGAGTGTGACTGCACGTCCGTGTCTTACTGTCCAAAATACATTTATGACTCAGATAAAATTCTGTGATTATATCTGCACACAGGATCAAATAAACCGACAAGCAGTGGTTAAAGAAAAGCGAATGAAAAGTGTCAAATGACTTGACGGCTTGGTATAAATAAAGCACAGCAGCGGTGAGCATGTTACCGTTCACTTTACCTCTGAAGTCTCCTGAATCAAAGCTTTTACAGCGACTTTAATCATCTCCCACACGTTCCCTTTCAGTCACCGTTACTCACGTGCAATTAATGAAAACGTTTTAATTGAAGCCGCCTACACTGTAAACCCCACTTGAATACTTATTTGTCCAACCGTCTGACTCTCTTCACCACTTCTCATTTCGAGGGAAAATAAAATTCTATTCCTACGATCAAAAGACAGCATTTTGTTGTATTTCATTAGAAAGTATTCACATAAATGTTCCGTTTCTTGATGTAGCACTTAGGAGTTATTAGACATGTTTGTACAATGACATCAATATGGACTGAACAGGACAGACTAGCCAGGGTTTATGGAGACAAACACCTTGATACTTTGGCTGGAATACTAAACTTCTTCTACATGTTGATGTCAGCTGTCTTTTATGGAGGATTCAAGGTGCTGGATCACTTCGTCTAGGATCTGATCAGTCCAATTCGAACTACCTATGAGGCGTCTCCCTCACTGAGCCTTGAACAAAGCAGCTAGACGTGTTGGTGAAGATCAGCACAGGTCACCTTCATGCACAATTTAATAGGAATACTTCAACATCTGGGCAATCAACAGATGAAGAAATAAACCTCATCAGTTAGCGGCTCTGTTTCTGATTAACTATGACTGTGAGATTAAATGTTATGTTATTCCTCACCAGCTCTTAATGAAAAGAGAAACCATGCATATGTTAAATGATGAGAGCTCATCCTGACGCAGTAAACCCGCCCAGCTGATGCCGGTGAAGAGAGTCACACTGGAGCTGAAGATATAAATGTATTTATTCTCTCCATTATGAAAGACCTTTCACTTCAGAGCTTTTTATGGATAAGTGAAGTGGAACTGAGCACACAAGAGCATAAAGTTACATTTGCCACAATGTAAATGTGAAACAGCATAAAATGGTTGAATGTATAGAAGAGCAAAACTATACACATGTCTGCAAAAGTGAAGGAAACAGCTCAACCACAACATCATACCATGAGTGCCAGTCTGTATATTAATAACACAATTAGGCAATTAAGCAACAATGACAAATTGTAAAGCAGCCGTCTAAAATGACACAATCACACATTCAATTTAGTTTTCCTATTTAACTTTCATTTATATTTATCAGCGTGCATAATTAATGATTGTGCTTCCTATTAATATTAATTTATGGAAATATAATGGAAGCTGTCTATGTTGCTCTCTCTCTCCCACACACACACACACACACACACACAGTCCAAGTGCCTTTAAAGGGAATCTCTCTCTTTGATGCCTCCCTCCTCCATTCACCCCTGCTGCATCTCCGTCTCTGATTTTTTAGCAACTCTTTTCATGTGAAAACGCAATCTGTCAAATCAGAGACACACACACACACACACACACACACACACACACACACACACACACACACACACACACACACACACACACACACACACACACACACACACACACACACACACACACACACACACACACACACACACACACACACACACACACACACACACACACACACACACACACACACACACACACACACACGATCCTTAAACCTTGGTCAGGACGTGCAACCGATTAATAAACATGTGCACACGCAGGATGTCAAGGCGCTGACAAACACAAAGCAAAGCAGCAGCGTCCGCACACACACAAACAACACACACAGCCTCAAAGCAGCAACACACAGTCGGCCCTGCCGCTCGCTCGTTGTGGTAATTGAAAATGTATTTCTCATGGCAGGGAGAGAAATTCGACTGCATTTTTCAACGTCTTAAAAGATGAAAATGAATCTGTTATTTTCTCACTTTGGATTCATGACCTACTTACACCACACACACACACACACACACACACAGTTCCAACGGGTGATACAGGTGTGGTGCTGCTGCCTATGCGTCACCTGTAGTGTTGTTTTCACAACTGTAAAAGCAGAGAACAAGTACATGCATGCCGTCCCACTTTCTCTGTACTCCCAAGGAGGTTCCTGCTTCAAGGCCTCTCCTGGGATTAATAAACATTATTACACGTACATGCCAAACACACACACACACACACACACATATCTACAGAATAGAATAGAAAACAACAATTCACCCTGAAGCATGACAGCACTTGGAATTATTTGGAGAGCATGACAGGAAGGCGGTGAGGTTAATAAGCCCATTCTGTGCTCATGGCTGCATGTGATACTGACAGTTCGGCTTAATTTAATGCTCCTATGGCACTGGGAGGTATTTGAGAAGTAAAAGAGCCCGTGTGCTTGTTTGCATGTACCTGTATATTTACATATGTGTATGTACAGTACATACTCCACTCTTTATGACTGCTACTTGCACTCCATCACTCCTGCCACCTCTGGTTTCCTCCATCTCCTGCTCCTCCTCTCCTCTCCCGCCCCCCTGTCCTCATGTCCCACTCCGTCTGAGCACTCAGCCATGACATTATCCATCCAGTGGCACTCTGCCCGCAGAGAGAGAGACACATCGTCTCCGTGTCTCCACAGGGAGTCTATTACGTTTTGTTTTTTTTACTGAATGTCTGCTACAAACGGAGAAATGACAAGAACTAAATCTGTGGTGTCTGTTTGTACCGAGTGAACACAAAATGGTTAAGTACAGTCATGGCTGAGCAGCTCTGCATGCTCTCACCTCGTAACTAACAAGCACTCACCCGGAGTCACTCATTTGCCGTCACACACTTGTGGATTTCAAATGCACGGTTCTTATTTTGGCGTCCATCCCCCGCAAGGAGTGACAGCGGTTGGATAACAAGTTGAAGGTCAACCAAAACCTGCCCAGAGGTCATTACCCTGGACAAGCTTGAGGACAAATTCCTGACGCAAATCTTGACAACTGGGATAATATTGCCTACTGGCTACGGGCTGACAGAAAGAGATATGAGGTGTGCTGGGCTGGAGAGGAGGGAGAACCAGAATAGAAGCCTGGTCAGTGTTGAGTCCCCTGGGGCGACAGCAGTGTGTGTGTGTGTGTGTGTGTGTGTGTGTGTGTGTGGATCATGTCAGTGGAGTCCACAGACTGCAGAAAAAACACTAGCGTAGTACGTTTGACTTCAGCCATCCTGACAGGATGCCGAGGAAACCTGGGTTTGGATTTACTGCTGTCCACCATCTCAGGAGAGAAAACACAAGAGAGAGAGAGAGAGAGAGGGGGAGAGAGCCTGAGCAGGAAAGTAGTATCACGTTATATTCTTAGGTTAGCTTAGAAAATGTCCCTCAGTTTAAGAGTTATACTGGGTTGAAGCTATTTAAGGGGAAGACGTTGCACATTCTCCATCTCTCCCTGCTCCACCCTCCCTCAGCTGATGGCTCCATCATTCATCATCCGATCACTTCACTGAGTTGCTGCCTCCCGAATCTTGACTTGTCTCTAAACACACAATGATTTAGATGTGGAGTGTGTGAGGTGTGTGTGCACAGCAGGGAGAGATGGGAAAATATTCAAAGCTTAGGAACACAAGGATCCTGTCTATACGCTGGATGATGATGTGGTGCAGAGTAGAAAAACTATTGTCTCCATGTTGACCAGTGTATTCTTCACCGTCTGGTCCATCCCAGTTAGAGGAGGTGTTGGATCTCACACACACTGCAGTCTTTCCTCCATGTGTCTATGGAGACAATGAGAGAAACTCCATCTGCCGTGGTAAATGGGAGATATTGAAGGAGGCTTGTGCAGTCGTGTGGGAGTGTGTGTATGTGTGTGTGTGTGTGTGTGTGTGTGTGTGTGTGTGTGTGCATGAAAAATAGTCAGGTTTTGCTTCATTCTGCAGGATTGCTCAAAAAAAAAAAAAAGAATTGTCAATAGTTGTGGTTTGAAGCTGCAGAATATTGACATGGTTCCGTCTCCCAGTTGTCCCTCATCCTGACGAGTCCCCCACAGAAGGATTATCGTCTACTCGCTGCCTCGACTAAACCCACTCCTTAGGTTCAATCCAGGACTTAATCCCTCCTATATGGTGGCTATGATTAACCAGCGATGGCACAGATCTAAACCGATGGGCTGCACTTCCCCACAAAGAGAAGAGAATCTGACTGAGAGAAAAGAAATATCTTGGCATTTTTCTATTGAGTGCATTTTCAAAGTGAGCGTGGTCAAAGATGAACACTATGCCACGTAAATAGATTGTTTTTGTCTAAAATCGTCGGTTGAAGGTGAAGAGATTTTCTACAGCTGTGGTAACCATGGTTGCCTTCATTTAGTGGCGTACACACAAAACAGAGCAAAACAAATATGTGCCAGGTACAAGTTTGGGACTGCAAAGAAACACAAACACACGGAAGCTGAGCTCCACAGTCGCCCACCTTCATATCCCCCTTCTCCCTCATCAAACAGAGAAAGGATATAGACGCTTCAACTAGCTAGGTCATCTTGTTTATCTGCAGAGGCCAAACTAATGAGCGTACAGGAGCCATGTTGTGTGATGCGTTGGATGGGCGGTATCGATAATCTCACTGCTTCCTTTCATATATGATCCTCTGTGGAACACGGGGGGAAAGCCTGGCTTGCATGTTTCCACAGGACTCCTGAGGCACAGAGAGATTGCAATGTTTTCAATAACACAGGTTTTGGAGTCCTCAACAGAGAAAAGCCCTGCGGCTCAGCTGGACCATTTGAAGGAGCCCTCCAGGGACTGAACCCTTATTGGCGAGTGCATGAAAGAAGCTCAGCATCAGCTTTATGGCTCGCTCCTCTAACCAGGTTAATAGTGCCTTGAGTGATGCCAGCAATTATAGCGATATCTCAAATGTATTATTACACACATGTGCCCTCAACTCTGCCCCCTCTACATCCGATATGTGATTCAATATAGCTGCAACAGATGTTGAACGATTGAGCGTTTAGTACACAAAGGGCAGAGAGGCCACAGGTATCTCTGTACAAGCATCATCTGCACACTGTAGGGCTGAGGTAAAGCCTGATATCCTCTTACTGAGGCTCACTTCTATCCATCCCAGATATTTAATGTTGAGCTACATAAACAAAAGAGTCCCTGTTATCTGAGAGAGTGAAAGAAGGGAGAAAAATGACAAGTTGGAAGAAAGGTGCTTTGCAATCGCTGCTTATCCTGAGAAAGCAAATGTTTCCACAGTGTATATGTGGACCTTCTATCAAAGCATCGAAACAACATCTTGTAATACTGAAGACAGTGGATGTGACTTGGTGGAAGAGAGTCAGTGCGAGTGAATGAAGTGTCACAATTAGATACAGAGGAAGAATGAGAGAAGCCAGCAGAAATACAAGTAAACAACTGAGAGAGACGCCAACGGGGAGCAACAGCACATTTGCCTGCTGCTCACAGCTCAGTCCATTGAGAAAGATGTATCTTTCCTTCAGAGGGAAGCTGCAGGATACCCGCCTTGTTAGCCAGACAGGCAGCAGGCAGCATCCCAGAAGCCCCTGTTGCATATTCATTCAGTCTGATTAATGATTCCTAATTCTGTGGGTGTAGTGTCTCTTGATATGTTCCCAGACATTCTTAGCGCTCTGTGGAGATGTCAGGACGTGCATCTGGTTCACTCACTGAGCCAGGGGACAGAAGCTAAAATCCACATTCTGCACCCGCAGTTAATCATGGAATCAATGTGGTTTTCCTGTGCACACAAGCTGAGAGAACTTTCCAATTCCAATTGCGATCGTTTGTATTTCTCACTTTATTACAGCCCGCAGTATTTTCACCTCAAAGAAAAACTTTGCGGGCTCATTACACAAGTTTCACAAAGCTGCCGGGGATCACACAACAACCTGCTTGTTTGCCCAATTTTTCCGCCTGAAGAACTCTAACAAATACACAACAGTCTGAAGAATTACTCATAATCATTTGTTGCAAAACATTTGAATACTTTGGCTCAGATGTGGTTTTGGAAAGTGTTTTGAAAATGATTAAAGGATTCTTAAGCTGTGCGTTTGAACAAATTTAACTGATCAGTCCAATCACATTGTGCTGGCCAGTGCATGGGAATGACTGAGACATATCTGTGAGAAAACAGAAGGATTCCATTCATTCATTTGCAGGATCAAATAATGTGTTTTTGAGCTTAATACCGTGGTGTTTCATTATCACTCGCAACACAGCAAACATCCTGGTGAGGAAATTATAAGGCTTTCCCATTCAATCAGCCTAAGCATTTGTGTTAGTCAATGTGTGTAACCTCGCCTCCAACCAGCCTAGGAACTATTCAGCGACCGGCAAAGGGGCCGACGGAAAAAAGGTTACTCGAGGTGCAGCTCTCACACTCCCAACTTCAAATCCAATCATTGAGGTAATTCCAGCTTCCCACAGGTGTGTTTAGTGTAAGTTACCGCCTTAGTTTTATATTGCTAAGAAATAAGACCTGGGACTGTTTTCACACCTAGAGTCAGCACTTGAGCCGGACCTTTTGTTATGTTGAATTTATTAGTTATTTGGTGCCGTCGCTTTCACATCGGAGTAAAGGAAGAGCACGACACTGTGACACATTGGACACATTGTTGGATTAAGCGAGTTAAACGAGTTGAGTGACCCTAATTAGTCCCCCAGGGTTTCTTTTGTCCTCTGTCAGACCGTCTTGAAAGTTTAATGTGGTGCCAAGATGTCCTCCCTGTTGTGTTTCCAGTTCCTCTCATGAATTTGGTGTTTTTGTGTTTGTTATTTTCCTGTCTGCCTTATTTTCCTTGAAAATCTTGATCTTGGCCAACGTTACGTTTGACTCCCACTTTGGAATTTTCCTCTAACCAGGCTGCTAGTTGTATTTTTGTCACATAAGCCTGTCATGTTTGTTCTTTGTCCTACTGCCAGTGACATTAATTTATAACAAAGACGCCTCCTCGCTTCCACCGGCTCTGTGTTGCCTGCGTTTGTGTCCTCACCTTTGCAACCAGTTTGTTTACAAAGCAGCTGATGAGGCAGCAACTGTACGAGAGTGTGTAGAGCCGTCATAATATGGGAAATTGTATTTTTCATTGTTCCAACTACCACTTTATGAATTATTTTCATCTTTAATCCAGCACTGTTCTGCTATCTTTTGACTGAACATTTTAAATCTGTCCAGATTTTGTGGGTTTGTTTAATTTCTTGCTTCATGTGTTCATGAGACCATTTCCAGGAGACACTTTTATGCAGGCATAGCTTTGGTTTGAACAGTAACAATGTGTTTCACCTGCACCAAAGGTACTATCAAAAGTTGGGTTGGTGCACAGCGGGGGACATATTCCAGGTCCCACTTACTACTTGCAATAAAATATAATCTGTATCCAGATACACTATCTTGCCAAAAATCCACCCACAAAAGTTGAGAAATGGCATCCACCACATTTTCAGACTTCTGCTTATTTTGGGACATACAGATGGTACAGGGATAACACTCGTCACCACGGAGACCAGTAGCGGTCCCTGCAGATTGGTTGTATATCCGAAGCAAGAATCATAATGCTTGTCACTGCACAAGCAACTCCTACTGAGCTGTCAGGGCAGCTTCATTGAAAAGGGGCGGTGGTGACATCACATGGTAACATGTGGCTGTCAACACATCCCCTGTAACAGGGGGTGCAAGAGTGATGGGTCACTGAAAATTGGGAGACAAAATGGAAAAACACAGGACCAAACAGAAAAGTTATTTTGAACCGAGAGTTACAACCGTCCATCAATGGCCTCCTGCAGCCGGAGCAGAGATAGCAACAGGACCAAGATGTTATTAGTCAATATTAAAACTGAATGAAGCTCAACCATAAAGCAACGAAAAATACAGGCTTTACGACAAGAACAGGCTGACTGAGATGTGATCGCAATAGAGAGAGTACCCGGATAATGAAAACACCTTTTAATGGTGTAAATGCAGATTCCATTATCATTGTTGCTATCTAATGTAAGTACAATCAAATGCAGCCATGTATTTATAGCAAGCAGCCTAATTTCCATACCCACACTCGGTATCATCTGGCACATCAACAACCTATTTGGAAGTCACAGCCTGCCAGCCGTCTGAGGAGGAGCCTGGGCAGGGCAGAAGTGTCAGACATGAAGGAAAGCAGCTGATGTGGTGTTGTTTCCACCATGTGGTGTCTGGCAGGCATCAGGCTGCGATGCTGTCACTCTGTTGGCCCTTGCACAACCCCCCCCCCCTCCAAATCAGACAGAAATGCACAGCAGTAAAGCTTGTAGGACTCCCAGAGGTGGCACGTTTGTTTATTAACACAAAGTAGCGGTTTTCCATCTGGAAACGTGAACCGTTGCAAAGCTTCACTAGGGGGTGAACAGTGAGTAAAAAGAAAATGGAAGAAATGAGGAAGGGGAACATGTGAATAAGAAATGAGATAGAGAAACAGAGGAGAGAGAAGGGAAAAGAGGAGGAGAGGATGTCACTAAAGGACACACAGAGTGAGTGACAAAACCTTATTGGATTTATTTGTCTTGCTCGGCTTCTCAGATGAATCTCATTTATTGAGGCTGACAGCAAAGGGAAGCACAGATCAAAGAAGAGCCCAGCACAGACAAATGTCTTTCTCTTTGTAATGAAAGAGAAGCAGGTCATGTTGTGGAAATGTTGAGACCAATCTGCCATAATGTGGACAAGAAAAAGACTGTATGTCCACAAAGAAACCGATACTTATCACACATCAATCCACAGAATATTCCTACAAGAGGAACAGGATCAACATATAAGGAAATGCTACACGTAAATGGAACCTTCTAAACTTGGACTGTGCTCTATCCCACATGTATCAGCCTCAGGGTTTCTTGTCAATCAAAGCTGTGACATATACATCTGATTGCATTGCATTCATATTTCCCAGACATTGACACCGTGTGAAGTGAAAACTGGTTGGGATCAGTTTGTGGCCTCCTGTCTCACAGTTTCATGACTCCAAAACGACAAACTGCAAACACTCTTGTAGAGTTGGTTCACGTAGCAATGACACACAGTCGGTCGCTCACTGAGACGCATACGAATGCCCAGCACAGACACAGACACACGAGAAGAACAGGCAAAGAAATAGCAAAATGGCTGGAAGAATTCACAGCAGTTGGAACAAATGAAACTCCTGAGTGAGAAATTCTCATCCACGTCACAAATGATAGATTGGCTTTACTTTCCTATGCCGACTACTAGATGACCTCTTCCTCAATTTAAGATGACAGCAAAAAGGGGAAAGAGACGAAATTAGCTTGAATATTGCGAGCATTTAGGGGAATACGAGCCCCGACCAGCTGGCAATGAACTGCTCCGTGGCAGAGGAAGGAGACTGTCCTTGGGGACTCAACATAAATCAACAATCGGCACCAGAAGCAGGCAGGCGGCCCCGGGGTCTGCCAGAGAAAGCATAAACTTAATTAAGCCCTATCTTACAAGGTGTGTGTGCACTGGGGGGGCTGTAATGAAAGCCTAATGCCAGCCACAAATTGGTCCGACAAGCAGCTAAAACGGATCCTTGACAAGGGGGTCATTCTGCCCCAGAGCGGGACCGCAGGATGGAGAGGGTAATATAAATAGGTATAGGACATTAAGACACACGCTCGGTGACGTCCTCTCACAACCCCAAACTTTGTCATTATGCACCAACTGCGTGTGAGGATACGGTACGAGCGCCGCTACTTCAACCCAAGGACGTTTAATTTAGAAACAGACTGTGAGTGGCTGTAAATAGATGATGCAACCATTGATCCGTTGGTGAAATGACGTTTTCATTTATCAGTAAAGACAACAAACAGCTTGATTTAATAGGTTGTCACGACAACATTAAAGAGGTTACACTATGCTTTCATCTGCTTGTTTGTAAGTTAATGAGATGGATAGCAAAATCTTACCAGCTGATTTCATTCTATTTTACCGTTTAAAACCTTTATTAAAAATAATACAATTTTAAAAACTCTGTGCTGCCTGGCAGATGAACACAGTTCTGTGATGTCGGTCTTACATAAAGAATCATATATGGGCCTCAGCGAGCCAGAGAGTGACTTTACATTTGGCTGACTGCTTCTGAGGGAGAAACCTGGCAACACAAAAGACTGCTGAGATATCAACAACAAAAAAGTTGGATTCAAGAATTATTTTCTTTTTAAGTACATTTCCCACCTGGAGGGGCCGAGAAACAAGGTCGGAACAATTTTCTGATATTTCTCCAACCTCTCGCCAAATCGGGTCAGAATCCGGTCAGCATGTCGCAGCGAGGCTCAAGCACAGTGTGTGTGTGTGTGTCGATGAAACTTTGTGTTAAAGATTCAGCGCAGGGGTCTGGTTTGTTGTCCAATGACTCCAGGGTTGAGACATGTCTCAGTGGGGACAGACAGGGAGACAGAGTGTAGTGGGGACGTCATGGATACTGGGTGAATAAGGTGAGGGAGACATCGACACTGATCAACTGTCACTGTCCAGCATGAGGAGGTGGTGATGGTGCAACTCTGAGAAAAGCAAAGGTTTCATCACCATGGAAACACAGGACTCTTCATCTTGAGGTGGCTTAGGTCTTTCTACACTTCCTCAGCACTATATTACATGTTCAGGGTTTTCCCCCAGCTGTCCTCCTGTAAATGTTGAACTTCGTCTGTGAGTCCATTACACGATGTAATAAAAAGCTTTAGTTTATGATATTGCATTAAAAACAAACAGAAAAGACATAAGTAACTTTAACAACAGCTGCTGTTAAAGTTACAAATGTTGCCGAAGCAGACGAAGGTGCATCGCTTACTTAGGGCTATAATTTAACCGAGTTGATTACCACTATTAAACATATAAAGATTATATGAACCTACAAAGACAATAAGCCCACTCAGGGGAGACGTTAACGTGTGGACTCGTCTATGGGCTGGAACAGGAAATAAACAGATGAAATACAAGAACTTAGAGTTGAGTAGGCGTCTGTTTGGGCTGCAGCCGGCTTAAGGAAAGCACAGAGCAGGCGTGTGTGTGTGTGTGTGTGTGTGTGTGTGTGTGTGTGTGTGTGTGTGTGTGTGTGTGTGTGTGTGTGTGTGTGTCTGTCACAGCCCAAGCTATCTTTCTCCCTACTGCGCTTTTTGTTGTCGTTTTTTTTTTATCTTCATTTCGTTTCAGCTTGGGCGCCTCCGAATTTTTATTTTATTTTTTTATTTAAAAATCTCATTTGATTGGCTTAGGCGATAGGCAAATAGGCTTAGGTCTAAGTGGCAGAATGGAGGGAAAACCCTGATGTTACTCTGCTACACAGCTGTGAAAAATAAAAACAGCTGGCGTGTGTCCGTATGACAAACGGGCGACTGACATGTGGTGCGTTTTCATTACCACACAGATGATAAGAATAGACAGCTGTGTAATGTGGACGGCATTCACTTCCTGTCACTATGGTACCGGCACAGTAGGACACGCTCACATGCCATATTCTCTGCACATGTATGTAACGCTGGGCAATCATGGAGCGACACGTCACCTGACCATCACAGCACTGACACACTCACACCTGAAGACCGTTCACCTCAGCCAGGACCTGATCGTGCGGAAGGAAGCACAGAAGGAAGCACACAGTCACAATTATGGAAACGAGTAATTAACATTTAAGAGGAAATGTATTAAGTGGCCCTAGCAAGTTGCCCTAAGGTGACTTCAACATATTTGACACTATTTTCTAATAAATGCTGGCGGTATAAAATAGGCTCCTATAAGTGCGATAAGACTATAGTTACCATGGTAACAACACACTTGCCTCAGATGTGGCGATACGAAAAGAAAACCTGGTGGATCATTGTCGCCCCCTGTGATGAAAGGAAGGCTTCTTAATAAACACAGATGTTTCATTATGTTGATGCCATCATTAACATAGTTTACTGTAGAAATAATATTTAAAAAAAAGCTTCTGAATCTCTAATGCAGAAGTGAGGCAATTGATAAAAAGATCACAAACATCTCAACTCTACAGAGATTGTGTGTCAGTGTCAGATGGTCATCCTTCATCATCCTCATCATCATCTGTCATCTCCGTCAACATAACAAACCCCGCTTTCCGCCTGTTGCAGCCTCAGTGTGTTTATTCGGCATTCTAGAGTTGCATTTAATTAATACGGGAATTAATGTAGTTGATCAAATGTGTCGGGATTCCACTTTTTTGGCAGGATAAAGGGAAAGCCATGAATATAAACCGAGGGAACAAGAGGTAACAGCAATGCTGAGGAACCTGATAGTAAATTCAATTCAACTGCTCGCGCTGAGATTGATAAGCTGCATTAAAGTGCCGTCACTTTGGCAGAAGCTGTGAGGGAAAACAAAGCGAAAAGGTCCGCAGGAAGCCTTGTTAGTAATCTGACGCCGTTGCCTTTTCATCTGGGCTGAGGCAGAGCGCAGTTACCTGTCCATCGTATTGTCAGACTGAAGTCTAATGAGGAAGATAACATACTGCCATTGTCTTTGCATGCCCGTAATGAGGCCAAAGATGCCTGGCTACTCTGTGCCTGGGCAACATTCAGCACGTCGCAGGTTAGCAACATCTCCTCCTATAAGAGTCCAATCAATTCAGACTGAGGTGAAAAGGGGAAAGTGGATTCATTCCTAATGTGTTGGGTTGGTAGGTGAAGCATTTAATGTATGGTGAGGCTGGCTGACGGCATGATTAGAGATGAAGGTTTGTTTCCCCTGACATTTGAGGACAGTTTATTGAACATATGAATGGACTTCACACAGGATCTTTGAATGATTTGTGGCAACAGCACTCAGAGCGACTTGGCTTCCTGCAAACACACAGGATCAGATGGACTCATGCCTGTCCATGTACGTACATCTGGCCCACAGTACAGCAACTAGAGGGGCACTCACCAGAGCCATGTCCAGGTCCAAAGTTACTGACAACATGTAGCTGTTGTTGTTGCTATAGCGCCACCATCAGGTCTTTTGATGTTTAATTTTTTTTTTGCATTTATAGGGATTGCATGCAGAGATATCATACTGATTAGAATACCAAAGGATCATTTACATACTTGAGCGAATTGAGCACATAATCTATTTTATGTGATAAAGAGGATTTATTGCCTAATTGCAGCAGACAAACATTCCGAGCGACACATTCCTGTTTCCTCACCTGCATGACGATTCAGAAGAAGCAGTAATGTTTATGACAACACAAGAGCTCCTCTAAGATGAGTAAAGGCAGCATGCATATCCTGTGTGATTTGAATATGAACGTTGAGTCAACAAGTACAAGATTCTTTAGTTGCCTTTCTACAGATTAAGTCATCAGTTATTCACTCTGTAAAGGTTGTGACCTTTGGTTTTCATACAATAGCACTCCACTTGTGCTATACTGTTTCCAGAACTTATTAAATTCATACTTTTTGCATTCCCTCTTGCCCTTATCAAAAGTTAAAAATTTCCCCTTAATATCCTTGACCACTTAAACTGTTTAAACTTGCTGACCACAGTAGGTTGTCACATCTACATTCAGTTTAATGTTCGGTCCAAAGTGTTGCTAAGGAAATGGGTCTCTTAGCGGGGTTGTTTTTCAAATATAATCACGCTGAGCAGAGACCAGGCTGTCACGGTAACCTTTGGATGGCCTCCACACAACTACTGGAGTTTCAGAAACATTGCGTATAACAACGAAGCCTTTTGATGTCTTTCACTGAAGCTCAGAGGTTTATAACTGACAGCAGAGCAGACCTCCACTGCACCTGCACTATTCACAAGGACACACTTTTTTTCACAGAGAGGATAATTACATCCATTTCAGCTTCTTACAAACAATCACACTATGCACACACACGGGTACACACATAGAACTGTCGACATCGGCATGCCTGACAATTCAAAGCTCTGATGCGGTTTCCACAAAGGCACAGACCTCCACTGGAGGATTTTTCGCCTCTGGCCAGCTCGACAAGGATGAGGGGACTTCCTTATTCTCCCCATGCAGCTCACTGGCTGCTGCTCGCCTCTGCCTAACCAGATTACGCCCGGCTCCTGGAACATCTACTCAAGAGGAGATGAGACCAATTAGTCTGCTGTCTGCCCCAAAGAGAGACAGTCACCATGGCTCTGACATTATGTTAGTGCTTGAGAGTGTCGGCCTTTAAAAGACAAAACATCCATGGAAAAGACATGAAATCCTTTACATCTGGACCGGTCAATGTGCTCAGGTTAGAGAGTCTGAGTGGATTCCTTATGTGTGTTTATAATAATAACATAATAAAGAGCAGAGCCATGATGGATCAAGAGTGGCAGAGCACATTTCTCAACCAGCCGGACACAAAGAGCCAAATCAAGAGAAATTGTTATTTTTCTTGCCCCTTGACGTCTCAGCGATATATATGTGATGTGGTAGTTGTGATTAATAGGTTCCCTATTGGAAACACGCCAACAAACTGTGGAGAGAAAAAAAAGTAATTTTCCTTGTTGAAAGCCAGTAACAACACATCAATATTTTTCAACAGTAATCAGACAGTGTCAAACTAAGAGTGTGAGATTTAAGGTAAGGGGTTTTCTTTACCCAACATGTGCTCACTCACTGTTCTGAGGGTCTTTTTTTTTCACAACCTCCTTCTAGCCTGACAGCAGTGGGTAAATCAGTGTTGGTAATATCGGCATCAATCCTGAAGTCTAACCCAACAAACCCCAAAAAAACACTTCTAACCTCCTTTGCTGTTTCACCGCTGCACACAGAGTGAAAACAGGACTTTTACAGCCTCTTTAAGGATCTGATTGGTCAGTTGCGTCAGACCAGGTAGTTAAAATGAACATCATGATGTAAAAGACTAATCAAAAATACAATTACAGGGCAGTTCAGGCCCTATTACACAGGTTGAGCCACACAGAGGCTTGAGTGTGTCTCACTTCACTCTGTGCAGACATTTCATCCTCACATGTGCCTCTTCCCGTAAATTGCCCTTGCATAATTCAGCTTGACTTTTGTCCCGAGCCGTGTCTCATACATAAAGATTAGACAACCCGAGTCAACTTTTCTGAGGCAATTAGTGAATCTTTGAGAATTCTAAACACTTCTCTCAAAAAGGCAGGACCAATCAATTCAGTAATAGAAAAAGTTTTCAAGGTCCCCACTCCATTTCTCTGTGACAAAAAGATTTGCGTTGTTCACTGCTTGAGATAAGCTTCTATTCAAGACATTCAAACGGATTTTGGAGGGGGGACTGCTATGCATTTTTTAATGTGAGGTATACCGAGTGAAAAGAAAATGAAAGCGAAAAACAAACATCACAACAAAATAAGCACAGAAATAGTAAAAGGTCAGAAGAATAAAGCGTATGCAGACACAGAAACAGCCTTCAGATCTGAGTGCAGAGTTGAAGCTCCATCATAGGTCAACTGAAGTTTCACAACACTGAAGGCTGAAGAACAACACTGATCTATATCATTACTAACAATGTGTATTATTTCAGACACAGCACAAGATTCTGCAAACAAACCACGACCACTAACAGAAACCATATCTGCTCTTAACCAAGTGGACTCGGCATAGAGGGATGAGTGATCGAACAAACAAAAACAAAATGCAACCACGATGGTGGAGAGGAGATGGAGGTTGGGTTCTATGTTGGTTGCTATGTTGGTTTCTATGTTGGTTTCTATGTGTACTTTTGTAGATTTCTTCCTTGTGTGATTATGAATTGATTGAAAGAAGTAAAGCCCACCCGCATGTCTGTCATTCTTCATGCATGTGCTCTTCATGCAGGCAGCTCATCTAATGGATGTTTCCTATCCGTCTCTCTGTTCCTCTCTAAAGCCTCTCCAGTGCTCACAGCTCGGGGGTTAGTTGAATGGCTGATACAGGCTCTCAGCAGGGTCATGTCTGGCTTCAGCTTAACAGGCCATATCTCTGCTCTTCTTTGACCACAGACAGGCCCAGTCTGAGCCCAGCCAGCTGCTCTATTCTGAGCCCCATGCATGGCTGCTCAGTCTGGAGGAGACAGATAGCCTGACACCACGCTGCCACTGCTACTGCTGCTGCTCCACCGCCGTAAATAATGAATGGGCTGCTGGAATAATGACTTTCATTTATCCACGATTCTGACATGTCGTGAAATGAGAAAGGACAAATAGTGATTTTACTTGTGGAATTCATGCATTCGCTAAAGATAAAAATGAGGTTCCACCTTCTGATGGGTTGCGGAACGAAAGTGCCTTCTACTGATTTTGTATTTACTCTAAACATGTCAGTTTGTTTTGCCTTTTGCCATAAAATAATCAAATTGGAGAATCAGATTGGACAACCCACAGTGATGAAGGAACATGAAGCATGCAGCAGGGGTACACGTTACATGGGCTACTTCCTATTGTTTGTATAAATCTAATCCTGCTCTACTAGGCACTTCTTCTTCCTTTGGTTGATGTTGGAATTCTGCACACACATAGAAAATAAAATATAATCCGATGGACCCTCTAGACGCTCAATCAAAGCATTCTCCAAAGCAAAACTACTTTCCTCTAATGGATCCCATCTAGTATCTTAGCATTAGTGCTAGTATTATTTGTCCTGTACGGCAAGTGGGGTATCTATGGCAACTATGGCAGGGCCCAGAACACAGAGTAGGTTGTTTATTTTAAGATACAAAGAAAAGGAAATTCAGTCCACCTTTTCTCTGCACAAAGACATTGTAGAGGAGGGATGCAGAACAAAGCTGGATACTGTAGCCAAGAAACTGTCCACTTATGATATTAAGATGTTACTCAGCTTCTCTGGATTTTATCAGCGGCTTTGCAGATTATAGCTAGAAATATCTCTTTGTGCATTAAACCAAGCATGATCCAAGGTAGTCAGCTTGTTATAGAAGGGAGCATGTATAGGATATCTGAATTTCAACACATCCACTAACGTTTGAGTTATGTGGGATTCCCATGGTGACAGTAGAGAAATGTTTCTGTTTTAGTTTCTTTTTCTGTACGACACCAAAACAATACATTCCTCACTGTCCTTCTTTGACCCGAGAATAACAACACCCAGTCCGTCACGGAGGCAGCGGCAAGCGGAAAAGTTGGAGCATTTCATCTTTTGACAGCAGGTTCCGCCTGTCCGGGCGTGCGTGTGTGTGTGTGTGTGTGTGTGTGTGTGTGTGTGCCTCCCTCAGTACCAAACAGCTTCCCATCGTGCCCTCAGTGAAAAGAATGGAACATCCGGGTTTTTATCGACCGCACATCGTCAACATGGGAATCCAGCATTAGCCAGAGGAGAGAGCCTTAAAGGGAAGGACCATGAATGTACTGATTTCACTCTGAGGATCTTTTTGCACGGTAAAAGGTTTCAAAGGAGACTTCATTGATCTGTAAGGCCAACAAAAACCTTACGATTGATACAAATACACACAAATCTCCATCTGTCCTGCTTCTCTCCGAGTTCTAGCGCTGAAGGCAAATGTTAGACAGCAACTCTTTCATATTTCATAGGCTTTGACGCTAAACAGCTGGGACAAGGTCTTTTCGAAATCCCCTGTGCTCACGGTGACAAGGGGAGGGAAGCGGAGCGGTGAAGTGACAGGTGTTTAGCTTTGACTAGTGAGGCTGGAAAGCCGGGCAGAGCCCTCAGGACACTACCAGCTCTCACTGACATCAAGAGTCCGTGCTGACATGGAGACAACACCGCAAATGAGATGACTTCAACATCAGAGCAGTCGTACGGAGGCCAGCTGATGAAGAGCAACGTATGTATGGATCTAAACAAACTGGAAATGGAAGAAGTTTTCAGTTTTAGCGTCGGTGTGTTATGACTGTTTTTGTTTTTGTGGAAACTACAGATGAGAAACTAAATACCACTATTACACTACCAACACGACAACACATATCATGTATCATCTACTACAGATCATAACATCATCATCATCATCATCAATATTGTATTACGTATAATGAACCTCAGCTCCAGGATGAAGCAGAAGAAAAAGCAATAAAGGAATAAAAGTACAAGATTTATACTGTATCTGTAATGAAACACATTGTAAACAAAGCATTTAAATATTTCATTTCACTTTAGTGTAAGAGTGGCTTAAGTTCTCTATGGTGCCATGGCAACAGTGAAAATCAATCAATAGACTAAACTAAAATAGCGATACCTCAAAGTAAACTGACAAGGGTTTGTTAGAGCACACACACACACACACACACACACACACACACACACACACACACACACACACACACACACACACACACACACACACACACACACACACACACACACACACACACACACACACACACACACACACACACACACACACACACACACACACACACACACACACACACACACACACACACACACACACACACACACACACACACACACACACACACACACGCACACACACGCAGCGCGGCTCCCACAGAGAGCAGCTCCTGTCATCTCCGATCTTTCTTCTCTGGTTTTCCCACATTGACTAATGAGCTTATGATGAGATGTGTGCCAAATCGCTGCATGATGAAGTCACAGTGTGGAACACCAACTTTTCCTTTCACATGTACAGTATACAAACATTATCCAGGGAGCAAGCTAATGGAAAACAATCACACACACACACACACACACACGATGTCCCTTTGATCCCACCATTACAAAAAAAAGATTCAGTCAGGGATTTTTCTTTTTCGATGAGGAGGATCACAATTCCGAGATTGAACCCTTAACTAGCTGTGATATAGTAATGAGGATACAAAGATCTATGTGCTATTTTTAATGAGTACGGTGCTGCCAGTGTAATCATCAATTTAATCTGCCCGGCAGCAGTTATGGAATAGAATTGGAGCCATTTGGAGTGAGAAGCAGCTCAGCCTGGGTTTGTTTGCTGAAGGCCCACTGAAGCTCACACAATCTCCCCAACCCCCCATTCTTCTATCCATTCTGTCCTAATCATCTCTCTCAAGCCGCTGGGCCTAAAGCAGCTTTCCAACTTGATCCTCTATCGCTCGCCTGCCTGTTGTGTCTGTGCGTGAGGATGGCGCGGCGGATGATGATTGATTGAAAATTACTCCACAATTTAATATTTAAAAAAGCGAGGCTGCCGATACAAAACCAAGTCATCACATCTTTGGGGAAGAATTTGCAAAAGCATCACAATTACTCAGGAAATCCCGGCAGCGTGTTTATGTCTGCGGTGCTGCAAAGAGGAGAATAAATACGACAATATACCACTTCATCCTCAATCACAACATGCAGATATCAAACACTCTTGCTGAGAACACTTACACTCCATGCTGTGTGTGGTCTTCAAAGCTCATAAAGTCTCTTACCAACGACCTTAAATCCACTCAACGAACGTTCTTGAATAGAGTGAATCAAACAGAATGGCAGGGTTGCATTTGTATTGTTAAAGCGATGTAATCTCACCTTGTTGTCATGTTTTGTAAATTGCTAAAAGAGCAGAAACGTCCAAAAAACAAACCCCTGAAACTAAATGAGAGCGCCAGTGTTCCTGACAGGCAGGCGGGTCGCTCCACTGGGGCTTTGGCGAAGGCGGAGACGCCTCGTCCATCGCCGACGCGCCAGGCAGTTACAAGCAGAACAGGTGAGCGCAGAGGGAGAGGGGAAGGTTTGGCAGCTGGGGTCCTCGCAGTCTTTTCAGGCATTCATTATTTAGCCCATCTAAAAATACATCAGAGAGCTGCTTCCCTTTCCAGCACATGGTGTATCTGCTCTTCACAGCATCCTGCTCTCAGCCTCTCAATCTGATCTGAGGAGCTGTTTGAGCGACTACACATCAAGGCAACACACGGACGCACACGTAAATACACACGGCGACACGGACTGTCACAGATGCGCCGAGAAATTCAATCGGAACAAAGAGAGGAAAAGGTGCAGGAGCAGGTGAGAGAGATAACAGAGGTGCGTGTCACACACCTATAGAGTTACAGCCTCCAACTCTAAAAACAGAATCACAAGCTACATCTATTGCGGGAAAGTACTAATTTATGCCAGCAGCCTTTTACATTTTGTCTGTAATTTGTGCAATTGCGTAAATTATACACAAGTAAGCAGAGCAGACGCCACCTTAAGATACGGAGTTAAGTGAGGCTGATGGGCCTCACAGGCGGCGTCCTCTTAACACCTCGTATCCCTGATGAGCCTCGCACGCTGCCTCCTGTTAGAGAGCGCCCTGGGTTTGAGCTGCTAATGAAAGACGCAGTCCATGAAATCAGACATCTAACAGGTCACAGATTGGACAGCGCTCATTGTTAATTGCATTGGGGAGAGAATGTCAACTTAATTATTTCAGCTGCAGCTGGAAATGATCCCTGGCAAATCTATTAGACACGTATGCTATGCAAGTCATGTACAGACTCTCACAAGTCAATAAGGAAAGTGTTCCCTGAGACTGACTATCATTACCATGGGCTCCCCTGGGAATTAGTGGGTCAGATTTCAATGGTTAGACATTAAATCTCCTCTGATTAAGGCCCAACCTTTCGGGCTCATTGAGCTGACTAAGTGCTGGCTCACATTGTACAGTCGTTAAACTAAATTTAAAGCTGATGCTACATTCATCAATAGACTGAAGGCGTGTTCATCTACTCTACATAAAACATCATCACATTAGGCAGGTATTCCCTCAGGAGCTCACGCTGAAATGTTTTGATTGATTGAATCATCAAATAATGTTAATTTAGTCCCAAGGATTTGCAGGGAATTGTTAAAAAAAAAAAGTTGTTGACTCAAATCATTCAATCAGCAAATGAGACTTGGTAGCGATTTTCGGTTCGGCCAAATTGACTCCAGGATCTCCCGTCGGTTTGGAGCTTGAATTGAACCAGCTCCTAGTCTGAGAGTGAAGTAAACAGATCAATTCTGCATTTAAGCACTTCAGGGGAGTCGGCCCTCTTGAAAGACGCACGCAAATCATGATCTGCCTCACATGTGTAGACCTAAGGAGGAGCAGGAGGAGCGGTGTGTGTGTTTATCATTCTCCCTTTTTTGAGTTTGACTACCATTCAAATCTGCCTAAATGACAGGAAACCCCAGCGTATACATTTATCACAGCTCCACATAAAAGCTGCACAACAATAGCAGCCATGCCCGAGTGATAAACAGGGACTGATGGGAACGCAGCTTTGAGGGAGGGGAAGTATTCACACGGGAGAGGCGGCGAGGGAGAAGCAGGAAACTTCAAAGCGCGAGTGTGTGAGCCGGTAGCTCAGAGCAGAGCCGATTGTACGTGACGCCACATCAGCGGCGAGCAAGCATCTCAGCAGCCAAACAGATGGAGATGAGACTTTACCGTGCCGAAACTCTAAAACTATCTGATAACTTCATGCTAAATATCTCCAGTGCATACAGATAGAGCTGTCATGTTGTGATGGATGCTGGAGTTTTGCTTTGAACACCGGTTTACCAGAGCAGTCAGACCGTGTTAGACAAGCGAATACATCAAGAAAGAGAGCGGGACTATGGAAGTAGCAAATGGAAAAATGCTGCTCACTTCAGGTAAATATTGTTTGCATTACCGGGTATGGATTTGTGAGGCCTCGGGTTTATGAGTCCAGATCCACAATCATTTCACTTCTCATTCAGTTCTAAGGCAATTCAATTTAAGTTTGGTCATTCAAGAAAATGAAAATGCCTCAAAAGAAGACGAGGGGGATTTTAGCGTCTGAGTCATCAGCTTCAACCATCAATGACAAACTCTTTCAGTCAGTAGCTTAAAGACTTTAACAGTGATTTCTCTCTACATTTATTGGAGTAATTACAACCTGACTCATCTTGACTGAAAGCCACAGCTTTACACACAACTATGAGAAATTCACAGATGCTCTGAAACAACCTTTTCCTGTGTTCACCTAAGGTTTTAGTTAGAGTTTGTTCCTATCATTCAGGTTCTAAACGAATTCAACAACTCCAGACTCAGACTCTCAGACCCAGACTCTCAGGCTCAGACTCAGACTCTCAGGCTCAGACTCTCAGGCTCAGACTCTCAGGCTCAGTTACTTAACCTTGGTCAGAACAGGTGAACTCTAACTGAATATTTCATAGACGAGATCTGTCATCCATAAAGTCAACATGTACTGCCTTCAGAAGGATCGGCCCATTAAACATGCAAGAGGCAAAACACATGTATGAACACACAATCACATAACTGTACATCTGGAAGGACAAGTACAGTTAGACGTCTGTGAAGGTTCTCAGTAGGTCAAGCCTTTACAAGTCCAGTTGTGTAAGATTAACTTTTCCTTCAATGCAGTTAGTCCATAATCCTGATCTGAATTGATCCTATTTGTGACTGAGCCTAAACCCGAACCCTGATCCTGAAAGAGAATGTGCGGACATTTCCTCCTCGCGACACACACACACAGACACACACTCAAGATCACATATTCTTGTAGTAGCCGACACACCTTGGAGCTGGAAATACAGGCTCAGAGAGGAACAGCTCCGTAGGAACAGTCAGAGGCAGAGCGCAGCCTCTCTCTAAATCAGCAGTACGGCCGGCACCTCAACATTCAGCTTCTTCAACCAGACCAACACACTCCAATCAGGCTCTAAAGCGCACACACACCGCTCCATTTATCTTTGTCCTCTTTCTCTGCTCAGCTCCAGGGACACAGAGGGTCATACACATTTACCAACCCTCACACACACACACATGCACAGCATTTGATTCCATGTGTATGAGCACAATGCAGACATGCATTAAGGGGTACATGAAAAGAGAAATACTATTCTGCTGTTTTCCAACGCTTGAGCGGCCAACACAACACTCCGGGGTAAGTGGTTAGACACAGACACATGCGTACCTTGGCCGAGTTCCCCATGGCAAACTCTGTGTGTGTGTGTGTGTGTGTGTGTGTGTGTGTGTGTGTGTGTGTGTGTGTGTGTGTGTGTGTGTGTGTGTGTGTGTGTGTGTGTGTGTGTGTGTGTGTGTGTGTGTGTGTGTGTGTGTGTGTGTGTGTGTGTGTGTGTGTGTAGATCTGTGTGTTTGAGCAATGCACAATACTCTGCCTGGTATGCGTGTAAGTGTGCGAGTGTGTAGATGTGTGTAGCGCTCTTGTCTGGAGATGGGCAACAGAAAAGGACAGAGCAAAACAAAAGGTAATAGGAGAGAAAGGGGAAGGAAAAGAGGAGAAATAGGGAGAGGAGGCACTTGAAGCAGCCTGAGTTCCTCTTCAGCCTGCCACCTCGCATCACAGAGCATCCGCTGACAGATGAATGCAGGAGAGACCATTAATAGAATTGCTTTGGAATAGATGCCCGGGTGAAGGGGAGGAGCCATCACGTATGATCTGAGCTATGAGGAGGGCACAGGGAGGGAGCCAAGGGTCAACCGGCAACTCGGCAACAGTGCAGCCCAGTGCAGACCCGGGGTGTGTTCCAGAAATTGAGATGGAGCAGTGATTCTCATCTCTGTCCGTCTGTGTGGAGAACCTCATAGATACAACCCTTCGACCAGAGCAAGCTCGATTTATGTTACTATGGAAACCTGTGCCTTGAGCTTAACAGAAGTCATTATCCAAGAAGGAAGCTAATTTGACTCAGTTTAGAGTTTTTGCAATCTTTTTAGGGAGATACCACTAATCACTTATTAGATCATGAATCCTGAAATGAGAGCAGATCAACCAGGCAAGAGCATCCAGAGCAATTCATTAAACATATTAACCACTGATTCAAACACCAAACTGCTGTGGGTGCAAAGGAAAAAAGGAAAAGAAAAGAAAAGACGTCTTCCAGTCATGAACTTAATAACATCGGGACCAAGCCGGATCATTTCCTTGATGTTTCCAAGATTATTCTGTCTTTGCTTACAGCCACTCAGCTCAACTCTAAATACTTGAAAATGAAACTGGAGATGAGCGTCGCAGGTGAATAATAAATGAACACTTAACTTCTATTCATCTGTAATGTGGCGTAATTCACGAGTTAATGAGGATTGCCTGAATGCACCATTCAGACAATTAGGACCGTTCCATTTTCCACCCATTACCGTGCATCCCATTTTTGAAATGTAGACTTTGTGTGCTCTGATGCGACGCATGCTGTGCCTCCTTCGTCCTATCAGCTGCTTCCATTCAAACCCACTCTCCTCTCGAGTCACCATCCACTACAAACTGAGAGCCATAGAGAAGACACAGTGTGGTAGTGTGATAGTGTCATCCAAGGTAGTACAACAAAATATGATTAACAGGCAAAGACATAGTGCAGTGAAGTGTGGGTGGAGTTGGGTGGAATGCGGTTAACATTTGAAGCTGAGCTGACACGCTGTGAATGCAGGTGGGGTAATGGGTTGGCGGATATCGTCCTGTGTCTGTGTAAAGCCATTATAATGGGTGTCAAAGTGAAAGGAGTGATAAGAGAGCATCACCTGCTACTGGAAAATGGAATCCAGTTCTATCACGTCTTCAATTCACACTATGAAACGCACAATGAAAGCATGACTGTTAAATGATTGGATGCCTCTCAAATCTTTGAGAAGTGTCTTGTTTTAGGCGACAGCTTGTGATGAAAGTGCCAGGTATTTAAGGAAAAATGTTTGTATGGAGGTATTTAAACCGGCTGTAGGTGTGTGTGGTTGGTGACTCAGGGCGACATCACTGAGCTGGCTGGGTGGATCTCAACTAAAGGCCTCCATGGTGGCTCTTACTAATAAGGATGATTCAGCCTGTTCTGTGTAAACAGACAGGCAGGGCCTTGCAAGGGCACCTTGTTGTTCCCCACACTTGTCGTTCAGACATGTTGTGGAATTCAATCAGAATAAATCGTCTGACAACAAATGCACACCCACACCTGTTCTTCTATCTCCCACATTTAGAAACATGAGAAGGACAAAACACAAGAACAACAGAAATGAATTCATAATCCAGTGAAAACAGGGAAAGTGCAGCCATCAGCTTGTGGCTCATTCCTCTGCTCTGCTCTGCTCTCTGTATATAAATATATATATGTAAATGTGATGAACTGTTCTTGCAAGTAGGAACATTAGAATTGACAAATAACCCGAGGCCTGGTTTGTCCTGAATGGTGCTAATTATGTGGAGCGTCAGGCTGGAGCTGGTCTCCTGAGGGGGGAGGAAGAGTGGTGTGGCCACTCATCCATGGTCTGGTCAAGAACGTCAGGCCGTCTGCATAAGAAGGTGAGTCTGTGTGTGTGTTTGCCGACGCCTCTCATCATCACAAATACCACTCATGTGTTGAAGTACACAGCAGAACGGCAAAGAGACGCCAACATGTGGAACCAAAATGCTAACACAGTGCTGACAATGCAACTGTAAAATGTGTGTATTTGATATGTATGTGTACTGGATTTTGTATACATGTAGACTATAGATCCAAATTAACTTCCCATTAATGATAACAATAACAATAACACTAATTCAAAACACTGATACAGTAGTTAGTGAGTCATACAATATGTTTCAGATATACTTCTACTACTCGAGGTCCATTGAGGCTGAAGGTACAGTAAATAATACTCAATAGTAACGTTGTACTGTAACAAATGAATATTTAAGTACTCAAGCAGTTGGAGCCTATTCTGTCCTATTCTGCTGTGCCGTCGACTGCAACCTGTTGAAAAATTCAAAATGTGTTTTCGCCTCCAGTGGCTCCTGAGAAGAAGCTGGTGATGTGAAGTGAAGCTTGGTGTTGCCGTTTTCTGGTGCAGGACAGACGTGTGCTGGACCTCATCAGGGCCTCTTGACTGGGAATGATAGACTGCAGCTTTACAACAGGAGTTGATGTTTTTCCCACCCTTTGTTTTTTACTTTGGTTCTCTCTTACCACCACAGGTAAAAACAGAACAAAGAGCAGCAAAGTTTGAGCCAGTTTTTTTTTTATGTCAAAACTTTGGTTTGTTTTTCATTTCTGCTTGAAGAATGAAGTACTTTTGTATTGTTGTTAGTAGACACCATTTAAACATGGACTTTACTAATGAAGCCCAGCAAATGAACACATGACAGCCACTTATGAACCAAGGCTTCTTTCCTGCACAGCTTACCAGCCAGACTGCCAAATTAATGAATGCTACGGCTTTTTGTTTCTCCTTTAAATGTCAGCAATGCAATTAAATCACCTCCCATACATCTGTGCTGCCCAGGAGTGAGACAGATCAATAGCCAGTTATCCAACAGCAACTCTGCAAAGGTGCTTCTGGTCTGACTGGTTGTGATCTAATAGCCTTATTCGTTTCGACTTAGATTCCACGCATTCCACAGAGGTGTGTTCAGCCTGTTGACAGCATGTAAACCTTACCCTCCGTATCAGGCAGACAAGCCCCGGTGTCCTCCCGTCTCATAATCCTGAGGCCTTCTCTGGCCAGTCAATAAGCCTGTCACACTGAGCAACATCCCCGGTTGCTAGACACACACACGCTGTACGGGTGAGTGGACCCGCACGCAGGCAGGCAGGTGGGTAAGTGAGCGCATTCATCTGTGCTCCTCTGTTCCCCCCCCGCCAGAGCTCAAGTAATCCAGTCCATTTACACGATCAATTTTTTGTTTCTGTGTGTCTGCGTAACAAAATTGCTTTGGCACACGGCTGTGAGTCTGGACGTTACATGAGCGGAGTAACCAATTGGATTGTTTCCCTGGGCAACGTAGTGCCCGCAACACCCCATTCGCTTGTTAATACGACAAAAAAAAAAAGCTAAAACAAATCAAACACCTGGGACTTCCCAGAGCTTTGGATTCACAAAGAGAGAAATACAAAATCTGCGACGCTCGGCAATACATAGATTATTTTATCAAAATAATAATGGGTTTTTTCCCAAAAAATATCTGCACAAATAAAATGTTTTAATTATGTGGAAGAGTTTGGACGCTTCAGAAATTCATATTGGCTTCACAATCATAAACATGAGTCTGACAGGATATGTGATACCGTGTGAAGCACTTTGCTGTAATTGTGTTCAGTCTTGTTTCAACTGCTTCAGTCGGTTTTCTATAATATTTATTTATATATTGCCATGATTCTGATTGTATTTGTTCTGCTAGTTTCTAGCCTTTTAAGACTTATTCCAAATGTTGTCACTGTAAGTCGTACTAAGATGAAGGGGCCATTGCTGATTGTGGGCTCATATTTAGGCTCACGGTACCGACTGGATGTGATTCTGTCCCTGTTGTTGTTTTGCATCCTCTCACCAGGAGGCAGGGGACTGAGAGCATTACGTCACCATTTATGGGGCTCTTAAATTGCCCCCAACTGGTGACTAAATGTATGGAGGCCTTATCGGATTGCTGAGGGTTCAATAGATTCTTCTAGAGTCTGGACCCATCCTGTGACCCATTACAATGTTATTCCATAGATTAGTCCTAATGCTGAATGCTTGAGGCTATCCATTGTGATGCTTATGCTGAGTGGGGCGGCCATGGGAGGAAGTTATTGAACATGTGAGAGTGTTTCTGCATCTGGTCTGTCAGACACGCGGGGATGGTGGAGCTTCGCAGCGTGCCAGGACACGTTTGTCTCTCAGTCCCTGAACGAAGCTCAAACCGCTGCAGGACGTGTCCATGGAGCTCATACTGTATATATTTATGTAACCCAGCCTGAACCAGTCATTTAGCCTTAATCTGAACAAGAATGTGTCGTCTTCAATGCAAAATGAATGACAATTAAAGCCTGCGTTCCCTGGACCTGAACAGAGGATGGGAACATCAATTCTAATTCAAACAAGCCAACTTGATGATAAAGATTAATGATGATGAATCTAAACCAGGGCCGGACAATTGCATCTAAACGATCAGCGTTTAACCCTTTAATATACGGCGTCACATCACTTAGGGTGTTGAACTGTAAATGACACGGTGACACCGGTGGTATCTGACAGCTCTGACATCACTGTATTCTTGATTTGTAACCATGACATCATAGCAAATGAGGCTTTTTCTCCTCAATGTTTCCTCCGAGGACTAAAGGCAGACCCGTCTCCCCGTCTACCTGTCTAGCTGTCTAATTTCAGTCCGTTTACCATCACATCACTCTCAGACAAAACAAACTGAGACGTCCCCATGAAGGACCACTGTGTTCTGAGGAGCAAAGAAACCATAAAAGCATTTAATTTTTATCTAATTGGATATGATGTGAAGTGTAAATTAAAATGCAATAACAGAAGAGTCTGTAATTTGTGATTCACTCGCAAGAATGATTCCATTTCACTAATATAATCATGTGCAAAACATATCTCCTTGAATGATTGTGTGCGTTATTGAAAATGACAGCAGACAACAGGAAGAGGATGTGAGTGAACATCAATTTCACAACACTGCAGGGAGCTGAAGGTGTCATCTTCAGCTTTCAGACTTTAAATTAACTTTGAGACACGCCGCCTCTGCTGGCTTTGGTCTACGCAAAGGACCACTTTACTGATTAATTAACTGTTTGAATGTCAACCTGAAAGCAGCCAGAGTCATACACAACATTACCAATGGCAGACTTTGACTGGTGCAAATTTTGAGGTTAAAAAACAACTCGATGGCCAAATGGACAGCAGTTTGACATCGTTACCTCCCGCCTTCCTCCAGCCCAACCCCGCAGCTGAGTACTAACATGTGTGATCCTGTTTCTACCTGCACAGGTTGTGTGAGTGGGTGAGCTCTAATGGCAGCGCTGTTCAGCCAGGTCCAAGAGCCGACGCCCACACAGACCAGGGCCCCGGGGTCAGACTGCAGTCAGGCATTAATGAATCAGAGCAGAGATTATGATGCTGCAATACATCAACAACCGCCAGGATCGTCTGTTAAGAAGGCTTCCAGATCTGTAGAGCAAAGGTCAGCATTCGTTTGTAAAGAAGATTTCCTATTTTTAGAGACATAAACACTATAATAACATCAGACTAAGCCGAGTTATAAAGGGATTGACTCAGTCTAGTTAGATTATTAGGACTAGTTATTAAAACCATATTGTGTCTTCCTACATTTTCTAAAATTGTAATTTTTCTTCACTCTAGTGCCAAACCTGCTCTATTCTGTCTTATTCAACATGCTGACAGATATCTTCTCTCAACTTCAAAGCACTTTTAGGACTTTCGAGGGTATTTGCAGTGCTCTTGGCTGAAGCAATAGAAAATAACACATCCATGTTCCAAGTCCAACATTGACAGTAAGAACAGAATGGAAGCAGACTGCAGACTGCTGCTCTGTCACACACACACACACACACACATATCATAAGTGAGGACTCGCTCTCAGCCCTGTGTTGAAAAAGTACTAATGGTTTTCATCTGAAAGTGTTTGATTTGAGAGCACGAGCTCAGTGCCCTGGCATCAGACCGTCTCTCTCATAGTGCAGCCTTCGCAAAAATATCAACAGCTGACTCATCATTCTACTTAGCATGCTGGTGTATCATTTTTAAGGGCTGCTGTGGGAACGGCTCCTTCAAACCTGTGAGTCCGCTTAATCACACCTGTGGACCTGAGGATCGTCTGCATGGCTGGACTGGGTTTTGCTGAGCGTTTCTAAAACAGAGTAAAAACTCTGCTTATGATCTTTGCCTCAACTGCACAGGACAGAACAAAGCAAAGAAACTGGTGATAAAAGAAAATTGCTTTTGCGACTTTTATGCATTTAATGCCTTAAAACGCTCCGGCTAACTCTTATCTCTCCACGGCTCTGTTCTTTATGCCACATTCTATTTTATGATATTGTATATTTCTTATAGCGTATTGTTATTTTTATACCTGCTGTTCTGTCTGACTGCAGCTTTGGCACTGCTGCCATGCCCTGAAGAGAAACCCGCTAAAGTAAAGGCTAAATTAATTAATTCAAGCTCACCTTGTTCCAGTGTCACACTACAGACTGGAGTCAACTCACTGCAGGGTGCGATTCTTTTCTTCCAAATCAAACGGAGCCAAAGAAATTCAGATAAAAGTAATGAGTGAACGCTCCATTAATAAGAAATTAATCACAGTTTAACACTGATTTGAAATAAGCTGAAGGGCGTTGACCCTCGCCCCGACCAGCCGCCGTGGGAGAAAGCAATCAGAGAGGAGTAGAATGAAAGTCATCACGTTAATGCCGTATGATAACGTTTTACAGCTGTTGAATGGGAGAGGTCGAAAGCTTTTCAACACCAAAACTGTAATCAAATGTGGCAAATGTCAACACTACTCCTTTGAATAACAAATCCATATGCAATAAATTTCAGAAACATCCCGACAAGCAAGGGCCACGGACTGGAACAGCAGACAGGTGAGAGGATTCTCCGTCTGTGGCCACAACAACAAGTCCAATGTTGTTCTTTAGAAGTATAAAGAATGCTCGTCAATATTCCTACTGTAAGCACGAGAACTAAATGTGAGTGGACGCCACACAGAGAGACACATTGAGACAACAGTGATGATTAAACACAGGATGGATTTCAGCACGCTGCAGCTGTGGTGATGGAGTTAAACCATCATGTAATGGGATGTTCTCACGTGCTGAACGCCTCGGCTGCATCTTACACAACAGAGCCAACCGCAGCTGTTAACAAGCACAACTCGTCCCATCTGTCCCCCCTCCTCCCTCCCTTTCTCCCGTCACGGGTCAGGACAGTGAAGGCGTCTGCAGCCAGATTAGGCAGCGAGCGACTGGCTGACTGGGGCTTCAGCATCAGCTCATCATTCCATCCCACCGTTAGCTAGATCTGTGTCATGTGGAGAACCACGTGCATGCAGGGAAAGAGGCAGATTACTGTGTAGTGTGTGCGTGTGTGTGTGTGTGTGTGTGCAGGGAAGTGTTGGAGCTTTCCTTTTATGGCATCTTAGCAGGTCTTGTGTTGATACCCACAGCTAATGTTATGAGATACCTTGAGATTACTTTTCACGTGAAAATGTGATAACACACACACATACCGAGCCAATCACACACACAATGCTTTCCCACGCACACTATAGAATATGTTGCCTGTACTGAAATGAAGGCATTCATGCTTCTGTCTCTTAGACACAATGGATCCTTTACATGTCAGAGTCATTCAATGACATGTGTTACATTGTATACTGTGGGTCTTTTATTTAGAGAATTACCCTAATTTAAATCCAATTATGGTGTTGAAATTATGTCAATTCATTGCCTTAAAGAGGATTATTTAAAAATGAATGACGACAAAACTTCACTTTACTCAACTCTTACCAATGGGAAATCCAAAAGCAGGACTTTCTTATCTACCTATCCATTTATACACACATACACACACATTTATATTGATAAGTTTATGTATAGATATATATGGAAGCCATTTTGGGCCCCTGCAGCAATCCTATAAATCCATTTCAGGCTCCTGAAAGTGGCTATTGATGCCTAATAGACCGATTGTTGCAGAATCTGCAGGGAATACAGAGTTGAGCTGTAAAGTCCCTGTGAGGAGGTTGCTGAACTTAAAGGCGAATGTCTTGAATTGACCAGATGATTTATGTTCCAGATGTCAACCACAGTCGCAATGTTTTCAAAAGAAAGAATAAGAATTGGAAGAAGGAGATCAAAAATACAAGAGTTGAGAATAAGCATGGCAGGGCCGTCTGAGCTCCGCCTCAGGCTCAGACGGCACAAAGGAGCTTGAACTAAACCTCCGTCCCTTCACACTGAGGGAAGACATTTGAGGCGGAGACATTGAAGTCTCTCAACTGGGAGGAGACGCCCGGACAGACGAGCGACATGCTGGAGAGTCGATAAATCTCATCTAGCCTGGAAACACTGGAAGGTCATGGAAGCGATGGAGAACACGGAGGGGAGAAGGAAATCTATCACGTTTAGCCTGCTGCCACTGACACCCATAACCAGATAAGCAGAGAATGGATGGAAGCATTCTGGATTATATCGATGCATTTGTATTCAGTAATAATAAGAATACAAATGACATAAGCATGATGAATTTGTACCCACATAAGACCGAACTATATTAGAATCAAGGAGGAGAACAGACTTAAAAGAGGACTCATGACATCTCATTTGGGATTCCGATTGAAGAAGGCAAATAATGTTATTCCTAAGAAATTAAATAAATATCATTATATAATACGTTGCATACATCAAGCAGCTGAACTCAAATCAGATGTTACAAACTGCATCATGGCTGAGACCAGCAGAGGAGAGGAGGAGGGGCAGGAAGAGGAGAGCAGGAGAGGAGAGGGGAAGGGAAGGGAAGGAGAGGAGAGGAGAGGAGAGTGAATATGTGACCCACCTGTGACCGGGGGCCGTGGCCCAAACGTCATTTATCAATCTATCATTTACTGAATCCGAATCTAAGCGACCTAATCTCACCCGGCTCGTTCTGGGGCAGTATATTACCGAGGAGGCAGCACAGAGTCAAAGTCGCACAGAATGCTCTTAGATTATCTCACTCTTGACAGCGGAGCGTGAGAGAAGGCGCATCTTGACAATTATGTGCAATGAGATAACCCTGAGATACAGAGCGCCTCTCGCTGTGCAGCCACTGGAAGCTCTCCACCTGCTAAAGAGCTCTACAGCCATCCAGCTCCAGCCTGCCAGCCCTGCCTGATACGCACATCCTCCCCCAGACCTAATGTCTCATTGGCATTCAGGCGCACGTCTGCAGCATGCGGCGAATGGAAAGCTGGGCCCGGGCTCGCCGCTATTAAGATTCTACACGCCAGCCGTTCCCCTGCTGCCACAAGCACACAGCGACTCACACAGGCCAGGAATAATAACAGAGAGGGGAAGGGACGGCCATCACAGCTGGACCAGCCACTCACAGCCAAACAGACTCGGACAAGAACAGGATTTGAGCACATATGCTGTAGAAAATGGAGAGCTTTTGCGATTAATCCAGCTGATGAGGGCTGAAGCTCTGTCTGTGATCTCACTGCAGTATCAGCTCAGGGTCATTTTACCCCAAGAGGGAAACTCACCAGTGCAAACACACAATCTCATTGCCCCTAGCCCCCCACCACCCCTCCTCACCCACCTCCTCCTCCATCCCACCCTCTGTCATCAGCAAACCGCACCATGACCACATCATGATGAGCTGCATTACTGCCAAGCCTCCCATCATCAGCCAGGATGAGAGGCCCAGCGGCCCATCACCGCAGCCTGTGTTTACGTCTGCCTATCAACTTCCTCCCCAGAATCCAGAGCGGCCTGCTAATCACCCTTTCAAAGAGCAGACTAATTCAGATGTCATGGCCCATTACCTGTGAGCCGTCTAGAGGTGACCTGAGCCCATCTCGCCGTGATAAACACCAGTTGGAGGATCAAGCGCATCTGGATAATAGGAAAGCGGGGAGTGATTGGATTGCACTGCAGTGAAGACGCAGGCAGGGTTAAAAGTACATTTGCTTGGCTTTTGTAACCAAGTAAAGTTGCACTTTATCTCCCTGACAATGTATTTCAATGTATTTAATAACACAAATAATAAAAACATAAACAATATAAATAATACTCTTAACACCAATAATAAAACTAATAATAAAGAAAATGAATAAAGAAATATTTTAGGATTAATTTTAGGATTTAATCATTTCATTCCATAAATTCCGTGATTTACTTTCTTACAGTTTGTGGATTATTTTTATAATTATCATTGATATGTTTACATGAAGCAGATTCAAGTGATTGTAGCCATAATTTGACACTCTTAGACCTTTTACCACTTCATACTTTTGGTAGGTTTTAGTGTTTATACTATATATATTTAAATACTGGTATCTTTTATGTACAACTTTTAAGTATTTCTCCATTGGGATGTGAGTAATTAAGTAAAGGATTAGAGCACTTTCCTTCCAGTGGCTGTGTGTAAGTGTGTGTGTGTGTGTGTGTGTGTGTGTGTGTGTGTGTGTGTGTGTGTGTGTGTGTGTGTGTGTGTGGTTGCAAATATGAAGGCAGCAGGCAGGGGTGGAGGGTGAACTTTGGCTCCAGAGGTGTGTAGGAATCATGGCTGCATAAAAATAAAGATAATGTCCTCCACCCAACACAGCGCAGGGCGAGTGTCCGTATGTCCGCTGTGCCTCTGGACAAATAAACAAGGCTGCCGGGCTGAGGAGCGACTTCTCACCAGCCGCCCCTTCCAATCTGCTCTCAGACACTGACAGAAACAATGCTTAGTCCCAGCCAAGAGAACACCCTGCCAGAATCACATTTGGCCCTTTGTTTCCACTCAGTTTCGCATAAGGCTGCGCCGGCTCTGACCAATGATCTCAAGGTGGCGAAAACATGCAAGAGAACTGTTTTGTTTTCAAGCTTCACGATATACAACATAATTATCTTCTGATCTGACTGTGATGATTACAAAGGTTCGCCCAGTTAGCAGCGGAAAGAATAACAAGACTGAATCAGTTTCTACTCCAGGTGCTCGGCATGCGTCTGGGTAAACAAGTATACGATGTAGAGAGAAGCCTGAGTGGAGGAGAGGAGAGGAAAGACTGATGACTATCAAAGGAAAATAGGGCAAATATCTCACATCCATAGTGATTGGTGGGAAGGAGCAGAGCAAGCAGGGCTCTCCACAGCAGACAGCACAGGGACGCGTAGGTAACGAGGGCAAATAGGATGCAGGTCAGAGCAAAAATAACCACTTTCAATAGCAATCCCTCCTCGTTTACGGAGTCAGCGCCGAAACCACCCACCAAATTGGGAATTCAGCATCACTGTTACAGGCAAAAATGTAACAAATGGCTTTACGGCCGCCTAATAAAAGCATATTTATGAGGACAGTGTTCGACTTGCCATTATATCACAGTCTGAGCACTAACAGCCAGTTAAGAACAACAACAGGGTCTTTAATTGGAACAGGGACCGAGGCACAGAAGTCCTCCTCTACATCCCAGCGATGATAAAGCTGCGTCCCCGAGGAAACTGTAAATAACAAGATGCATACAGCATGTTGACCAATGCTGCAGCAGGACACGTCGAACAATTAGACGCATTATTTTCTAATACTTCTCAGCGTTTATTGTCTTTTTCTCCCTGTGTTACATTTCCTCGTCCCTGACCACAGGCTATTTATGAACCCTACTTCCTTTAGAGAGTGAGAGTGTGTGTGTGTGTGTGTGTGTGTCATATGTTTAAGTGGCTCTCCTTTTTTCTTTTCACCTTTGTGCTTTCATAAGAATATACAGTGAAAATGAAAAAACATTTACAGCTACTCGAGTGTTTGTAATAAGTGGTCCAGCCAGTCGGCAACACTGTCACTCAATATCAGATGGCCACAGCAAGAGCCAACACAACACATTTCACACCAACGCTTCACATTATCTGTCAATCATGTGTACTTATCATCAAACTCAGAGTAGATAATTGGAACTCTAAACGACACCGTTTTACCTTCGTACACTGCAGGTGATGCTGAAGTGTGCAAGAGCATCAATTTGATTAAAGTGGGAATCATAAGAGAGTGCTGGGGACGGGGAGATGTTCTAGTCTCGTACTACTCACACACACACACACACACACACACACACACACACACACACACACACACACACACACACACACACACACACACACACACACACACACACACACACACACACACACACACACACACACACACACACACACACACACACACACACACACACACACACACACACACACACACACACACACACACACACACACACACACATCATCTGGCTCTGGTATAGATTATCAAAGATATGGATTAGTCTGGGGAGTGACTTTACAATGTTTGTTTTGTAGGCACACATCCCTCCTCCTCCTCCTCCTCTCCCCATCTTCCCACGCCAACTCCCTCTGCAACACTCTCACACACACAGGGAAGCGGGAGAGTGGGCTCTTAACTAGGATGCGATGGGATCTTGGCAGCTCTGCTTTGCAAAGGCATTATGGGAAAGATGCTACTGTGCTACTGTGAAAAACAAATCATTAATCCTGCGATCCGGCCCTGATGTCTTACTTAGACGACAACAAAAGATCGTCAGTTGTCTGTCAGTCTGTCAGTCTGTCAGGAGAAGTTTAATGAGTGACACACTTCCATGTAGATTCCCAGATTCCCTCCCGCTCCGTGTTTTGGGGAGGAAGGCGTTCATGTGATGTGTGTGTGTGTGTGTGTGTGTGTGTGTGTGTGTGAGTGTAACTGCAAGTGCTCAGTCTGATGTCACCTAACACGGTCTTAGATGAAAATACTCTTGAATGGAAAATGAGGTCAACTAGCAAATTCAATTATCTAACAAACAACAGTGATGTCATCTAAACGAGCAGGGTCACATGATGTCATCAGACCTGGTGAAGGCTTTATTTCTCTCATTTTGTTTCCTTTTCCGACTCCATATTACTAACTCCATACAAATATCAAATTCTTTCTTAACCTTTGCATATTATTCCATTAAGTTTACTACAGTTATTTCTTCATCTAGTCTACCTGTCCATCAAGCCTTGGGAGCCTTTGTGAGTTCCTATTGAGGAGTCAGACCAGGCTGTAAAAAAAAAATTCAAGTCTAAATTTGGATTTAAATTCAGCTCGGGGTACTGTCGGTCACTTTGCACCTTCAGATGCATTGCAGAGTGATTTGCGACACTCCGTCCTTGACAGCTGCCTGGGGCTCATAGAGGAGATGTTCCCCGAGAGTCAAAGAGGACAAACACACTGTACACCCACCTAATGTTGTCTTGGACGATGAGAAAGACACGACGGATGCAGGAATACTGGCCCAGTGACAAAAACAAAATCTAATCTCATGTTATTTTGTCAGGTTGTGCCCTTTCACACATTTGTGTCTTTGTTAGCAATACGTAAGCTGGAAAAACATCACGAATGCAGCAGTACCCAGAATTCAATGCAGGGAAACTTAATTAGACGTCAGCATGTCTGGAATCTACACCTTTACATGCTAATTGTTGCTGTCAATTTCAACATGACCCCAGAGTTGGAATGGATGTTGTTCATTACAGGAGCATTTCACAGAGATGTCTAGGCTAGGGTGAGGGGCTGGAGTCGCTCCTGTGCCCACTGAGTGTGGAGCAGAGTGCAGTCTGGACAGATTGCCAGTCTGTGACACAAAAGACAAAATCATTCACTTTCACACATATGGGCAGTTTAGATTTTCCAACTGGCTGAACTTGGAAGGGAACGGTAGCAGCCAGAGCGGAGAGACAAATTGCACACACACACACACACACACACACACACACACCTCAGCACAGAGCCAGGGCTTGGCTTTGCTGTGAGGCGGCTCCATTTGTCAAGGTGGCTCAATTACAGACCAATCAAACTTCTCTTACACCTGCCGTCATAGTTTATGGAGTAAATTATGTGCAATAGTTCTATCTAAGTATTGACTGGCCTATTTCTTCAGGTAGCCTTCATCTAAGGAGGTACCAATGAGAGTTAGAGTCCCTTTGCCCAAGAGGTCCTGGGCAACACATCAGCATAAAGACATGAACACGCAGCGACGACAACACAATTAAAAACACAGGGAAAAAATTAAATAAGTTCTCAAAAGTCGATAATCCAATAGAGCAACACAATCAGGGAACCTCCAGTAAACAAACTTCATCTAAATAAAATATAGCCGGCCTCTTATTGAGTCTGCATAGGAGAACGGTCATAATTACATCAAACTCACCAAACAACAGCACTTTCAGCGTAAAATGACTTTGTTATGAGCTCCGTGCCGATGGAGCAGTTTGCACGACGGCCCCTTCTGCTTCATTCCATTGATTGAATCGCTCTTTTGCTGAGGCCAGAACAGATGTCTGTCTGTCTGCCTTACTGTCTGTTTGTCTGTCTGTCTGTCTGGCCTCTCTGGGCTCCTGGATTCCCTCTCTCCACTCTCCTGCCCCATTTTTTTTTTTGCAGCTAATTGGCAAATCTCTTTGGAGTGACAAAGCACCGCCTGTCAGGAGGACGGATCCATTGAGAGGCACTTCCTATAGGAGCGCTGCATTAATGTGATTAATCCACGCTTACTATTACCGTTACGGAGCGACCTAGGGGCTCACGTCAGATTGTATTCTGGCTCTATTGGCCTGATCAGCAGGTCCTGGAAACATGCCCACATGGGAGCACAGGCAAAATCTAAATCTAATCAATTGTAGGACACACACACACACACACACACACACACACACACACACACACACACACACACACACACACACACACACACACACACACACACACACACACACACACACACACACACACACACACACACACACACACACACACACACACCATTCAAAGTCAACAGCCTGAAATCCAATCGCTTACACATCCCATCCATTTCCATTCTATAGACTAATTAACTTAATGTCCTCATAATCAAGTAATCCACCACCAATCATCCACCATTAGGTTGAATCCAAATAAAATGCCTATTAACATTCAATCCAACTTGTATTTCCTTTAAATTGAAGTAATCCAACATTTAATTAAACCTTTCACTTTGCATTCAGGAACGCCAACCGATTCCTGCTCTACGGAAAAAAAAATATCACGCCGCCAATTCACTGTAATTAAAACATGCAATCCAATTATCCAGAAGCTCGTGTGTCAGGCTCAGACTCGGGGCTCAGACGGGACCTGCCGTGTTCTACAGGAGGTCTCACACCGACACACAGGTACGGTTCTGTCATCTGGAAGACGTCAGACGGCGTGCTGCACTAATTGTGATGCATGTCGCGGCGTGGAAATGATTCATCTGGTGTCACGGTCCCATCATCCCTTCAGCTGCGTCTCAACGGCTACAGGTTGTTCTCGTGTTTTGATTGCACTGTGATTGCAGCAGCCGACGTATAGCAAGGAGAGAAAATAAACCGAGAGGAATTCTGGGATGGCATTCATGAAGCTTTTCATCACTCATCTATTCCCATCCTTTAGCTCGGGGTAGCAACAGAGATATTCCTGTACGGAGCACTGATCTTTTAATAGAGACATCTCAGAATTTAATCAAAGATTCTTGGGAAAAAATGGCTCTGTCTACCATTTGAATTTCTTCATTTCAATGGAGTATTAGAGTGTGTGTGTGTGAGTGTGTGAACGCCTTTTGGCAGCCCCCAGAGACCATATGATGCAGGAGAAGCAGCTATAGAATAGTAACTGAAGTGCAGTGTGCAACTCTTTCAGCTCGCATTCCTTTTCGATCAATGGCTGAGATGGATAATAGCCTCCATAGAGACTCGCATCTCGCACGCCATCTTCCCTCCTTCCTCATCTCAAAAAATCCCATATCTGTCTGTGCGCCCTCTTCCTCTCTCTCTCTCCCCCCTCTTCCTCCCTCTCTCCCTCATCCCCTTCATCTCCGCCACGGCTGTCAACACAACTACAAGTCCGCCGGCTTGACAGGGTGAGACCGCAGAAGATCTCGCAGAGGAGCAAACTGAAACATCTGGAGGCTCCTTCAGAGCTTCTCAGTCGGCGTCGTGTAAATCACTACTTCCCGGGCTTCCTGGAAACAGCTGATCCTCCAGGCCGCCTGCCTCCATCCGAGTGGAGGGAATCCACTCGCTAACTCAATTATGCAAGAGGTGTGAATTAAACATGAGCCTCCCACACGGCGATGTATACACACACACACACACAACACAAACATATGACGCACGTGCACGACACACGACACACAATCGTACAATAACCTCCCATCTGTACGCCGACGCCAGAGGGCATCTGTAAGGTTACGCTCCGTGCAAAGCAAAGCATCGCAGCAGAGATGCGGCCTCAGATGGGATGAAACGCCACTAAGCTGCTGGAGTGACGCCGACCGGGGAGAACCTGGAGCAGCACCGCCGCTCCGCATGAGGCTCACCATACAGTAATGGGTGACGAGGCCTTTTTTTTTTTTTTGCCACCAAGTGACGCTGAAAGCTTTTAAACGTAGAAACAGACTTGCGTGGGAGTTCTGAGCTTAGAGCCAAAGGCAGAGCAGATTTCCTCCACACCTCCCTCTTCATCGCTCCCTTCCTCCCTCTTTCCTTTAGGTTTCTCTCCCTCCCATCCTCTTTCTCACTCTTTCTTGGCCTTTATTAATCATCGTTGGTTAGTGGGGCAGAGAACGTGCCGTGAGGAGCTCTGGGACACGGACACACACACACACACACACACACACACACACACACACACACACACACACACACACACACACACACACACACACACACACACACACACACACACACACACACACACACACACACACACACACACACACACACACACACACTGTATAAACCCTCATACTTGTTCTCTGTAACAACACACCGATAGGCAGTGGACTGACACAGATCGGTAAACTCAAAGGACACACACGCACACACACACAGTACCAATGTGCACAAACACAGTTGATCTTCAGGGACCCTGGCTGAGGGTCCTGGGGCTCAGCTGCTGTGGCTGCTGTTGCTGCTGCTGCTGCTGCTAACGATGATGTAACCCTTTCAACAGTCTCAGTTGTTGTGTAGACTTTCCAGCTTTCCCTCACCAACAAACATACAACTCCTTCCCCAGCACCTGAACCTCTCACGTTGGGGGTTTTGCCGGGAGCCTTTCCATCTCCCGATCGCATCCCCAATGACCCCACATTGAACCCAAAAACATCCAGTGGAGCCACGACAGCACGGAGGACGCAGAGCCCAGCAGCAGTAACAGCGGCTGCAGCGAGCCATTACTGCAATTACATGTCATTATCCCAGTGGATGTTTGGATGTTGAAGCCAGCAACCACTCCGGCATCTATGGCCAATGGGTAACAGAGTAGCCTGAATAATGGAGGAGGTAATTAGGACTTATTTTTATGCATGTAAGTGCACTTAGCCACGGAGACTTGGACTGGGCTACATGCCATTATTACCATTATCACCAGTTCGATCTCCCCCCTAAGAAAGTGGTGAGAGAATTGGCCAATTAGATGTTGTGGAGCAGCAGGAGGTGTGTGTGAGTCTGAACTGCTGCTGTATGGAGGAATGTAGAGAGGGAAACACACCCGAGATCACTGCTTTACTTTCAGTTCACTACTTTAAAAACACACTAGAAAAGATCTTAAAGAGTTAAACCATCAGGATTTAGATTTACAATTGACTGATCACAGACTGAGACTAGTGTGTCTGTTTACCTCCTCCACGTTAGTGTGTGTGTGTGTGTGTGGCTGGTAAGATGTCAACAACCAACATTTCAAACAGCTTATCTCCCCTACCATCAGGGAGCTCAGGTAACATGAGGTGCGCGGGCGCAGCGGGGGGGCCGGATGTACCTGGTTTGACGGTCTTCAGGCGGATCGGCTCCCGAAAGTGGCGGATGACAGCCAGGGTGTCCCGGTTTGTAAGTCCACTGACCGGCGTCCCGTTCACCTCCAGCAGCACGTCCCCGTAGTACGGCAGCTTCCCGACGTGACACACCAGCACGTCCAGCTTCATCTGGCCCAGGTGGGGGAACTGTCCCAGCTCCGCTCCGCCGAGGAGCTCCACCACGGTACCGAAGTCCCCCATGTTCCCCCATGACACCGCGCACTCCACCACTTTGCTGGACCAGTGTTTCTTTTTCTTCAGCGTCCTGGACATGGTGGCTCCTTTTTTATCCGGCTGAATAAAAGATCGGGGAGCGGATCAGTCGCTTTGGGGGGTTTTGCCGTTAAATGGTCGCGACGTGACGCGGCCTAAGAACCCGTCCTGAGTTGCTCTTCTCCCGACCTGCTGAGGGGTTCATCTCCCTGACATCTACCAGCCTGGTTCGCCTGTGAAGCCGGTGTTGTTGTCAGCCATCCCGCGGGTTTACGCTCCGCTGTGCGCGCAGTTGCCTAGGCTGCAATATTTCCAAGCGCTCCCTGTGCGTAAAAACAAGAGTGGATGGAGGCGAGGTGGTTTCAAAACGAGCAATTAAGCTTTTACGCTCTTCATCAATCCTCCGGCACCGAATCCCCGCATTTCGTCTGTGAATAAACCTTCCGATGCAAGAAAATAAAGATGTAAACTGCGCGTCTCGTCCCTCGGCAGAGTGCTTCGGTGTTTCCTCTCGTACCTGCGGGCTGCAGAGCGACCGGATGAGCGTCTGTCTTCAGTTTGGAAGCGGCACAGATTCGCTGTGTTGTGGTTGTTGAGTGACATCAGCGTTCGGCGTTAGTCTGCTACAGGTTTGAACACACCTGGCAGCAGCGCCACACACAACAAGCCAGCAGCTCCGGTACGCCCCTTTTACGCACAGCGCCAGCGTAGCCCACAGCGCCACTCTCAGGTGTGTTGCGGTACTGCATGTAAATACCCAGGTTTGAGTCCAGTGTTGTCGTCATATCGAGTGCGTGTTTGATGTGTTTACATTCCAAAACGTCTGCATGCTCTCTGACATTTTACAGGCCTGTAATCAACATACTTTATAGGCATCACATATACAAATGACACCTAATTAAGAGATTAATTTATATAGAGACCGAAGCGTGTGAGGAGTGTCTGGGAGGATCCGCCAGTGTCTCCACAGCTCTACCTACTGGTCTGACCACGACACTCCAACCGAATCCACTTGTTTTTCTCACCCTGGCAGCTTTTGTTACATCTCTGTGTGCATTATGTAACCTAATTAAACACTCACTTTACATTACGCTTGACTGAATCCAGCTGCATTCATCCATGCAACCCGACTATTTATTAATTCAATACAAGTTAGCACCGGGCAGTTATTTATAGGCTTGTTTTCTGATCAGGACACACTTGCACTAAATGCCTCCGCTGACCTATCAGTTAATCGTACACAATTCAACTTACATGCAAAGGTAATGCACTTAACATCAAATGGGGCTCAGTGTAAAATCTGTGACTAAAACCTGAAGTGAAGATGAAATCCTACAAATGGGAAATGAAGGTTGTTATTTTTTTAAATGTCACTTCATCTCCAGGGATGATAAGTAGTTTTTCACAGCTTTTTAGAAATTATGCACAGATTGCTTTTATGAAAAACCTCTCCAATACGCGTACAATCATTTCAGACAAGCTGGGACTGTTGACGGGCAGAGGAGAGGGTTCGTGCTTCATCCGACACCTTTGGTTGGATGAAGCAGTTTGGTTGAGTTTCCTGTGTGTAATGGATTTGAAACACGTGTGATTAAAATGTCAGTTTCAGGATTTGGTTGAATTTCTTTCTCGCCGTGAAAGACAGGGTTTTCTTTTCATGTCAGTACTGATGACACCTTGACTGTTCTTTATTAGGCAGCTGTGTTAACTTCAGATGAATGATGTACGAGCCTTTTTATTTCTTCTTCATCAAGCCTCTTGAATTAAAATTGATAATACCTTTAATTTTATTTTTATTATACCTAAGAGGAGCAAAATAATTATTCAAACCAAATTATGAGAATTCATGTTTAATGTATGTAGTAACAGCTATGCAACAAAATGCTCTTTAGACATGCTTTACAGGAAAACAACAATAACAAAATGCTGAACTTCAACAGTTAAAAAAAAAAAAAAGCAGCATTATGACTTTGCCACAGCGTCTAGTGCTGAACTTTGGTTTCATCTTAGAAGGACGTTTACAGGATCAAACTTTAATAACTGATATTATGAAGCTGTCTGGGTGAGGAACATTGAATTCACTTCAACACCGTAGATTCTTATTGTAATTTCTAAACAGCTTGGATTCGGTGCAAGAACTTGAACTTGGCCAACGACGACAAAAGCCAAACACAAAGGAAAGCGGAGTGTGCGTCAGAATACAGACTCAAGGTGATTTAGTCGTGGCTAACGGTTGAACAATCCCAATCCCGCCTTTTATAGCCGATACCAACTGCAGAGGCACGACCTTGGAATGTGCTAATTCAGAACTCGAAGGCAGAGAAACACTCAAAGAACGTTTTGAATCGAGTTTGTTGAATGAGTTTTTCCCCCAAAACAAAGGAGGAGTGCAAGAGTCACATGCAGGTACACACACACACACACACACACACACCGCTGAGCAGAGGTGTGCTACTAAAACAAGTATACCTCCTCAGTCCCGAGTCATCGTAAACATAAAGTAACCACAACTCATCAGACGGTGCGTTATTGATTCTTAGTGAACTAACCTAAACGGCCAGAACGGTCCGTACCATGTTTAGTGAAGGAGGGGCGAAGGAAAACGTGACGAGACCTCTGGATCCACAACACATGAATGTAGAAGTAAGGTGAAGGAAGGTGAGGAACACTTTGCTATAAATAGACCCAACAAACATCAACAAATCATCAGATTGTAGCGGTAAAGATATCTGAGGCCAATAAGACATTTTTAAAGAGATCAGTACCATGGTGAAGGAATCTCAGCGTCATGTTGGGACAGAAAAAGGCTTTAGAGGAATTAAAGTCACCGCTGCTTCACACTCAAACCTCTGCAAATGGAACAATAGGACAGAATGGAGTCGGGTATTAGTCTTATGTACAAATACATACATGTTATAAAATATTACAATACATTCTCATTGTTCACAGTCCCGAGGGAAAGTCGATGTCTAATCGATTCCTGCGGAGGAGTCGTGGCGTTTAGTGGGGCGGGGGGGGGGAGGGAGGGGGGGAGTGTGATGCTCGTACCCGACAGCAGCGTCCTGTAGGGGGCGTCACTGTCCAATGAGGGAGTCCAGCATTAAATTAAGTGCCTATATGATATGAAACAGCAAATCAGTGCATAATGTCTATACAGAACCAGAGCCAGAACCTGAACCAGGTTACTGACAACGCTTTGTTCTAAAAGAGAACCCTTAGAAAGAAGCCAGCTAAACGATGATTGTCACGTGTGCAAACATTCTAACGCTCTCTTCCCTCAAACCGGTCTGTGTTATGAACCCATAAAGTAACGGACTTAGACAACAGGGCGAGAAATGAGATCAGACAAAGATGATATAGTTTATATTCATATGGAGTTATAATATACACCACGCTCTGGTGTCACTGTCTCTGGAGTCTCAAGTCTCCAGTCAGGCGGGATGAGAGGGATGAGAGGGACGAGGGACTGTGGGAATGTGGGGCAGAGGCATTCAAGCTTCTTCTTCTTCTCTATATTAACAAGCTGAACCTGCTGGTCAGGGGACGGCGTTTGTCCCCCGTTTAGACCCCGTTTAGTCCGGCTCAGAGGGGGAGATGAGTCACCGATTCAACCAAAGTCATGGAAGTGTGTGTGTGTGTGTGTGTGTGTGTGTGTGTGTCTGTGTGTGTGTGTGTGTGTGTGTGTGTGTGTGTGTACCAGGAATGATCCGTCAAAACCGCCAGTGTGAAGCAATGACACCGACTTGAAGCCCCACAGAGGCAGAGATGGAGGAGAGAACGTCTTCTTCTCCTCCTAATGGCCGCGTCCAACCAGGCTCTTTGAAGCATACATTCATGGAGGAGGCGGGGCCAGCAGGTACGGATGGAGGTGTGTGTGTGAAGAGGACGTGGTTTCATCGAGTCCGGCCTGAGCCTCCGGTCTTTTTCGTAGCGGAGAACAGGTGAGCATGTCCTCTTGAGTGAAAGGGGGAATGTAAACATACAAGAGAGCATCTTTGGCAGAATGTGAGGAGTTTCTCTGGAGGTAGTGGGCGGAGGGCGGCGCTGCAAAAAAGAGTCTGAGGCAGAATGTGGGCGAGGAATATGAGGACCTATGTGGGAGCAGGGTGCTCCGACGAGTTAGTCCAAGCGGAGGCACTTGTGTGCTGCTGTGTGCATTGGCCGGGAAGGCGCTCCACCTCGGCTCCACTCCTGTCCTCTGATCCATCTGCGGTGGAAGTCAGAGGTGGAGTCCCGCGTACAGTCACTGGCTGCTGGGTGGAGCCGGGCTGGGGCTTCAGGGACAGATCTGACTCTTCACCCCACAGGGACCGGCTCAGGGAATCTGCAGAGACAACAGATCAACACTTAGAGGGAGACTCACACACTCCTATTCACACACACACACACACCTATTCACACACACACACTCACACACCTATTCACACACACACTCCTATACACACACACACACTCCTATTCACACACACACACACTCCTATTCACACACACACACACACACACACTCCTATTCACACACACACACACACACACACTCCTATTCACACACACACACACACACACACACACACACACACACACACACACACACACACACACACACACACACACACACACACACACACACACACACACACACACACACACACACACACACACACACACACACACAGGACTGTTGGAAAAGTTCAGCATGTAATTTGTTCTTTCTGATTTGAGCACCAAAGCGTTTTCTGGTCATGACTGACTGAACGTCAACCGATCCTTCCAGCTCTCACAGGTCTATTGCGGGTTTCCAAAAAATAAATATGACTTCCTCACCGTTAGCATAGTGCTCCGGGGGCGTGTGGTTGCTCAGCCTTTTGTCATGGGAGGTGAGAAAGACGGAGTTCCTGCTGCTGATGAGGCTCTGAAGCGCCGCGTCCTCGTGCTGCAAACGCTCGCCGCCGAAGCTCTCCTTCAGCCCGGGCAGGCTCTTGTCCAGAGGGTCGTCCTCGCCCAGGAAGGAATAAGGGCAGTACTCCCGCGTGCGAGAGTAGATGTTGGCGTTGTCGTAGCAGTCGGAGCAGATGACCAGAGGACCTGCGCCGCCTGGGAGGACAAAGCAATGACGTCACCGCTCCTGCACGTTCATGTTCAGGCTCACGACTTTCACACCTTTCACACAGCTTGGCTCCATTCTACCGAGTGTGATGAGTATTTATAGTGAGCTGTCAAGACCTTTACCATCCAGGGACATTATGTGTCCGTGTGCACGTCATTCTGCATTTGGCCTTTTAAGACCTGATCTTATAAGAGATCTGGTGAAGTGAAGAACAAGAAGAACTTCAGACTCTTCACCTGAAGAACAAGGAGAATAATAAGGAGAACAATCTATGCTTTATGATTCACGTCTATGTTTCGGACGTCACTTGTTCTGTACCGGCCTGGCCGTGGAGCATTAGTTACCGTGGCAACACAGTACGATCAGTGAGTGAGGCAGGTGTATGACATGTATGACGTACGGATGGATCCGTGTGTAATGTAGATGTGGCAAGAGATGTAAAAGGAACATAAGGAGGTGGTTTGGGTTTAACACAACAGATTCAGAGCGTCGTCACACAAAGAACGATCACAAGTAAACAAACACAGGGAGAGAGAGATCCTTCTGGATGCTGACCTGCTGAGCCTCCTGCCAGCCCGTCCCTCGGCTCCCCCGGGTGGAAGCTGCTGCGGCCGGTGAACAGAGAGCCGACTCTGCAGTGCAGGACGCCGCTCCCGTCCGCCTCCACTTCGCTGCCCGTGTCTCCGTAACACACACCTGCGATTAAAACACGGGCCAATTAACTCTGAACAGCAGACTGCCTCAAACTCAACAAGACGCTTCTTTACGAGGACGATGGATGGCGTCTCATTAATTTAAATCTATTTCAGCTTGTTTATAGTCGTGTGAACTAATAACAACGAGACACAAGAGACACAAGAGACACAAGAGACGCCGTCGCCTCAGACAGCAACATCACATTACAGCTCACTATTCATTTGCTACACCGTGTACCTTCCTTAACACTCTGCAGCTGAATATTAGAGGCGGGTTTCATGGAACATCAGACTGAATCTTGGCTGTAAAAGCAGCCAGTCAGACGTGAGCCGGTCTAATCGTCTGCCTGCTTTACTCCGGCTGATTACAGATCATTATCACCACACTGTGAAAACACCACTCGTGTTACTGCAGTGATGAAGAGTAAACAAAAATTAAATAATTTCACCCGCGGCCTCTCCAGGTGCTCACACCTCCAATCAGTTTGAGCAAAGAGTTCACGTTCACAAATCAAAGCGCGGCAGACGGGGATGACGGAGAGCGAGGGGAAGCGTACGCACCGTCTGTGCCCTTGTGAGCGTATCCGTTGGAGAGCGGCGGCATCAGCTGCTGGTGGCTGCCGGCCTCAGAGTTGCTGTAGCCTTCCTGTGGCTCTGACAGAGTTCCCTGAGAGGACAGGTAGCTGGGGATGTCTGCCGGTAAGTTCATCTCATCTGGAACACAAGTGACACATTTTGTTAAATAGTCTTCGGTTGTGTGAGACGGCCTTTATCTGCACACGAGCCGTCATCTGCGTCGACACATTTCACGGTTGCCAAACTTCTCTGCCTGCTGCGGGAGGCGTCAGAGAGAGCGATGATCCTGCAGGCTGATCTGACGAGGTGCACTCTGCTCTGCGCTCACCCGTGTTGGTGATGCTGTAGTCCTCGCTTTTCCGCCGCATGTGGTAGATGACGAAGACCCAGACCAGAGAGGTTCCCACCACGCAGCAGACCACCACGATCACCACGATGCCCACCGTGGTCCAGACGTCCTGGTCGTAGCCGGGGTTGGTGTCGCAGTTTGGCGAGGGCGACACGCTGAGGTAGACGTGACCTCGCTCGGTGCCCAGCGTGTTGGACATGATGCACGTGTACTTCCCGGCGTCCGCGGGGCCCGCGTCCACGATGATGAGGAGCTGGTTGGCGGCGGCGAAGAAGTGTCGCTCGGTCAGAACCAGAGGCCCGTCGTCTTTGGTCCAGTTCAGCCGCGGGGCCGGGCTGCCGCCGGCTATACACTGGAGAACCGCCGTTTCCCCCCGGGCCACGGTTCTGTCCTCCAGCGGCCGCATGAACGACGGCGTTTCTGGAACACAAGATGATGTCGTTGATTTGTGTTCATATCATACCTTTTAAAATGTTTCACAAACTTTGCTACTTTCTTTCATTCTAGCTCATTCTCTTGACTGAACTCTTTGATGACATCACTGCACTCGAGCCTCATTAGCAGCTTCATTATAAGAAATCAAGCTCCAGCGAGTAAAGATAGCAAAATAAATATGTTAATTTGCGTTGTCATTTGTTAACCTAACAAGAAGGCGACATGAAACAAGAGCGTAATGACTCAGCTGAAGGGACTCGGCTGGTGAAACACGGCTAACACACTCACACACTCTGCTAATCAGCGAGGTGACTCACCGAGCACAGTGAGGGTGGCGTTAGCCGACAGGGTGCCAGCTGCGTTTTGAGCCGTGCAGCTGTACACTCCCATGTCTTCCGTCTTCACGTGAGCGATGAAGAAGATGTCGTCGTCTGGCATCACGTGCATCCGGCGCTCTCTGGCGGCGGGGAAGTCGGTGCCGCCGTCCTTCTGCCAAGCGATCTGGGGCGACGGGTGACCTTCGGCGGCGCACTCCAGCCGGGCCATGGTCCCGGTGCGGATCGTCAAATCCATGGGCGTCTTGAGAAAGGAGGGGAGCTCTGAAAGAAGACGAGAGACAGAGGAGCAGAGACCGAGCTCACTCAGCAGCTGCTACTAACACACTGCTAACACACAAACGATCATTCTGTTCACGTGTACGTTTCAAAACAAAGCGGCCCTCACCGTTCACAGTGAGCTTGGCCCTGTTGGAGTAGTTGGAGCCGAAGTGATTGGAGACGACACACTGGTAGCGTCCCTCGTCGGTGAAGTTGGCGTTGAGGAGATGAAGCACGGTGGTGTAGATCAGCTCTCCCTCCTGGTACTGAGCGTAGTTCTGCACCTCCGCGTCGTACAGCACCTCGCCGTCCTTCCTCCACGCCGTGCTCATTGGCGAATCGCTGCTGCTGGACGCCACGCAGCTCAGAGTGACGTTGTTTCCCCGCAGCGCCACGTAGGTCTCGGGGTGAGTCGTGATCCGAGGCTTTGGGAAATCGTCTGTGGGACAGAGAGGTGGTGACTCAACATTCTGGCAGCAATGATTCATGTATACAAGCTCGTCTACTAGAGAGGGAAGTGGAAAGTGGAAAGATACGACGCTTCAATCAGCTGTAAAATCTCATTAAGAGCTAGAAAAGAGGAGGAAGAGTAGAAAGGTGAATTGGATTTACCACAAACGAACTGCTCTGGGCCGACAGACAGGACGTTGTGACCCAGCAGGCTGGCAGGATGCGCACAGACGGCGGAGACAGACTGCAGGAAAGGGCCGTCGGTCAACCACTGGCCCAACCACTGCAGGTGGCAGTCGCACAGCAGGCTGCTGGTGTTCAGGATGCTGAGAGGAGGAGGAGGAGGAGGGATGGAGACGGACGGAGAGATGGAAATCACTGTCAGTGTGAATCAATCAAGGCCACCGCATGGAAACACATTTTCAGAATTCCTTTCAGACATTTCAGAGATGATTGATTTAAAGGTAGAATATAAATGAAACACAGTAACGAAACTGAATTCTGGTGGCTCTTATGTAATGCGGGGTGGATTCTCAAAACCGGTTTCTTAAGCAAACGGTTAGAACACACAGTGTACAGAAACATTTAAAGACTCTCACTCTGCCTCCAGCACCAGGTTCTGTCACTGAAGTGTAGAGTTTACTTTGTCATGTTTAAAGAAATGACATCGTGACAGGAAACTGAATGATTTGTCATTAGTGCTTCAAGAACCAACACTCTGTTCTAAAACACAGTTTAATATAAATGTGTTTCCATTTTATCCTTCCAACTAGATAGAGGACTTACGGAGCGATCAAAACCTCCAAAGGCAAAGGTTTTTACTCTTTTGGAAGCTTAAGTGTCCAAATATTGCATTTTGAAACCTTTCATACAAATAAAACCGAATATCGATTAATGTAATCACACATAACACACTCTCACGTCTTAAGTGTCTTGGCTTCAGCCCTCATATTGAAGATACTCACAACACTCTGAGCTTCATATGTGACACGGCCTCAGGGTGTATGGACATGATGTCATTCTTGCTCAGGTCCCTGCGAGGAGACGGAGAGAGATGCAAATGAGACACACCTATGATGTGATGTGATCAGAGGCACACAAGTGTAGGGCCACATCAGCACTGTGGCAATAACAGCCAGTCTGACATCTTTCATCATTTAACAACCACAGATCGTTTGGTACAGAAGAACAGAAGCTCTTACACGTGCTCCAGCTCCTCCAGGCCCTCAAATGCTTTCTTGGTGATCGATTTGATTTTGTTTTGCTGCAGTATCCTGGAAAATAAGAAACGTAAATATCAATAATGGTTAATAAAATGGATTCTACAATATCTGCTCCTGGGTACGAGTTTATAGAACCCTGTGTGAGGCTTTGTGCAGGTTTGAGTGAGGCCAGTATGAGACGCTCTCAGTAGAAGTTAGAACCGAGGAAACTTCACATTGACGTTAAAGTTCAGCCTGTAAAGTAAAAACTGATCTATGTCAATAAATGCTTGAGTTCTTCTCACTGAAAAAGTTAGTTGACAAGATTTAGGAGGAGGCAGTGGCTCAGTGGGTAGTGCTTCCGCTTGGGAACCGGAGGGTCGCCGGTTCGAGCCCCTGCCGAGGTGCCCCTGAGCAAGGCACCAAACCCTCAATTGCTCCCCCCTCTGCAAAGGGTGGTAATGTAATGTAAGTCGCTTTGGATAAAAGCGTCTGCCAAATGATCGTAATAATAATAATAATAATAATAATTTAAGATGGATGTGCATATTACTATCTATGTATGGGTGTAATGTGTGTGTGTGTGTGTGCTCACAGTGTTTTCAGCTTCTTCATTCCATCAAACAAACCAATGGAGTCTTCAATGGCCCAAGACATTTGATTTTTACGGATATCTCTGAAAAACAGAAAAAGTCACAGAATTTCAGGACACTAAATACAGACGGGACATCTTCTGTTCTCTGCCACGCTGAGTCGTCACTATGAGTGTGTGGGGTTCTGGTTCCCCTGCTGTTCTGATGAGGGGAGCACATGAGCTCACTGTATAAGAGGCCTCGTGAGTTGAAAAGTGGAGGCTGAAACTGAATATCTGGAAAATGTACTACCTGTGCAGACGAAGCTTCCCAACAGCCGAGACAAGAGGAAACAACTTTCCATACATTGCAAATTCATAAAAACGTTCAGCAGCAATAATTCATCTCACGTCTTCTAACTGGAAAAAGCCCCTAAGCTTGATTTTCCTATAGGCCAAGGAGAAACGACTCCATGATGTCCACAGTGAAGAGTAAGACAAAGGACACAAGATAAAAAGGAGTCTATGAAGTGGGACAATGGGTTGCTACATATCAGGGCTGGGAGATTGATTGATTTCTACCTGTATACTTTATGTGTCTCGGTTATTGAGGTGATGGACATCAAATTAAACTACAGTCTAAACATATTGAGATATTGTTCCTAAGCCACACCGCCCAGCCCCTATTACACACACACACACACACACACACACACACACACACACACACACACACACACACAGACACAGGTACAACATGAACTACCTTAGAAAGATGAAATCCACACGATGAATACTTTTATCTCAGTAACATCCACCTACTATGGGAATACTAAGGGAGCTAGTTTCCTACAGGACTAGATCTACACATGAAGAGTGAATCAAACACAAACCTACTGTCATCCTCAGTCTTTGTCAGAATGCACAGAGCCAAGAACAGATGAGGAGATGGTTACATGTTCTGCACTACGTGTTTAAACGCTTCTTTGGGATGAAATAAGAAAAGCCCATTTCTTTGTCTAACGATGTGGCACTTACAGCGTCCGCAGGCTTGAGAGGCTGCTGAACACTCCCTCTCCCAGGTGGCTGATGGAGTTCTCCCCCAGATTCAGGCTCTCCAGGAGGCTCAATCCCACAAAAGCCGTCTCCTCCAGCCTCGTAAGATGATTGAAGGACAGGTCTCTGCACAAGAAGACAACAGATATCAGGGACTACGTCAAACACCAACTAAGTCTCCTAATTAACTTAATGGGACAATTAGCGATGACATTCCAAAGAAGGATATTTTTATAAACGCTTAAAGTATAAATCCACCAGAGGCAAGACAACACTTAAACACTGCAGTAGGATAACAGAGAGAAAACATTTTGATGCCTGGGGCTGTAGGGAAGAAAGTCTGGAGAAGGGAAGAGCAGAGTGAAGGGGGGGGGGGGGGGGGGTTTCAGCTGTGAAGCGAGCACACTCACAGCTCCTCCAGCTTTTGGCAGAACTCCCAGGCGTCTGGTCGGATGATGCCGATGGCGTTCTGGCTGACCCGCAGCACTCTCAGCATGCGCAGGCCGTATAGCCAACCTTTGTTGACCTCTGTCAGGTTGTTGTGCTCCAACTCCCTGGAATACAAAGACGGGAAAACTGTCAATGTCAAATGCTGTCAAATGAACAGTGTGTGTGTCTGGGTTTCTATGTACGGTCTTTTTCAATTCGCCTTCACAGATTCTACACTTTACTGCTTTATGCTACGGCTGCACCTAACGATGACTTTTTTTAACGATTAATCTATAGATTATTTTTTCGATTAGTCGACTAATCTATAGATTATATTTATTACGCAATATAGCAATTATTTTTCCCAAAATAAATATCAAACTTATCTCATCTATTTAATCATCTTCTCTTGAAAACAAACGATCACCCGGTCTGAACTCAAAATGACGCCATGATTCATTGTCACTTAAAAAGAATTGACACTGTACTCACAGTTCTTCTATGTTGTTGAGTCCAAAAAAGGCTCCGTCCATGAGCTTAGTGATTCCGTTCCTCTGCATCTTCAGAGACTTCAGTGCCTCCATCCCTTTGAAAGTCAGGCTGTCCACGATCTTAATCTTGTTACGCTTCATTTCACTACAATGAGATTAGGGATCATTTAAGTATTCTACATTAATAAAAAGCCTTTGTACTAGCTGCAATTGGATTAACGATAAATACATGCAATCACTGCAATAAAGCCAATATTATATCCTCTTATTCTGTATTCATGAATTATTCTGGACCAAAATATCATCATCATATAATACTTACAGGAACTGAAGATGTGGAAGCCTAAAGACTTTGGTTGGCAGCAAAACTAATCTGTTTCTGTTCAGCTTCAGCACCAGGAGGGAGGCGGAGATGTTGTCAAAGCAGCCAGGCTCAAGGACGCTGATCTTGTTGTTACTCAGATTCCTAAGACACGGAGGAGTGGAGACGTTATCGTTGAATCCAAGAACAATGTTTGCTTGACATGCACGTGTGTGTATTCACAGTATTCCAGAAAAAACACTGACCAAAGCCTGTGTCTACTCTGGCATGATCAGCAATTAGTTTGTACTGTTCCTGTAAATGATTCTTGTCAGAAAAGAGGAAAATACTGAAAATAACTTGAAGAAAATGTGTCTGCTCACAGATATTTCAGCTGCATGGACGGAAAGGATCCAACTTTGAGCTCAGAGATGGAGTTGGATGTCAAGTCCAGCGTCTCCAAGGAAACATACGGCTGCAGCTGAAGCATCGACAGCTCTGAGATCCGATTGTGGACTCTGAATTGTATAAAATAAGCATGAAAGAGAATGATTAAGACACTAATCAGTACGATCATCTGTATGTGAAGAATACACTAAACATAAACACATGAGCAGCAGGATTTGTATAGTCAGACACAGTGTGTGTAGGTGGCGGAAAGTCATCAACAAAGCGAGGGATTGCCACACTTACAGTGACAGAGAGGTGATGTTGGAGGAAACGTCTCCAAGGAAGGGAAGAGAGGTCAACTCGTTATGATTCAAGGTGCTGAAATAAAAGGCAACATAACTTTATCATCAATGTCATTAAGAGTAAATCGTCTGCAGAATTTGACTTGACTGAAATGGACACATGAACGGATGAAGCACTGTTTACATCTGTCAAAACATGGAATTCACATGTTTGTTCAGTGTTGAATACTGAAATTGTAGAACTGTTGACAGCCAAAAGGAATAACGTTAATAATGAATAGCTGAGGTCAAAATGCTTTGGATTTGGTTGAATCATACATGAATAAGGAACTGATTTAGGACAGAATTACATTGTTTTTTTAGATTTCGATACCTACAGTAGGATGCAATGTAACTCAGGGGCCACAACTTCATTCCAATTGCAAGCTTCTCACAACAACTCCACTCCAATTGGTTTTTGAAAACATATATACAGAAATATTTGCTTTTATGTAGTTATATAATATTATATATATTTGTCTACAGTTTTGTGAGCACCTCTACTGTTGTCTTCGTAGCTCATATATATGTTACAAATACAGTCCAGCACTAGTATGTCCTGCACATACTGGTTTAAAAGACACAAATAAAGTGAAGTACAATAAGTGGGGGCAATGACAAACACGTCTAAATTGTAATTCTTTATGTTTTATGTTTCATCTCAGGGTTAAACAGGGAGTCAGTGCAGAATGGTTTGTTTGTACGAGTTCGCTACCTACATTTGTGTTGTTCCCTCCGGCGGGTCCAGAGGAGCCATGGACAGCCTCTTTCTGTTACAGTCCAGTATTTGGACCTCATCTGGTCCGCTGGGACAGGAGCACGGGGCCGGACAAGACTCAACTGCCCAGATGCTGACACTCAACAGGACGAAGACGAGGGCCGGAGGAATGAGACAATCCTCCGCCATTTTAAATGTCTTCCTATTCGTGTCTACGTAGCTACGAGGCTAACTCGCTAAACTGGCACCTTAACAGTTACAAACCCACTATCAAACTGTTCCTACAATTTGATATCGGTTAAAAGAACAAGCGCTCTCGCATTATCGCTGCATAATTGCAGGTAGACCTGTAAAATACAGTTTTCCCAACTTGCTTGAGGCATCCCAGCAGAGATTTTTCCTCCTTCCCAGTGGATGGAATTCCTTCCGCTCCAATCTGTACACCCTCTCGAAGTGGCTAGTGCTAATGCTAGCTCACTGGCGAGTACGAGTACGTCCAAAAACACAGTACTTCTCCTCAAGACGGACCCGACACCCCTGCGAACCACATCGGACTTTAATCCTGTTAAACGGAACTAAATCTAATATACATTCTACCCGTGCAGTTTGCCATGTAGTTAAAGTTATCTGTCCCGAATTATGTCCCAACAGAACAACAAAGCAGACCGACTTGATGACATAGGATATCTTACGTCCCGCCCCCTTCAAGCATGTTTTCAGCTCTCCTATTGGTCGATTTGCACGCTTGTCAAACATTCCCACTGATTTCATTGGCTTTCACACCAAGGAGTTTGTAGTAGCCCGTACATACTAAATACGTATGTTACACATCTGTATTCGAGATACACATCTTTTAATTAATATTTTATAAATAGTGGGCTTACGTCAACTTAATGTCATTGTCTATCATTATTACATGCCAATTTCTATACAATGTATTATTATTATTATTATTATTGTTATTAATGTTGTTGTTGTTGTTGTTGTTGTTGTTGTTGTTGTTGTTGTTGTTTTGTACCTCGGCAGATAAAGGCTCTGCGTTTCAGTGGGACCAGCAGCTATTTCCATTTATGCTCCAATGGGTATGTTGAACCACTTCTATCTTATGAGACAATACAGGCTTAATTTACATACCGCATGGCGGCACAATTATATAATTAAGGACATGTAAATATATCTGAATATACATTTAAATTATATATGAGAACAATGAATCGTACGTAAACAACAGTAATGATTGAGTATATATGGGGGAAATGGTAAACAATGAAAAGGGGGACGTTCAATGGGGATTTTGAGCTTTGAACCTAGAGTACACAGTGTTTGTCCTCCCACTTGAGTTACAGAATAAAATGCCAACAAGTATAGGCAGAGTACTGAACCTGTGCGTGTCAGGTCACACAGGAAAAGCTCGGGAAACAAACACCTCTGCTGTTCCCACGCCCACTATTTATCCCAAATAAAGAGGCAGAGCGGAATCGCGAAGATTTTGCAAGAAGTTTCCCAAACGGAGATTCCAGCTTCTATCCTTAAAATGGCAAAACCAAGGCAGGAATATCAACGGACACTTCGCCTGGACACAGAGAATGCCCAGAGTGTGGTCCATGTCATCAGCACCAAGTTAAGGGTGAACCTGAACAGGTACGACCAACATACGGACACACGCGCACGCACACACGCACACACACACGCACGCACACGCACACGCACACACACACACATACGAGCGGAACATCAGACTGTGTTTTTGGTTACTCATTCAAAGTTTGTACAATTATCTTTTTGCAACATTATTGTATTCCTGCGTGCATTGTGTTGTTTAGAGACATGAGGTCGTCGTATCAGTAAACATATTAAATTACCGTGTTATTATAGTGACAACATAAAACGTAAAGCGACCAGAAATATCGACAAAGTACTTAGAATATACAGCCTTTTGTTTTATATGTGAAACCGTCTCAAACTCGTTAGAAATGTAACACCTGAGTTTAACAGGTTACAGACACTGGACCACACCCACTTCCCCGCACACCAACACTGGGGGATTTCTAACTGTACCTGTTGTAAGGTAACTACGTAGCGCCACCATTGGTTCACTTTCTGGAAAATGAGCAACGCCCACTCGAATTTGGCAACCAGTTAGTAAGGAGTATCACAAAAAACAATAACTTTTGTCCGGCTTGACCCAACATTCTACATGTATAATCTCGTGTCAATTGACCCAAAACTATAGGAGCAGATACAAAAAAATGATTTGGAAAAAATTCTGAATGGTGGAAAAATAATAATAATATGCAAATAGGTGGACCAACATGGAGATGCAGATAAATGTACAAGTGGTAATTTTGATCGAACCATCAGGTTAACCTGGACTAAAATGAAATGGGTTTTTTTGATGGCTCATTACCAACCTGTCCAATGAGTTTCATGAAAATGGCTTCACAAATTACAGAGTAATCCTGCTGATAACCCGACAGATGGACAGATGGCGTTGGGGGAGAGAGACAGCAAGAGAGAGAGAGAGAGAGAGAGGGGAGGGGGGAGGGAGTGGTCAGTCATCTTTGACCAATCACCACGTAGGAGTTTTAATCCTACCTGGAGCCCTGACTCACTTGTTGCACACAGTTGACCCTCTGTGAATGTGAGCTCAGTTTTCTTCCTTGTAGGGAACAGAACCACCACTGGATCTATTACATTTGGAGGAACCATGATTCGGTCTCGGACGCTCAGAATAGATAATGGCAAAACAACAAAAGCCATGCATGTGGTCGGCACGGAACTTAGTGTGAACGTGAGCAGGTAGGCTAGTATTTCACTATGACATCACACCTACAGTATTCTATTGTAGTCTAGGCTTTAGGCTTCAGTCGTTAGTCTTCAGTCTAGTGTAGTCTTGTCTAGTCTCGTAGTTATTTTTGAGACTTTGCACAAAACTTCAGGCTATACAACAAGCATCAGTTCTTAGTATTTATTCATTTATTTTCACTCTGAATTCACACAAAATGCAAACTTGTCAAATACATGAGTCAACCAATAGTGAATCTACTGCTAAATGTATTTCATTTCAATTTCATAGTTCTATTGTTTACTTACTTATATAGCGTTCTGTCACTTAACACTCTTTTACTGTAAGCCATGTAAGAATGGTGTCATTGTGAGGAGATTGTAGAAGGAATCCATTTGTGTTGAGACCCTGGTGGTGGCGGAGCTCATGATCCTTTGTTCAGTGGATCAACAGCTGTCTGTTGTTGCTAACAGGAGAGACTTTGTTGCCCCCAAGACAAGGTTACATTCTGCCAATTTTCAGCCTATGATAAAGTCATAGTGTGACAGAGAGTGTGTGACAACCACTGGAACAGGGGACAAGTGATCCAGGTCTATAGCCCCAGAATGTCCTTGTAGGTGGCCAATGGTAACTGAATTCAAGCGACCTTATGATTCCACGTCTTTCTGCTATGGAGGGCTTGTCAAAATAGTTCCTTTTTTTTACATATCTGCTGCAAACGGGGTTGTCCACACATCAGTGGTAATCAAATTACTTTTGCAGTCATGGCAACCTTTGGACCAACTAGTATTCTTGGAAAAATGCTACTGAGTGGTTCCTTTTGCTCCAGGCCTAATGTCTACATGTTCCCACTTGTGTCTCTTAAAACGACCGTGAAACTACATAAAAAGTTAGGAGCAATAATTACACGTTTCTTTCTTTGCTGACAGCAATTTATTGAGGTCTTGCACCAGGGATCAAAGTGTACAGTACTTGTGTAATAAACATCCTGCTCCTTTTTTATCCTGTGTATCTGAGCCACTCTGTGAAGAGACTTGATTGGCTCATTGCTGTGGTTTGTCTTTGTTTAACAAACTTCAATGTGTTGATAGAGGAGCTTGTGGTTCGTCTGCATACAGCACGGCCCCTCCTAAATTTGCAAACACTCCTCTGTCTTTAGATGAAAACATTTTTAATATACTACCATTTTGTTTTGTGTAAATATATCCCTGCATGCTCTTCCTTTCATTCTCAGGGCCGCCCCGCCCCGCTCCAAGTTTTTCTCTGTGAAGTGCTCTAGCAATGTTCGCTACAACATCAGCCCCTCCCCTCTGGAGACGGCCCCCCTTGCTCTCATCTCTCTGAATGGAGACCCAGTGCTGCTCATCACCATGGAAGAGGCCAGTGTGTTTGAAAATGACAGCAAGGTTGGTGTTCAGTAGAAACGATCCGAGTCATTCCACCCCAGTTCCTTCAAACAGGTTTTGCAAAAGGCTGCAGACTGTCCCCTATGATTTACCCATTCATCTGCAACTGCTTTGTGAATGTAATAATGTAGGTTTCAAGGATAACAATCCAGTGGTCTCAAACTGCATGATGAATAAGACAAAGGCGATGCAAAGTAACCATTTCTGGATGTATCAACTGAGAAACCAAGTGCATATTTGTAAATGCTGGAAAGCATATTGGGCAAATGTATTTCACATGACATAACAATGTTTGATCCATGCATTTTCATACTTACAATAGAACGTGGTGCTAATTATTACTGTCTTGTTCATGTATGTAATATATTGTTTATTTTTCAAAGCTTTCTGTCCAATACTATGCGGAGAAAAAAGAGGTTTTGGGGAGAGCAGTCCTGCACCTGACAGCTATTGGTATGAAACATCAACTAATGAAAAATGAGACATGCTATATAATTGCCAATGCTAATTTTACACGTTACTTACTGTAATTGTTGTTTTTCCAGTATTTTATCATTAGAACATTGGCGATGTGTTTAAATGAACACCAGCACTCAAGCATGACTCACCTATGAGCTGGAACGGGCTAGATTAGATAAGCTTCCCCTTAGATATGTGTGCCTTCCAGTGATTCATGTGCACAGTTTGATCTAGAGACGCAGGTAGACAGCATGTTTGAAACCAGAGCTTTGCAGTGAAATGAATGGCAACTGGAATTCTCAACCTCAAAACCCGTTTGTCACACAGAACTCTCCCTGGATGTGGATGCTGACAGAGATGGCAAAGTGGAAAAGAACAATCCCAACAAGGTGAGTTGTGTTTTGGGCAGCTCTGCTATCTGGCACCTTGAAGAGATTGTCTTTCTACAAGCCTGAACAGGTTATGCAAGATTTTGTTGTCAGCACCCCTCCTACCATGCTAAATTTGGTTTAGCTATCTTTTAATCATGCATAATGCACTGCAGATAACTGAACTAACTGCCATGTGATTTTTCTTTGTTTCAATGCATGAACTTCATTTGGAAATATGTGCAACTTAGACCAAAATATGGGAAATATGGATCACATAACACTGAACAATGTTATTATATGGAGGTGTCTGGTTTGTTCAACACTTGTCAGGGATCCTGGAAATGGGGTCCGAAGGGGCATGGGGCCATCCTATTGACCAACTGTGACGCAGAGCGCAAATATGGGAAGAAACCAGACATTGAGCACGACTTTGTCAACAAAATTTCAGGTAAAAAGAATAATGTTATAGCCATTTCTAGCAGACCTACCTGCTCTGTCCATGTCCATTTGTTCTGCACTCTTCATGAGGGTGGTGAAGTACTTTTTCCAGTGAAGTAACACTTGGGGGCTGGCAAGGACAGTCACTATTCTATTGCCCAGTTGTACATCGCCTCTCGGTGGACACTCTAGAATTATTTACATTTTATGTGGAAGTCCCCTTTATCATAAGGTTAAAGGTTACTTTCTGCCGTGTTGGCCCTTCTTTCTGATACTGCTGACGCTGATACTAATTTTAACCCTGCATATGTGTCCACAGATCTAAAAGACATGTCTCTCATGGTGCTGAGGACCAAAGGCCCTGCCAAGCTGCCAGAGGGCTACAAGCTCACCATGCACATTTCTCAGGGGGATGCATGGAGTGTCAGAGTCTTCAGGTCCAAGTCCTCTGAAGCCTCATACCATACCTTTAGTGAGTAAATACGGCAGATTCTGTTACATTACGATTATGTATCAGCTGATTTGTTGCCTCAGTATTTGAACTTGTGTGTTGCTCTCCCGCAGGAAGTCTGTTCGGCTTCTTTGAAAAACGTTACCCACTGGTGCTGAGCTCCGAGGAACTGTCCAAGGAAGTACCTTACCTTGGGGGTACTGCAAGCATGGACTTCTTTGTGGAGGGCCTCAGGTTTCCTGACAAAGACTTTGATGGGCTCATCACCATCAACCTCAGTGTGTTGGAGCCTGTTGCTTCAGTAAGCCACCTAATGGAATCAAGTTTCCAAATCTTTAGTTCACCTTCTTACTTTGCCTTTCTTAATTGTTATCTTTCTTTATTCGCGTGTTTCTCTTTTACACATGATTCAGTGTCCTGATTTTGGTTACCTGAAGTGATCAAAGTTCAACATAAACAGAAACTGTGTATCAGTATCTTGTAGTCTTGTCTCTCTCAAACAGTAGCTTCTCTGTTGTTTTCACAGGGTTTTCCTGAAACCCCCATTTTCACAGACCGAGTCGTGTTTAAAATGGCACCATGGATCATGACACCAAACACCCAGAAGCCCATAGAGGTGTTTGTCTGCAGGTAAAGGAAAACTGATGATGATGATGATGATGATGATGATATACTGTATATTGTCGGATACAAAAAAATCTATTTGAAGTCTGTAATGACGAGATGATTCTTTAACTTTGGTTGATACTTTCTCAGTACTAAAGATAACTACCAGTTCCTAAAAGGAATAAGGAACCTGGTTCAGAAGTGTGAGTTGAAGCTGAAGGTGTGTTACGAGTACATGAACAGAGGAGATCGCTGGATGCAGGTGATGTCATCTCACTGTTGATGCTTTCATGTAGATTTTCAAAATGATACAAGCAATGGTTGTATATTAATCTGGATCTCAATAATTCCCACTTTCCACCCCAGGATGAGCTGGAGTTTGGTTACATTGACTCACCACACCATGGGTTTCCTGTTGTTCTGGATTCCCCTCGAGATGGAAGGCTTAAGGACTTTCCTTATGAAGAGCTACTGGTAAGAGTTTAAAACTCTTCTATCAAATGGTTAGAGATGTAAAGGTCATTCAGAAGTGGGAACACCCTGAGAGCAGCTGTTGTGTCTTGTCTTGACCTAATCTCTTCAGGGTCCTGACTTTGGTTATGTAACAAGGATGGCTCATGATGATATGGTGAGCAGTCTGGACTCGTTTGGCAATTTGGAGGTTAGTCCTCCAGTCACTGTGGATGGGACAAACTACCCCTTGGGCAGAATTCTCATTGGAGTGGCGTTTCCTACGTGAGTGTTGTGTTAATCCTTTTAAATACATTGCAACAATAGTTCTCTGACATTTTCTATTGCAATTTCCACTCACAGAAACTGGCGGTGAGTAAATTCAGTAATTCTGAAAGTGTTTTCCTTCGCAAAGGACACCTCAAGGGCGAAACATGACCCAAGTAGTCCAGGACTTCTTGTGGGCCCAGAAGGTTCAGAATCCCGTTGCCCTGTACTCTGACTGGCTCCTGGTTGGCCACATAGACGAATTCATGAGTTTTGTTCCTGCACCAGACAGAAAGGTAAGTATTCTGTCCAAGATAGAAAACACCAAATTGTTTATATGAAATGTAGAATAATTATAATTTGCCTGCTGGATGTTGTGGGCCTGCTGTGTTGAATGTAGCAGGCTTTCCCTTTGTGTATGATGAGGTCGATGCTCTCAGGATGTGGGACAGCCAGTGTTATCTTTGTCTCTTGTCTGCCTTTGCACAGGGATTCCGGCTGCTGCTGGCTAGCCCAGATGCAGGCTACAAACTATTCAGAGGCTTACACAATGGCGGTCATGGCGAAGCCAAAATGTTTGATGGTAATTCTTTGTGCTTTCATTTGATCGTAGCTTTCCATAATAACAATTAACAAAGCAGTCATTGTTAAAGCCACACACTGAATAATTCCTATTTTTCAAAACACCCACTTCCTAAAAGGTCTGGATGAAAAATATCATATCACAGTGGATGAGCTACTTAAAGACGAAAATCTGGAAAATCAGAATAACTACGTGCAGGTGAGAGGACTCATATATGGACAAGTGTGTGATTAGGGCCGACTGCTGCCTTTTTGCTGCATGTTCTTCCTGTATTTGACTGTTTCCCCTTCTTTAGAACTGCATAGACTGGAACAGGGATGTCCTGAAGAGAGAGCTGGGCCTGGAAGACGACGACATTATTGACCTGCCAATCCTCTTCACAGAGGAACGAGGAAGAGCAGTGGCCTTCTACCCTGATTTGGTGCGGTGCAGTCTTGCAGTTCTGTCATATCTGTTTTCTCCACTTTAATAGACTCTAAAGAACAGTGATGTTGATTACAGTATACCTATACCTATATAACACTATAGTGAAATGAAATTCAGGCATGCTACAAAAGCCTTTTTGTTGGTTGTTGCTACTTTGCATTTGCTCTTTTTCCAGGTGAATATGATTGTATTAGGGAAAAACCTTGGCATCCCGAAGCCGTTTGGACCGAAAGTGAATGGACGCTGTGCCCTGGAGACGGAGATGTGCTCTCTGATGGAGGGTCTCGGCCTCACCTGCAATTTCATCGACGACTTTGCCTCCTACCACAAACTGCTGGGAGAGGTGCACTGCGGCTCCAACGTCCGCAGGGAACCATTTGACTTCAAGTGGTGGAACCTGGAGATGTGAAATGCTGTAATGAATGATAGTTGGAGATGAGTTACACATGGGTTTATTTTTCGGGGTATACGCTTACCTTAAGTACTTTTTTTGGTATCTTTGAGATCTGTCATGGCAGTAATCTGTCTCTTAAAATCATTAAGCATACTTATCACGCATCATTTCATGTTACAATCAGCAGAGATAGTCAAAGACGTCTTGTAAACTGTACGCACATTAATTTTTAACATTTTTTGGCTTTATTAACAAAAGGATGAAAAGCAATATTTACAAATGAGTCTTTTGGACAAGGACTTAAGCAGACTGACGAGAACAGAAATACAATCATTTGAATTGAGGACATAGAAGATTCCCCCCCCCCAGTCTGTAGGTGTATGGACTGGCATACAGTGCAAGCAGGTATGAATGGAACCACTACTAGAGACACAAGGGGACACTGTTCTTCTACTCAAGCATTTCTCAAGTCCTTTAGAAAACCTTAAAAGCTTTAACTTTAAATAATTTCAAATTTAAAAGTAAGTTTGTTTGGATTTTTTAGCTGCAGACAGCATTTGGTCCAGTGCCTTATACCTTTGATGCTTTCACGTACTGTAAGTGCTGCATGTCACTAAGACGAATCCACTTCAGGCAATAAATCTCTTCAGTCATGTCACTGAAATAAAATTGATAAAACAATTTCTTCTACCACTTGCTTCTTTCACAGCAAACCGAGGAACAGAAAAAGCTTTTCTGCTCAGTGAAGGTTAGATGTTCCTCATGGGACTCGACAGAAATTGACTGTAGTTCAGGGTCAGCAGAGTGTTGGAGCAGATAAGTGCAAATAAATACCTACCTGCCTAATTTACATTCAAGCCAGAGGCCAATGACTTTTTTAAAATGCAGCTCACGCCAAACAATCATTATAAAGGCAACCTCAAGACATATCACAGTGTAATTTATATTCAACAAACCAGGTTTTTCCAAAGGTCATCAGTATTTCCAAATAAAATGTAGTGCTCATGTACATACACTATATTACACCTTAAAAATAAGTCAGAACATTGTGGGGTTTGGCTCTATCAGCAATGTGCACTGCGTCTGGAGATGTTGGCTGGTTCGCAATAAAGTCAAACTCACAGGGGACAACACCTCTATGTAAAGCATGGCACCAGTGTACAGACAAGAGAGAGAGAAGAGAGGAGTTTGGCAAGCAGATTTTACATCATGCACAGTACTGTTGTATACACACCCATACACATATCAAATCAAAACTATTGGTTTGTGTTTACATCTTGAGACAGAGTTTGAATTGCTGTATTCTGACCAAACCCTAGGATGTCTGTTGCTGGCTGGGGTACTACAATATTTATTTACTATTTTTTATATCATCATAAAGCTTCAACATAGTCAGTATTTGCAATAAAAATTCTTTAAACACAGTTTTTTTTACAGGGTTTGAGAATTACCGTTAGATTTTCTGTGGTACGATTACATTTCCAATTTAACAAGGATTGGCCTTTGTTTTTTGACCTTCACCACCTCAGGAGGGCGGTGAGTGATGCTCCCTCAGCCAACAACAGCATCATAATAGTATCAAAAACATGACATATTTACGAACGCTGTCATAAACCGGACAAACCTCCACCAGGTTACTCAGAAGAATAAATCGTCAGTAAAACACAAATCATGACCTGACAGACACACACACACACACCCGGTACAACAGAGTTAAACCAATGTGCACGAGCAGAGTGGATGTGAGGTTGACATAAAGAAGAAAATGTCCTTTTTAGTGCAACTTTCATCTCTACAGACCCACTAACTCAGCAGCTACGACACCATCACACATTTCTCTCAGTCAAGATCACAATCCGGTTCAAATCCTGTTCTGAAGATGACACACAACATGTCAGTGTTTACGGTAAGAAGCCACGGGACCTCAGTGTTTACTGGCTGAAGCGCGAGTTGAACCAATATGCCAAGCCACCTTACAGATGACGAGAAGCATTGATGCAGTGTGGGTGAGGAGGTCTGGCTCCTCTTTTCCTTTGCCTCAGTGATTCAGAATCAGAGGGTTTCCACATGGAGCTGGAATGGGAGCTATAGGTACATACATGTCCGTGGAGAGAGGTGGTAAATCTGTGCTAAATATACAAAGGGACACGTGTCAGTCTCCTAATCGCTCCTCCTCTGTATCCTTGGCCTTGGCCTCGCCCCTTCACAAGCGACGCTTCTTATGGGAATGCTGTGGCAGAGGAGAGGGAAGTTTAAAGGTACAGTATATTCACTCAAAGGAGACGCAGCCAGGGTTAAAGAACTGAGCAGAGAGAGAACAGCTCAAAGCAACAACAATGCAAGCTGTCAAGGCTGACCTGAAAATGGACACGCACGGAGACATCAGCAGCGCAAAGTTAACAGTTCTGTGAATAAGAAGGAGGGAAGATAGCAGAGTTAATGTCAACAAACGTTTATACTTTGGCAGTGTGAGTATCACTAGACGCCAATGCTCACAGATGAGGACTTGTGCTCCAGTAGGGGGCGCTCTGTCTTGTGCCGGCTGTCTGTCCCCTTTGGCTCTGTCCCCTTTCCCGTGTCAGGGTGCTGCTGAAGATGGGAAGGTGCTGAAAATGAAAAATACAGATGGATGGCGGTCAAGGCTACTACAAATAAACTTGATATCAAAAAGCGGCAAGCAGATTGGTACACGTTAAACATTTAACTCCCAAGACAACGATTAAGGTGAGCAATGAGGCTATTAGGATCCCTGAGTTAAACTCCCCTCGATCAAGGGCGCTTTAATATTAACCGCTCTTCATTGTCCCTATCTGGATCTCCCTAGATGTCACTGATATGTGAAAGTGAGACTTGTTTGGTATGTGTCCAGCTTCTCACACCTGCAGGCGAACACTGCTCCAGTAATACAAGAACCTGAACTCACCTGCAGAGCTTCCCTGGCTGCTGCTGCACATGCTGTCCTCCACCCATGAGCTGTACGAGTCCCTTTTGTTTGGTGTCAAGGAAGAAGATCCACTTTCCTGGAGGAGGAATACAAGAAGTCACATATACTGTACTTCCATTTTGACCTAGAATGGATAACAAGGACTGGCTATTCCACACAAGCGTGAGCCTTTACATTTTGTTTTATTCTTTATATATCTTTTTTATCCATCAAACTTCGATATGTGTCAGACAGTATCTTGGTCCTAAGTCATACACAGTCCTAAATATGGTGTTATCCAGATCACATGAGCCGCTGTCTTCACCCACCGGTCCGGTGTCAAACTCCTCAGTTTCGTTCTCTTCAACAACACTGGCAAAGCTGCTGGCATTAGAGGAGGAGCGTGAAAGGTCCTGAGCTTCTGGGATGGACGCGGCCCTGCAACACATAGCCAGACTACACACCTGCGTCACTCTGACCGCACCAACACCTGTGTGTTTGACTTCATCACACCTTCCCTCTCCATGCAGGCTCAGCAAAAGTGACAAGGGTGTGTTGGGATCCATGCCAGGCAAAGTTTGATCTTTAAAGCTGTTTTCAATGCTGTTTCATATAGACTTACATCATACATTACAACATTCTTGAATATTCAAATACAAACAGGAACAGCTTCAACCTTTTCTCCAATCTAAGCATGGTTTTGGTTCATAAAAAAGGATTATGATATAGTCGTGGTGTCTTGCACTGTAAACGCTGTGAAGGATAAGAACTTGGTCATCAGCTATCAAAGTGAAAGCTTGATAAGTAGAATAATTTCAGGCGACAGTCACCTGTTCCTGGTTGGGAGAACCTCTGGAGAGCTGTGATTGGAGGAGTCTTCTGATCTGTTTTCCTGTGACAGGTGGCTGCTATCCAGGGTCCTCTGGGCACAAGGCGACACCTCCCGGCTACAACACAAGAAAGGAGATCAAGGAAAAGAAACAGATAAATTCACAAGTGATAACGGTTTTCTTTAGTACTTCAGATAAGCTCTCTTTATGGATGATAAGACCATTTTCATATCTGTGTCACAAGGGCTTTAACAATTCAAGAACTGTTATCTGTCACCAAGACTTTATCTCACAGGATGTATATTACAGTATTAGTTGTAATAGCTGGATTTGCCCACTCCCTGCAGATCAGCTCTGCTCTGTCCTCTCACCTCCTCTCTTGGACCTCCTGGATGTTCTCAATGCCAATGGCAGAGCTGCGACGGGAGCTGAAGGGCCCAGACTTTTTCCTGGTTGGGCTTTTCCCAGGAATAATCAATGACTGACAGTGGGCAGGGAGAGCAGAGTCAGATACAGACACATTATGGCAACAGTACAGCAATATCATACCACAGAATACATTGGAAGGAATAACAAAATAGGATGTTGGAAGTGATAAGGTCATAAAATGTATAATGAGTTATGAACTGATGGCTGATCAATCCTGAGATGAAGTAATTCCACATTTGGCAGCATGTTTTACAAGCAATGTTACAACTGGCTTCATGCAAGAACTTGTTTTCCTTGGTTCCTAAACATTAAAAAGAGGAATTGACTGAGCCTCATCATTTATTCTCTTTTTGTTTCATTTTCTTTAAATTGCAAAGTGCCTGTTACACAATTTATGAAAGTTAGATGAGCTTCTGCATATTTGCCTAGGTTCGTCTAGGGCAGCGGTGGGCAAACTACGGCCCGCGGGCCACATCCAGCCCGTTGCACTATTCAATGTGGCCAGCCGAACATTTTTCACCATATTTTCTTTTATTCACCGCTTAGCCTTTTAAAAATCAAGTGAAAAAAATCTAGAGCATAACTTTCATTTTTTCACATTTTGTTGGATTAATAATAATAATAGTTATTGCACCTACACTTCTAAAAGCCTCTCAGATCAACGGCAACACAAGCACATTTGAAACTGAAACCAGGCTACGACTAATTACTCCTAACTACACACGTACATGATGAGAAGACAACAGCAATGTAAAGACAGAGACAGTAACAGTGATTAAGAAGGGATAATAATAAATGAACCTCTTCTATTGTTCCTATCCCTATGGCACTGCCTCGGCGTCCATATTTACTGGGACTTTTCCCTGGGACAAGCAATGACTGAGCCATACAAGACAGCACAGGGAAAGCAGAGAGAGAAAGGAGACGACAGGAAGAGGGAGCGAGAGAGGGAGGAAAGGAAAAATACATCAGAAGATCTCATGCACACATAGAATTCAGAAACAGCAAGGAGAAAAAGACTTTGAAAGGGGGGCTTGCAGCAGGACTTCATAGTGAGGACATATTGAGGACACATTGAGAAGCTGTTTAAAGCGAAAAAAAGCGAGCCAAGGTCCAGCACAAGGGGGAGACAACAAGAGATGGAGCAGGCCTGTCAGTCTCTAGCTTGAGGGAGAAAAGGGGGAAAGGGTATCTGGCACAATCCAAAGTTAGTAGCTTTTGAAATATGGACCTTTAGAGATGGAATTAACCTCAATCCATTTGAAAATGCTGTCAACCAGCAAATCCCAAACTGCAATGAAAGCAAAAATGGATTCCACCTCTAAAAAGTGACCCCAAACAGGACGGTGTAGTCCTTGTCTATTATTGATGGCCTGTGCCATGCATATTCAGCCAAACATGCACATGTTCTACGAGGCCGTGAGGAGTAACAGGCATGACAAATCCACAGCGAGGAGGGAGGGAGTCTGGGTAGTCAAACTGCATTTACGCCGAGTTCACTTCAGGCCTCAGCGTAGAGACTCAAGACCAATAGATCATATCGGACTGGAAACAGTTATTGGGAAGGAGTCTTTGGAATAGGTCAATGGTAATTCGGACACACACACACACACACACAAATGCCACTCTAGACACACTCTAATCACATCTGTATATGACGTTGAACGATCAAACTCAGATGAGAAGGTCGACATTATGAATGAGATTATTAATGTGAACCACGATCAAAAACACTGAAATCTGTTAAAGATGATACAAAGTAAGGGTGAATAAAAACATGACCTGAATGCTTTGATGTTAAACAGAAATCCTACCTAAGTGCTGCAGGGGTTAGAAGTGCACATGTTCTGTACATGTACTGTAGCCTGTGTACAAGATGTGTGGAGTGGAGTATCATGTCAACCAAAACAGGCTACTTACAATCCCTGGGGTTTTGGGGCTCTCTGCGGGATTGTGGGTAAAGCTGCCACTGTGACTAGTGGAGACTGTGTGTGCCTTCTTGTTACTGAGGCCCATGGCATCCATAGACTGGCTTCTGCTGCGGATGACCCGCTACAGAGAGAGACGAGGAGATACCGTCAGTGTAGCTACTTTATGTGGAAACCCTGACAACACTGACAAATGTGTTTCCTATTTGGGAATTTGAATTGGTCACATATACAGGATATTAATGGATATGTTAGAAAATACTTACAGTATAGGTTTAGTCTCATTTTTGTAGACAAAACAATAATGGAAAAAATTATTTTTAAATTATTTAATAATTAATTTCTTAATTATCAGAAAAAAAACATGTTTTAAGAAAATAATAATTGCAGGTCATAGATGTCAAGGACTTATAGATGCTTTTCTGCTGAGTGTTTATCCAAAATTTGGTGAAAATCATGAAATATATGTATCTGTATGACATATACTCTTTGTTTGTAACAGAATTTATGGTATTGGTTAATAATGGTTAGGTATGTTCAAATAAATATGGGCACTGACCTGGATTTAGCACTCTACTAAAGATACACCTCTATTGAACTGTGCGAACTGTGAATACTTTACTTTGCTAAATGTAAGTGTATGTGTTTGTGTATATTCTGTGCTGGTATGAGCTTATATGCATGCAGGACTCTTTTTAAACACTTAGGGGCAGTGCAGATCAACATGTGAAAGAAAGACTTCAGATGTGCTTCACAGAGGTTTGTGCAAGGAGACTGCAGGCTTTGTGCTGGAGGCGGATGACAGTGCAAGGGTAAGTCTATATTTGTAACGGGAGGCAGAGGTGAATGACAGCCGGAGAGAGCAGGACAGCAGAATCAATGAGAGAGAGAGAGAGAGAGAGAGAGAGAGAGAGAGAGAGAGAGAGAGAGAGAAAGAAAGAAAGAAAGAAAGAAAGAGAGGCAGCAAAATCCATCCCCACGGGCAGAAAACTGAGAAGGAGTATTGTCAATCTATAAAGAGATGCAGCAGGGTGTCAAAACGACAACAAAGAGACAGAGAGAAGGGTGGACATCCACTTGAGGATGCGGAGAAAGAGCAAAAAAGACGGCTGGGAACAAGTCAGTGAGAAAGAGCAGTGACCACAGGGAGCCACACAAGCCGCATCATCGGTTCCCTAATGAGGGGTCATTAAATTGTTCATCAAGCGCACACAATCACAGCTCTCTGCACCATGCCTGAGCGCCCGGGCCACACTCCACCACCTTAATGGTCACTGATGGACCACGCTACATCATAGCAAAGTGCCTTTCATACACACACACACACACACACACACACACACACACAACAGGACATTCCTCAGTCTCAGAGCCATACCGACACACAAACAAACAATGTGTTCAGGAGGGTCACAGCCAAGTGTGGTAAGCTGGGAGGTAAAGATGCCACAGGGCTGGTCCTTTGAGATACCGAGAATTTCCTACACTTTGCTTCTCATGCGTGAATACCCAGAATCCCGGCCAAAAGCATCCCGAAAGTTTCCCGAACTATAGTCATTCTCTCTCATGCATGCAGGCTGCAGAATGCAATAGGAAATAAGGGAATTAGGGGGTTGTACCTTAAAGGACTCAAAGAATCCTCCTCCACCTCCACCCCCGTTCTCCAGCTTATCTTCATCTCCACCCAGACCCATCATGGACTGACTGTTGATGTGCAGCTCCTCATACAGCGTCTCCAACAGGGCTGAACGTGTGCGCTCCTGGAAACAACACAAATCAAAACCACCATCTGTATCTGCCTGTATTTCTATCTGTACAAGACCTCATTTCTATTGTTGTTTGAGAAGAATGGAAACATTTCTATCTGTAAACATTTGGTCGACAAAAGCAGGCTTTCTATAGTAGAGGGCCAATGTTCTCCTTGTCCTCTCTGAACACCATGTCTTTGTTTATGTGTACACACACTCGTGCCTTCACACCTCCATGGAGCAGTTTGCAGTGTAACACTCTTCTCACCTCCAGCTTGGCAAACTTCTCAGCCTTGTAGCAGGCATACTCTGCATTGATGAGCTTTGTGAACAGGAATTCGCGGAACTCAGGACCCTAAGGAAGGTGAGTGCATAAAAGGAGAAGTAGAGTGAATGAAGTGAATGGATCATATGTGGAGTGCGAGGATGTTATTTGTGTCATAGCCGACCTTCTTGAAGATGGCCGGATCTGGGAGAGCGGGTCCAAAGAAAGGGACGTCATCCCTCGCTGTCACAGACACCTGGAAGAATGAGCACAAGTCACATAACCACAAACTAAGAGACCCTTATGAATGATGCACTAAGAATGCTTCTTTCTTATGGTTTCTGTCTTTCCAACATACCTTGTAGGTGACGTTATCCGAACACGCATTCTCCACCTGCACCACCACGTATGCATGCAGGAAGTTGGACTGGATCATGTCAGGAACAAACGGCGTGTTTTCCTCCTGAAACATGACGGCTACAATGTCGTTGCCTATGTGTCTCTTCCTCTGCAGCTGGATGGCACAGATAAACAAAGCTAACAAAGGTGGAAACATCACACAAACAACCACTTAAGATGATCCCACATGGAGGCGCATCACAGGCTGACTGGGACTAAATAAACTTTCAAGTACAACTTCTTTCAGAATAAATATAATGGCAAAAATAGTGATGTCATGTACCTTGCCTTAAAAGCTGTCAAAGATTCAATACAATGAAAAATGTACAGTATATAAACCAGATATAATGTATATGCAAATTATTTATAGCAGAGAAATTAATATTATTTATATGTAGATAAGAAGGTCTCTGGTCCCTACATGCATTTAGATCACGGTAATATTAATGTAAGTCTGAGCTTTGACAGGCTTTTAAGTGAAGATTCATGAGCGTAGATATGAACAGGCACTAAAGTAGATCATCAGTGCACAGCGGTGGCATTTTCACTTCCAAAAAGCTTAAAGTGGTCGAGAAGGAGACTTGTTGCGTGAGGAAGACCTTTGCCGGGAGATCTTTGCAACTCACAAAATCTATTTTAAGACACTTCTAAGCAGTATTCTTCCTGCCTCTCCTGGAGCACACATCCACCTCTTCATCATCATTTAGCCACCAGCTCCTATGGGATTCAAACAGCTTTCAACTCTCATAAATATTAGAGGATATGATTTTAATAGAATTTAGAATTTCCTATCCGATGTCCCTGCAGGGCTCTGCATCAATCCAATCTAAAGTGCTACAAATTCAGAAAGTCATGAAGAGTCCATTTGTTCTCATCATATTTTCCCATTATAAAGTCGATGAAGAATGGAACTGGATGAACAAATACCCAGATCTTTAAGCACAAAGAACAAACACAGACCCAGCTGGTCCACATAGCTCCACACAGCATCTGTTGGTTACCAGGCTATATACTGAACCACAACAGAGACACTTTGCACCTGTGGTTTTAACTTCAGTGTTATCTAATGTTCCTATAAATTTCTCATATCCGAGATAAGTTGTATGTGCATGGTATCACAACGCAAATGTGTACTGTAGGATTTCCAGATAATTATTTTACAGATAGCCACTTTATAATCACTATATAGCACCTTATGTTTAGCACTTGTATTTGTTCACATGGCAACGACCCACCAGCCATCTGTTTCAGTTCCTGATCATTTGTTATCATTGCAGCAATAAATCTCTCTCACATTTACAGTTTGTGTGCATGCTTTATATTTCCACCCCAGATCATGAAACAAACAATTGAGACATTTAAAATACCCACTTTACCCTTTGTAACTTGTTTAATAAGTTCTCATTAGGAGCATTAGCAGTCCATTCCTGTAATTTTACAATAAGACAATCATCTCAGGGTCCCACCGTAGTACAGTATCATCAGCTTTCCAAGCCCAGATGGCTGAATAACAGTCATGCCACTCTCTCTGGGCAGATGGACTGCCAAACACGAGCTGCCACACACAGTCAGACACTTAAAAAATGAGCTCAGTAAGTGTGAGCCTGCAGGGACTGAAATGAAAATGCTGTATTGTTTTTTTTTGTATTATTCTTTTTACAGGTAAACAGGTTACACAAATTCTGTGCTTCCTCCCCCATGGGAAAATTCTATGTTATTATAGTTTGACATTTTCTCCTCTGCATTCTTTTCCTAGTGAATCATCTCATGTGGGTTTTGTTTATGTCTACTTTCTTTTCATGTCTCTGCAGGGTTACTGTGGAAACTAAGGACACCAGTCTAATGCATGACGATATTGGAACTGAGCAAATCAAAACGATTTTGTTCAACAATTGCCTTTCCTTTATAATTGTCTTTTCTTTCTCCGTTCAATAACATTCCCAAGACCTTTATTTATCTGTTAATTTGTTGTCTTTGATTGTACCCCGATCCAACCCTCAGCTGCTGATCCTGCAGTGTGATGTGTTGTGAGTGGTGCCGAGTGACTTGTTTCTTTACCTGCTGTGAGTCTCCCTCAGTGTAAGGCAGCTTGGTAGACACATGAAACATAATCTCCTTATTGTGGAAATTTGTGTAGACAGATTCTATCCCAGTCTGGCCGTGAGTGACATCGAGCCCACCTCGAAACCTGGAGGAGAAGACGGCAGGAGGAGATGAAACAAGTACCCGAGAGAGAGGGGCGGAGACGAAGAGTGCACCAGAGGAGGAAAGGTAAGGAGATGATTGAGGTGAACAGAACAGGGCAAGACAGTGAGGAGACAAACAGGAGTGTTAGGGTGAAACATGAGTGGACGCTTTCATCTCTCTATTATCATAATGTTGGCAAGACGAGATCTATCAGGACACTCTGAATGGAGAACTAATAGAGAACTGCAGCAACTGTAATATAATGGCTTTACTTTTACATTGATTTGTTTACAATCCCTGATCAGTAGCAAAGTAACGGTGGTCCGCCAAGGTCATACCAGGTAGAGAGCGTCTAAACTGTAAGGTGCTCTCACCCTTTAAAGTCATGGAGCTCAATCTTCTCGCCCAGAAACTCCAAAAACTCCACAAAAGCAGGACTTTCCTCCATGTTCCCAAACAGTTCCTCCTCCGCTGTCTGCATGGGAAGAAAAGCAAAAGGATATTTCCACTCGAACCAAGACGTGACTTCAAAAGTAACCAGCAGTCTGAGTAACCCTGTCTCTCACTCACCTGACCATACTTTTGATAAATCACCCCAAACTTAAAATTGTTGCTGATCACATGCTCATCAAAGGTAACAATGAGCCTCGAGGCCTGAGGATGAGAGGACAGGAAGTTCTTAGGTGTAACAGGAAGTGAGTTCAAGATTCAAAAGGTTTATTTGTCACATGCTCATTAATATGTGTGGTGTAGGTGGTAAGTAGTAGGTTTACATTCTTAAGCAAATATCTTAAAACAATCTGACAAGCTTGATTGATCTGCGCTTACCTTTGGGTAAAGGACGGGGTAAAATCTATCCACGTTTACTTCTTCACATACAAGCTGAAAGTGAAAAGAAGTACATTCAGCTTTTCTGAGTTGTAATTGAAATGCAACAAACTTGCTGACGTTGCTTGTGAAATTTCCTACCTTGGTCATCTGAACCACATTAGGGAACTCAGTAAGGCAGGAGATGGGAATCACATCGTGGTAGGTTTTTAACTTTGTACTGAAAGGCAAAAAAGAAATGCTCACTGCTCTGAAGCTGCAGACCTCCATGCGTGACACGATGGCTGTATTTCGGTCTTTGTCTTTCTGTTTCCCTACTGACATTTAACATTCATGCAGATTCAGAGAGAACCTGTCTTGTGTGGAGCGGGGAACAGAAAGCACTTGAGCCCACACGCAAGACATTTCAAACATCATTTAAGATGTGTTTCTGTTCACGGAGGATTTGTTATACCGAATACTGAATAATAGTGCCATTTCAGGAATCACACTCTTAACCTTGACAGTGTTAGTAACATGTAGACAGGTCACAGTAAACTGCTCCCATCAGCCCCGTTACCTCTGTATCAGCACATACGCATATAAAACCTCAGGATACTTGAGTTATATGCTACATGTTGAGTGTATGTTCTCTCATTTTCACCACATGGTGAAAGCCTTGCTGATTACATGATTATATATTGATATAGACGGATTGTGAGTGACCACTCCAGCAGTGACTGAGATGACTGTGGGTGGTGTTCACCCTGTGGAAACAGGTTTGGACCCATTGGCTGTTACCCAGCTACACACTCATCCACTCTAATGCTCCATTTACAACAGAAATGCAGCTATTAAAATGTGGAGTGGAGTCTCTCAGGTACTAACATTAATTCAGAGGTTGTACGGTGCACAGAGTTCTCCCTCCCTCTCCCTCTCTGACTGTGTGTGTGTGTGTGTATGCAGTTGTTGTGTACCTTGTAGCTCAGTGCGGAGTATAATTTGTGCTTCTGTTTCTAGAGAGTGCAGGGACGTGCTGGTATCTATGCTGTGCATTACTAAAAATGTGAGGGTACAGTTGCATTAAAATATATCATTTGTTTAATTTGTGAATGTAGATACACAGCATGAATGTGGATATACAGTAGAACCTATTTATTATTCAATGAAGGCAGTGGGTCATTAGGTGCAGTAACCCTCACACTGCTCTATGTGCGCTCTGCCTGCTAGAGGCTCTGTCCGGTCCATAATGTGTGGAAAGACAAGATATAAAATCTGAGGGACAAAAACAAAACTACATTGGAATATTTTGGACAAAGATTTGTTGTGTGTGCAAATGAAGCCCTTTGAGACATTGCATGTGATATTGGGCTAAACCAATGAAATGGCCTTGCCCTCTTGTTGGGTTACCTTCAAAACTCAACATGTGCATATGTCCTGGGCCGCCAAATATAATTGTAGACTGGTAGCTTGCATCTATAGCTGAGCGCTCAGTTGGTATTCTAGAGATGATGCTTCTTTATGACCTTAGTCATTAAATACTGTCTCCAGGCTGTAGTTTAAGGTACAGCCAACCTCAAGGACAAATACATCTCTGGACTCCTCATTCATGACCACAACATCAGGTGTGTTGGCAGAGAGGTCTGGTTATTATTACAGAGCTTGCACATTGAAGGTTAATGGCAGGAATGTTTGTTCATTTTCACAGATGGAGCCAACAATTCCTTTGTAAACAACACACAACGTGCATCACATTACTTGCAGGGACATGTTTTGCTGTACATTGTTTGTTGGTTGAGGGCAGAATCATATTCAATTGAACTATGCAAACATTTGTGCACACAGCTGCTATGTGAGCAGTGTTGGTAATGCACTCGCTTATGAACTTGAAGTCAATCAAAAGGATAAAGTACCACTAGGGGGCAATATGAAGGCAGATACATGAATTCTCCCTGGTCAGCATCGTATGAAAACAACTTCTGATTTTGCTCAGCAGTGTAAATGCAAAATAGCAAAATTCAAGGGGATCAACAAATCTTAACATAACTTAACCAAATTCAAATTCTAACATTAATCCAAAACAACTTAATATAAGAACTAACTATAAAACCATAAAACCCCCTACAAACACAAAACTGTGAGATATCCATGAAAGGAAGAGAAAACAGGTCAGGGATAAAGTAATTGGGAAATCGTACCGAAGCATCAAGCGCAGATGCTCTTGATCCCCAATGACATCATACTTCATGGAAAAGACCAAATGGCCCAGAGCAGCATCCGTGGTGTAATAATTAAAGTGTTCCTGAGGGGCGATAAGCACAAGACACAGTATAGCAATGACTACATCAACATCTACAGCTCATGGTGAGTAAAACAAAATAATAAAAATGCTGCAATAAATTACAGATGGAGACGCAGATTCACAGTTGGCTCATTAAATAAAGTAGCTTTGGAAGTGCCCTTGTGAAACAGTAAAAGAAGGACATCTGTTGTTGAATTCACAGAGATTATGTACATATAGAACAGTTATCGAATTCATTAACAGACAAATCCATTTTTATAAATAATTAACTAGAAATGCATTTCTAGCTCCACGCATTTCATTTTAATGCATTTCCAGTTCCATGCGAAGAAATGCTGTGATTGCAATTGCTGAAAGGTTTTGCCAAATTCTGACAAAGTGTGAAGGCCTGAAAACTGGTCGGTTTCGGTCTTAGAATAAGTGACAAGGAGTTTGAGTGACAGCGAAAGTTCAAATCCTTTGAAGTTGTCGATTGTTTATAAACAACAGGTGCAGCCAATTAAGCGGAGGCACCGAGCTGAGTCAGTCACAAGAAATTTGTAGGTTGAGGTATCTTCTACAGAAGAAAACAGAATTGAATGTAAACTGTATACACCTCCTCTGAGTAGTTGAACAATTACTACTTAGTCAACCAAGTAACATATGGACAGCAGCAGTGGATCTCTAGGGGAGCACAGAGACATTTAGTTTTAATCTGGTGGTCACAGACAGACAGCTGCCTCCTTATGACACCCACACTTTGCTCCAAATGCCAAGGAAAATGTGTCCTCTGTGTCACACATGGGTGTAAGTGTTAGTTGGAGGACATTATTTGAAAAACGAAAACCTTGAGTCGAGCACATTTGGTAATTGGGAAGATTGATTTCTCCAGCATTTCAATCAGTATTTCAATATTTCTGCAGTACATGAAAGGAAACTTATTTCCCCAAACCGTACCTTTCCCATGAAATTCTTTCTGTAGATCTTGGCGGTGCTGTTGGTCTCCAGTTTGATGTAGGAGGTGGGACACTGCGGTTGATCGGCCTCTGGTGTGTCCTTGGGCTCATGATTGATCCCTTCAATCCAGTAGCCCCCAAACTGTGGCAGCAGGATGAGCGGGAAGGGGCTGCAACGACCCAGAACCTGACACAACAATGAGCAAAGACAATGTTAAAAGAGGAGTGAGCATGTTTAGTTTATTCCCCGTTCAAAATGAGCAGAGAATGTATTGTGCTTGCGTGAACTGTACCTCATGAACACTGGGGTAAGGAATGTAGTCTTCTTCTGTCTGCAGGGAAGGAAACAAATATGAGTCAGGATGACAGATTAGGTTTACTTCCTCACAGAGAAGAAACGAGCATTGATATAGTGACGGCAAACAAACTAAGATGTAGCTCTTCCTTCTCTCGGCGGCTTCGCTACATTTGCCACCTTGAACACCGCCGCCTTGTATCCTTCCCGTGTGAATTTACAGTGCATAAGAGTTTCAACCTCCACTCATGGGAGAACTCCAGGAACCTGAGTGGTAAACATGCATGTGATGTGTGACAACCGCTTAACTTTCAAAAGCTACCAGCTAATGCATGGTGCTTTATCTGAAACACCTCTGGATTCTCTTACCTTATTATTACAGCATTAATCTGTTATTATCATCACACTTCTGCTGCAGTTCCCTATTTAGTGCACATTTTTTTCTCTCCATTTCAGACAGCAATTTTCTCTATTTTCGGTTACAAACCGCCTGAACCATTTCATGTTATAGGCCACGTGCAGGTTGGGGCAGAAGTGATGATAGCAAGAGCAGACTAGCAGGCGAGAAAGTAAGAGATAAGAAGGTGCAATTTACTCAAAACACGACATGGGCAAGTATATATCATGACAGGTTTGCTTTACAGACTAATGTGGTTCCTGTCACCATAGAAACCAGTATCTCTTCCTCTTTTATGATGAATGTCTCACATAATGTTGAATTTTATTGCAAAATTGTTAGAAAAATACAGAGTCTTAAAATAAATCTGCTCATTTTTGGATTAACACAATTATTACATGTCTTTAATATCCATAAAAATTAGGAATATACAGCCAAACGGTACAACTCATCAACTCGTTCAATTCATGCTTCAAGGACTTTAGAACAACCCAATATCTTCATACTACCTTCTAGCATCTACATACACATCTGTTTTACTTTCACTTCCAATTCCAAGCGTACATGCTTTAGATCTCTATGTGAGTCCAAAGCAGTAAATCCTTCTTTTTGAGATTACCATCTATTATATACCCTTTCTGACTTGATCCCAAGTCTCCTGTTGGCACCATGTCGCAGTATGCCAGCTGCATTAGACCTGTCTAGGGAAGAGGACATGCAGGAGGGTGATTTTGCAGTTCTCGTCCCTGGTGAGTTCCTAATTCAGACGGTGAGCATCCTAAAGCCTGTCTGACAGCAGATAAGGAAGAGGTTTAAACGGAACGTGTTACCAGACCTGGTCTACCAGAACATGTGAGGGTTTGGAACTCACTTTGAGGGGGGGAGGGAGGGGACATCTCTGCTCATCCATTCTGCTACCCTGTGAGAGAGAGAGAGAGAGAGAGAGAGAGAGAGAGAGAGAGAGAGAGAGAGAGAGAGAGAGAGAGAGAGATGTGAACCGCACTACAAAACTGCATGCACGCAGACTCACCTACACGCAAACTATTTTGCATGTCCCATTCATGTGTAGTGTGATTGTGGTTATTTGGAAATGTGTATTTGTCATAAAACAAGATCCATCACCAGATAAGACACAGAAAGAGGAAGCAACAGTGAGAGAATCTTCAGAGACTATGGCAGGTTTAAAAAAAGAGCAAAGCAGATGTGTGTGACTCCAGAGAAGGTGTTTCCATTAGGTTACACTGCAGATATCATTCGTCACAATAACGCTTAAGGGCCAAACTGTTCCAGAAAAGGGTTTCTAAAATCTATTTCTGTCTACTCTAATTCTGCTGCTTCATTTGAGTGTTTTACACTACGGCGAGAGTTTAAACTCAAAATGTAACATATTTGTAGGGCTGCGGGAGATGAAAAATTAATCAAATGGAAATGGAAAATGCTTAGAAATCATCTGTCTTTCTTTAACCTCAGGAGAATCTCAAAGGACATAGAGGTTCGGGTTTGGTTTGGAAATGTCCAACCTGCAGACGTTCCCCTTAGTCTTACTTCTTTGTCTGATAACATCCATTATAAATAATAAAATACTCTACATTCACTTTAAGTGAGATGTGCTGCAAAATCACAAAGGAACTTAAGCCAACCAAAAGAGCTCCAAAGTTCACCTCCCACACTTTATGGCCACTTACAGGCCATATGCACGTTACAGAAATATGTTTATATTTCAAAAGATATCTTGTTCTCTTTGTCAAAGTTTCTTCTTAAAGCTACACTGACGTTTATTCCAGAGTGGAACATCACTGTCTACACAAACTACACAAACTACACAGCTACAGGACCAACACAGCATTCGGAAACATTTCACACCATCTCATACATCTGATGACACAATTACACAAAGCTTCTTTCAGCACATTCTGAAGCGTCATGTGTGTAAATACAGCCCCGGGTGCAGCGCTACAAATAACAATGAACCAATGCATTCATGGCTAAAAGGGAGATAGATAAAGACAAACACAGAATGTTGCAGAGACAAAAATAGCGAGAAAAGCAGAACGCCCCAAGTGGGTGAAAATCTGAGGATGTAATGTCATTAAAGCCTGGAAAGAGACGTTACAAGTGAGTGTTAAAGGCAGCAGGAGACCACTTACACTACCTGCATCCTCTCGATCATGGCAAACAGGTCCGAGGTCTGGGGATGAGAGGCGACACAGATCCAAACAGGTTCGAGTATTTGATGAGTTACAGTGTTGTGTGTGATGCGATTTCCTTCCAATCTTCAATCATCCCTCTTCCTCATTTCAAGCGCAGTGCCACACAAGGACTCCTGCTGAGTCTTTGAAAGCCCCTAATTCCATATTTCACTATGACGGCTCTCCCTAACACATCATCCTAACACTCCAGGAAGCCAATGTCTTGACACAAATCTCACCGAGGCTCCATCTAACAACAGGAGAATGGTTCTTCCACAGATGAAGACAAACACCCTGTAAACAACAGACTCCAAAGGGAAAAAGAGCCTCAAAGCTCCACGGTGCTCTTCGCTGTTGCTACAGCCAACAAGCACAACTGACGACACAGCAAGAAGACGCTTCATTTTAGGACGTCTCATGTGCTTTAATGTTCGGAACATCTCTCACTCTCTCTTTACAACTCAATTACAAGTCAATCACAGTCTGATGTTTATGTTTTGTAGTCTAATTGTGGACAGGTGGCGCCGAGAAATCAACCGTCAATCTTAACACGTTTATAATTAAAACAACAGCACAGAGTAAAAACGAGCCGACAAGCATTAAATCCGGTGCTTTCAGGAGAGCAACTGGCACTGAATAAAATAAAGGCACACGCCTGCAGGCAAGTACTCGTTGTGGATTTTAAGCGGCTCCATCTTTAGATGAGGGAGCGAAGGATCACAGTTGGCCTGGCAGCAGTGCTTGTTGTGGGTTGAGCCCTCTGTTCACCATGTAACACAAGTGGACTGAAGTGCCAAGCTGATGTTTCCACATGACAACTTGAATTAACAGAGGGGCACTGCAGGGCTTGCCCCACACACACACACACACACACACACACACACACACACACACACACACACACACACACACACACACACACACACACACACACACACAAACATGCGCGCACATAAACGCACACACACACACAAACAAACAAACATGCACACACACACACAAACAAACAAACATGCACACGCACACACACACACACACACACACACACACACACACACACACGCAAACATGTCAGCCTGACTGAGAGCTGCAGCCTCATTTTAATGCTCAATGTCAAAACTAACACCGTCTCTGACTTCTGATGTTAATATCACTGTTACTGCGACAACTTTCACCCCGATTCTGCTCACCAGAATATCAATCAACCATGCAGACCACATTGTAACCACATTAGTGCTGCATACACACAGATCACTCTTGGATTGTGGAGCTGCAGCTGCAGCAGAGTGAACTTTAACAATATGGTGTGGTTACATATCCACAGTCAATCCACAAAACTCATTCAGTCTAATTTATGGACTTCTACAGAGACAAACATGAATATCTGTCTAAGCTCTGGTAAACAAGCTCTGTCACTACCTACAGCAACCTGTCAGTGCTAAGCAAGAGAAGCATACTCACATCACTGTGGCATTGTCTGCTGAGATACGGCTTAGTGGGGGGACTGTGGAAGAGCCCGTCCACTAAAGCACTCTTAGTTATTCTAAGATCTGCCATCATTCCACAAGTGCGGATGAAGGCAAGATGACAAGAGTGGAAGTGTCGATGCCACTGTCAGACAGAAGTAGAAAGCAGGAATCGACAAGGACGACGCCTCACAAGATCGAGCGCTGCACATCAGCCAGTCAACTTGGAGAGAATAGCTGATGTTTGTCCATCTGAATCCATCTGATACATGTGTGAGGTAAGAGTGTGTGCTGTTGTGTGAGAGTCTTATTTCCCTCCCTTCCTCTTTTTCACTCTCCCCTCCCATAGACAGACACACACACATGCACACAGTTGTCCAGTAGGAAGAAGGGAGGGGGTAACGCGGAGTCTGTGTGTGTGTGTGTGTGTGTGTGTGTGTGTGTGTGCTGCACTGCACTACTATCTTTAATGCAACACCCACATTTGAATGTGGACACACACAAAAAAGGCACAGTTCTCATTTTTGTCACTTCACACCGAGACATCTTCCTCTTTCCTTCATCTCGTACTTCTCAAGCCTATGAGACAGAAAGCCTCTTCCCCTGCTGCTCCATAAAGATTTTACAGTCTTTGACACACACCATAAAAGTAAACGGGACAGTCAAAGGTGATTCAAGACGCAGCTTATCCTTGAAACGCCCCTGAGGTCAACACGTTTTCATGCATGTTTTAAACACATGACAAGAAGGGGTTGATTATAGTGGCAGAGCCCAGAGGTTGTAGGTTCAGATTCCTACTGTTGGTCACACAAATGTATAGGCTTGGTATCTGACACACGGCTCAAATACATGTTCACTCCCCTATTAACACAATCACTCATAACACCTACACACATCTGACATTCTAAGAAGAGTCATGCAGACTTGAGGGAGGCAGCAGAGGCTTTTTGCTGCATCATGCATTCTCTTGGTGGGAAAACAATGATGTGAAAGTTAAAATTGCCACTTGGAGAGACATGTGGGAGAGATAAGCAGCCCTGTTTCCCCCCGTGTGTGTGTGTGTGTGTGTGTATCAGCCACAGCCTGATGAGCAAGTTAGCCAACAAGAGTGCCTCAGAAATCGTGTCTGCATAGTTAAACAAGGGTTTGGACACGAGAGCATGAGAGAGAGCAACAAATGCAGAAAGGGAAAGGCAGACATGCAATGGGAAGATAAGGGACCCAGGCCTGAAAGGAGAGAGAGAGAGAGAAGGAGAGAGAGTGAGAGAGAGTGTGTGAGAGAGAGAGAGCAGAGTTCTTCATCAGGCACGCATCCAACACCAGATCTCAACATACGCTGACCTATTTCCCAAAAATCTGCTCACATATTGCTGAAAGCTCTTTAGAGGGAGAACAGATTGTACCCGTGTCTGATAATTGTCTTTAATTTTGCAATGCGCAGTAAATCCAGGCAACCATCCATGTTTCATTGATTTCCCCCGAGCAGAATCAATGGAAAGGAGACTAAATGTATTGACCGTGAAGCATAAACAAATATGGATTTTTATTCTTTACAGCTTCTTTCAGTGCAGTATGAAGAGTATGAAGAGTATGAATCCTACACTCCTCCATACTGGGAGCACCTTTAACACAAGGTGCTACTGAGGAATCTTAAACTCTAACTTCACGCTTGTTACATTTGACGGAGAGACGTTCATTTCTACTCACGATGCACACAGACATTGTTTCAGCTGTAAAGCATAATGTGAATGTGTGTGTGTGTGTGGTGAGTGTGACAGCAGCTCGGGCTGTTCGGAAAAGTCAGTCTGCTGTTGTACGAGCCTGCATGAAATCAGGCATCTGAAGGGAACAATATGTATCAAAGAAAACCAGAGGGTTTGGTGAACGGAATGAAAGGTTGTGATGATTTTGTTGGCCTTTCTCTACTTTTGTAGTGGCACAAAAGCTACTGTCAGCAATGAGACGACAAGGCGGCTGTTTTCCCTGCTTGTAGTGCATTTGGAGTGTCATGAAGTTCAGTCAGGCACACCGATGTCAGCGTGGTAAGACTTTCATTTCGTGCACCTTCAGCGTCTAGAGATAATCCCAGGATAGGAATAAGATGCATGAAAATGAAAGCCGAGGCAATCTGTTTGAAGAAACCACTTTAAAAAGTAGTTTGAGGCGCAGTTGAGAAGCTTCTTATTAAGATGTCATATAGGTGTGAATGTGTCTCTCTCTCCAAGCCACAAACAACAATCAAAACCCTACTGTAAAATGATGTAACATGTCTACAACCACCCACAACAGAAGTTACATGTTGTCATTTGTATGCGTTAAAGTTTACTGAGTCTCAGGATGATGTAGAAACGAGTGACAAACAGTGAAGGGTGCATTTGTATGTTTTATAATGTTGCCGCTGGATTTGAATCCGTCCAGCCAGAGATGCAATTAGCAACCAAATGCAAATGTTTGTGTCTTTAAAGCGACAAACAGGACATAATCCAGACACAAGAATAGCTTCACAGGTAGTTCATAACGAATCAGAGCAACAAATAGGATTCAGCCCAGACATCCAATCCCCTGTAATACTGAAGATTGTAGACATAACAGCCTTAAAAACAGCATTATAATTACTGTAAGACCGGGATGTTGGAGGAAGCTACAGCTGAGCTATCAATGAGCCATGAATGAAGCAGCTGATAACTAATTAGCTGACAGATACACAGCTTCACTGCTCTAACTTAAGGCTCCATTGATGAGACGGTGATTGCTCCATTAAACTAGAGCCCCTCACTTCACCTCTTTCATTTTAAATTGAACACGCATTAGGCTCCTGTCCTTGGACAACACGGAGAGGCTGCACTGAAAGCTCTATCAGTGCTTTAAAGCCTGAAAGGGTACGAGCTCCACCTCCCTCTGAGACGATCACAAGCAGCCTGAGAGTGAGTGTGGGTGTGTGTGCGCCTAAGAGGGAGTGTGTGCGTGTGTGTGTTAGCGAGTGAGTGCATGAAGTGAGAGACTGAGTGAGTGACTAGATGACCAAGTGATTCACTGATCGACTGAGGACTGAATTAGCTTTGTCCGAATACAGATCGTGTGTGAATCTATACAGGAAACGTTCATATCTGCAACCCATGAAGAAGAAAAGTCCATTTTCCCTTTTTATGCTGATTACTCTGAGAGCTGAAGAGTAAAGCTCGGACTGAAGCGTTTCATTACCGGCACACGACCATCACCCCCATAACCCCGTTTGAATTTCCACAGATAAATTGCCAATAATTTGCACCCAAAGCTATTATTATAGGTTGGCCAGTATGCTTCCTCATTATTAACACCTAATGATGGCCAACCTTTCAGAATAAGAGCCCTGAATACATAATTAGCCCTCTATTGCTCTTTAAACTGTCCATCATCTACCATCAGGCGTGGATGAACGACAGCTCTCCTCAGGCTATCTGCTATGATCGCATCATTAAAAGCACACTGACGTAAGGCGTCGGTAAGAACTCTCACTATTCCATACGTGTGTCCATGTTACAAAAGAAGATGATGCAACCCCGTCAACAGCGATGTCATTTTAGCATTCTGCTCAGACCTCTAACACTGTACAGAGGCTCACACTTTCACTTCCATTCACGTACTGCTGCATGCTCCATTTTACTATTCTGTACATCTCTCAGATTAGATTCAGTCTCCTTCTGTTCAAACACCTTAAATTAAGAGGATTTTGACTCTACACACACACACAGCAGTAAAAAAACGTTTCATTGCTTTTATTGCCCTTTCATTAAAGTCTCCTGCTCCTCTTCCTCCCATTTCTCACACATGTAGATAATATAACACATGCCAGAGTATTCTTTGCAGCACAGCTAATCCTTCCCGCAAATAATTTCCACAGGCGTTGTCATTATTATCATGTGACGGATATAAACGCAATGTTAACTAGAGCAGCTGTTGCCCATCTATATTCATCACAAAAGCCTGTGACAGAGGACAGAGGACGCTTCTGTCCTGTCTGGCATGGCCACAACCTGCCAGCTAAATAAAGCCACAGGGACGACCATTAGAAGCACCTTTCACCCAGACGGAGGCAAATGTGAATTAAGTTAGGACAGCTGAGGGATGTGATGAGCAATAAGAGAGAGGAGGAAACCAATTGAGAGTAAAAATACACCAACGCAACGCAGCTCAGAATGACCCACTGTCACTTTTCCAATGGCGTCAGTAACTCAGAGTACCGAGCGCCTGGTGAGGAGGAAAGTGGGAGGATTTATTTCAGGCAGACAGGGGTTCCTGAAGGCAACGCCGGATTCATTTTCTGCATAGACGTCTTAAGATGTGGCACAAATTGGACAAAAGTCACAAACCCAACAAGAATCCAATCACAGAGCTCAGAATTTGGTGAAAACTTGGGCAGAACTCGGTTGAAAGTAAATTTGCTGTTAGAATCTGAATCAGTTTAGGATAAATTACAACTTCTGTAGGTTACAATCAGGATTTTATTCACTAAGTATACGAGGCGATACAAGCGATTTAGTTTGATACATGAAGGTGCAGACATATGAGGCCGACGCAGAGCAGGATTACAGCTGAAACGCACTAGAAGAGCAATAACATCAAGGAAAGAAGCATTAAAACAGAAGAAAACACAATGTTCTGCAATGACAAAGCATTTTCAACTTGAGAGCCAGACTCTCCTCTGGCATCGTCTCCATGCTAATAGCCACTGATGCTCACCGTGCTGCTGTATTTAGAAACACTGGCAATCAGCCGGGACGCCGTCTCTGTCAGCAGCATTCATGGGTTCAGCCCCCTACAGAACAATCTAGCGTGTACAGCTCAGCACCTTAAGGGGTCAAACTCTTGTAACCTACTTGAGTTTGCACTTTCTCACATGACAAGCATGACGTCCATACACACCAGTAGGTGTCAGCATTATCCTCAAAGTGAAGCTGAGACTAACTTAACATTGCACACTTATAGTGAGCAATTTAATAAATTGGCCGATAGATTGCAACAAATAAGGTTTTGTAGTGGGCAGTTTGATGTAATCCTGTATTGTTTAATGACCCATTATGCTTCTTTTCCTGCTTTACTGAACACTGGTTATCGTTACAAGAGGCTCTTTTAGATGTAACATCACAACTGCCACTTACAATCAATCAATACCACCGTAAATATACAGAGCTGACTCAAGCTGGAAGCTCTCAAGGACCATGCTATTTCATCTTTATCAGAATTATCTGCTGCGTGTGAAACACATTCCAGACGCAGCCAGAAACACATGCAAAGCTGAGTAAGAAACATAACCGTGTCAGTTTGAAGCCTGGTGTTACCTTTAAAAAGGAGGGGAGAGGAAATAGATGATGGGAGCGTGGCACTGAGGTCTCTACTTCATCAGAGACGCGATGGTTCCTTCCATTTTCTTTCCTGTAAATCATAGAGGATGGAGGAGAGAGAGAGAGAGAGAGAGAGCGAGAGAGAGAGCGAGAGAGAGAGCGAGAGAGAGATGTTATGGCCTCGGTGTGTCTTGAATTTCCCATAGAAACAATGAAAGAGCAGGAAATTATTACCAAATTATCTGCTCATTACAGTCTATTATACCTGCAAAGGAGCGATACAGCGTGCATATTCCCCTCACATTGGACAAGAAGAAGGACCAAATTACGAAATATCAGAGGGAGAAATGAAGAAAAGAAGAGTGGAAAGCTGAGAGTGGAGCGAAACCTCATACAAAGACAAAGCAGCAGGGCTCTGATCTCATCTCCTGACCTGCTCCTCTCCTCTCCTCTCCTCTCCTCTCCTCTCCTCTCCTCTGTCTCAGCTCTGAGTGGCTGGACTACTGACTGATTCTAGTCAGACCAGATTAATTCACACTTTGTCTCTCACAACACTCGGTTGCTAGTGACGAACCGTCGGCTCATCTGTGCATGCATCCTGTTTACAAACCTGCAGCACAGAGCAACCCTGAGCTCCTTTCATCCTGTCATCACAACGTATTGGTTTATAGCTGGAGAGGTTGAGATGAGATGATTTATGATGGCATTCTGTCCATTATTAGTTATATTCCAGCTTCTCTCCGGGCTAGAGGTGAGCTGTGTGTCTGAGTAAACAGTGGAGCTCTTTCTGACAGCACACTGCTGACCTAGAGCCCAGGTGAGCGGATGTGTGTGTGTGCACCACAGTGGGACGCTGCTCTGTGTTGCCTCTGATCTCTGAATCTCTGAATCCTGAGAAAACTTGAAAGGGGCTGTGAGATATTTCCTGCAGCATCCTCGGCTCCTCAACCTTGATATTCCCCCGAGTGTGAGATTTCTTGTCCGTTTCAAAATGCAGCTGGGATACAATGGAAAGAAAAACCTTTAAAAAGAAAGTGGGAATATAAATCCGTTTACAAAGAAAAGGATTGAAAGCGATGTTCTGTTGGAAAGCTCCCAGAAACACAGATGTTTATTCATGTTTACAGAGGTTCCGTGTCATATTCAGAGGCTGCTTCTGCACACACAAACAGCAGAAACACCTTCAGAGCACTACCCATAACTACACAGAGGTAGAAATCAATCACTATTCAGAAAGAGCTCACAGACAGAAAGATGGATGCAGCCTGACAGCCCTGCCACCTTCACTATCAAAGCCACGCCTGATGGCTCTGATCAGAAAAGGTTATTAATTTTGTCCGTGTGTACGTGCACTTGCGCTTGTGTGTGTGTGGTTGTGTGTGTGTGTGTGTCACTGGATCCATTTATAAGCCAGATAACCAGTGAGCGGATCCATGCGGGTTTAAAGCGGGCATATCTCCCACACATTATCAAATAGCACCATCCATTTCACCTGCATCCTCACATGGCAAGGTTCCATGATAAAGGTTTCGTAGGACACTGAAGAGAAACATTGAGTTCATCATTCAACATCTGCACCAATGCACCTCAGGAGGCACTAAGGTGAGTTGGTGCAGCACAAGAAATTAGCATGCGGAGAGTGTGAGGACAGGCTGGAACGTATGGTGTGGTGATAGCGATGCCTTTGACTGCAGAAATACACAGTATGGAGCCGTTTCTACCCTTCACTTCAGGTGGTCTGATTAATTCATCCACATCAACTCTGCAGGCTCACGGCTGCATAAACATGCTGTTGAATACGCACAGTATGAATCCCGTGAGTGTTTTCTAATGCACATTAGAGCACAGAGGGAGAGTTCGTGAACCTCGACCTAATTAACATCTCACCCACTGTGTGTCACATTAGTCAAAATAAATCTCCAGCGCACTTAAATCAGCTCCGGTCGTTTTAAAATAACCGTCACCTTTAAAAGTGAATCAGAGCATTAATCATCATTTTATGATGTAAGGCGTCACTAAAAATAGAGCTTTGTATTATTTTTTAAACAAATGATTCATCTTCTCACTGGACTTGAGTCAATAACAAACTCTAATCATCAATTCAACTAAACATTGCTGTTTATCCTCCTGAGCTTTTGGACCGTGGCAGCAACACGGCGGCAGCCAGGTGGTGGGGTCAGCGGGTCACACACACGCACGCACGCACGCACGCACGCACGCACGCACGCACGCACGCACGCACGCACGTACGCACGCACGCACGCACGCACGCACGCACGCATGCACGCACGCACAGAATGATTCAAGAGTACAGAAATATGCAAAAAAGTATGCGGTTGAGTAATTAAAGGAGATAATGGGAGCTAAAGCTGAAGCCATGAGTCATGTTCAGGGGACCAGCTGTTTTGTGTTGATGTATTAAGACGAAAAGATCCAGCTTCCCTCAGATCATCGCACAACAAACACATCGCAGACAAGATCCTGCATCATAGTGTTACACCGAAAATTAAACCTGGTGATGAAAGATAAGATGATCGTAAAATGTTATCCCTACACACCGTCTGAACACTTCATAGCACAGATGGAACACAGAACAGTAGATTATTTCCATCTTCTTTCTTCCTCTGTGTAGAATTTTACCAATCAGCTCCTCAAAGCTGCCAAACTTAGTTGAGAGTTCTATTCACGTCATGCAGAATTGAGTTTGTAAAAAGAAACAGCACAAACAATATAATGGAACAGATCTTATCTATATGCAAACCAAACGGTCCAATATTCAAATCCAATTAAGCCTCCAAAGGCCATGGCTCGCTAAACCGTGTTTTATTACAAACACGCTTTTTTTTCCCACGATGAATTTCAAATGCCATAAAGATTCCAAAATGGACACAAACCATTTTGAAACTAAATCCCTCTATATCCAATTAATGTGTGTTGCCAGGAGCTGTTTCTGGGCTCAGTGCAGGATAAAGAAGTCCAACCTTCTGTGTTTGTGTCAAAGCTCAGGCTGTGCTGCAACTGCAAATACAAATGAATGGGGAAACGGTCAGCAAACTGAATTTAAAACATGAAATTGCCATCTGTGAATACAGAAACAGCTCACATAGCTACAGCATCTTATCCACTGTTCAGAGTCAAATGTCACTCGACCAATTTCAGTCTCCATAGAGATTGAAAACAAGTAATAAATGTAGCTACAAAATGGTTTATGGTAAATGGTTTGTGTATGTTTGATAGGCGTGTTTGTTTAAACTCCAGAGATCAGATCCGTATGATGTGTCCGTTGTCAAGTGAGTCAGTCTGAGAGTTAAACAACACTTCAGTCCTGAGTTTACATTGTGTTTACGTTTGGATCGCAGACTGTTCCTTTAGCATATATTGATTCAAATTAATCAGGGATACTTATCGTTGAAGGTCAACAAAGGTTTTAGTAAACACTGTTGGCCTCAGGCTGATTCAGTGTCAACACGGCTATACAGCATGTGTGCCGATTCCAAAAGATCTGTGTAGAAAGACGGTGCAAGAACAGTCAGATATCATCAGATCAAGTGCTGCTATGTCCAATAGGGCCAATGGGAGACACTTTCCTTTGTGAGGGGACGGTGTACGCCTGGCCTGAGGCTTGCATTAATGAGTTTGGACCCAGAGGGGCCCATGACTGCAGAGCTCCAGCCAGTAAGTTCTATCTGTAATAAAATACAACATTAATTTCTAAACACGGGTGGATGGAAAGTAGCTCACCATGAAGTTGCAGCTCCAGCCGGGCCAACTAATGCAGATAATTCACGTTTCATGATAGAAAATGCGTAACTCCACCAACTGCATACAAAGGTTCATTTAGTGAAGAAGAGCAGTTTACTATTCTAGTCATTTTCCCAGACAGATCAATCTTAATCGAGCAACGTGATCGCAGCCTGTGGGGCTCCAAAGGCTGGACAAACACAAGAGGGGATCAGTCCTTTATTACGCCTAGAGTTTGAAACGATACCACAAAATGATCTGAAGTTTCCGTGCTTTATTCACACCCACGCAAAGATCGTTATTATCACCGTCATAAGTCTGCTGCTGGAAACAAGCAGAGGCAACACGATCAGCAGAGACAAACAGGAGCCGCTCCACTAAGACTGAATTGTAAAGTGGCTTTCATGGTTTGGTTTCTGCTTCTTAATAGTTATATTTACAGTGAAATGGAGCTCAACGGAACCTAATTTTCCCATTTATTGTCACTGAGAAGGTTCAGATTTTGTATTTGTGCCATTATAGATTAAAATCTCTCATGAGTTTCTTTTATTTCTTTCTTATTATTTGATTATAACTGGGAAAAACGTTATTCTTCTGGTTGCTTCTCACACACACACACACACACACACACACACACACACACACACACACGCACACACACAGGGAGGCAAGCTCTCACACATGCATATACACACACGCACACACACTTGGGAGGAGACAAGTACACATAAACCCCTTAGCTTTGCAGGTCCACTTAGTAGAAAGCAACTAATCTAATCAAGTGCAGCAGCTAATGCACAATGAAAGCAGTCATTTAGTCTAGATGCCAGTCAGCCACTTCCTGTGTGTACCAGTGAGAGAGACAGAGACAGAGAGAGAAGAGAGAGAGAGAGAGACAAAGAGAGAGAGAGACAGAGAGAGACAGAGAGTTTGCTGCTGGCATAGTCTGTGTGTTTTCCTCTTTCATCTATCCTGTATTCACTTTCTCTCTCCCCCTCTCCATCTCCATCTTTCCCCATTTCTTCCTACCAGCCCACTCCACGCCTCCTTCATCATTCTCCATGCTTACCTTTGTGGAGAGCCGCCTCAGTAGTAGCTCAGTGTCGTCTCTTCAACAACTTGGTGCTGGTCTGCGTGCGGCTCCTTCTGCGCGTCTGACTCAGTCCCTCTCTATCCTCCCAACACCTGCTGTTGGAGCTCAGCCTCTCTCCTCTTCTGTCAGATGATGCTGAGAGCAGCCCTCCCTCTATCCTCCCTCTTTGGAGCACCCTCCCTTTCCCGCTCCCTCCCTCACATACATGCCAGCGTTTTCCTGACCATTTTCACTCCGAGCAAAGCACAAACACTCATCTTCATCTTTTCCTCCCCATCCTTTTGTTCTCTGCCTCTCCCGCTCCCTCCCCCTCTCTATTCTTTTGATCCGCCAGTGACAGAGAGCTGCCCATTCACGCTGTGGGCGTTGCTTTGCTTCACATTTGCCTCATTCACTCTGTTTGTTAATAGCTAAAGCTGTTCTGACAGTACCAAAAAGTGCTCAGGCTGGACGCAGGTTTGCGAGTGAAGATGTCCAGAAAAAAAGGCACTTTATGTGACAGGTGACATAAGATCACGCTTCCCCATTATCTGCCTGGCTCTGATAGCCTCTTACATCATCATAAAGCCCTTTCTGCAGAAAGTAGCTCATTCATCCCATTGTCCATTTGACACATTACTGACAGGCAGTTTGCTGAACAGCCCTCAATTGCTGCAGATTCTCTAGCACCCTGCCACAGCGGAGAAAACCACTTGCTCAGCCCACAGAGGTAAGTGCAGGTCTGTGTTGTTCTATGTACAATGACTAATCTTTTCATCACACAGCCACCTGTCCACATAAGGCCTTGACTGAATCCGAGCTCCACCTGAAGCATTTTAATGCCACTGTGCCTGTTTCACTCGCTGACGTATCAGATCCTGCTCTGCACAGTATCGGCAAACAATCATGTCAACGTTCGCAAGATGATTCAGAATGATTCATGTCAAATGCAGACGTCTATTAAACAAACACCTTTCCTGTTACCTCAACATGTTGGTATGTGGCAATCCCTCACATCACATTGTGTATGCGGGGAGAAAACACATGTTAAGAAGTGTTTCTGATATTAACTGACCTTAACTCATGTGCTCCACCTTTCCTCTGGTGTCAGAGAATCGCTCCCCCTACCTCTTTGTTCTGAAATATCAATCCACTACAGATTTAGCCGCTTACTAGTGTTACAGTAGTAGTGATTGGATTCTACAAGGAGTACCGAGTTGCAGAAAACGTGATAGTACCACTGGTTACGATCAATATGCCGGTGTGAAGGCCCAGGAAAAGCTCATTTGTGGATGTGAGCCAAGGCTTTGGGTGGCCTGTTGGGTTATCCACACCCTCCAGAGTATAACATTACAGGTAGCCCAGAGCCAGCTTGAACACTTTCTTTAAATACATAGCCTGTAAATCATTCTCTCTTACACACATGCACACACAAACACCTGCAAAGACACAAATTCATGCTTAATCGGAATCACGTAAAGCCGTAAAGATTTGCTATTAAGGAGGATCTCGGTTAGACTGGATTGCTTACATAGTGGTTTTCCAGCAGAGGTCCCAACTGTACTATGAAGGAAGCTTAACAAACGGACCGCTCACATGTGGCATATTTACCAGCAGAAGATAAAAAGGATTGGAGAGGCAGGAAGAATATAAAACTGAAAACAGGAGAGGAACGCAGGCAGAAAATGTTTCACGTTAGTTGGGCTGAGCCTCAACTGCTTACAGTATTTAAAATCGTAACACAATCACACCAGGTTTTGTGTACGTGTGTCTTCAGCGTCATTACTGTATCTTGTTGATTGAATATCATCTGTGATCAATACCTTAGACATCCTTTCTCCGCCCTACAGAGAGACCCCTAAAGACAGGTACACTTAGTTCAAGGGGATCCTGTAGGAACGGTGATGCTATTTTCCATCTTCATGATATATTTCTGCTTGACTAAGCTCAAACATTACCTGCTCTGTACCAGGCTTGCTCTGGATATCAAGTTACCTTGGCGACAGAGTGTAATCAGAAGTAAGGCAGCTTCATGACATGGCATGAAGTTAGCTAGCTAGCCCCTTAATCTGTACAGTACAGCCTTCTACTCTGTCACTCACCTAGAGATGATTGGTGCAAAGCTGGAACCGCCTGAGTGACTCAGCTTGAACATGCAGAGAGGGAGCGGGAAAGCACAAAAGACATGAAGTACAATAGACAATTTTGATCCTGTTTTGAGCCTGTGAGCTGCTGGTGGGGAAGCGCTGAGGATGTAAGCAGATCTTTATGAACACGGGAGGGATGGGAGTTAAAGCAGAATGTGAGGAGGCTGACTAAGCAAATCAGAAGTGACTGCTCATTTGGATACCTTGTAATTTGCATCTGCTAATCAGACGGCACGCAATTGTAAGAGCAAACCTATGTGGGTCACGGTGACACTCACACTCACTCTTCTTCCCATTTCTCATTACATGAGCTTCAAGCCCTTTTTCTCCTTCCCACTGCGTCTCTGTGCTTACCTGACTGTTTGCAGTCCTCTCATGGGTCAAAAAGACTTCATTTAACATTTACACACCGTCCACAGGAGGAGCTTCACTCTTTAAACACACTCTGTGTGCAGGACTGATGTTTGAATGCTGCTGCTGCTCTCTCTTGCAAGATTCTATCCCTGTTTTGCATGCGGTACAGAATCTTGTATCTAGGATGGTACAAACTCAGAGAAGGTAAGAGGTAATGAGACTATTAAGGTGTGCGACTGGAATTTGACTTTGCATTGTGCCTCCCCCTGCTGGAGACGTTAACAAGCTCCTTGTGAGTCAACATGATGGTATAGTCCAGAAAAACAAAAAAACAAATGTCTCACAGATGAGGTATCTACATGTAAATGATGCTGTAAGGACTACATCCCTCTGCTGGCTTCCTATGGATACTTCCTGTGTCTACAGAACGTACAACCAGGACGGAGGCATCACCATCAGGAAGCAAACCCTGGCTTGTGGCTTGAGTTCCTCTCTATAAGTGTTTCTTCAACATAACAACAAAGCTGTCTGCACTGCCACAAACCTGCTGGGTCTCATAATTACTTTGGGTACCTACCAACCTAGGTGGTCCTCAATATTGATTTTGGCAGCACTGGACTTGAATCCAACTTAGTGAGAAACCACAGCACAGTTGGTGGGGTAGATAGCATATGGAAGACTGTAGCTCATCTACAGCAAGTGCAATACTATTCTCCACTTCCTGTACCATAGTATTATATCAAGGTAACAGCTCCTTCAATGGTGATATGATTAAATTAAACATGAAATTAATGACTTGCATTATGCACTTGGTGCTGAATACTGTGCGTCTGTACTGAGGCGACCGTTTTATAGGAATATCGGTAAAGTAATTGCTAACTGCCTCTGTTTAAACCCATTGGAATTTATTAAATCTCTCAATTCAATTGAGGTTTTGGGGTCTTTGTAAATGCAACTGCAGTCATCTGGACATCATTTAAAGGCAAAATTAAATTAAATTTTGAGCCATTTAGCCTGCTGGCTGTGAGTGAACCAAAATAACAATAATAAAAATATTTTATCCATGGCATAGGTGCTTAGATATGCTTAGATTCCATCAATTTAACATAGGTAATGACAGAAACTTGGCCACTAAGGTTAGCACAGGTTTTACGGCACGAATGATTTCACCATTTAAATTCTGTCATCGCCCTCACCCGAAATCAAGTGAATGGCTTAAACGCCAATGCCTCAGTGACTAATGTGTGATGATAGGCAATATATAGACGTACAGCCGTTAGAAGCTGCTACAGGCCGAAACACTGGCTGCTGAGTGAGAAGTGCAAAAAGATAAATGACAATATCACCAAATGCTGCTTCCTACAGCAAACTGACTGAAAAATGTAGAATAGGACATTAACGGTACAGGAGCAGAGGTTCAATAACAAAAGTTTAATGTTTCCATCACTGGCTACAACCACCAGTGTTTATGAGCCACATTGTACCTATGAGCAGCTGGAAATCTCATATGCAACAAGCATCAATTCACAAATTCATTCTCCAAACAAAAGAAAGCAGCACATTTCATCTCCAATTTGTGCCACCAAAATGTGTTCAGGAATACGCAGCTAATGGCATTCATTGCTCATTCCTCTTTGTGGAAATGTGAAGGATGATTAGATTGTTCCATTTACAATGTTCATAGTGCGTCAAAGCGAGACACAAATGCGTGAGCGGGCCAATTGCTTTGTACTTGAATGAGTAACACAGGAAAGCCCATTACCTCCCTCCTTCACTCGTTACTCTCCTTTGCTCACCGTCCTCTTCCTTAGTGAGGTATAGTGTGGATGGAGGCTAATTGAAGCGTCTACTGAACTGAGATGTAATCGAGCTCGATTACATGGAGTTGACCTCTGATTACCGTAAATGGCTACAACTATAAGGAACATTACCCCTCCAGTGCCAACTGCTTAATTAACTAACTGAAAATATTAATACTAAGAAGGGAGGCTAATGAGAAAGTAGACAGTAACGTGGGTGTGCAAGTGTGTGAGCATACACATTGTACTTAAGAATCTCCCGTAGCAGCTGAACCTGAACAGGTGCACAGAGCAACTTGTGAGCCCCATCTGCTAAAATAACCTCCATCTTCTCTGCTCTGCACTGCATGCTGACTTTGACCTCACCACAACATTTCAACATTTATGCTACATCAGCATCAGTTGCCGCATGGGTCCCCTTGTCGTTCCGATGTTCCCTTGTTTTCCATGTGGTCAAAATAACACACACAAAATAGCCCATTGCCTAAAATAGCCAAAGCCCCAGTGTGTTTAACCGGAACAAAGTTTCTACTCAGTTTTCAGACATGTTCTGCCTTCACACTGACTCAGCTCTGTGTCTCTGCTCAATTGGCTGCACCTGTTGTTTATAAACTATCGGCAGTTTGAAAGGATTTGAGCTTTAGCTGTCACTCACACAGCGTGTAAGGTATTTTTTTCGGGTACAAAAATCTTTCAGACATTTTTCAGGCCTTCGGGCTTCATTTTTTCAGAGTTAAAATCATTTTGACAGATTAAATGGGTTTTTCAGATGATGCCAAGTTTTTTTTGGGCCAAATTAAAATACATTCAAATTCCCTTGATACTTGCCTTCATACTTTCAGGTACAGAAATCATTCCAACATTTTTCAGGCACTCTTGCTTCAATATATCAGGCACTTGCATTTCTAGTTCTACATGATCTTCATCAACTGTCTCAAATGTGGTGGAGGAAAGCGAAGGGAAAGCCATAAGCAGTCACTGGCACTTATAAAGCGTCTTGTCCCACAGGAGTCAATTTTAGGCCCTCTCTTATTTTCCCTGTTTATGCTTCCCTTGACAAAGACATCACACTACTGTTTGGCTCTTCCCTCTGTGAGAACCTGGCAATAACTGTTTTGATGACATCAAGGATACAAATCTTCCTAGGATGAATGAAGATAAAAGACAGGTCATTAAGGAGCTTCGATTCCTCCTTAAGTGTGGCCATTAGGGGAATCTTCTTTAAACTAAGGTTCATTGCAAACATAATCCCCTTCTGCCACCTCAGGACCTGTAGAAAGTTAGCCAGGCTATCCTCTCCTCTGGTTTGGACTGTTGTATGGATCTGCTGTCTTTACATTTACAGATACATTTTCTACATATTTGTTTCAAAATCTTCATTTGCATACTGCTCTGCCACTGTACAGTACATCATGCAGTTCTATTCATATAATCACCTCCATGCATCCACCATGCCACATACTGTGTGTGTGTGGCGTGTGTTTCATTGCACACACTGTGGGCTCACTGATGAAAGTGAAGCTGCAGGTGATCTAATATCTGACCAATCTGCAGCTCCAGTCTCTTCCTTCTGTTTGTTTTCTCCTCACGGCTCCTGGCTCCAAAAGTAGGATGGAGAGCAGCCATTAAATGCCATCTGAAGAGTCACAGAAGGCCAATTAGAGGCCTATTCAGCTTACTCTTCGTCATCGTTCAACATTGAGGAGCACTTCATTACCACCCAGCTCCTTGTGTCAGTCATTGCCTGCATAGGCTTACAGCCCTGGAGCAGCTCAGAGGAGATCACTTCAGGGCAACAGACATCCAACTATACTTATACATAACAGAGCGTTAAATTGAGCCCAAGTCCCAAAGCAATTACAATATGGTAAATGAAGAAATCACTTTATTTCATATTTTTTGTCACAAACTGCTGCATCCTCGGAGAGTCATTTTAACAATAATATGAAATTGAATTTAATCTATATTCAATATTCAGTTCATACCACGCACCATAAACTGGAAAACAGACAAAATACTGTTCCAAATCCGGAATAACAGCTCCTGCAGAAATGCCACGGCATTTATTCTGGCTCCCTTATCAGCACAGCAGGACTCTTGAATCTACGGTGCATAAACACCGCCATTATCAGGAGCAATCAAGTTAATGAGTGTTTTATTGGGAACACTGTGCTGAAAGCGCTTTAGCACAAGGAAGTAAGCGTGTTCTCACCTTTCATGAAGCGCAACTCCTTTGTAAAAACAGCTCAAGGCTGATACAGTCACAACAACACACTGCGTATGTATGAGGCTGAGATTGTTGAGACAGGTGAAATGAGAGAGGTGATGGAACCATGGGGGCCACACACAGAAACACACACACTCACACACACACACCTGGCAGGTTGAGGAATAAAGCTCTGATGGATTAGACGCAGTGTCACTCAGCAGGGATCCAAGGCAGTAAGTTTTTAATGACAGTGTGGTTTGAAGTAGCTGTCATAAATCTGGTGGATGCCGTTCTATTCTTAACACATTGGCAGCATGAATGTCTGGGTAATAAAGGAATAAAGTTATAAAGATGGAGAGAGAGCTGCACATAAGGATTAAAACTGAGGTATTTCCTAATCCTATGTGGGTCCGTGTTAGAGTTTCATTTCTTGCCATTGCCAGTTGTCATGTAATTTCATAAAAACAAGGTAAGACTCATATAAGATCATTTAAACTGTGTCTCCTCACTGAAGACTCCAAAGCTGGATTTGGAGAAAAACGGCAATGGAAATAGGAACTGAATTGAAAACAAACTGAAGATAAATGAATTATTAAATAGCTAGTTTGTTGTTGATCGCTTAGCTTTTTGCTCTGAGAGCCCGAGCAGACTGATAGAATACACAATTGGCATAATGACTCAGTGATTTTAATCAGAGCTGTGCAATTGCGCATCTCATCTCCCTGAGGTTCCATTAGCATGAGGCAGAGACCTGTTCTCACCCCAAACCTGAGTGTGTGTGTGTGTGTGTGTGTGTGTGTGTGTGTGTGTGTGTGTGTGTGTGTGTGTGTGTGTGTGTGTGTGTGTGTGTACCTGCCTTTCCACCGTTGGCCTTTCCAGACTAATTACTGACCAGTTTTACAAGCTCCTTAGCCTCTTGGGTGTATGATGATGATTAATTAACCATCTTCAGTTTTTCGTAGCCTATAAGCTCGTTTGAAGTCATAAACAATAAAACACTAACGCTCCAAGCAGAAAGACATATTCTATTGATCTACGGTTTATTAGATTGAGACAGCAAATCACCTCAGATGTTGGAAATGTACACACGTCTTTAAGTCTTCAGTCTCCTCATCTGTTCTCCTCAGCATCATGCACTTTTCAGACCTATGTCTCAAGAATTCCAGGTATATGGATCATCATATGGGCTGCTGCTCTGTTTGGAAGATCTAATCCTGTAGTTACACAAACAAAGGTGGTTTCTATTTCTTCTTAGTTTGGAATTACAAACTCCATTTAGTAAAAGGAGCCGTAAGATGTAAGTTGTTGTTATAGTTGAATGAGATTGAATACGTATCAGGCTAGGCAGAAGCTAATGGAGCCAAAGTTATGTCTAATCAAACAAAACAATTGAAGATGTGTTAAGTCCTCGCAACATATCATGAGTTTGGCTATAAAAAGTCAAACTAATCTGCCATGATTTATTCAATACTATGACATTTAATAACACGCTTTGTAATTTCCTACAAACAATATCTTGCCTGCCACTTTGTAATGTGAAATACTACAGCAAAGTGAGTGTGTGTGACATTTTGTTTTGAACCTTCACCATTAACGTACTGATATAAGATGAGCCAAACTTCTCTCCCGGCTGTGCCAGTCTACTGTAATCATTTCCAGTCCACAATGCTCATAGTTATAATGTCAATAACCTGTACACATACAGTAAGACAGCGTGAATATAAACATCACTAAAAACCACTGGGTAAGATTTAAACAAACAACCACATGGGTTCAAACTGAACTGTAATATAGATGAGATGTTATAGGTCTATGTTTGTGAAGAAGTGTTACTATCAATCATTCATTGGCCCCTGTTGGTTAATAAAGGTGTTTGCCCAACACACCCAGCTGGTAATGTGCAAAGTGCCTCTGCTCCCCGTCTCCCTCCATCTGCTACGGCCCGGAATTTTATAGTGAGCAGTCACACCTTCCCCTCTGTGAACAGGGAACCTTGTGAGCTCCTCTGCCTTCTTTGATCATAAGTGCAGTTATTCTGCCCCTTAGTTAAAGGCGGATTTTTTAAATTCCCATTAGAGGACAAGGCGAGTAAATGTCAATATAAAGGAGAGTCCGCTCAATGTTCCACTGCTCTCAAATATGTGGCAAAACAGCAGGTCAGACAGACAGAACCTTCATCAACCTCCTGAAAATGCAGCATTTGTTAAAGGAGCATTCAGAGCATTTTTAGCATAAATGCTTCATAGATATGCATGAATATGTAGGAGAGAACTCACCATAAGCCTCTGGTCTTGGAGAAGGTCTTGTCAACTCTACAGAGAAAAAGAGGAGAACAAAACCTTGGCTCAAACCCACCACAATATGCTGAAACAACCCTGCATGCGGAAGAAAAGTGCTAAGTAAGGTGCGTTCAAATGATGGATGAGACAATCATCAGTGAACAATTGATCATATATTACCGGCATGTAAACGTCAGATTATCATAATAGATATTGGAGCATACAAGACTCTCTTACGTCTCCCTGTGTCCCGGTGAATTTATTATGATTTGGATTATGACACGTTTTCTTTCTCTCGTGCAGAACCTGAGAGTGAGTCATTGTGAAAACACACTCATGCCGTGCACGTCTCCTCCCTCCTCTCCTCTGCTCCCTTTCCTTCCTTCTCTCCTCTGTCTGACCGCCAAGTGCATAAAGCTGCTGCCAGATGTGCCGTGCGGGCTGGCAGGCAGTCCGGAATCCTCTGAATTATACAGCGCAATCGGGGGAAGAGTATGTGGGTCAATGCAACATGTATTAAAAAGAAATACGACATCGAAGGATTATAAGCAATGGGGACAGTAGAACAAGAATTTGATTGTTGCAACTTTGCAACTAAGAAAGAAGGACTATGGAGATGAAAGGGAGAGAAAGAAAACTTCTTTTTTTTCACACAGGGATAAATCTTCCACCTGGATCAATCTGAGGAGCAATCACTCCCAACAAGTAGCGGTTTCGGATCAATCTGCTGCTAATCACCGCTTATCCTCTACACCGCCACGGCCGAGACAATCAATTAACTACAATTGCCATTCAATGGCGACACACTCACTGGGACCGGTGCTGCATAATGCTAAATTGGTAATCAAAGCCATTTATTCCCACAGTCTCCAATGAGAGAGGAAGAGGAGGGGAACTGGAACTGGAGTGGGTGAAGTGTCTGCATACTCATTTCCAGCTGTCTGCAGGGTCATTGCGGGTTCATCTTTGAAACGGGTCAACCTTTTCAAGATTTCCCATTAGGTTACCTGAGAAATCACACGCCGACATGTCCCTTTCATGCTGCATATATATAAATATATACTGTATATATGTATTATGGTGAATCACAGTGGATCACAGATTAATAGGGAATAATGCCTTCAAGAGGAGCTACAGTAGTATTGTCTGTCACAGTTTAACACAAATGTATCTTTGGTCTCAACGCTCAGAAAGCTAAAAAACATTAACAGCAAATTCAACAGATCAATGCGAGGACACGGTGGTAAAAGCATTATTAGTTAAAAGGGTTACTGCTGGACGGGAAGGATGAAGTGCTTATTTTAAATTCCTTGTGATAACATCGTGTGAATCCAATGATGGATTTTAAAGTGGCGCAGGTTTGCCATGATTCCGATATTGTTCTGCAGCTGATGGATTCAAGCGTCTGCTCGCGATAGAATCACATTTATGACATCACTGCACGTGAACAAATAAGAAAGTTACGGGTATAGATCTGTAAGATATCCCATTGTAAAGGTCTTGATTCATATTGGCGAATCAAACAACATCAGAGGGCCGTTGGGCCTGAACGTCTGTGGCTGACAGCTGATTTAATCTGAATTTGCTGTTTACTGTTTTCTTTGTTTCCACAGTTGGGGCCAGCAGGTGTAACATGTAGGAACACGTCTACAGCGCATGTTTGAACGGTCTAACTGTGCGTGTGCGTGTGTTTGTTTCTCCCCTCTGTGAGTCTCCATCGCTCTAATCTCAATGCATGACTCCCTCTGTCTCTCGCCGCCACCCTGCCACTTCCTCTGTTTCAGTACTTGTCTTTGTTGTCAAAATATTGGATAAACGCCTGTTGAACAGAATTGCAGTGTCTGAAATCAAACGTGTTATTCACAAATCCTTTGTTATACTCGTTGCACTTGTTTCTGTCATTAGACACAAATCACCTTCCAGCGTAACCGTGAAACGCATTTGACATGCAAACACTGACATTCTGGGTGTTGCTGGTGAGGGCATTGCTCTTTTCTTGTTTGTTTTCCTGTGTTGAGAGTGGAAATATTAGGTTGCCAGTCAGTGATACGCTAGGTGATCATCATTCCGCTGACTCGGACTCAATGTTTTGGTGTTCGCAGCCGAGAGAGGGAGGGCGGACAGCCGTGTCAACAACTCCGCCTCCATCCACTCCACAGCCACATGACTGAAGGAAAGAGGCACAACTAGGTAAAAGGTACAGTAGCTTCAAGTCAAGAAACACATAACAGAAGTGTTTCTTTCCAAGATTTGTTTATGATCATCTGCGGTAAAATGTGCTGCAATAACCTTGGAAGGACTTGGGAGGATTTAAATCAACAGTCGATACTTAGTGGTGGCCTCAAATGATCTGAAGGGGACTGTATAAAACCGTACACACGTGAATTCAATTCATGCTGCTTTCTATGAAGAAGGAAGAAGGAGGAACAAGTCGGTCAAGAGCAGGACATTAATTATGGACCTGGTGATGATTTAATAACCAGCCCACAACCTTGAGATGAATATTACCACCAACAGGAAAAACCCTGAAGCCCACTAATGTTGTCATGGCAGCTAAAATCAGATCAGATCAATGCAAAGCAAACTGCCCCGAGGTCATTCTGGACTAATCGTGTGTAGTCGTCTTCAAGCTTAAACTCACTTTGCTTACAGGCTCAGCAGAACCTGTCAAAACACCAGCGTCGCCCACAATCCTCCACTAAATCTGCACTTTACCCTCATAACCTTAAATCAAACATACACATCTCACTCGGCTCAAACAAAGTCTTTGAGTGTGTGTGTGTGAGGGGTCATGACCTTGTCTGCTTATGGCTCGTTGACACAGACACTTGATTCCTCACACGTCCCTCCTTTAGTGCCTGTGACCCAAATAAAGGAGTGTATGAGCAGAGTCCTTTGCCAACTCAAACCCGGTTCTTTAATCATTCCAACTACTTCACATTAATCTGACGCCGCATGAGGCCAAACACACAATGTCACATCAACAAGCCAAAGGGCACAGGAGGCAAAGTGATGCTCCAACCAGGCACAATTTCCACTCGGGGGTTTTGTTTGTCTGTTTTTTTGTTGTTTGCCACAGCCAAGTTATTATATTCTAACGGCAATTTCAATCAAACTGTAAGTGGGAACACGGGCAGAACACAAACACGGCTAATTTAATGGCCCAAATCTGGCTCTCGTCCCTTTTCTTCTGTTATCCGTCAGGCTGGTCGAACTCTGGTCTCATGGGTGCGTGCGAGGAACAATGAGGTCATTCCTTCAGATAGATTCTAAGGTTCTGATCTGATCCAGGTATCGACAAAACGGTGATGCCGGTGACAACTCAGATTAGTATTCATGTAAGCTTTCTTCAATACATCATTACATTCCCAAAATACTGTGAATGATCTCCATAATTCCATGAAAATCATCATAACATTCTATTCTAATCCCGCATGAGGAGCATTAATGGGGCGTCTCAAAAACAGATAGTGGCCTTTGTTGTAAAGTACAGCAAAGTCTAAGCTTACATGTATTTAGTGTCACAGGTGTGTGTGTGTGTGTGTGTGTGTGTGTGTGTGTGTGTGTTCACCCACAGATTCATACACAAACACAGGTGAGCACAGTAGTAATATGGGGGAGTGTATTTATACTTGTCACGCCGATTGAGAACTGCTGTGCACCCGTACTTTCCGTTCCAGTCTGCTGTAGCTTTGCGTGTCTATTAGTAGTTTGATTGTTTGGAAAGAGTTGTGACGGAGCTGGAAATCCTCCTCGGCCTTTTAGTTGAGTTGATGCTAAGAACAGATGAATAAAACATTACGCATAAAAGCCCAGGAGCGCCAATCACTCACATGGCACAGCGGCTTACGGGATAATATGGCAAGTACATGTAGGAATAAGGGTTTGGAAGGAGGATCTGCATGTTTTTTTTACTACATAGGCCCAGTCTGGAAGCCAAATAGGATCTTGGTCTTTATGAAGTGGTCCCTTCGGCTGCTGGTATCCGCCTTTGGACTGTGCTTACCTGGCTATTAATCATCTCCCTTAAAAGTCCCACTGAGCCTCGGGAGTGTTTTCTAAGCAGATCTGCAGCGGTCCCCAGCATCAGCAAAACACAATAGTCACAGTAATTTGTGGCCTCATGAATTCTAATGCAGTTTACCATCTACAGCTGAGCGGCTCATTGCACACAAACCAGAATATTCTCATATCCCCGTCGCTCAAATGCCGGCCGCTACAAAGTTATCACAAATATTCATGCGAGGCCAGAAGTATTCAAAATCTGCAACTCCGTAACTTCTTTATGGAATATGTATGGATACATTCAGTTTCTATCACTACTTCTCTCACTGAGTGGGCTGCAGCTTTAAAAGGAACACCTTGTTACTCACTTTGGAAATGACCTTCAGTCAGGTACAGGGCTTTAACACAAATTCGATGGACTACTTGTTGTCCCACTCTGCTACATCCTAAACTCATCAGAGGTGTCTGTTGTCAGGTGAAACTCTTGTGTCACAGCTCTGCATCAGGAGAAGCAGCTGTGATTCTCAGGCAGACAAACAAACGACTTTTACTGACTGTGACACATTTATACCACCAAAGAAATCAGCTCACTTCAGGTCAACATGACTAAATGTAAACAATCAGCCTGATGACATCATGCATCACATGTGCATAACTAATAGGTTACATGGCTCCTCTGATCACTTCACACACTCACACATTTTGACTTGAACGCCTTCCACTGTTTGGCTTTGACCCTGTGGATAATGAAAGCAAGCTTAGTGTCAACGATCTCGCCAGCTAATCAAGGTCTGCAGTTGCTAAGGAAGTGCAACACAATTCCCAACTAGTCTTACACCTTCCTCCCCCTTCCTCATCCTCCCTCCCCCTTGCTCCTCTGTGACACACACACAGGTTAATAACAAGGCTGCAACAGGTAGACCTGCTCCAGACTTTCACGGCGCAGTAATCAAACGGCGGAAAATACAATGTGATTCCCCAGAGGTTGATCCTCTCTCTCATCCTTACCCTCCATAAGCTCCAAAGGTGAAGCTCCTTTTTCTCTGAGACATCCTGCTGAGCGGCTGATGAGGCAGTGACCTACAGATGAACAGCCATACCTCTGTCTGTCTCTGTCTGCTCGTCTCTCTGCATGTATCCCTCTTCACCTCTTCCTCTTTGTCCTCCCTCCCTCCCTCCCTCCCTCCTCTCAGCCCTCCCAGCTAAAGCGCCCGGGCTGGGAAATGTGTGTGCGTGTGCCTTTGTGTGTGTTCCACCATAGTGTATCTTCTGAGTGTACACTTCCCAGCCCTCTCTCTTCCTCCCTCTCTGCCTGTTCAGCTCGTATAAGAGAAAGGTACACCCCCCCCCCCTTGTCCTGTTGTCCTGGTAACAAACCCGACGCTCTCCCTCCCTCCCTTTATCTGCCTAATACTAATTCATCCCCACAAAGAAATTGTCACAAAAACGCCAGGATTTCCTACCCATGTCCTGCAAATACAACTCCTCACTTCCATTCATGCTGTGAATCACAAGAGCTCTTCATTGGAGAGCAGCTCTCAGGAAAATAAGCACGTAGCGCTAACAACACTTGAACACTTGAAGGAGGAGGCGAAGGAGGGGGAAGATTTGGATTTGGTTTCTTCTTGTTACGGAGCTTTTTAATAAAGAGTCGCATCCAGGTCTCAGCGGTAAATCTGTGTTTCTCCGCCACGTCACCGACCTGTCAAATGAATTCTAGTGACAGTAAAGTCGTATTAGAACATTTCCTCGTAACTTGGCGTCGTTCCTTTTTATACCATGTAAATAAATCAATGATTGGCTCGAGTCCCGTTGAAGCTCCCATGTAAACCAAATGGAGAGAGTGCCAGAGTGAAAGCTGAGGCGTGTGTGTGTGTGTGTGTGTGTGTGTGTGTGTGTGTGTGTGTGTGTGTGTGTGTGTGTGTGTGTGTGTGTGTGTGTGTGTGTGTGTGTGTGTGTGTGTGTGTGTGTTATCTCTGTCAATCTGCCGTCGGAGCACATGTCTGCTTACAGTCAAACAGTAAGAGGAGACGACTTCATGTCTCAGCTGATGTCACTCATTGTCTTGTCTCTTCTGATCTGCTTCGTCTTTACTCCTCTCTGGTCCTCCTCTGCTCCCGTCCTGTCCTGTCCTACTCTATTGTCTGTTTGAGTAAATCCCCCTTTATGCTTGGCTCAGACAGTATATCCATCCTGTCCTCGTGTCCCACTATCAGCACGAATGTCAGGGTGCCCCTTCCTCTGATTCTATTAGGCCTGTGTGGACTTAGTACAGACACAGACTATGAATCAAATCAAAAGCTTGGAGGACAACATGTCTCCTTTGAGGTCTTCTTATCTGCTGCATTTAGAGAAGAAAGCTTTTCGGGTCTGTATGGTAAATATGGTGCTAAACTGCTGGGTGGGGAATGAAAAGGGACGTGGAACATCTTGTGTGTGTTATGGACACAAAAACCTGCATCCTCCCCGAGTCAGACCCTTTTATTTCCAGTAAAGTGGTCAGAAATGGCCGCTCGTCCTTTGTAGTCTTCCTGCCCTGGTCCCTTAGCTGCTAATGATGGTGAAATGTCTCTGTCAGAGTGAGTCTCCAGAGTCAGACTTCTACAGACAAACTGCAGTAATGTAGTTTCAAGAGCTATTTTCACTGTAGCTTCTCCCTTATGCCTGTCCAAAGATGTCCTTTGTGATGTGGAGGAAAGAAAAAGAAAAAAAGCTATTTATCCAGCGCGATTTGTGTGAGGCAGGTGAAAGGGAAAGGCCAGCGTGGTGTAATTAGTCTGCGTCCACTGTTTCATTGAGGAGACGTGTGTGTCTGGATGCAGTGCTCCTCTAAAGCAGCCCGGCCTTGACTTTGAGGACTTGACTGTGGAGAAGGAGGTGAGGGAGTAATGAGACGCTGCCCTCTGCCAGACAGAGTTCAGAGCTGAAACGCTGCCGTCGCGACTGCACATGGACGCTTCACTTACAAAGCACAGCTACAGGAGAAATGTTACCCAGGCTGACAAATACTCTGGGGGAGAAGGTATATTGAAATAAGACTGCACACACACACACATTGGGCTTAACTAAGAACTAGGGGAAGAGTCTTTAGGAGATGACAATAAGGAGGCGAGGATGATGAGTCAAACCCAAACGGCTTCTTCTCAATGGAGCAGAATCAGACGAGCAAACCCTCCTGAAGAGCAAAAGCTCAGTGAACCTTCAAGTGCTCCACTTATGAAGCTCTAAGGGGCTGGAGGAGCTGCTGCACCGTTACGCTACCTGTTCTCCCCCAGTGGGAACAGCAGAGCAGAACGCAGACACATAAAACATTTAAGGATTTTGTGCTCCACTGATATAATATGAGGACGACAGGCTCTGCCTCAATGGCCCGAAATGACCTGGAGAAGATGAAGATGAAGATGCCAAATGTGTCCTTCTCAGAAAGACTAAGCAGAGTTTTTCCTTTTAATTGTCATAATTATCATTTATTGTTGTTGTTTGCCTGTGAGACTTCAGATGAAAAGCATTTCAGCAGTAAAATGCCTCTTTAAGTCGCAGCCTACGAGAGTCCATTAAAGAGAAACCTTACAATTTGTTCTGCAACACTATTAATCATCCCCTTCAAAACCAAATAATCAGTACAGTCAGCGGTTCATTTAGGAGGGAACAAAGAGGCCATTCAATAGAGAGAAAACAATTAGTGGCGCCATCTTGAAGCAACACTACCCCTCGCTGTTAGCCAAAGGAACTACTCTCCACCTCCTGGAGTTGCTGTGGGCCTAAATGACGGACGGACAGATTGGATGACAGCCTCCACGGATTCAGAGCAGGAGAGAGAAGAGTAAGACAAGCAGAGGAACAAAGCATCATGATCCATCTGACACTCAGAATGTGGTTATTTCCAGACTGTGCAAACACACTGCTCGCTGTTACCAGACTGTCAGGCAGCAGAAGCAGCAGAAGAAGAAGAAGAAGCCTCTGGCCCGGAACAAAATGTAACAATAGCGATTCTCTTGCTGTCAGCAACAGATTATCAGCCCCTGACATGGTATTACTCTTCCATGAAAGACAGACAGATTCCAGCAGGAACACAGGAGACTATTCCTGTACTCCATGACCCAGATCTCAACCTGGTGAATTCCTGAATTCCGCATCTCCTGTCCAGGCCACAATTACAGACAAAGAGGGACGTGGGGCGAATATGAGCGATACAAAGAGAGATGGAGGAGGGAGGGTGTGTGTGTTTGACATAGGAGGCCGAGCAGACTGCCGACAGGGGTGTGTGGGTATATTTAGTGTGATTGGTCATGACAGGGCCCAGCTCCCTCCTTTCCTGCTTCATCTCCCTCCATAGACGCCCCACAGCAGAGACGAAGAGCAAATTTGAAGACACAAATCACGCCAACAGAGGGGGGATTTGTGCGGATCAGCCCTGTGAGTAAGGTGGGGCCACACCAATTTAAAGCACCGCTACACACACAAATCCAGTGAAAACCCCCGGCAGGAAACGCAAACCTGGATATGAAGCTATTAGAACCAATAAAAGCCAGTTGTGGAGAGCGGAGGAGCGACGAGAGGGACGAGCTTATTTTCTCCCATTGAACAACTACTGAGTCAAGCAGAGAGAGAGAGAGAGAGAGAGAGAGAGAGAGAGAGAGAGAGAGAGAGAGAGAGAGAGAGAGAGAGACCAGTCCCTTGGGCCACGTCGCTGGATTAATGACTTGGCAGACAGAGGAGCAACAGGGACTCGGTTAGGGGCAGACACTGATGTATCCACATGAGAGGAGCCGGGCAGGGCGGCGAGAGGAGGCGACGCTCTGTTATCACACAACCTCATCTGCATAATCAGGCAGTCCAACCGCCAGGCAACCGGCCGACTGTCAACAACCAGCTGCACAGGCTCCACATCAGGCTGCACATCAGGCTGCACATCAGGCTGCACATCGGGCCACCATGATACTTTAAAGGTTGGAGAAATATTGGAGAGTATTGGAAATGTATCAGAATAGATCAATATAGGAAATGGGATGCAGCTGTGCGTATAAAACAAAAAGAAGGAGGCTTTGGGTTTTATTTCTTCCTTGGTTGTCAGTGACGATGGGGAGAAGCTGTTACTATGCAAATGAGCTGTCACTTTCCAGAACATTGAAACAGACAGAGTGCGGCATTATCAGCTGTTCCAAGCTCTATGAAGGGTAACTTTATTTAGTCATTACTTATATATATATATATATATATAGTAAACAGTAAACAGTGAATTTAAACAGCAGGAGCACAATTTGAGGCTGGAGTATTTAGGATATTAATACTCTTGCTTGTGTTTTCTGGCTCCGTTTGCTTTGTTTTCCTTCCTTGTGCTCATGAGACTGGGGGCACTTTGGGAATCAAATTGAGGCTTCACACAAATTACTCTCAATTTCAGCTGTGCGACATCAACAAGAAGGCGTCGATGTCACTAACGCCCAGCTTGAGCAGGACTCGGTGTGATGGAGCCGCTGAAAGCACTGGACAGCTCCCGTCTCCCGGCAACACGCCGCTCACCAGAAAGACGTTTGCTGCTGTCCGTGGTGCTGAAAGCTGGAAACTTTCAGGAGCAACAGCAGCAACAAAGCGGCAAACTCATCTCCACACACGTCATGACAACTGCAAAATGGCGCTCCGGTGAGTTCATCACTGCGAAGGCGCCGAGTGGACGAGTGGAGACGCATTGGTCCAAATCACTTCACCTTACTTTAAACAAGGCGTCCAGAATTCTACAGTGGATTTGAATATTTCCATATGAATTTGTAGATGTTGTAAATGTAGTTCTCTGATTTTGTGGCTTTTGTTTGTGAATCACTCAGTCACACTAACAATCATTTGCAGGATACAAACAGTGTTTCCACCAGTGATCATGCGGTGATCTGAGGTGAGTGAATGTTTGTTGTGGCCCTGTGCCTCAGTGTGTGTGTCCTCTGTGTTTTGTCTCCTCTGTCCCTCTTGATTACCGTCCTCCACATCAGCTGAAGAATTAAAGGGCAAAGCAGCTTTTTTTCATTTGCCTTTGTTGTCTCGGTGGCCTTTGACTGGATCTGCGGGTGTCGCTGCTGCTGCGGCTTCGGCCCTTTGAGGGCCCCAGACTCCAGCCTGGTGTCGTTCCGCTTGTTTCGGTACACCGTCAACACGCTGTGACACATTCTGGGACAGTGTTGGTCAACCAGAGGGCAGTGAAACAAATACGGATCACAGGGCTGCTCTGATACGGTTGTGAAGATATGTTTGGAAAGTTATTTGATGGAGAGCCTACATGACCTTGGCTCGGCAAACAGAGAACAAGAAATCAATCGTAGAAGAAGCAGTTCCTTTAAATAACACACATAATAATAAATAAACACAGTGCCAGAGCCTACAGGGGCGTTGAGAAATTCCCAATAACAGCCAGCCAAGTGCTCTCATCGAGGAGTCTGAAACCCAGATTCTTATCTGGACTCTGTCAAATAAAGTGATTCAGCCCACAGCCACATTTAGGCCCAATCCCACCATCCAGGGGGAGCGAGGTGAGAGTCAGAGGTGTGCAGCACCTTCCATTACTTCAATATGGGATGAAAAATCACCTCCGTCTATTCCATCCTTCACACCTCAACCAAACCCATCCAGCACCTGTCTGCTTACCAATGATGGATGATGAGCTCAACAAGGTCACCTTCAAGGCCCAGAACAAAGCCTGATCAACTTAACGCAAATTACACCTCGCATCCTTAGCGTCTGGAAGAGTGTTTCAGCTCAGAAAGGTCAACAGGTAACAGGGTCGTGTGTTAGTTTGACATGGTGGTATAACAACAGTGCTTAATGCAAATGGAGGTCACCACAAAACAATAAAGCCACAAAATGGTGCACAACATTTGTTTTGGGCCTGAGAAGAAGTCTGTTGTTGTGTAGTCAGTAGTGTAGTCATCTCATTATATGTTGTTGATGCTTGTTCGCTGATAGACGACGATGCAATGAAACAAAACTGACTCTGCAGTTCTCCGAAGTGACAATATTCCTGAGAGAAGCTGTAATATTTCAAAATCGGAGCCCATAATGACTTTAGGGCCCCGCTGGGCTTCAAGGCAATAAGGCGAAAGGATGGGGACCATCACATCAGCCCTGGGAGGCTTCATCAGACTATCAGCAGGAAGTGGAGCTTTATCCTTATGGACAGATTTGGTTTAAATAGAAAATAGCTGATGGCTGATTTGTGCCGTCTGTGCTTCTCACTGGACGTCTGCAAAGGCCAGGGGGACTGTTGACAAAAACAATGTGTGTGTGTGTGTGTGTGTGTGTGTGTGTGTGTGTGTGTGTGTGTGTGTGTGTTTCTACAAGCAAGTTTCACCTTTTGCTGAGTCACAGTGCAGCCAGACTCACTGGAGGAAAAACACTCAGACTCAGCCACAGACTTTCTACAAAGAGCTGCTGCCTGCATGTGGAATCTAAAGACGTCACTCCGAGCACTGAGGAGTGATCCAGCTCATTAGAGGGAATTATTCCACTGCACCACAGATTCACGATATGATTCTGTGTGTGTGTGTGTGTGTGTGTGTGTTGCAGCCATACGCAGGTACACTCCAAACACTCTATAGTGTCCAGTACAGTTTCTTTGCATTGTAAGTCACTGCTATAGAAACTCAAACCTTCAATATCTGAATTTTAAGCAGAACAAACATCATCAAAGCTGTGACACAGATGAGAAAACAGAGACCAAAGTCTAACACTAAGAAAGAGCCAGAGAGGGACGATCCCAATGTCCCACTGAAAGACGAGAGCCAATCAGACGCGTCGTCACAAGCTGCAAAATCATACAAAGAATTTCCCTTTTCATGAACCATTTAGTCCCACATTTGCAAGTACACGCGGCAAAACCACACAGCTGGTGGCGAACATCATCAAAAGCCGTAACGGTGAGGAATCGACGAGGCGTGCGGCTGCATTTTGCTCTCTGACTGCTGCTCTGACTGGAATGGATGATGAGGAGGAGAAGAAGAGTGAGAGTGGCAGGATGTGTGTGTGTGTTGTCACAGGAAACGGAGAGCTTAGCAGACGGATGGTAGAGCAAAGTCCGCACACACGTCAGAAGAGATCCTGGGCCTGGAAGACTGCAGCTCTCTGGGCTTCATATTCCAGCATTATGAATTCAACACGAGCAGCCAGTGAGGTGACATCAGCGAGACGTGGGAGACTTAGGGAGAATTTGGAGATGGAGACATTTTTAGAGGAGTTGTAGGGGTGGAAGTATTTGTGGAATCCGAGGGAGAGACGAGAGTGACGTGGAACCCGAAGCAGGAGGAGATAAAAGGCTCCCAGGAGCAGCAGGAACAAAGGTCCCGTTCCAGTGACTCAGCTGTGTTTCTGTACAGTTTGCCGAAAATAACACGGTGGTTTTGAAGCTTTGAGATGGAGGATCCTTCATTTTACTCCACAAACAAAAACCCTCTGAATACAAAGCTGGTATTTTCCACATCGTAACGCCCGGGCTGTGAAACGCGAGCCGACAGAGGACCAAACTAATGATGCAGGCAGACGGATACAGAAGACAGAGCCGAGTCCCGTCCTGCTCAACCGCATTCATCAGAATAACATCAGGATGCATCGAAATTCCCCAGACGAGACCGCTGACCAGGATGGAGAGTGAGCGAGAGAGAGAGAGAGAGAGAGCGCAGCAGGCAGACGGAGGAAGTGGATCAGCTCAGAGACGACGGTTATGTTACAAACTACTGAGCAGACAAATATGACTTTCTCCAACACAATTGTGACTGTACACTGAAATTATAATGATAAGTCTAAATGATAAGTGACCAACCTTCAGCTGTGTGCTCCTGTTGTCTGTCGTCGCTGTAGAAAAAGAGAAAAAAGGAACATTAACCTAAAATCACCCACATGTCCACTTCATAACAACAAACAAGTCTAAACCCATGAAACTCCCTCAAACGTGTTGTTATGGAATAGAGGCATGAATAATACAGTGTGGGTGTGTTGGTTTGACTGAGTTATCGACTTAAATATGACACACACGCGCGCTCAGATTAAACAACCCACGAGTCACGAGTGTGTAAACTGAATTTGAACGGCAGCTGCAGGAACACCCAACGTGAATATCAATTATGGCTAAAGTGGAGCTGTGCAGCTTAGCCGGGCGGCTCCATTGTGCGGGCTAATGGAAGCTCAGACAGGCGTTCGACTAGAGGGTTAGTCACCGTGTCAACACCGCTCTCGGGGGGCCTGAGGAACACATGAAGACTGTATGTGAGCTCACGTGACTCATGATGCTCCTACAGCGGGGGACTTATACTTTGGATACCAGAGTACGACTTCATTACGTTGATATTAAATTGCTTTATTATAAACGGCGGCGTGTTTCTGAGTCATTACACCGCAGGCCCGATATTACACAGCAGAGCTATTACCACCATCATCATCATCGTCATCATCATCTGTGCTGCGCAGGGATCTGGTGGTCGCGCTGATTCTAATTAACAGCAGCAGGAGGAGGAGGCAGAGCTAATCACCTTGTCCAGTTTTCTTAATTTACCGTTCCGGAGAGGACGCAGGAGGAGAGAACACGACCACAGCGGTGATTACAGCGCCACAATGGGAGGAGGAAGCAGGATGAATGTGACACTGAAACAAACTGAGAAGAACCACATAAGCACAAAGATTTAACTGTGTGTGTGTGTTGATATCCCATTTCTTGATTGATTAGTATTTCTATATGACTGAATTTAGATTTGATTTTATGATCAATGTTGGACAGATTCCAACATTCTGCTTCACCCTTTAAACTCTTTCTTAGTTGCTGATTACGTAATTAGCTGCAACCTCACTAGACGCTCATTTGAGGCAAACAATTCTCTTCACCGGGCCGCAATCTTTGTAGTTCGTCCCACCGCACAACAACTTTTGTCCTTTCCTTGCTCTTCACTTAAGGACTGAGAAGACAAGGAGGCGCCATCATGCGATCAAAGTCAACGAGAGACAATGTTGTTGTTTTCCCCTCCGGTGGTCGTGTCGTCTATATTAAGCACGTCCCCCTTTAAAATGTATTTTTCAAACATGATGTCACTATCTCCTCTCATTTTCTAAGTTTGAGGCAAGAAGGAGGATTAATTAAAAACTCACAATGAAGAAAACGTTTGCCCCCGTGAGAGAGATTCAGGCGTCTCTGACTGGAATGACAATTAAGTCAGACAACAAAGCCAATTCCTCTTGGCAGTGCAGCAGGGTCACAGATAAATGGAGGCGAGGTGCAGCTCCCTGCCCTCCGTCGTCCGTCTGCGCTCATCTCACACACGGAGAAGAGATCAAATCAACATAAATGATTAGGATCTGACGACAACAAAAAGGGAAAACAGAATACAAAGGTCACAACACGGAATGTGTCAGAAACAAATTATCTACTGCAGTTAAGAAACTCATATTGGGTATCGACATGTGATAAAGCAGAAAAAAGGTCATCAGATAATGTTTGGTTCATTTTGGAGACTCTGCTCTGTCTAACTTTCCCCTGAGGATGGAGGACAAAAATAAGATAAAGCCAAACAAAGGAGCGCGTCGGCTGGTGAGGCTCTGCAGGCGCCGACAGCGTTCGGAGGACAAGAGAGAGAAACAATAAATAGCCGGAGTGAGGAAGATGCAAACGCAAAACAAACTCGAGTAGAAAGAAAGCCCTCGCAATTAAAAAATTTTCATATTGACACAGTCGCGGAGCAGAGAGACCTCGGTGTGACACGCAGGTCTGTTTACAGGTCAGAGGCTACACACAGCAGCCACTAAACACAAACTCAGACCTGAACTCTCCATCAGTCAAACACACATTTGTGACTGACCTGTTTTTATTGAAATGCCAGTGCAGACGTCCGCCTGTGGGCTCGGCCTGTGTCACTTACTGTTATGAACGCAGACTGGGAACATAAAAAGGAAATGTGCAGACAAAGCTTCTGTCCCCAAATGGCTCCTCCCTTTCAGAACTGCTGTATAATGAATATGAATTACTCCTCTTACTGCTGCGTTTTAATTGCTACCTTCCATCCCCGTCTTACTTCATAAGATTTCCCACATGAGCTTCGCATACTAGTCGAATGTGCATAAGACTTTAAAAATGGCACCGAAAGCCAAAAAGCGGCGATAAAAACCCCAAGCAAAAAGATTTTCCCTGCATATTTTGTCATTAATGAGCTTACATGTAAAGTGTAAGAGCAACAGGTGCATGAATGAACGGGTGACAGATGCTGGTCCACAGACCAGATTGTTTGTGGGTTTGTCAGTGTGCGGGCGTAGATCCCTGATGACATCATTCAGTCTCAGTGTCTGCAAGAAACTGGAGGAATCGGCGGCAAAAGCAACGGAAGACGGACGACAACAGCAGCCAGTGGAAAGACTGACTCATTGTCTTTCGTCTTATTAGCGTTTGTGGAGATGCTGCGATTAAGTCCCAATCGAGTTTGAATTGATCGCTGAGGAAATGGACGAAGGCAAAAAACAGATCAGGTCTGAATTAATGTGCAAATATGCGTTTGGTTATAAGATGCGATTGTTTTGTTGCAAGTGGATTGAGATCATTAATCTTGGTACAACAGGAGTTTGTGGCCTCACGAATACAAAGATGTCAACAGAACAGAACAAAACATACTGCTGCACCGACGCCTTCTTTGTACAAGAGACAAGTGAAATGTAGACAAACTTTGGCAGATTTCTTGCTTGTTAAGAGAAAATAAGTTAACAGAAGTCAGTAATGCACAAATGACTTGTTGATATAAAGAAATGGGGATACATTTGCATGTACCCAGTTAACAATCACTTTGCAGGATGACAAACCTAAGCTAATGAGCCTAAGCTTCCGTCAAATGCTAGGCAGATTAGTGTGATGACTTTTGGTTCTCTGCCAATGTAACTATAATCGTCACGTGCATAATGGAGTCGCTGATCCACGTGTCCCCGATCGAGACGGAGTTGATATGAAAGCCGACAGGAATAGGAATCTAAAAACGATGTTTGGAGACATACGCATGAATCATATGAAGATTGTTTTCCAGCTTTATTCATTAAAAGACATTTAACATCAAAATCAGAAGAAGAGCACAAACTCATGCAATCAAGTCTCACTTATTAGTAACTTTGGGTTAGTAATAATAAAGTCAGAAGAAAAGACATTGGTGCCACTGGAGGCTCCAAAGTAAAGGTGTCCTCATTCATCGCCTTAGAGGGGAAAGGTGTGTATGTGTGTGAATGTGTGTGTGTGTGAAAGGATGGAAGGTTTGGGGTGTGGGAGGCGGGTTGTCTGTCATTTCTGTACTTAATTAAAAGAAGTGACAGACTCCAAGGTCTTCATGCAGCCTGAGTAACGGCTGGACCACACAGCTCACATCGGCCATCAGCCCTGAAGCGTTTGACGACTCTCATCAGCAAAACTCCTTCCTGCCTCTGACCTTTGCACAATATGGTTCCTCTCTCCTCTACAGCAACGCGGCACAACACGCCGACATCTGTTTGCATACACACGCCGACCAATCCAGAGAATCTATAGAGAATATCACCAAACGACTCCCCGTCCAATCAACACAGAAAATGAACCATTGAGGTAGAGACGAGCGTTTTTTGTTACCAGAGCGACGTTGCGCTGTTGGCTCGCTGCTGCCAGTCTGGACGACACCACATGAAGTTATGTTTTCTATTTATCTTTATGTATCTACGCTCAGTGTTCAGTCCCTGGCTCGGTGGCATGGCGCCCTGAGTGGAAGCGCTCCAACGCCGCGATTGAGACAACTTTTTTTGTGCCCGAGCTGCCAGGCTGCAAATGGCACCAACTGCCTCTCTCAGCTAATAACGTGCCCTTGGCTATTACTGACACACACCAGGCAGCCCTGTAATCCACTGGTCTAATGCGTGCTGCAGAATGTGACATTCATACCATGATGGACCCTAACTAATGTGTCATCTCCTGTGTTTGTGGTATTTAAAAGCATCCACGGTGACCCTGTTTTCCATAAGCCATTTGGATTTTGTTAATTATTATTATGCACATTTGAAATTGTGATAAACAGGATTACACGGGGATACGCATGAGAGATAAATGGAATCCATTATCATAATATCAAAGGCATTTGTCATTCTGGTATTTATATCACCCCAGTGTGTCTGCGGTACACACACTGGGAATGAAGCGGTGTGTTTTACTTGTAATAGTACGGCAGAGTTCAAACTAGGGCTTTTCATTTCTTGGAAGTCACAAATCCATATCTTGTGCCCTGCAATTTTGCACCTCGCTGAACCTTATCGGCACATAACTATCGCTTGAAAAGTGAAAGCTTTTCGGAGCCCGATCAGATGACGGATTGTAAAAGGTGAAAAGCCGCAAAGCAAAGCTGGACAACATTTACAGATGCTCCGTTTTTGTAGGAGTATATATTTTGAGAGTGACTCCGTCACAGAGGAACCTTCCAGAACTAGACGTGAACTCCACAGGCAGGGCATTAAATGCTACGCTAACCTTCCACATGTGATCAAGGTATGCAAAGGTCCAATGTGTGAATTCCTATTTTATAGAAACACTCTCATTCTAACCATGGTTACTCCACATCTGAGTGTCAAAGAGCTGCAGGATGTTGTTATTGGACTGTGGGCTGAAATAGCACTTTGTCATTTTCCAATTCCTCTTTTAATAAATAGGCTAACATGCAGAGAATTCAGAAATCTACAAGAGGTCAAAGTCACAGACTGAACCCTGAGTCCAATCGCTCCCTACAGGTGAGGTAATATCGTCACTGGAAGCTGCGGGTGTCACCTGCATTTGCAACTGATGAATTGCTGCTGCTCAGATACCAACATGGACCCTTTGACCTCTCTACACAATTACACATAAATTGAGGTCGGGCCTTCTCTGGCAGCATCAGTGCTGTGCGAAGACTACCGCTACAATCCCTTTTCAGGTTGTCGTCCAGCTGAAGATGGATGGGATTTGTGTGCGTTACTGTGCTGCATAATACATTGTGGCCGCAATCTGGAATGTGATGAAACTGGAGGAATGTAGTTCTATAACACGCTTTCTCTCTTTGCCTCGTACCTTCTACCGTACCTGAAGGACAATTGATTCCATGTAACTGCAATGATAAAAAGCAATCAAAGAATCAATCAGAGGATCAAAGCAAAACTAATGACGTGCATCTGCGGAAGCTTATCTGTGGGACGGCATGAAGGGGCTGGGATTCATCACCTCAGCAGACGACAACACCCCCGTGATTATTGGAGGGGTTCTATGGAATGAAATCTCGAGCAGCACTGCAGACTACCGAGCACGTCTCCTGTGCTGTAAATGGCTCTCACACACACTCCAATCATCTGACTTATGTTGCCGTTCTAACATGCTGAGTCATAGTGGAAAGATGCCGAGATCACACAACCTTTAAAATACAGCGTTGTTCCACATTATTACAGGTAAATGACTTTTGTTATTACATCTTTTAACTATAGCATTTTATGTTGGAATTAATTCCCTCAAACTCTACATAGGACGTGAGGAGCATCTGTACGGAAATGAAAGAGCTTTCAGGTTGGGGAGAGCTCTCGTCCCAGGCCTTTGTGATGAGACTGAAGCTGCACTTACAGGAGGCAGGCAGAGCAGCAGAGGGCTCATCTAATGGAGTCACACTCGCTTCTCACTCACCTCATTAGAGGCTATTAAACCAAGGTGTCTGTGATCGCGGTGACTGGCGGCTCACAGATTTTAGGCAGACAGCTTGAGGTATAATCTGTTTCCTAATTTATTCATCTGCTGGCTGTTTTTTTGTTTTTTTTTAACAATAATAACTTCTGTGTTGTATAAATGTTGTGGAGGAATGCGTCACGTTAACTTCCGTCCAGATGACTAACACAGATGCAGGATACATTTTTGTCTGGTGGTGAGAATTTCAAGAAAAACATTGAGGTAGAAAGTGTGATCCGACGCGATAAACATAGTGGGAGTATTCTGACGTAGTCCAGCCGCAATTCTCCATTTACTATAATTATAATCTCACAAAAGAACTGAGCTGTTGCCGGGTCAGTTCAAACCACCTCTGACTCAACCTGATGAAAGATGTTTGCAACGTCCAGTTACATCATGTGCCATTATATGTATTTACCTTTTTTGCTCAAACATCAAGCAGTTTAGTATCACATCATTCAACATGCATGCTATGTGAACATCCTACATTAAAATGAGTTAATGAACTATGCATGAGTACAGAGGTAAGGGAGCCATCCACTGTGGAATTGATTCATTTCAAAGCTATTTCTGAGGATTCTGTCACTTGATGTTTCCTGCCACAGTGATTCAAGATGGCTGTGTTTGCTCAAAAGGTCCTTTTGGCTGAACTGTACGACACACATTCAGGGGGAAAAGACATATATTGGCTTTTCAGGATTTGTTTAGTGTGGAGCTGTGAAGCAATAGATTTCCTACTGTGTAACAGTGGCATCGATTCATCCTCAGCACAGCGCCAGGGATTCTCTCAGCAGAATCAATGGGGGAGCTCATTAATCATCCCTGTAAGGTAAACACCCATTTGTCCGGATGCTGTATACTATTTTGTCTATCTACTGTATTGGCAAGAGAAAAAGACAGCAATGACAACTGACCCGAGCATCAACTGGACAAATAGAGACTGAAGCCTTTACACGATGTCATCAAAGGCATAAACATTTAACCTTTCAAATGTTCTGGAGTCCTTTCATGCCAACATTCCCATGTCCCATGAGTGTGTGTGTGGTCATGTGATCAGAGACACTTTTTTTAATTTTTATATGTAAATATTGTGAAACTAAAATTTAAATACCCAATGCACAGAAGATAAGTTGCAGTTAAATAAGGAGAGGAGGGAGATAAACACACTCACTACCTCCTCAGACTACAAGATCCGAGACAAAAGAGCCACAGCAAACATGAGGTCTAATGAATAATGCAGGAGCCCTCCAGCCATCAGGAACAGAATCCCTTCATCCGAGTTTCATCCAGTGAAATCAAAGCCAAAGGCGAACTACCTTTGACTCTTTGGATCTACAGTGTTTGGAGATCAGTGAAATTACAGTTTTCTGCAATTTGCTGTTGACATAAAGTCCCGGAGAGAATAGTTGTCCTATATTGACAGAGTGCCTGGTTCCTGTTTTAATTCCGTGCAGCCAATAAATTACTTGTCTTGTAAGTCATTTTCCATCCTGGAGCAGCACTATCAGGCTTTGCCAGCTGTAATTGATCTATTTTACATTTATTTGCATGCTTTTGCACCTTTGACATCACTCTTTATGATAGCATCCCTTCTTTGTCTTTTGTTAGCCTCCTCTTTTTACAAAAAGGTGGTGGAGAGATGGAAAGCCTTGAATCGGTGTAATTAATCTCTTCCATTTGCTCTCACCAAGCAAAGTTACAGGATAAAATCACAGCAGCAGATAATAAGAGAGGCACAGGAGGATATTTGGGGATGTGAGTCGCTGGCATCTGTGTCCAACTTTCCTCAAATTTGTTGATCGTCCAAGAGTCTCCACCAACGGCAAATCACTCTCTAATGAATGCATTTCAGAGTTCAACCTGACCTCTTGATCACTGCTGATGGCTTGTTTAAAATAGATACTTGACCATCTGGGTTTGTTTATACATCGAGTGAGCTTTTCCTTGAAGAACAGTAAATATGCACCCTGGAGCGACAAGCTGTGCCTCTGCGCTCCAATCTCCCCCATCAAGTATGTACGTATATTAGAACTGCAACATAACTGATGCATCCTCTCCCTCATTAACTAGTTACAACAGCTCAGGCTGTCATTAGACTACAGCTGTCACTGCCAACTGCTCCGAAAAAACTGCTTTTGTTCAAGGCTGTAATTTGTCGCTTCCACTTTCATAGATAGAAATACAAATTTCCTCTTGGCAGTTTGCAACAGAATCATCTCGTCTATAAAATGTGGCGTCGCTCTTGCATTCAACGTCTATATCAATATTTGACAGTTGTGATATTAAATGAATCAATCCGGGATCGGGAGCGTGGAAGTGTGTGTTTCTTTCACGCGGTGCTCCAGTTTCCTCCCACAGACCAAAGCATGAACCGTCATGCGTGAACGTGTTAGCGTGTGGCATCCAAAACCAAGTGCAGCCCTGCAACACTGCACAGGGTACTGAGAATGGATGGGTGGATGAGAAGTCACCTGCTGATAACCATTCATGCCACAAAACAAACAATGCTGCTGTTCTTTTCCGCTCGAGGTTCTGCGTTAAGGTGCATACTGGGACTGCACCGAATGGCAGATTCTGAAAAGAGAAAATTGGTTCTAGATGAGAGATGCCTGCTTGATCCTTTCTGCGTCTCATACAAATGCTGCAGTGATCAGAGTTGGTCTTTAAAAATAGCACACTGGGAAAAGGGGCAGGCAGGTAGAGGCTTGACATTCAGTAAAGGTCATGGCCTGAGCCGCCCCCAGTGCTGCGTTATGGGTGCTGGGTGTCTGCTGCTGGGTGCTGGCTGTCTAGAACTCCAGGCACCAAAGTTGTGAGCCTGACTGAGTTGGACCTCATTAGGATGCAGGCAGCCACATGCACAGCAGATGAATTGTTGAGGCAATTACATTAATACTGAATCAGTCGCTCATTCTCCTCCACTTTCTGGTGTGATGAACAGGCTGCCAGAAAATTACTGTCACACCGCTGCCATCAAAGGATGAAATGGAGTCTTGTGATAAGATGCTGATGACATTTCAGCCGCTGGTGGATTTATGTCAGTACTGGCCAAGAATCAAGTCCCGGCAAGTCTCCAAGACACGTACAAAGAATCTTGACATCCATTTGCTTAAGCGTAGTCACACCTTGGAGCTGATCGGCACTACCACAGACTTTCTCAACAGTTGAATGCCTTGCTCAGAGGCATTTCCAGAATGTCTAGTTAAGATTCCTGGTACACAAAGTAGGAACCTTCACCACGTACGCGTTCCTCCCTCTGGATTGTTTAATAAGACATTATGTTTTTGTTATGCATCATATATATACTGAATAGATACTCATGCCGACAGGATCCCTGGTGCTAATACGTATTTGTGAGTAAACAGGATCAGGATTGTCAGTATTTGCCCTGCAGCTTCCCTTAAGTGAACTGCAGTAGAACAAAATATCTGCAGCAGTGATACATTAAATTAGGAAGAAATAAACATAATTTTCGTCTCTCGTGTCTCTCCATGCAGAAACAAATACTACCAGGCGATTATGCTGTTGTCATATTAAGCAGGTTGTTTATGGATGCTTAATTGGAACTGGAGATTTTGTATTTAGTGGCAGAAGCAGAATTAATTACACGTCATGCGGTTGTTTAGTTAAGCCTCTGCTGAACTGCAACTGCAATTACACAAAGGAATACAAGCACCCGATGTGAGAGAGACACAGACAGTGGAACCAACTTCCTTAAAAGCTAAGATGTGTCCCTCCATCAGCTTTTTCTGTAATCTGATGTCTGTAATCCGGTGACGATATTCTACCCACTGTTCTATGTATATGTTTCTTCCTCATCATTGGCCTTTTTGTGTGAAAGGTGTCATACAGTACAAACAAACACGCTTTGATCTCGATTCCTTGTCTTGTTGTGGAGCAGTTCCCGGGCCATTCTAAAGGGTAAGTGAGAGAACTGACTGATGTTTGTGAGTCGGTCACATAAGGATCAAACTCAGATGTGGTTTTCAACCCAATCTTCTTTCAACTTCACACATTGTGGCCTTTGAAGCTGGAATCACTTCTGCCAGTTTGATAGAACTCATTTTCTTATTCATCCATAACATCATCCACAGCTCACATGACACCATCTCAGTCAGAACAGGTTCCAGCTAAAGCACTTTTCATGTTTGATTAGAGGTGAAAATCAGAGGGAATCAAAGTCAGGAGTAGGTTGGGTGCTGATCAAAGACACAGTCACGGTTAGCAACTATGGTAAAAGCAGATGTGCCCATCTTGTACAGCTCACAGACCCTCAGGTGTCTGTGGGAACAAAGCTTATTCTATAGTCACTCGGCTCAAATGAATGCAACTGAGGTGCAGCTTTCGACTATGGTTTAGTTCTACACATACAGGCTGCATATAGCTTCAGTTTCAGGATCAAAATCTATGAGTCATCACCCCTTATGTGTTTTTGTTATTGGATTAAATCTTAAATTTCCTTCAAGGGGGAGGAATAAACTATATATATATATCTTACATCATACCAGTCAAAACTGTGTAAAATGCTCCGTTCTGAATCAGAAACTTGTATTCAATTTGATAAAATGTGAATTTATTGTACCTTGTTAGCAACGTTTATCCTATTTTCACACCAAACAAATACAGCTTTTACCTGCTTCGTTGTGTATCAGGCTCAGAACTTATCAATCAACCCCTTGTACGCGGCTCTTGCCTCAACCTTTGTTAGTTCCCCGTTATCATTCAGAGAGAGAATGTACCAGATTTGCTTTACAAGCAAAACATAATCATGTCTTAAATAAATCATGTAGTTAATTGGGTCGCGCAAAACATCGCGAGACTTTCTAGGAACAATAAGGTTAATGCGTAAATGTTTCAGCAGAGAAAAGTTGGATTCCTTTACCTTCCGTGGTGGATAATGAGAGGTGCGCGGTCCGGGTGACGTCCCTTGCTCACGGGTTCACCGGTAGATGAGAGATCTTTGTTTTACGGCCGCTGAAGTGGGATTTATTGTTGTGGATGAGACGCAGCGGAGGCACACGGGCGGGTTTTACGCACAAGTCCCGAACCGGAGCCACCTCTGTGTCTGCAGCAGAGCGACGATTCCGCCAAATCCTCCGCAACTACCAGTCCGTATCTGGAGCTGAAATGCCTCTTAGCTTTGTTTTAAAGCGAGCACGCTGTCACCGTCATGTGATCATCCCCCGCCGCCCTGTGCACCGCTTCCCCCCTGCACACCGAATTAAAACGCTGCAGCTCAACATGCAGCTTCCAACACACTGTGCAAATAATTGGCTCCCGTGAGTGCAGAGAAAACGATAACCTCTATAAAACAACAGCTGCTATTTGGAGATAATTGTTATTCCTCAAAGTACTTTTTAGCAGGATTTGTCTTTGAATCAGTGTGATTTCAGTTTTAAAAACATTGGAGTTCTGCTCCCTGATGCCTGAACAAATTAGGATCATTGAAGTTGAAGTTCATGTTTGAGTATTGCATCACAGTTGCTGGAGTTTTGGCCCTCTTCTTCTCTGCAGCATCAGCTTGTGTTCCACACATCCACACGCCGGCTTGTCTGAGAGGCTCATCTGTCTCTGTGTCAGACCGGGTCCATCAGCAGCTCGGCTTTGGTTTCCCTGCGGCCCTGGCATGCTGATGTGTGTGGGAGCTGCTGTCTCAGTGAGGGCACATTACCCAGGACGTGCTCAGACTTTAGTTGTTGTGATGCTGCGTCCAACACATCACTGTATTGCTCTTCTGTTTTCTTCCGTAGGTTTTCTTGGCACTCAACTATTCAGTCTTTCAGCATCCCAGCATCCCATTCAGTTGTTTATTTTCAAACATTTCACATTTTTTCAGATATTAGGAGCTTAAAATACTACCTCTTTCAGAATATGTAATTTATTAAACTGTAACTTGTGTAGTTTTTGCTCTGTCTGCCCTTTAAGCGACAACTGGGTCCTGAGCCCAACGTTAAATTCTGAGAAAACTCTTTTACGTCTTTTTCAACTCGCTGGTCCAATCTGCTTTCAGGTAGCAGGTACAGTTTTTGTGTGAGAGCCAGTTGTTCCACATGTGGTTTTCAGGCATCTTCTGCTTTCAGACTGACTCAGCTCTGTGTCTCTGCTTAATTGGCTGCACCTGTTGTTTGTAAACAATCGACAGCTTCAAAGGATTTGAGCTTTAGCTGTCCCTCAAATTGCGTTACAATTGTTATTTTTTTCATTCATTCATTCAGGTACAGAAACCGTTAACTTTCAGATTTTTCTCCTTCAGATAATATGATTCAACCTGAGGGAAGATGCAAGATGAAAAGCAATAGTTCAGTAAAATCAAATAGGGTTGATGCTTTATCCTGCGTCAAGTATTCTCACTCTAACTCATGGTCGGATAATCCATGTGACTCAACCCAAAATTTTAAGGGCTCCAGTAAATTGACCATTGTCCATTGAGTCACTGACTTGTCTTTGCCCACTTGTCTTTGTCCATTGACAGTCCATAAATATCCAAGACAGATTTGATGGAGATCTGACCCACAGACTAAACCATCGTTAAGGCCTCATCACCTTCGTTTCAGAAATACTGAAATTGAGGCCTTCTGTCAGGAGTGTGTGGGTGTGTGAATGATTTAAACGCTGCACTTGAAGAGCCCATTAGCACTTAATCACACCCACTGGAGTTCAGATTATTCATGGACATTTGGCAACAAAGCTTTTAACAAGTTTTAACAACATACCTATTTTTAAAGATTGAGCTGAATCTGAGTTTCTACAAGAAAGCCTGGGGCAACTGAGTGACTCTCAGCCTCACTGTAGTGTATCTGTGTGTTGACCAGGTGAGGAGGCACACACTCTATTTGTGCGTGAATGAAAAAAACGAATTTCTTCAAGTTGCCACAGAGAAACAGCATCTGTTCAGACAAATCCAGCCTGTAAGCAGCTCTCTCTCTCTATCTCATCCACCTCCACTTTCCTTAGACACTGTGAAGAAACACCTTTAGAAACTCAATCAGCTCAACAATTGATCTTCTTGACCAAGGCAGCGTGGGCTGGACCTCAAGGACAGAGAGTGTATTGTACGTCTCTCAACCAGGCCGCTCCAACAGCCAGATTCAAGTCAATGCTGCAAAGGTTGTGCAACTACAGACTACAAACAGACAGCGTCAAGATGTTCCCATCGATGTTCCCTAGATCTGACAATATGATGCAGAAGAGGCAGAAACCCTCAGCCAACAGACAAGGACAGCCTATCAATGCAATGTCATTAATCATCAATGGAATCCAAAGTTACCGGACTACCTACAGCCGCACTCAATGCTCCAAATAAACAGGTTAAAACATCAAAGTGATTTGTCTCCATTGTCATTTTGTAAAGGATCTGTCATATGCTACTTTGCCTCCCAGTAAAGGTCATCTGTGCTGCATGGCCTAACACAGTGTTCATATTGTATAAAGTCATATTGGTCTGAGTGCAAATATACAGTAAATGGATATTGACTTGTTGAACACCTAAAGCCTATTGAAAGCAATAATCCCTCATCTATTCTGCTGCAATTGTCATTAGTTGAGAGGTTATTAGATTCTGTAGGCTAGAAAAATTCAATTTAAAAAATCCTGGTGTGACATTCAGAGCAAAGGCTTATGGATGTTTATGGATGAATGACATCCAGATGGAAGCTGCCCGAGGTGAAAATCACTCCATCGTAATAACAGCTCAGTACCCAAGATCACAACTTCAGCAAGAATTCGGTCGAACAAACGTTAAAGCTTGATACACTCTGATGAAATATATGACCAAACACAAACCTCAGGGCCCTGGAGGAATTAAAAGCCTTTTTTCTCCGCGGGAAGATCGAAGTCTGCGAGAGCCGAGTGCTGCAATCAGTGTACAAAGAAGGGGCCCTGATGCCTCCTCAGGCCGAGTGAGGACGCAGCAGGCGCGCTGGGAAAAGGCATCCAGGCTGCATAGCATAATAGAAGTCTATTCATTATTCAGGCCTTCGCTCCACTTGGCACAAAAAAAAGTGCAGGAAAACATTGCTATGGTGTGCCTGTAATGAGCTGCAGCGTCACTTCATCTCAGAGCTGCAGCGAGTGAAATTGAGTGTTTTCCTGTTATGTAGACGAAGTGATTTTACGTGACGGGCGATTTAGAAAAGAATTGGCATTACACAGTTCTGACCCACAGACTTAACCATCGTTAAGGCCTCATCACCTTGCCAAAAATTGGCATTACACAGTTCTGGCTATCCTGGACGTAAGAGCGCAACACCAGGAGGAGGAGTAGAGTGTATCATCTCTGGGAGGTAAAGAATCATGTAGGAAAGAGTTAGAAAAGTGCAAAGGCAGCATGAGGAGTAGGAAATGAGGAAGGCTGCTACACACTACAGCTGCTCAAGTAAAGGACCAGTCTGTCTGTCAATCATACAGTGCAGTAAGATGGTTAAATCTTCTTCATAGCCGTCTATCTCTGCACATGGGCCCAGCCATTACAAGCTTTAGAGCATCTTAATCAGGTCGTCTAGTGTTTCCCTCAGACTAAATGAGGATCCTTTCATCCAGGTGAATCACAAAGGTGAGTGGTGCAAGGGTCTAGGTTCTTCTGCTTACCAGAGAACATCATGTTCCACTCAGCAGAGATTGTTATAGTAAAAATAGACTCGCCGCATGACTCAACGTGCTGGCGTTTCACAGGGAGAGACTTCAGGACTCTGGAGGAGAACAGACAGCAGAACGCCGGGTGCAGTTGCGGTGCGTTAGGCTTTTCAGCAAACATGCAGAGCAACATTAGTGTCTCTCTTTGTGTGCTTTCACTGGAAAACAGGCCACATGCAATGACATTGTTACTAATGGAAGGTTTATGACCGCACAGAGGAATTTGTATTGCATTTGTGTTCTAATAAATCTACTCATTCTCACAATTATTCATGCATTCATGGTCCCATCCACTGATTAATAGACTCTTCTCCCTGCATGAGGCAGGTTGGAGTCCCATTACAGAGTGAGAGACTGTGCAGGCTACAAACCCCCCTCATTGGCTTGTTGCAGTTGTACTGTCACTCATGTCAGTCTTTTCTTCTGTGTACTTCAGGCTCCACAAGCAATATTGATTTCTACACCGTTTTCATGTATGTTATTCTCGGTGGGTGACGCGCAAATTGATTCAACTGCTAAGGGGCTTTAATTTCAGGCCACCGGTTGATACATGGACCTGACACAGAGGTAAAGCTCTGTGGACGCCATAGTGGTGAACCACCGAGGGTGAGAAACCACATAAGAGGGATTGAACCATCAGTGAAACTGTCTGTAAAGCTCGGGTCAGTAATGTCATCTTACTCAGCTGATATCAGCATTCTGAGGTGACAAGTTCATCTTTGGAGGGGAACAATTTAGAAATCATCAGTGCGATGCTTGATTATTATTAGCAGATTATTGATCTTTTCATATTTTTTCAGTACCTCTCCATGTCAGTCCAGAGACACATGACGATCTTTCCTCCAGGGCACCTCAGCTTGATGATCCATGTCTGCTGGGCCGGGCTGCAAGCTCCATTGAACTCGGGATCAATATAAGCCTTGGTTTAATCTTGCTGCCGCTGCTGCTAGTGAAATTAGGCAGAGCCTTACTGCTCCACGCCTGCAGGAGAGGGACCCACCATCCAATTCAAGCTCCTCTCCAGTGATCATCTGTCAGATTTATGGTTAGAAAGATCTGACAAAGAGATAAAACAGTATTTCAGAATGACATAGGGATTATTTGCACCGATATGATATCATATTTAAAAGATTGATTTACATGTAAAGCTACAAAGGAGCTCAAATATAAGCGGCAGGTCATTTCCAAAGATTTCCAGAAAAGTCAAAAATACCTTTTCTTCCCCTTGTGATTCATATATGAACTACACTGAGGCTACGAGAATGTACAACTAGTGGTTTTGCTTCTTGTGCTTTTATTTTGTTACTGAATGCTTCCTTAAGCACTGTGCCTGTTCCTAACCTGAAGAAATCATGTACCTATGTGACGAGTCGCTGGGTTCCTCTATCGAGTTGTCTTATTCTTGAGGACCGTCCATCACACATGTGCCAGAGGACTTATTGATCTAGTTGGAAAACGTGGGACAGTCGAGACACAATGTTTTTAAAGGATGACGGAAGCTGAGGAGGAATCCAGGAGGAATATCCAGACTTGGTTATGTGATTTCTGTCTTTCCACCTCAGTGGGAAATGATGGACTGTACCACATTCCTCAACATATAAAAGCTGCAGTGTTAGTGAATTGGTGGGGTTCCGTCCCCAGCAGCTGAAGCTCCAGCTAGGTCTCGTTTCCCAGCGAGTTGGATGAGAGGCTGGTCTGGTGTGTGTCACTGCAGTAACACCTACTTGTGTGGGGTGACTGCACACAGGGTGTAAGATCTGAGAGAGAAGGTGTGAAGCTCCTCCGCCTGAAGAACCTCCCAGCAAAACATGAGTCTAGCTATCAAAGGCTTGAGACTATAAACTGGTACTTGAAGATATTAACTGAAATGATGAAGATAAGTCAGCACTGCCAACCGGACTGATGAAAGAACAGATTAACATTTGTGAATATCAACGTATTCAGACAGTTTACGGTCTTATCTTTATATTCTTCCACTCTGGGTGAAAACATCAATGATTTTCTTTCCTCCTTCATATTCTTCCATGTCCCCCAACAAACCCAAAGCATGCTGGGAAAGCCTCCAGCCCCGAGTCGGCATGAAAGAGAATCAAATGCTGTGATGACGGGCCATTAATAACACCATCTTCAGAATGTTAATAGCAACATGCAGTATGGAGACACAAACCAAGCAGAGAGAGAGAGAGAGAGAGAGAGAGAGAGAGAGAGAGAGAGAGAGAGAGAGAGAGAGAGAGAGAGAGAGAGAGAGAGAGAGAGACTTGTTTGTGCTCTGTGCAGTTCATTTACTGGCTTTGTGAGTAATTACTTTGGAGCTTCATTTTGGTTAATTATAGGTTCCTTTCTTAGTCCTTTTCGATAAGGAAAGCAAAGGACAAGAACAGGAAGAGCTGTGTGAGTGTGTGTCTGTGTGTGTGAGCGTATGCAAGCATAAATTCATCCATGTTTGTGTATTGAAGTCAAGTGTTACGGTCTTAAAGCATGCGAGGCTCCACATCACTTGTATTCTCTCGTGTAAATCAATGCTGCTCTCACTCTGCGCTCAGTTTTCTATCACACCTCTTTGTTCATATGTTCCTTATGTTCATACACTCAGAGATGCTAGACAGACACAGACACACACATGCTACAGGTTTAGTGAGTTTGCTGCGGTACAATAAATCAATGTTTCTGCTTGAGTGCTTTGATAAGTACACTTCATAAAACAAAGGCACAGGTTCAGTGGTGCTATAGCCCCCCCACCCACCCACACACACACACACACACACACACACACACACACACACACACACACACACACACACACACACACCACTCAGAGTGAAGGCGCGCACACACAAGTGTACACACCTGTTTACAACCATCTCTTTCTCAGCTGGTGATTGTTGGTTCTTCATGTTGCAGGCTCCTGTGGCAGTTGAACTCTGTCAGAAAAATTCAAAATGGCGGAGAACCGGTAAAGGGGCGTGGCCTAAATCGGCCAGATGATCACAAAGAGTGAAAAACATTGACTTGGTTCTACATTGTCTGGTTCAGAAATGTTTGGCAAAATGGCAAAATGGACTTGGAGCATCACTCATCAGGTTGCCTGGTGTTTTTGTAGCGAGTGTAATTCAGCACAAGATTTGATAAAATGAATTAAACATGAGGAAGCTATGAATTTAATGTGTTGGTGCTTTGTTCAGTGGGATCAGAGCTGTTTTCCATTTGGTTGTGTGATATCAGAAAAATGAAGAGCTGTTTTCATGAGATCTGAGCTGTTTAAAGTGATCAGATCAAAAAATAAAAATGCCAAATGTACATCTACAAACACACACCATTAGCTTTATTGTGAAAAAAAAAATGTTTTGTGTGATTGTTTGTGTTTCCTGTGAAAGTAGCAAAACTCTGATACTGTCTGATTCGTCTGATCACAGATTAGTATGAAGGAAGTCAAGAAGTTCAATAAGTCAATCCCCAAATAATAATGATTTGTAGAAAAATGAACCAATTAGATTAAATATACATTATATAAAGACTCTATAGCGTCCCACACTCACAGGACAATGGGTCCTAATGACACCACACAGTGAGTTATTGATGCTATTCAATTACAGCAATTATTTCTGACATTTCACACTGTGACAGCTGGAGACATTCAGGACAAAGCAACATAAATAAACCTCTGGAGACCGAGAGCGCAAGAGGCTGCAGACACACACACACACACACACACACACACACACACACACACACACAAGCCAAGGCTGCGTGTGCTGAACTACAAGGAGGTGAAGCAAACAGAAGAGGCTGAGGAGGAGGATGAGAGAGAAGCCAAACCTTGACATGTCCTAATAAAAGCGTGTGCAGGACATTATGATGCATTGAAAACACAGCAGGGGGGGCTTCACCCAGCCCCTTTGTGTGGTGCTTTGGTTTCAAGTCACGTGCCAGAGAGACGCATATGGAAAAGCTGTAATGATAAGGACAATGCCGATGTCAGGCTCCATGCTGGAAGCCTAATCGGAACAGACAGAACTCCTCATTTTCCGACTGTGCTGTTATTATGCATATTTGTTTCATGTTCAGTCTGATAGAATGTTTCAGCAGCTACGAATGCGGACACACACGCACACACACACACACACACACATCATGGACATTCCTAAAATGCATGCGCCTGTCTATCCATCTATCCATCCATCTCTTTCTAACAATCCATTAATCACATCCATCCATCCATCTTTTCCTCTGTCTGTCTCACTGGGGAAACTCAGCATGAGAAATCCTCGCCTGCGGTGCATTTAATTAGCCAGCTTGGCTTCTCTGGACTCCGGTGAATGCCAGTGCAGGGGGAAGCTAATCCTCATTAGCATTCTTAACACTGAGCTGATGGAAATGTACAGTTGAATCTCTGAATGTCCTCAAGGTGAAACAGACATTTGACATTTTGAAGGAGGCTGATGGGAAGGTAAAAGAGTACAAGTGTTCCCTTCAGCAGATCCCTTTCCTCCACAGTGTCTAAGGTCAGGGCCATTTAGAGGCCACGGTTTAAACAAAGCTGGGACACATTCAACACCTCTAAGCAAAGTTGTTCAGCTGTCACATCTTGAGTCTGCGTATCCAAATGTGTGTGTGTGTGTGTGTGTGTGTGTGTGTGTGTGTGTGTGTGTGTGTGTGTGTGTGTGTGTGAGAGTATTTGTGTGTGCCCCTGCAAGCAATATTGATTCCAATTGAAGTGTCATGTTTCATTCTTCTCACTAAAAGTTCAAAAGGAATTTCTGTTTCTAAATGAGATAATATTTCATATTGTTGTACCACTCTAAATGAGTTTAAATGCAGTGAGATTCCAGCCCCACAGGAGAACTGAATCACTGTGGCTGAATGAATGATTTGTCTCTCAAATTGCTGCAAAAACCAACAAAGAACGCTTCGCTGAACCTTTAGTAAGGACGAGTGAAGGAGCTGTACAGCCTCAGCCACAGTGTTATGGAGGTCTGGGTGGATGTGCTGCAGCCATGGTGGGGTCATGCATAATTCAGCAGCTCTGTCACGCTGGGCCGAGGCTTCCCATCCTCCACCCGCCAGCCTCGGCCTTGGAGGGTCCACAGTGGGCTCGCAGTACGGTGATGCCGCTCATTGCGTACGCACGGATGCGCAACAGGGCATGACGTACACACACATAGACATACACACAGGGGAGTCGGGTCCTGAAGTGACCACCGGCAACATGCAGAATCACCATAATAACAGCAGGCAATACATTCATTTTATGATAACTAACAGGGCTGGCTGGTGAAAGTTAGAAAATGCATCCTGCTGTTTCCATCAGTGGAAGCTGCTTTGGATGGGAGCATCCACAAACACATTAAAATGTAAATGAGTTAGTTTTGGTATTCTTGTACATTAATGTACATTAGGACATCATAGAGAGCTGGAAAAACATAAAGAAGTAGCTACTCTACGGGCAGTACAGTATATATATTTAAACTTTGTGAGTGAAAAGAAAAATTGTAAAAATCCTTGATAAATGGCAAAACAAAATCTCAAAATTTGCAGCAAAATTCAGGAAATGACTGAAATTGCACTCAGGGGCATCTTTGCTTCCATCAATAATACTGGAGCACTTTGATTGAATTCCACCTGTGGGTTTGATTTGGAAAGCTGCACAAAAACAAGGACAAATGTTCTGAACGCACTTGTAAACACTTCAACCTTTTATGTGTTCACCTCAGAGAGAGAGAGAGAAAGAGACAGAGAGAGAGAGAGAGAGAGGGGGGAGGGCACATCAGGGAGGCAGGGAGGGAGACATGATCACCAGGGGGCACTAAGGCTAATGAACAAGCCACAGCTGCAACAATCACAATAACAACAGTGGGGTTCTGCCTCATGGCGCAACAGGAGGGAATACGTGTATAAGTTATAACCTTTAATACCTTTCATTTAGGTATCTGGTTGACAAATGATGGCGTTGTTGTCATCACTTTTTACACATTTGAAGAATGTTGATGAAAGCGGTTGTCCCTTCAGGTGTGTTATTGTAATTCGTCCATGTGCAGCTTTTAACAATACCCTTCTCTTGACATCTGGGGGGGCAATTAAATATTGCTCAGCCCCCCTTGCTGTTGTGCTGTCCAAGTACAATAATATGGTAGTATTGATGTTTATAAAGGTCTGAAAATCACTTTCAGCAGGAGACATGATGGAGGATTCTGCAGCGATCAATACGACACAGCAGGAAGTAACAGGAAGTATTAGGTTTCTCTTCAAAGTATGAGACACCCCTGTGTGGGAGTTATGACGTAGAGACTACATTTAATAAAAAGGAAAAGCCATTCTCAAATTTAAGGTCAGTCAGTGTGTGCAAGAATCATTTGACCTCTGTGCCTGACCTCTAAGACGTGCAGTTAGGTTAGAACAAATGGAGGTCAAAGGTCATTTGCAGAGGCAAATCCATAATTGATTGTTTCTTGCAGGCTTTACCGATACCTATTGTGTTCAAGAGGGCAAGTTTCCTTCTCCCTAAAGGCATCACCATGCAGTCATATAGCTCATCTATATGCTCATCACCCACTTGCTCCTGTTTGGCTCCTCTCACTTGTTAACTCACTGCCCTCTTATACTCGTTTGCTTGATCAACTTCTTCGTCAGCCGCAGCTCAGCACCTCCACGTCCTTGCTTACAGTGCATCACCACCATCGTCATCATCATCCCACCACAGTTTCCTTCACCCACACATTTGTGAGTTTGTGGATATGCAGCTTTAAACATCAAAGATAGACAGAGCAGCTGCCTGATATTGATTTACTCTCCGTTACATAAACCACATCTGCGTGCATCGTCAAACTTTACTGCTTCTTCATCGACAAGAACTTTCACACACTGATGTGATACTGGAGCTAAACATGAACTCCTTAGCTGTTTGTTTATAAGCTTGATCTGTGTTGATAAGTGGATTCTAACAGGGATTTGCCCCCATGGTTCAGCATATTTACTCTCAAAATCGTTGTTATAGTTGTCATTCCCTTCAAGAATTAAGACACGAGCCCAAAGACGTCCAAGATCAGCACCAAACTTTCCCGTATGTAAGATTTATTTCATTCAGCCATTGCGTAAAACGCTCAGTACAGAAGTTGACAGAACCATTCAGGACATCCAGCACATTTTATATTCCCCATAGAGGTTCACATTCCAACACCATACACACAGGTGTTTTATTATTACAAACATTGTAAAATGCTGTGTGCACTCAAGTGAGAAAACATTAGTGAATGCTTATAACTAACACAATCCTTACAAGGTCTATGTCAAATTAAAACTATCTGATATTAGGCATCAAATCAGAGGAGAAAGAAGGCAAGTGTGGATACAGTATCTAAAAACACATGTATCAATCAATCAATCATTTCTAAAAGTTAAAACATTTCCATATATTTGGCGTGTGTGGATAAGGCTAAATAATGAGTTGTAATATTTACACCGGTACACCATGACAGTTCAAAGGTGGTTGGATGATGTGTGTCCTGCTATTAGGTTACACACGTTAATAGTTAAATGCCCAAACTATAAATCTATATAAAAAAATACAACTTTGTTAATTATAATAAACATGGGTGAGTACTGGAAGTCTGTTTGTCCGCTGTCAAGTCAACAGTTGAAGATATTTTTTGACATTTTGCTGGTGAAGAAGTGAAACAGTCACGGATATGTTGTGTATATTATATGTATATTACAGTGGTTGCCAAGTTGGCTGATGTGACCAGGTGTCACATGTCACATATACTATATACAATTAATAAGTACTTATGGAATGATAGCAATTCATTGAGAGCAATGGTTGGTGTTTGAATCTCATCCTTCATTAGATCTATGAATATTACTTACAAGTGGCCCATGTGTGTATTTCAATACCATTTCCTTTTATACATTATAGAAATGAACAAAAGACACAACTCAACACACTTCCACTACAGAAACATCAAAGAATCCATCAGCAGTATTTCAGTCTCTCTTCAGCAACATATTTCCGCATTGTGTGTGAAAAAAACTACCATTTGTGTCTCAGTGACATAAGAATATTCAATGAATAATTAAGTGCTGCTAAACAGACAACTTTTCCCCAAACAAGACAAGTAGAGGGAAGAAAAGTTCATCAAAGTGATACAGCAGTTGTAGACAGTAAAGGCGTGTACAGCTGAACATCAGAGCCAAGCTACAGTTTTCATATGCGGTACAGTACACAACCAGGAGGAAGAGCTATTCAATACTGCCAAACCGAGGGAATAAAGCCACACACACACACACACACTCAAGCAACAACAGTCCAAATCCTAAAAACACCTAACTGACATTGTGGAGTGCAAAGTGCATTGGGAGTTAATGGTTGAAAGCCACTTTCATTTTTGGTCCCATAATTCATTTTCTCTCTGATTGTTTTGGAAGTTGTTCCCTGCTTTGCATCTATGGCAGCAGAACAGTATGCAGCTTGTAGAAAGACCCTGGCAACCCACAGGCCAATTCACTCCAATTTGGATATTTCCCATCAACTCAACAGATTCTCCATGTCACAGATGTTGTCTGGATCAGATAAATCCAACATAAAGCTGCAGCAATATGCAGGTTTGATTTGTCAGCCGAGTCTGCAGTCAGTTTGGCTGCTGATTCTGTCTGCATACTCGATAACAGAGAAGCCACTTTACTCGTCAGATACACTGTCTGGTTCAGTGCTTTGCAAACAATCTTTACATATATTAATCTTGCGGACCCCCGTGTCCATTCTTATAATAAATTAATCACATGTACTGCTTAACAGGAATGGAACAAAAATACAGTGTTATCCATATATTATCTGTACAAACTGTAACTGTCCTGTTGTCGTGTTCAAAAAATACATTTCATAAAAATACACTTGTGCTTTAAGGGTCACCGTCGCTCCAATTTAAGTTATCGCCGACAGGAACACAACAATGTAACAGAAACCATACGGAACTTTCGACACGTTAACAGAATTGTGTAACTGTATTGAACCTGGAATTCCACTTGTGTAATCAAAACGTTCCAAATCCCATGCTTCAAATTATTTTCTAAAACGTCTCCTTCTAGCAGGAACAACAGAATGAACCTCATACTGGGAGTGAAGGTCATGAACTCATTGTGTAACTGAATTGAACCTGGAATTCCACTTTTGTAATCAAACCCTGTTGTTCCAAATCATATGCTCCTAATCATTTCTTAAGACGTCTCCTTCTAGCAGGACAAGAGAATGAACTTCATACTGGGAGTGAAGGTCATGGACTCATTCTGACATGTTGTCCTGACCTCAGACACTAACAAGCAAAGACTCCAATTACATATTGGTTCTAATTAATGTGTCGAAATTCTTCTGGTTGCTCAATTCCAGATCACAATATCATGCCAGTATTCCATTCCATGCTGTGTGTTTGTCTTGTGAGTGTGTGTAATAAATATATATTAATTTATTATAAAAGGTTGTTTGGTATTTCTTTCTGCAGAGCAAGAAATCCCTGAATGGTTAAAAAATTGTTTTAGTTAGGACTGATTGAACAAACGGGCCCATTTTGCAAATTCAGTAACTGCTTTCCAATACAAAGCGATTCATTTTTCACAGGAGCATGGAGAGGTTGTTGTTTTGATTTACAGCAGTGCGCCATCTGGTGGAGGGTTTCATAGTCGAGCCTGGGCAGAAGGGGCCGTGCCACAGCGTTTACAGTATGAGCTGAGCTACCACAGCTACACAGCAAAGAGACAGCAGAGGCAACGTGTCTTAACAGGCACAGGAGGAAAAGTAACACAGCACAAGCTCCTAGTAGTAATACACTTAGTTAAAATGCTTTAAAAAAGGGCTGGTTGACCGATAGACATTCTTTTATCTTCATTCACATATTTAAAAAAAAAAAAACCCTCCCAATCTATCCTCAGGCGCCCTCTGCATGTCTGTCAAACACAACATGGTGCTCGGGGAGTTTGTTACGGTTTGTGTGACATGAGAGGGCCGACAGAAGACGTCATGTCAGGGACTTACACAGAGCTTTGCCCTGCTTGGTAATGATGCCCGAAATGTGGTGACAGTGTGAACATTGGTTTACCAGTGTAAATGTAGACTGTTCTTGTTCCTCTACAGTCAGAGCGAGTGGCAGAGACAGAGAAAGAGAGAGAGAGAGAGGGAAAGATGGAGAGTTCTTCAGCGGTAAAGTTTAGTCACTTAGAGCTGAGAGTCGGCTCCCAGGCTGTTGAACTCGTCCGGCAACTGCTTATCCATCCCAGTGGCCATTGTCTGACGGAAACCGGATGCTATCTCGTCAAACGTCCGGCCCTTGGTCTCTGGCACCTTGAAGTACGTGAAGACGAAGAACACCAGCAGGAACACAGTGAAGATGATGAAGACGTAGGCACCCAACAATTTCTGTGAGTAGAGGGGAGACAAAACAATCCTTGAGTGGTTCCTCCATGTGAAGTAAATGTTCAAGTGCATCAAATTTGGTTTTCACGCTTGTCTTGTGTTTCACCTTTGCCCAACTCGGGCATTTAGCTCTACGATTTGTTACAACAAACAAATGACAGATAATGGATCCCTGTCAGTTCCCTTGTCCTCACCTCCGCAGTAGGGAAGCCAATACCAACGATAAAGTTGGCGGTCCAGTTGGTTAAACCAGCTACAGCAATGGCGGAAGGCCTAGGTCCCTGAGAGAACAACTCAGCCACAATGAACCAGGGGATGGGACCCGGTCCAATCTCAAAGAACGCCACAAAGGCGAAGGTGCCCACGATGCTCAAATATGAAATCCACTGCAGTTTCTCCTGTGGGTGAACAGAGGGGAGGAATGAGGCGACCGTGTGGCACTGCTGCATGAAATGTCACAGAATCAGACAACCTTTCTTTTAAAACAATGCTTGATGAAGGGAACCTACTGTGAGAGCAATGGCGACAGTCATCAGGATGGCAGATGCAGCCATTCCCATGAGCCCTGTCATGTGCAGAGACCTGCGCCCGGCACGTTCCACCACAAACAGCTACAGGGGAACAAACAATACCACAAGGGTCAGAGAGGTCGCTCCTCACTTAACAAGAGCTTTGATATGTGCTGAACAAACAAGACGACTTAAAGAAATGAGATATATTGCGACTCTTGATTCTTCTGCTAAATGTTAGAATATCATTTTACTCACCGACACCACAGTGAACGCCACGTTAACCACGCCCGTCCCAATGGTGGCGTAAACAGGCTGCGCAACTCCGGCACTCTTAAAGATGTTGGTGGAATAGTAGAATATCTAGAATACCACAGAAAGACATCATCAAACACGGTGTAGTGTCTCTCATAATGTCTCTGAGGACTGGAGGGTGACACAGTATTGGAATGTATTTAAAGGAACATGATGTTGCCGTTTGGTTTCAGGCTTTAATAACAGGGTGAATGCTGGCGCCACGCCTGGACTCTGGGCCCCCGGACACTCACCGCGTTGATGCCAGACAGCTGCTGGGAAAGCTGCAGTACGAGTGCGACGATGAGAGGCTGGCGGTAGAGGGGCGAGCGTAACAGTTCAAGGATGGTAACCTTCTTCTCCCTCATCATCTGCCTGGCCTCATCCTTCATCTCCTGCATGTCGGCGCTCACGTCTGAGGTGCCTCGGAGCTTCTTCAGCGCTACACAAGAGCAGAGAACAGAGCAGAATCGGGGTCAACGATCCCGCAAAAACTCTCGGCTTGCTGCTTCTGCGGTCCGGTTCGATTGGGTTTAACAGAAGACTCGAGTACCGGATCTATAGCAGATATTTGGTAAGAGCAAGAATCAGTAGTTGTGAAACCTAGTTACCGTTCTTGGCCTGGCTCTCCTCGTTCTTATTGATGAGCAGGAAACGGGGGCTCTCAGGGCACAGAGGCAGCAGGATACACTGAATCACAGCAGGGATGAAGGTGAGGCCCAGCAGGAGCGGCCAGTATGTGGCGTTGCCCATGATCCCCTCCAAGCCTAATATCTGAAATCAATCCGTACACACATCACATTATGTAACAGTGTACATTTCCAGGATGGGTGACCCTGATTTGCATCATCATCATTACAAATGTTCTACTATATCTGCTGTCCACCAACCTGTGCCACCAGGATGCCTATGACGATCCCCAGCTGGTGGAGGGTGCCCAAGGCTCCTCGCAGGGCTGTTGGGGCAATCTCACCAACATACAAGGGCACGAGGCCTGTGGAAAGGCCGGAGTAGAGTCCCACCACCAAACGGCCAATAATCAGCATTTCCCAAGAGCTGGCCATTTTGGAAAAGGCCATCAGAGCAGCTGCGGCAAAAACTAGAACATTGACCATGAGCATGGACGTCCTCCTGCAGGGGCACAAACACAAAGACATTACAGTCCCATTCAAACAGTGGTACCTGTGTCTAACAATCACACTATTCACCCCCACATCTGCATTTAATGGAGAAAGTTTAACGATAGTACATGCAGGGGATGAGTTTACTATTTACCTTCCAAATCTGTTGACTAAGACTCCAACGGAGAAGGAGCCACACATCCCACCGATGGAGAAGATGGACACAGAGATGGACCACAGGAGCGTGAGGGACAATTCGGTGATGGGCTCCGTGTAGCGCCCAGCCCAAGTCTCATTGAGGAAAATCTTAATGACCTGCCAAAGGGAGGGAATATGATTTCAGAACCATTCTTAAAACCTGAGCAAACCTCTTATACACAAATATGAACTCATATTATCATAATTACTGGAACATGTGATAACATACTCTTGTCCGAATCAGGACGAGCACAGCTGCACCTTACTCTGTCGCCAGATGATGGCAGCACTCCATAGTAAAACCAGAAACCTCACACAACCAGGAAGTGTCAGGTTTCTCCTCCCTTCCCCCCCTTCGCTTTATACTGTGTTGGTAAACACACCCTTGATGATCTGGTGAGTTATGTAGAAGAGCCTGTGTATGGGTGTGGGTGAGTAAACACTCCACACTTCACATTCCCTCTCTTGCCAAATGACTGGGAGAGGTCAGAGCCCAGACTTCCTCCTCCAGGCGACACGAGACTCCTCATCACCAAGTCCTTCATCAGATGTCCATAATAGCTCCATGATGCAGCTCGGTGATGACGTAAAATCTCCTATATTTGTTTTGAGATACTTAAACCCGTCCTGAGCTCAATGTCAGCCCGTGTGATGTTTACATGAGGGTCTAATCAACCAGTGATGTATATTTAGACTCGTATGGATGAAGCACAGATGTATACATACAGTGCAACGAGATCTGATGTGCCCCTAAAGTACAGCTCAAGTCAGGACCAATATCAGCTCATATTCATAAGACCTTGTCTGGTGATATTGTGAGTTTGTCTCCATGTCCTGGTTCCCTTGACCTTCATGCCAAACATGATTGCATTCTGGCAAATAACTGCATTCCAAAGGAGCTATTACAACATAACCATCACTCCCAGCTCTACCACTCAGTCAGTCATGGTGTCGTTTAAGCATTTGTGCTGGAGGCTTTTAATAATGATAATTAGTAGTTAAGAGCGTAAGAAGCCGCCCTATTCATGTCGTCAGGCCGATCACGTTTGTTGACTGATTGGGCGGCCCGTTTGGTTGTCACGGCGCTTTGTGTATTCAGCATGCAAATGAGGAAAGGAAAAGACAGAATAGACTGAAGTGGAAATTTTGCCACCTGTACAATCTGGGACAGAGACGTTTCTGCAGATGAGAGCAGCATAAATAAATAAAACCCTTTGAGATGAACTCAACTCAGGTGGATTTACTTCCCAAAGAGCTGGGAGCCTGTGTGAGGGGAGAACAGGCTCAGGAGCCAGAGCAGCTATCTAATCAGAGCTCTTACACAGGCTGCGTCACACACACACACACACACACACACACACACACACACACACACACACACACACACACACTCCAGCTTTTATCACACACCCTAATGCAGAGAGGCCAGAGGTGCTGTATAATCTGAAGTACTGTTGCTATATTAAAGTTTCTCATAATATCACAGCCGCATAAGTCTTCATGAACTCATAAAGGATTAACAGCTGTTTTTCTGCTTAAACTGTGTGCATGTGACACTGCTTAAACCTCTGTGTGTGTGTGTGTGTGTGTGTGTGTGTCTAAGGCTAGATATTGGGGAGGGGATCAGCTGAGGGGGACATGTTTACACTAGCCCAGTGTGTAACAGACCAACACATTCAGCCCCTCACCCCACTTGTTGGCTCCCCAGCTGAGCGCCGTGCGGTGGAACACGTGGCGTTTCCACGGTGAGGGGCAGTCCGTGCACATCTAACAACCGTGACGTTTGTAGAGGCGACAAGCTGGATTAAATAAGTGCGCAACGCCAGCGAGTCTACGGCTACTTTTCAGGAGTAAGGAACGTTCGTCAAAGTAAGAAGAATGTTAATATGCCACAATCAGTATACCAAAGAACACAGTCAGCGTCTTTGTGCTGCGTCAGGGTGAAGGCAGGTGTGTCCTTTTGATAAGCAAGAGGATACATGTTCAGCCCATACTGGCACACAGACAACTAGGTGAGGATATAGAAGGCTAAACAAACTTCTCACGTTCTTCCAAACAAACACACACTCCAATTACACCAGAAACGGGACGGGAAAGAGTTGAAAGAGCTCAGTGGGTTAATAATGTTCCTGTGTATCTGATCAAGCAGCTGCTCAGCCATTTCATTTGTATCTTCACGTCTCTAATTCCATCTTGACTTACAGGTAAAAGGAATAAAGGATCATATCAGTGACTTTAATCCTTTAGGTTCATACACGAGAAGGAGAATTGAATGTTTCAGACAAAGAGGCTGTACTCTGTCTTAACAAATGTTTCAAAGACAATCACTGACAGTCCCGGTGATTTAGGATCCTCCAGGTCAGAGCTAACGATGGCTCTGGCAGTGTGATGAAGGCCGCTGAGCAGTCCAGATGAACCGCTGTCATCCCGCATGGCGAGGCCGACCTGACATAAATAACGCCGCAAACAGCTGCGGCTGTAGGTCAGTGTGCGAGGGAGCGGCAGCCACCGGCACGTGAGAGCCGCCCGGATATTCCGAAGGTTAATAAAAGGGCAAGCAGAGAGCCGGACTGTCTGGAAACACACCTGTGACATGTGGAGAGTCAGCTGAGGAGATCATGGGTGTGGTCAGACCAACCCCAACATTACTTACAGGCACGCGATGAACTTCACTGGAGACATTCCCCAGGAAATGAGTTGGTCTGATGAACCTGTGTTAATAACATCTAGAGTAGCTTTAGACCTCCTGAGGGGGGAAAACAAACGCTCTAATATGCTTGATTGTCATGGGAATGGCTCCTTGGTTCCTTTAATTTCCTTTTTTAGTCGGAGAGCTTCCTCGTCTCGCTTCACTCGGCCTCTTCCTGGTTGAGTTGTCTGCCGCGCAAAGGGCAGGGTATGGGCATGGACACGGGAATCGCTCCCGTCTCTTAATGGAGACGTCCTTGGGCCTGATAGGCCTCAGTGCAGCTATTATTATCGTTACATTCCAATCTCAACCCTCTGGCCTTTATGTCTCCTCTCATAAGGGAGTGAACTAGCTCTCTCTCTCTCTGACACACACAAACACGCACACACACACACAGACTACTCACGGCTTCAGGGGCATTGATGACGCCTGTGTTGTAGCCAAATTGCAGGGAGCCAATCACAGCTGTTCCCACACTCAACAGCAGCGGAAGGGTGATTTTCTGGAAAGGAACAGAGAGAGGAGAAAGATCAGCAAGTGGATCAAGGGATTCACAAGAACAAGACACACACACATTCAACATTGCATCATCCTTACAGTTGCACAACACATGTTTCTTGAATACAAAGAAAAGAAGACTTTCCTTCATGTATGTAAGCACATTGAACGAGGGAACTTAGGACCCTGGGGTCACAGGTAGGCTCCCTGTGAGGGGGGTCAGGCTAGACCCGAGGCCGCTGTATGTTATTGTCTGTTCTTCCTGCCTTTACGGGGGTCAGTTGATCATAGTTGTGTAATTGCAATAAAGTTCCGGGATTTAGAGAGATCTTCCTCATACCACAAAGGTAATCTGTGTACTTCCTCCTCTGCAGACACACAAAGACCAGCTTCAGGCACATGTCTGCTATTACTGTTCTATTTTCCCACCAGTTTCACATTCAGTATACTGGTTGAAGTTCACTACAGAAGGCTTCAACTTCAAATTTGCTCACATTCAAGTTGATATTTTTTATCATTATGCTTATATTTTGTGTGAATGTAACATGTAAACAGCATGATGAATTTAGTTAACATGATCTATACAAAAGTGAGTCTGAGCCCAACTACCACAGTGTCCTTGAGCAAGCGTTTGAGTCCCATTAAAAGTGATGGATTCTTTAAATAGTAGAGTTCAAGGTAAGATATCAAAGTTAATAAGTTCCACTAGTATTTGTATTAACTTTTCCTAAGCCTTCAGTAAATCTAGTCCCGTCCTATCTCAGTAAACCAGCGCCCCGCCCACCTCCATTGAGTTTAAACAAATAAATAAACAAAACCGGCCCCATCTGGTTTCATCCGTCTTTAGAAACGACATGAGAGGGTTACATGTGCCGCACCATCACAGTGCTGCAGGCTACTCCTAAATGCTTTGTTCACGGTGACACAGCAACACAAGGCCGCAAAACATTTGTGAAGTCCTGAAGGAAGGAGACGGAGATGTGGGAGGCGATCTGGGAGACGAGGGAAAGGAAGCAGCCGCTCCTGCTTATCCAGGCGAGGAGTTCCCATTTGTTCAAAGCTAAAAAATGGGAGCGGCTGAGAGACTCCTAAGCCCCGCCTCCAGGGACGTCTGAGCCAATAGGGGGGGTCGCAGTCACAGTCGCCTGGGGTCGTCCGGTCCATTAGAGGACACAGACGCATTTTTCTCAATTGCATGTTTATAAGTTCATCTGCTCGTAACCAAGTCGCAGCTGTCATTGATGTGAAACTCACAGGAAACCACACCAGGTTCCACTGAAATACGCTTAAGTGCTTACAAGGAAATGCTGTCTGTCCCTAAAGAGACATTACAGAATAAACTTCAAAGTGCTTATGCTCGATAAATGGAGTGAATTGTAGCTGATCACTGCATATAGATGCTTAAATTTAGTCGCAAATGGCTGGAACGGTGCAGCAAAGAGACACACACACACACACACAAAACGCATCATATAACCTCCTCAAAGAGCCACTCACACACACACACACACACACACACACCCTATCTAAACATCATCTTAAAGCCACAAAATGTGATTGTTCTCTCTCATGCATCCTGGTTTAACACAGGTCTCCACGCCAAAAGCTGTTATGTTTGCATATATAGGTTTGTGCCTGTTTACTTACACGGTGGCTTGCATCAGCCTGGCATCGCTCCCATTACCACCACACTGTTAATCTCTGGATATGAAAGCTTGGTAACAGCTAGAAAGTGGCTCAGGTTGGTGGTTGGAGGCTCAGAACTAATGTTGGTAATGACAGACAGTTCTGAGTTACGTTTGATCCCGTTTTCACCCCTTTATCATCAGGTTACGTGTGTAAAATAAGCTGCAGCTACCAGCGAGTGTGAGCTGCTATACAAACCAGCTGTTGGTTGTCGGTTAGCAGCCGTTTCTCATTCTGCTCGTGTAAAACATCTGTGCCTGTGTTTGAATCGATGCTCAGTGGTGCAGCTGCTTGGTGAATTGTCCTAAATAAACATTAAAGGCCTACATCTGTGTGTTCTCATTTGGCCCGAGCCCTTTATATTACAGTTTCTGCATCAGTGCCTGTTGTGTTGTGCTCCATTCGTGATGTAACCTCCCCCTTTTTTCTATTTTTTCTCCTCCTCTGCCATTTGTATACTTCATCGCCCGCCCTCATTTCCGACGAACCTGCATGCAAATATCTGCTGCTTTGCCTGCGAGGAATGAAACATGTGACACACTCGCAGCTCTGCAAGGAAGTTTCAGCTTAGTCACTATGAGGAGGCAGGGTTATCACACAGAGCTTCAGTTACCAAGGCACCAGCCGCTCTGTCTGCCTTTGTTTGGTAAACAGGAGCAACAGACAGCGTTGCCTGATGAAGAGGAGTCTTCATAAACACATGCTCCGATTTAATGGCTGTGGAGTAAACGGAAGCTCTACCATCTCACACACAGGCGCACACGCACATGCACACACACACACACACACAGTACAGTCAGCAACGATCCGATTGTCCTAACAAATGAAGTTGACTTCCTCGTAAAGGTTGATCATAAAAAGGAACCGGTGTGTTTCATGACAGAAGTGTCATTAAAACATGGAGGTTCTCTATAAAAAGGGAAACTACGATTAAATGTGTGTGTGTGGGTTGAGTGGAGCGAGACAGGGAGGAAAGTACTGCAGCTACTTTATAGCACACATATTAGGTCGGTGACTAATTTCAACCCTACTGCAACCCGACTGCAATAACGTCCTGGCCGGCTGCACAGCACAGATAAACGCTAGGATTAATATCTACCAGCCCTCAGCTCAGTTCTGTGGAAGAGGTCATGTCCCTCTTCAGGGTCAGGTTACACAATTCTAGAGAATCCAATACACACACCCACACGAATACACACTTCCCTCTCAGTGCCAGCTCTTTCCCTACTCATGTCTCATTGTAAGGCTCAAACAAAACACTTTCAACTTGTGTGATCACTTTTTTGGAGAAGCAGAGTTGCCATTTAATGTAGCACAGGACCAAGAACCAGTCAAGATGGTTCAGATCCATGTCAGTTAGAGGACGACGGACAGACGGACGGACGGCCTCCAGAGGTCTGAAACGGAGCTGGAACACCCAGACCTATTTCATTAAAACCTTACTAGGTCAACTGGGATGTCAGGTGCACGTGATGTCACAATAACCCCACAGAGACAAGCAAGGTCAGGAAGTTCAACCGTTCTCAACAAGTCCCACCTGCGATTAGTAAGAAGGATCAGTCCAGAGAGCACACAATGCTATTAATTCTCTCAGGAAAGTGAATTAAACATACATTCCTTGTTGCTTGTGGGCTCTAATTAAGCTCTTGCAGATTTCTCAGTAATGACCAATGCCTGAAGTAAAGTCTTATTATGCAGCATTGGAACGTGTCCGACAGCTACACCGTGCCAAAGTGAGAGGCAGTCACGCTGAAATGAAACGCACGTACAGCGATGCATTGAATGTATGTACAAAGCAGATGGGACGAGAAGGATCCGGAGCCAAATCTGAGCTGCCAAGTCCGCCTGGAACCAAATGGCGAGGGGCTCCTTCACGCGCTGCAGACCAGGTCAACTATAGGTTTGACCCCAATTAGCATTTGTCAATTTTCCAGGAAAACAACAGTAACTTAGTTGAGTTATCCAAGCCCCCCAAACAAAGCCTGCAGTGATTCAGAGTTAAGCTTTTTAAGAGGGGGAAGAATGTGAAGTAGATGTCACTGTTCTGATGGAGAAGCTGTGCGATTACGGTAAGTAAGAGCATAATTATTAAGACTATATAGCTGCAAAGGAAAGGGGGGGGGGGATTTAAAGGAATGCAAAATAGGAAAATCCCTGAGTTTGGACTCCTGCTTGAGTCAATACAGAGTAGCTCAACCTGGACTGAACCAATAGGATTGAGACCAACAGGACCACACCTGGGAGAAACAATATATGGGCACTATTAATTACACAACATCATTAGCATGTAAACACACCTCTCCATACTGAATAATTCACTGGAGATTTAATCTGGGTGAATTCATTTTTACACAAAGAAACGGGGAGAACGTCGCCATCGCTTGCTGAAGTCTCAACTCTACAAACCAGGTCTGAAAAAAAGGTTGTTAGATTGCTCATTACGCCCACACAGAAACCTTAACAACGCCGGAATCTACAAAACACAAGATGTTGCAACAGGCGTGGGAAGGAGCGGGTCAAGGCCGGCCTGTGGTTTGGCTACAGACGGCCTCGTTTTGGCCCAATTCCCTCGGTGGGCCTTAAACTCCCTCTATAATCTTAGACGGAGTGAACTCTTCCCATCACGTCCACAACAAATCCATCCAGCTGAAGGGAGCCGAGCCGAGGCAGCAGTGTGTGTGTGTGTGTGTGTGTGTGTTTGTGTAGGGTGGAAAAACAACATTTTAACAGGTGACTAGAGGAAATAAAGTAACTTAAAAGAGACGTTTTCTGTCCCAACACATGGAGTTTGGCAGCACTGTGCTATTCTACAGGGACTCATGACAAAGCCTGCCTCTCTGTCCCGTCTGTATACATAAGAGATTAGAGCCGCACCAGGATGGAGACGGACATATCAGACAACTGATAGGTGACGTTTACTTAACGAGCAATGAGCGTTATGACTTTTAACACAACATGTGAACCCAGATACGCTGCCTCTTCATTAGATTGACTTCAGCTTCATCTGTCACCCGTTTGTACATTTTTGAAATTATAGTGGTGTGAGATGGGAGACTTGAATGATGTCACAGTTGTAAATGAACATCATTGACGCATTAACAAACTACTGAGAATCCAGGATTCGGACAGGAGAGACCAAGTCCTGCTTTCATGGGCCACTAGCTCCAGATCAAGATGAGGATACTGAACAACCATTGACCTTATTGGTAAGACAAAAATAAGCCATTTGAAAGCGGATTTTAAATTCAATAATCACCGTAGTCCATAACACAATAATACACAACCAACACTAAATCTGTCCCCAAAAGCACCCAGCAGACTGTGTGCTTTGGTTCAAACATTACCAGGTTATTATGGCACATTTTCTCCGCATTTACGCCTACTACGTAATACCTCTACGTGTGGAGGCGCACATAATATCAATATCCACTCACAATGACGTAAACGGAAGTGGCTATGTAAAACAGTGCTTCAACACATCAGTGTATAGGAGTTTGGTTGGAGTAAGAGTAGTTTGACTATTTATGGGAAAGCAAACGCACCACAAAGAGCCACTGTGGGGCCGTTTGGTCAATGCGGAATAGAACTCAGTGGGCACATCAGTGCTGTGAGACGGATCGCAAAGTACCAACATAAAGTTATTACATCAGTTTGATTCAATTAATTCGAGCTACTGGCACATTAGAAGTCATTACTTGAACCCAATGGCGCAATAGGAAGACAAAACACACACACACACACACACACATCTAGCAGCATCACAGATCACGCGTGTGTGTGTGTGTTCGTCATGGCACATGTGGAAGAGCCTCATGGCTAAAAATATTTCGAACCCACTGAACTCGTTGAGTCCTGGGCACACACTGGGTCACACACACCGGCACTCTCACACTCTCTCTCTCTCTCTCACACACACACACACACACACAAATGCCACAGGACCGGTCTGACAGGGTAGCATTCTGTAGTTACGCGTCACATTTGTGTTATTACCTTTCCTGAATCCATGGCGTCGCTGTGTTGGGGCAGCGCTGTCCGCCTTTTCTCCCTCTGGTGTCTTCTTCTTTCTTTGTTGATGTTAGAGAAGAAGATGAAGATAACGGAAAAATGTCCTTGTTGTGACTCTTTTGTTTCAGAAACCAGTACTTTAGGAGGAGATGCGCCGGTTGAGAGGACTTGAAGAAAGTAGTGGTAAAGAAAGTTTTTCTCTCGTCTTTGTTTGTTATTAGCTCTCTCTCTTCTTAACGCAAAGCTCCCGCACTGTTCAGGTGCATAGGAGATGTGTGTTTGGATGAAGATTCGCTCTAAGAGCTCTGTTAGCCGGGTGAGGTTGCTTTATGCTGTGGCGTTTACGCAATCCGGGGTGTGACGCCGGGGAGGCCCGTCTCCTAGCTCAGCCAATAAGATAGGCCTATTCTCTCGGCTCAGCCAATCGGTGAGGCTCGTCTCCTGGTTAAGAGATGCCCGTTACCGACCGCAGCCAATCAGAGCGCAGGATGCTGAGCCAGTCTACCAGAGAGACGCTAGATGGCTGAACACGACGAGCTGCACGTTCGCACAAGAAGTGAAATAACCTACGATCAAAGAGACAAGACGACCGATCTGTTCTGTCTACACTCTAATGCCCTCCGCCGTGACGTAAAGGTGTCACTTGCTGGAGAAAAAGTAGCAAATTAGGAAACACAAAGTTGCCTGTGAGTTGCCAGTGATAAAGTGTCCAGTGCTGGACAACACAGCGACTTAAAGCAACAACGAAGACGTCATCACACTCTAACGTGTGTAGATGACTGAAGTATGATACATTCTAGACAAATATGAATCTTTATCACAAGTTTATCTCACTTTATCTGGCTTCCCCCAGTACCGATGCCAAATTGCCTCCAACCAAATGATCACCAATCTTCCAGCTATCTTTGGCTCTTTGGCGTAGACACTGGAATTTTTCCAACTTTCCTTCAATCTAAAAGAAAAATGCATGAGCAGATCGACAAAGAATATGAGACATTTACTTAGTTTGAGTAAAAAGAATGTCTCAAACAAATAAGCTTAGCACATCAACTATATAAAATAATATGTAAAGCTTAGAAAGTTCACAAAAAGACAAGTTTAATCAGTCAATCTACTTAGAATCTTACATTTTCTTGTAAACTGCCAAAACTCCCAAAAGTAATTTAAAACGTCCAGGTTTGGGCTGCAAGTACTTGTGTTTTAAAAAAACTTAAGAACAATTCACGGTAATGTGTGATCATATAGTAAAGATTTCATTGATTTTTTTACATTGGATGCCATATTCTTTATTATTATATTATTATGACATAGTGGTAACGTTTTGAAATGCAAAAGTCGCTCCATATACTGTACTTTCCCAACTTCACTTGACAACATGACCCCAATTCAACCCCTCCACTATGATCCTGGGTGTTTATTATGTAACGCCCAAAGAAGAAATTTAAAAAATGAAAATAGTGCACTGTCTTTTGTTTGGGATAGTGGGGTGTTGTCACGTCTGATGGTATGTAAAAAGAAAGGTAAGAAAATAATTGTTGCATACCAAAGGGGAAATGCACGTGTTTTCATAAAAGAGGGGGGATGAGGGGGGAGGGGGTCCATCTCTGCCTTTGAGAGCTTGTGAAAACAATAACAGGCAGATAATAAAGCCAAGTCTAGTTTCTGCTCGAGGCACACAGACATCTTCAAGTTATCCTATGGACGGTCCCAGTGTAGCATCAGCTGTAATCCTTATCTTCTAACATATTTATGTATTAAACACTAAATATTCCATTATAAGAATGGAACAGGGCAGTAAAACCATATTAGAATGTAGTAAAAGGAAGTAAATCTACAATAAGAAACTAACCATTTTCTCCTCTTAACCACTTCCTCTGCAGGTCCACTCCATCCAAGACATGTGAAGAGACCGAGCCAGCATCGTCACATGACACACGATGCACATACCCGTTGTTACAAGTGGTGGTGGGTTGGTCTCCTGTAAAAGCACAGCAGAAAAGAAAATAATCAAAATTACAGAATGGGAGAGACAGTCTGCATTCATACAGCAGCAGTCAATGAATAAACGGGAAGAACTGACATATTATGGAACAATATCTTTGTCTTTGGTCTGACATGCGAATCCTTTGAAAGCTTATGAAAACAATAACAAACATTTATGAGGAACAAAGACTTGGGTGGATGCTCTGAAGGGTGGTATTGTGCACTAAATCAAACATTCAGGATGCCAGTTGCAAGGAGTTCAAGTTTTGTCCTGTTGTCTGATGCTTGTTCAAGGCTTAACACTGCACAAAACTGCAAGGAATCATGGGGTAGAAAGTTACGGTTTGTTGGACTCAAACAAAGTGCAGCAGCAGAGCCATAGAGACTTGCCACCCCCCTTTAACTCGGTGTTTCACTTTGACAGTGGCACATTTACAAAGTCCTTAGCTCTTGTTGTATCTGGATCTAGAACCAGACTTAGGGACAGAGGACCAAAGATTTGTTAACTTTGGTGTGCAACAGCAAAATTGTGGTTTGTATGAGTTTTTTTAAAAAGCTCTTCCAATAAACCAATAGCAGAAGATTATGAATAGCTGGTGTTAAGTCCATCTACCGGCCAAAAATTGAATAATGGGCCTCCAATTGTCATTTAATTTTATATTCTATCCTACACTAACAATGAAGACAACACTGTTGCTGACGCATGCCAATTTCCCAAGCACCCGGTAGATCCACTACTCAAAGCCTGGACTCATTTTCAGCAAAGTCAAGCACCAGCTCAGGTTCTCCTTTTCACTGTGAGGCCCTGTAAGACCCATGAGCCTGTGCACTTGTGCACGTAGGCAAAGCCAGTACACAATTCACCAGAGCTGATGTCCATCGGCAGCCTTTGTCCTGCCAGAGCTCTTCTCAGGACATGCCTTTCACAAAGCTGGGACTGGGACACTGACTTTGCCCACTTTTCACAGACTACTGGATTTGGCTGTGATAACCATGACAACTTACCCTTTTCCATGCAAACTCCTGTGTGCATCTTCCTTATGCCTGTCTGCAAGCTCCATCGATAATTGGGCAATACATGTTCATACTCCTTTCACACAGTTACAAGGCAAACTGATAACAATAACATCCAAAGATCAATGTCTTTGTAAGAAAGAAAACACTGAGTGGGTTCTCGACTTCACTGGAGTTGTAACTAAAGGACTGTCAGAGCTGGAATAGGAGACACTCACACACACCTGTAGCTGCCAAACATGAAGGCCAGATAATCATGTCACAAACACTAGAGGACTTGTCTGTTCATTTACTCCCCTGCTGCTATGTGTTGCTAGGCAAGGTGCTTAGGCAGAAGGCAGATATTTTAACCAGTAAGTAGCATTTTGTTGTGCAACATTTTATCTGTCAGACGGTCCGATCATGGCGTCTCACTGCTGTTTCTCTCATTTGTAACTTTATAAGATTGGCAGATAAAATAGTGATAAGATTTTCCAATACAAATCTTATCTAATCTTCTAACCAACACATACTAACAATTCTTCACTGACCTCATTCGACCAGGCTACATAGAGCTGAAAATGGATTCAGTCTATGAGCAGCTAAGCAAAAACAGGAAGCATCTCCCGCCAACCACCTGCCTGACGCACGTGGTATCGTCACTGTGCCTTTCCACGAACCCAGCACGCCGACGCAATAGACAATCCCAAGAGTCTGGGCTTGGATTTATAAAAAATGTTTTGTTTCTTATTTTACACAGACTGGGCTGTGGTCCTACTAAATACAAACACATCAAAGGCCATCTTTCATCATGGGGTCGTGGAAGTGCATCACTGCTGCTTGTTGTTCTTGTCACTGGGCAAGCTAAGATTTCTTATGAGATTAGACCTACTGGAGATAAATTTTGGGGTTTCAAGTTCGAGTTTACTGTCATATTGATTTGTGTGAGATGTGAAAATCGCCCACTAAGATTATTAAGTAATTTAACCACACATTTACTATATACAATACAGTGCTCTGGGGTGATGGGGTGAAGAAAGAGAGAAAATAATGAGAGAAGGTAGAGAAAATACAATAAAGCATATATTAAATACATCGAAATAATGTTTATGCACAGTGTTCTAGGAAAACATTGCGATTCCATGACTGATGTGTTTTCCTGTATACTAGATGTACAAAAGCTATGACATGTGCAACAGAGATTCCTATGAGACACAAGTACGTTAGACATCCTTCTGTTATTTCCATCATGGCCAATTACCACTCAATGGAAAACTGTGCACAAGAATAAACAATATTTGAATCCTTATCCATCTGGATTACATCTGGTTGTTGATTAAATTACATTTGCCAGGGGGGTCCAATATCTTCCTTTACTCAGGCCAAACATCTCTGACTGCAGTGAACACAGACGCCTTGTGACAGACCGCTGACCCTGCTGTGGCTCTTGTTTTCCCTCGGTGATGAAGAGTTATGGATGTAGTTTCCCCTTGTTGGACGTTTCTCCTTGGTTGGCAACTATCTTAGCTGGTCAACCAAGGTCATAGGCTGATCTGTCATTCATTTTGCAGACAAGAACAAAGACAAACTGCGATTCTTTGTAAAAACAAAGACAGACTTGCTGTGAAAGACAGTTTACAGAGTCCCTGCAGTAGCTTCAGACCCAGCTCAGCAAGACAAAAATGAACCACAACCTCATCAATCATTGTAACAATGACAGATCCTGCTTCTCACATATTTTTCACATATATAATAAATCTGTAACCACTTCCTTTTCCATGGTCTGTCACCTGAACCGAGTCAAATATGGGTCACACACAACTGCAGCGTCAACCAGTCAGACCAAATAACAACCGGCTCACACTGCCCATCATGCAGGTGTGTCTCAGTGTGGCTTTCATTCACGGTCCCCTGAGGTCTGAAACCAGAGCTGCCACCCAGCCAGGCAGGCAGGTCTAACATTGGGACATCGATTGACCTATTCCCTGTGGTGCCATGCTTATCAGTCAGCTGATAAACTGCTCTGAATATAGACACAAAGTCACTCACTCCTGTTGAAACATCCAATATCAGTGACTGTTCTAAAGATAAACTTGTTGCCTGTATTGCCTGGTGTCATAGGGCTTTTTGGCAACACAATAAACTGTATCTACAGTCAACAGGAGAATAAAATTGGAGTTTAGGATTGTCTGCTGGGTTTACCTTTGCACAATGCATTCCACTGCTTTGTCTAATCCAGGACGTATGGGCTATACTGAAACTAACAGAAAAATAAAGATATAACCAAGGCAACATGCAAGAGAAGGTCTGAGTCCTGGTCATGCAAATTGTGGGATATTTTATTTCACTGTGTTCACAAAGACAATACCTCATTGGTCTTCGCTAATCTTGTTCTTATTTTTATGTAGTCAATCTAACACGTTCAATCCCGGTTGACATACTATTGTGTCGTCTACTGCTGATGGTGATTGCTCACCCTTTACCCAGTGACCTCTGCTCCTGCACAGCCTGACAACACCAACGTGCTTTCACAGCTTTTTGAGTTAAAAAAAATAAGAAAAAGATTCTTCGCAAACGCTCCCTTTAATCCTCTACTCTTCCCAGTTGCTCCATACAATTGCAGCTCTGTTGTGGGGAGTTCAAATCTGAATCCCTCTCAAGTGCTTATGACCGTGACCCTCTCCCAACAATCCCTCCCAGCAGCCTTGGAGCTAATGCAGGATAAAACTGAATGTTACTGTTCGGAAATTGATAACAAGGTGCAAAAGGCCAAACAGGTTATTCTGCACATTAAAATGACTCCTAGAGAAAGTGGTGTGATTTGAGTGGAAGTGTGTGTGTGTGTGTGTGTGTGTGTGTATGTGTGTGTGTGTGTGTGTGTGTGTGTGTGTGTGTGTGTGTGTGTGTGTGTGTGTGTGTGTGTGTGTGTGTGTGTGTGTGTGTGTGTGTGTATGTATGTGTGAGGTGTGCTTTTCAAGTCAATTCATGTCTGCTTTGCTGGTTTGTTTTTTTGTTGGTGTTATTCACGTTTACCGGATTAATACGCAACATGTTACATAAGCGATGTAGACTTCCGAAATGCAGGAAAACAGTTTAAGCTCCCATTCAACCAACGTGTGTGAGCAGATCATGCCTACACTGTTCAGGCCAAGTTGTTAGTTTACATGAAAGCCAACCCGATTAGATCAGCGACAGCAATTGCACGCACCTCATCTCTGAATATGATTTTGATCATTTGTGCTAAAGTCATTGCTTATGACATAATAGGGTTTTGCACAGGGATCACTTATCCACTAAATGGTCAGGTGATCTCCCAGTGGTTTCTCATGCCAACATGAAACCTGGCAGTGCGTTTTGGAGAGCTTCCTGATCTGATATTCAACAAAGAACTGAAACTTGTTTTACAGACAAGGGTGCACAAAAGTTGTGGCTACAAAATAAATTGTCAACATCAAAACTTTATAATATTATTATTTATATTATATAATATTTAGTTATACTGCAATTTGTTTTTATTGAAGCAAACATTTTACATGACATTTCGCATACAATCATAGGATATTTTGGAGATCATTTTTTTATACAGAAAGAGGGGGAAGAGAAGAGAGAGAGAAAGATAGAGAAGGAAGGTTGTATTATTATTACTATTGTTGTTGTTAAACTTTTGCATAGACCCTGAGGTAGAATACAATTAGATTGAAATTGAAATGATGTCATAGGGTAAATACAGTTTTTACAAGATGATGTCAAACAGCTATGTAGGCTAGTACAAATCGCATCATAGGCTGTGGTAAAGAGAAGGAGGGAAGAGAGAAACACAAAAAAACAGAGGGGACAGCCCACCCCGAAACCCAACCCAACCCAGCAGACACACAACCCCGTCCTGGCCCGCCTGGGATGTAAAATCAAATGAAAAAATCAAAAGGAACTTTTCAGTGTTCTGGTAATCAGTCACTGGTCTGGCATAGTCTGTAGATCTGTGAAGTAAGAGAGAAATGGTTGCCATCTCTGATAGAACTTATCAGTGTGGCCCCTCATAGGTTCAGGATGGGCCCATGCACTCACTTCCTTCCTTCCAAATTTCCCAGTTAATTTGATGCATTTAATGTGGATTTTCTTCAACGATACAATCCACACATCACTAGCAACATCTGTCAACACTCCTGTGCGTTGAATTTATGAATGGCAATAATGATGATGACAGACTGAGATGATGAAACCCTCTGGATCATGTGACATCTTCCTTGCAGTAAAAAGTAGAATGACTGTCTCTATACTGTACAAATGCTCTTCTAACTTCCTTCTTTCATTGTCAATGTTTTGGACCATTAAGAGCTGTCAGGAAGTGAAGAGAAATCTTGCACTCAGTTATTCCAAGACTTTAACCATTATATGAAGACAAAGACCTTCTCTGTGTTCAAGAAATACGAGATTAGCAGACTTTGGAGTAAACAAATACAGAAACAATGCCCATGTGTTTCCTCGTAAATATGTCCATCAGTTCACCCTGGATTTCTTTCGAAAGACGAATTTCAGCGACTGATAGGAACAGTTTAAATAATAAGTACAAGTACTCAGATGCTCTATGGAAGTAGACCACGCCACATATGGTTGGTTCTGACTTTTATTTCACTGGCAATTTTCTATTTTGAACATGTTTTCTGTAAGCATTTTATCATTTAACATCCCAAACAGTAGCATAGGAAACCACACCATCAAGGAGGAGAAGTGATGCCAGCATTTCTTTCAGGAACATTGTAATACAGGACACAAGGTCAGATTGGAGAGGAATTTTGCTGGACTGCTGCTTATCAGTATACATGTATCTTTATTATGGACAATGTTATATAAATTAATCAATGCTTTGTAATTTTAAAAGTTTTAGAAACAATCCCAGATCTCTGAACTACACAGCAAAAGTTCAAGGTTATTGCATAAGACTTTATTCAGGAGGCCTTGTGACTATGAACAAAAACAGCACAGTCAAACAGACTCTGAACTGTTAAAAATATGTGTTTGTGTCATTTGAAAAGATATTTAAGTGTAAAAACGAAGACCTCATCTATGACTTCTTATCTAAATGCCCGAGTTGCGATTTGCACCGAGGCAGAATCATTTGGTTGAATGAGATTCAGCCGAAGTGACACATGGCGTGGTGAAATTAACATGCATGCATAGACATAGAACAGATCGTTTATGCCAACATTCTCCAAGGCAACAGACAACAGTGTGGAGCAGTATGCCAAAACACATGGTACCAAGCATTTACACAAGCTGGCGCGTTAACGCTAGTGTTGGTCCAACTCTGGTCACGAAAGGTTTCTCAATCCTTTTCATTTCCCTTCAGCTACTGTGCAGCCTGACAGGTTGTGAAACTGGGAGATAAAGCACAGCAGCTAACAAAAGAACAAGACAAAGTGTCTAACACAACCAAACAAGCCTATCAAATCTATCATTTTTAACTCTTTTCCAGATGGATTTCTTGCCCCAAATATCTATCCCCAGGAGAAATTTCTGTCACTCAAGTTTTTCAACCATCAACTTTTCAGTCGAGAACAAATGAACCTGTTAACTAAGAAGGTCAGTTGAGATTTAGGTACAGTTTTGCAAGTCGTTGGCTTACAAAGTTACTGAGGAGGAGTTAATGCACCTGGTTTGAAGATGTGGACGGTCGCACATACTGAAATGTGCTACTGTACATGTGGGCCAAAGGTAGATACCCAAAAAAACGTCTGCAAAACTAGCAGAAAACTCTTACAACTATGTAATGTGTGATCTTCAAGCCAGTAACGGTTTCATCGATTCCAGGTGGTAGTACAGTGTAGTGCCTTGCTATGCCTTGATTCATGATACTGAGACCCTTTTCTAGAAACAGTTTTTATTGGAAAGTTTAATACTGAGATCAGTTTCGACTTGTTTAAGAAAAAACATTTCATAGGACTCAAGAACAGGTAAAACAACGTGTTAGGAAATCTACTAATAAGCAAAGCCACCAGGTTTCCTTTCATTACAGATGCTTATGTTGATGTCTCACCAAACCATTATTGAGACAAACTCCACACTGAATTGAAACATACTGACCGTCTTGGATTTTGTTTTCACAGTAAAGAGTTAGTTCAGTATTCATTTTCCTATGAGCAGATGCAATTTTTGAAGACCTTAGTACTTGTTTCAAGTCAGCCCATGGACCCAGTAGCATTCCTCTAGGCTCTGTAGTACAGACCAGAAAATAACCAGAGTGACTGGTGTTGTAGAACCCCAGCACAGATTCCATTTGTATTCTCTCCATCTCGCCTCATCTGTCTTCACAAACTCACCTACATCCAACAAGGCCTTGATTCACTGAAACTGGCTATGTCAGTCTGCCCGGTGCCCAAGCAGAAACTCAGTTGACCAGGCAGCAGGCAAGAGGCCAAAGACCGCTGCAGCTCCCAACTAAATCGCTGACACACTCCTTTCCTTTCTGTGTAGGGCTTACAAAGGCTACACCCCTGGTGCCAGAGGGCCCCTAAGTCTGACCCGATTAAAATGCCCATGAGGAGCTGGAGTGGAGGGAGTTTTGGGTAGAGCTGAATTAATTCCACAATAATTAAATGGCCAGAAACAAAGGAGGGTAGTATGAAAAATTTGACTTTAATGTAAATGTTTGGTGGTAAACTTTCCCATGACCCTGCTGCTATTGTGTGACTTACAACACCATAAGTTATGGACGAAGTTGTGTGGTTAAGGCAACTGAAATTCTGTATTCTTCTGTGAATCTATCTGGTGAGCTCAGATGTAATAAAGTAGATCAGGGAGTCAGCTGTCTTGATGAAGTTAATTTGTAGGCATCAGTAAAAGAAATGTGTTCTATAGAGCACCCACTAGTGTCAATGTAATGCATGTGATGTAGACCTGCTAGCAGCCCCAAGCAATTTAGAGTCTTTGAAATGAACCCCAAACTGGTCATGTCTGGAATGTCTGCTTTGTTGCATAATAATTGATTTTATTGCAAAGATATTTCCTGGAAAATATCTATTCTCTAAATATTTTTCTATATAACTGAACACTACGAATTCATAAATAAATATTAATACGCCTTTCAGATGCCTGTAAGTAAAAAGCCCTTTTTTTAAAGGGTCTTTATTTTTAACACCATCAAAATCTGTTTTTAAATGGCTCATCTACTACTGGGTCCCCTGACCACTATGGAGGCCCTAGGCTGCTGCTTAATAAAATGTAGTGCTGGTACCAAACAAGTACCAAAGCTGGAAAAGGTCAAAGTTAGAATGTTATAAAGTGAAAGTTCAGATGTGAGTAGAGTGGAGAAAGGAGAGAAAATGGTGATTTTATATTTTATATAAGAGACTTGTACAATGTAACAGTCGCCCAGTAGTGAACTGGAGTGGAACATTATCATGATTTGTCTACCAAAGCAGTCCTAGTGGCAGCAGTAACGTCATCATGGAGTTAAAGACGGAGGCTGGCTTCATAAAGAGGGAGCACAGAGCACATTCTGATTCAGAAAGTGAACCCAGCTCTGGCCGTCTTTGTCATTATGTCCAATTAGGAAAATGTCAGTCGCACTGATCCCTCACAAACCATGGAAAATAAAAAGCCAGGCTGTCACGCGGCATTGGGGATGTGTTGGGGTATTTGCTTAAAACTATTGGAGCATCTCTTTGGTCTGAGGCCCATAATCTATGAGCCACTGTAAGGCAGATAATGTCTATTGATTCATCGTCACATGACAAACAACAATCCAGTTCATTTGTGATTTTCTTTACCTGAAACATATCCATCTGAAAGAAAATATTGACATCTAAAATATTTAAAGTCACATGATTGCATGATTTACAAGGTAAAGAGCCGAGCGTTGTGTAAATGTAGGTGCAGCTCACAAAGGAAACTGCACCTCCAGGTGTCCAGCTATTCTTTTATGATGATGATGCATTATGAAAACATAACAAGTGAGGTAGGGCAGCTGCAGCAGCCAGTTTATTCAGGCTGTTGCTGGTTCTGCCAAACTCACAGACATGTGAGATTGACAAGTCAAAGACTCTGGCTCTGTTTTTGTCTCACACCCTCTATGCCCGACTCCCACTCTCCCACTCTCTCACTCTCTCACTCTCTCACTCTCTCTCTCTCTCTCTCTCTCTCTCTCTCTCCCTCTCTCTCTCTCTCTCTCTCTCTCTCCCTAACCGAGTCCCTGTTGCTCCTCTGTCTGCCAAGTCATTAATCCAGCGACGTGGCCCAAGGGACTGGTCTCTCTCTCTCTCTCTCTCTCTCTCTCTCTCTCTCTCTCTCTCTCTCTCTCTCTCTCTCTCTCTCTCTCTCTCTCTCTCTCTCTCTCTCTCTCTCTCTCTCTCTCTCTCTCTCTCTCTCTCTCTCTCTCTCTCTCTCTCTCTCTCTCTCTCTCTCTCTCTCTCTCTCTCTCTCTATAAATGGCTAAGAAACTAGACAATATAGCAACTGGATATGAAGTCTATGAGTTGTTATAGGAATTAGATTATTGTTGCCAGTAGCATTTGCATGAATGAACCTGCCAAGACTAGACAGTGTAGAATAAAAGCCTTGAACATCATCCTCCCAATACTTTCCACAACTGTACGTCTATCCTCCTACTACTATTGTAGATGTCACAACTGACACACCCACACACACACACCATCACAACACTCTTAATTTAACTTTTTCTTTCCAATCTTCACCGTGGCTAGCAAGGTTGCGTAATTGCTTCTACTGTATATGCAACTGTTTGAGCAATATGTGTGATGCAACTACAAGAAATATGAAAGCATTAACCTCTCAATCTTACACACACACACACTTTGAACAAAGGAGGGATGTTTCCTGGTCAAGAAAGAGTTAAGATTATCCTCGACAACACAACTACATATGTTGTTTATTGATACAGGTTAATAAGACCCATGTGTGCCTTCCCAATTTCCTAAAAAAAAGAAAAGACATTTTGCGGTTTGCGGGGGAGGGAGTCAGGGTATACAAGCGCAACATGGGAGAGCAGGATTTATGGACTAATTCTGAGCAGTTGTAGATTTCGACATGACAACCCAACTCTGTTCCTCGTTCCATTGCTTGATTCATCTTTATGAATCATATTGTGTTCCTATGTTTACGCCTCCTTCAAATTCAGTGTGGCTCAAGTAGCAATGATGCAACGCCAAGACCCACTCTTTTCACTCGTGTGTAGGGGGTGTGGCTTATACTTTAGGCTGGCCAGCATGTAGTCCTGCCCAGACCTAGTTTGCCTTTAAGGCTTCTTGGTTTACTTTGAATCATTCCTTCTATTCGGCTCAGCTCATTTTGATTCAGTTCAAGTCAGTTGCTTTACTGATCCGACATCTTTTGAAATCATAGTGACTTCATAAAGTTGATTATTGCTTTATCTCCTGTGTCCCTTGCTCTTCTATTAGGTGTTCATAGTAGACGTGCACAGTTACTCATGCACAATCTCATACTTTCTGTATGAGTCATTGATGGAAACTGCAGCCTTTTTTTTCACATTCTCCGTCATCACACTTCTGTAAATCACCCATGCTGGCTGACTGGAAATAGAAGGTGGTGTGCGTGCCGCTCTGCATGCAGCAGGCACTCGGCAACCACCTCACCACAGCTGGGTCGAGGAGCCAGGAGACAGGAGGAGCTTGTGTGTTACCGGTGTTACAGCTGGTTTCAGCCACCAGAAAGTCAAGTTGATCATTTTAAACAGTACGATCAGGTTTCTAACAAACAAATCCAGCATGCTCACAATACAAAGATGATCTCATGCACCGTCCACATTGTTCCTGTTGAGTCACCTTAGGTAACGAAATGAAACATACACAACACACTCATTAAAGATATTCAAGAAGTAAAGAGAGCATTAGAATGTGCAGACACACCCTCAATTAAATCTTAACTTGACTTCTAATATGTTTGGCATGTTTGGCGTTTGATCTACAAAAGGGATGCTGCACTTATTTAATGGGCCCTTGTGAGATTATTGTTTATAGATTACATGCCAAAAGTTAAATATCTATTTACAGGAACAGAAACAGTCAGGGTGGACGAGGGAGGAGTGGAGATCAAACCACCTGAGCACTGAGAAGGTGGACACACTCTAAACTGTTGCTTAAACATACTGTATATCGAAATGAAGGAAACATATGGTTTGAGACTACAGGGGTTGATAATTCGACAGGGTTCAGATGGACTTTGCCCTTCTCCTGCTTGCACCACTTAGGCGTGGCATTGTTCTCAATACATACCAGGAAAAATGTTTGTAATCGTGATTCAACCACATTATGGTGTACAGGATGTCTGTCATCTGTGATGTCTCTCTAATTTCTCAGAAAGGGGATGTGTGCTGGGGCTGAATCAGACTAAATATCCTTCCTCACAATATCAATCCCTGTTGGGCAAACATTGAGTGAGACAAACTACGCAACAATGAAGAGAAAATGAGTGATTCTTGAACTAATAAGCAAACTTTGATCCTAGAGACCACTGTTTAGTCATTCCCATGCTCTTTCACACACAAAAAACTTCCAAAAACCATCAAGGTGGAGGCTTGATTCTCTTTGAAGCATAAAACAGCAAACATAACAGGCCTTGCCTTAGAGGAAGCCCCCACACACACACCACAGCCTTTGACTGAAGGGATTTCATTGTTTCGGGGGAACAATGCAATATAAAAGCTATTTTGAACCCAAAACTACCCCTGATGATGACATCTCCACAAAAGCTAAAAGGATTCTAAAATCATTTCAGTTTTTCTCTACTTTTATTGTATGTGAGCTAAGGGGTGGAACCCATAAAAATATATTTTAAATGGCTAAACATGCTAGTAAATGGAATTCTTTTAAACGTTGCTTTGAATGCCAAAGCGTTCTTCTTGCAAAACTAACAATACAGGCTGGATTTTAGAGTCCTTGAGTCCTCTTGATTATAATCCAATATTTGAATCACTCTTTGTATAATCAGTGTTATTGAATGTCTGTTGGTTTCTTGCTTGTCTTTATTATTTTGTTCTGTACATTTTTATCAGAATAACTGTTCAGTCAGTGCTGGGACGAAGGATGTGGCCGTTGGTAGATAGGTAATAGAATGGCCCCCTCTAGTGGAGCACAGTCTATAAAATGATTTACAGATGATTTTAAGAGAATAGGTTTTAAACTGACCTCTTATGTAAACTAACTTAGAAATGTTGAATAGATTTACACAAATCCGAACTTGTTACTTGCACAACCCTTCACCACTACATTTAAACAGTGGATCTACTCGGCAGAATGGGAGCCCACATACATATTTTATGAAGCTTCTCATGTATAATCTGCACACATCTAGCCTGTGATATTATGTAAATGTCACTAGGCAGGTGTTCGTTCCAGACCAGCTGAGAGGCAATTGTGTCCGGCGTTACTTTTCAGAGGCGATATGAGCTACAGAGCATTAATATCAGGCAGTTTGCCTGGCTGGGAGCCCATAACAGGTCTACAGGGATTAACCAAATTACTGGAATGATACTGTGTTCGTGCTGCTGCTGCAACTGGGGTATCAAGGGAGCTATGAAAGACCAGATAATTAACTCAAGGGCCAACCAAATAAGTCATATTCTGATAAATTATTCAGTATTTTCAGGCAGATGAATGCACTACCATCTCATCTTGCAGGCAACACAATAGCGACTCCCTACAACATGAGCAATTCATCGCTGTCAATTTTACTACCATGCTGGGTCATTTTCATATACATTAAGGATTCAAAGCTTGTACATGTTTGTCTTGCCCATTTTGAAGACTGATGTGAATTGAAGGGTTAGTGTAAGACAGAAAAAAAAACATTAAATTGTAATTAATCTAATATGGGCAAGAAAAGATGCAGAACCCCACATCCCTTATGTGGTGTGAATTGGAAGTATTGAGATTATAGATTACCTTTTAATTGATAAGTGAATCTAGTCAGTGATTCTTTACATTATGTTTTATAACACAACCTCATAATTAATCAGTTAAGGTTAATATTCAGAGTTCCATATTTCTACTAATGTGATGACACTGCAAAAACTTCCAATTCCCAATATCATAAACATTTCTGTCCTACTGGTTGGTATGTTTTTTAGGACTACTATGGACTTTTTTGATGGTGAATCACTTGATATGAAGTACAAACACTAAAGTTAGGCTACAACAGAGCTGTTTGCTTGATAGTTTTGTGTACCTGGAATGACAAATCAACACAGAGGCTTCAGTCCCTTTAAGGCTGAGTGACTTAATTCTTGGGGAAGTGTCCCACTGCAGAGGTTGGGCTCAGGCCTTTGACCTGCTCAATAGTCCTTGAACAGAAGATAAATCCCCGGCTGCTACATTGGTGGTGCGTTGAGGGGTGGATCCTGGCCTATGGCTTCTCTGGAGGAGAGAAGTGTAACGGCAGATTTGAACTGAAACCTTTAAGAATTACATTATGATACACCCTTCTTTCTGTAGTGACCTGAAGCAACCCTGGCTCCCTTTGTTTCTTTAAGTGTCATTTGCATTTGTCCCAATGAACGCATTCACTGAGGTTGTGAGGGCTGAATTTGCTAAATGCTTGCAGGATTCAATTTCATTGCCTTTGTTCATCTCTTTATAAAACAAAAAAAGCCTTCATAGAGATGTTTTCTCATAATCAATGTCGCAGCGTACGAAATTGGTGGTGTATCCCTTTAAATTTCCTTTGTTACCATGGAGATCGTGACAGCGGTCGCGACTTGACAGGCGCGTGGAACAAGAGACAAGAGGAGGGGATGGAGGTATTGGGACGTCCTGGAAGGGGTGTGGTCATCGCCCGTACTGTCCGCCCATTGGTGAGGACGGCGTCACGTGGCCATTTTGGAATGCCGTCCTGAGCTCGCGCTTGTCTGCTCGGGAGCTTGAGAGTCGATTTAGCCAACATCCAGAAATGGTGTAGAATAACAAGAAAAACACCGAGGCAGAGCGGCCGGAAAGAGGAGAATTCCCGAGGCTTTCACGACGAGGGTATGGAGACTCCACACTTGTTTCTCTACGGCGGGTAACGAAGGCCTGTCAGTGTGTGTCGGAACGCGTGAGGTCGGCCGAGCAAGCTAACGTAAAAACCCCGCGAGCCCCGGGACGACAGCAGCGACAGCAAAACAGCAACAGCTTCTATTAGCTTGCTTGCTAACGTTGTCAATAGTTAGCAGCAAAGTGTCGCCTAGATACCATCAGATAGTTAAGTAAACATGCAGATGGTGAACGATCTCAATCGAAAGACCTCTGCTAGTTTTTCGTGTTGTTTCAAATGAAAATAATCGCATTAGTTGATATCAACGAGCTATGGAAGGAAGTTATATATGGAACAACTCGACGTCTGTGTGTTATTACAAGCTTATTGACGATATAGGTTGTAGGTTTTTATTTGAGTGAGTATTTTGAAGTTGACTGCTCGTTTTTGTGACACTGAAACATTGTCTCATTGGTCGTGACCTTTGCACGGAGGAGGAGCGAGTTATTTCGGCCGTCAGACTCGGCTGTACTCTGCGGTCGTGGCCTCCCTGTGACATAAATGTGGTCTAAATAGCATTAGATGCCATTAAACGGAACAAGCCTCCAAAAGGTTTATTCACACGTGTGTTTATCTGTGTTGTTACAGGGAGTGCATCTCCCGAGGTTGACTAGTCACCCTGAACTCTCAAGAGGCTCAGATCATGACCAGCAATGAGTTTATTTACAGATTTAAAAGACATTTGGGGGTTAATTGTTCACAAGTACATCATGCTTTATCGTGTATGTTCAGCGAAAATATCACTTTCTTAGTACCATCAAAAGCGTGTGGCTTGTTTAGTAATAGTGTCTTAATTCAATGCTTAGTCTTCACATGTAGATAGATTTGTGCCCATCAGAAGTCATTTACAGGTTGTCTGTAGGCATGCATGAAATTAGGCTTTATATTAGGGTTATGCCTTATCAGTATTGCAAATGTGTTCTTACTCATACATTTTCATTTATTTTGGACATTAGCTCAAATGTGACAATTACAGTTAAAATTATGGTTCATTCTCTGAAAGTCTGTGGAAATCCAATTAAAATGTTTCACTTCTTCTTATCTTGTAAAGAAAATGTCAGCCAGATCAACACCTCATGCTGACGCAAGTAACATTCAGTGCATCTTTAAAATGTTAGAATTTGTGTTCATAGGCAGATGGATTTCTCCATCAGATTGTAAAGCAGTCTTGTTGTTTAGATTAGTTCGTCTTGATTGAAGTGCTAGACTCAGGGACAGATGGCCCAAGATCGCCCTGGCGCCAGCATTGTTAAAAATGCTAGAGTGAAGATATTTACTAATGTTTTGCCTAAACAAATGACATGGTTTCTGTATTCAAAGTGCTAGGAAACAGTGAATAGTTAAGTTATAAACAAGAACAGACACAAGTCTGGATCTGTCCCAGTAGAAGTATTATAGGTACATTCAACTGGTAGAAACTAGGCAAAAGGCTGTTAGCGCTGACTGAAATTATTATGCAATTTCTGAATGTGGACCAATGACAGACATCATCTTGACCTTAAAGCTTTAGCTTCATTCTGACGCATACAGTACGGAGAATAGTGCATCCAAAACAGGTCAGGTTAAATTAGGTCATCCTCCTCATCATCATAGCAGAGGGACTTCCCTCCATTTTGTCTCATGCAAAACAGGATTATAGATAACGTTAGTGTGGTACCAATATGGTCTAAGCAATCATGAAAGTGTGAAATATGCTAAATATCCACTACCAGGTTGTGCAGTTTCAGTAACGAGATTAGTATGTATGAAATTTGAAAGAAATGTTTCCGTCTCCAAACAAGGGTGAGATAGGGAAGGGAAATACAAAGGTATGATACTTAGGCCATAAACTGTACGTCTTATGGCAGATCTCAGAGTTGAGATTCCAAAGCGTCCCTGGGCCCAGCTGTTTCCCCCGACCTAGTTGAGCGTTTGATGGCTGGCACTGGCATAAATTGAACATGCTGCATTGTAACGAAGACAGGAAGCACATTTCCCTACATTTCCCTTTGCTGCAGCTCATTATATTTGGCTCATACCTGACCTATTTTCGCTCACGGTGTGAAGAGTGATGCTTTGCAGATTGCTTTGAGTGATCTCAGTATCAGATTAATCATGCTGCTAATCTGCAAGGTTTGCCAGAGCTGTTTAAGAGTGATTTAGTTTTCCTCTGCTTTTATTTCTCTTTCTCTATGTTGACTTTATCAGATATTACAGCCCAAGTGACTTTTGCTGTGTTATAGTTGTGAAGTTTTGCACCTGACAGGCTTAATAAGCACAGACTGGACTCAATGGCCATGGTTACAATTTGCCATTTAATGTGACTTGTATCCGGATCTAAGCTGAATTAAGTGGCATGGTGTAACTAATGTCAAAATCAAGCAAAACTGTTCTCTATCTGCAATGCATTGGGCTACATGTGCTTTGGTGATACACACAAGTTCAGCACAGTTTACCCAGGGAGCAGCCAGAGGCCCTTTGCACTGGTCTACTCAGCTGTTTAAGGCGAGTCAGATGTCTCAGTTACAGCTACACGACCAGTCTGCTTCAAGATCAGAGGGCATCTCACTCTGACACACTCAAACAAATGTAATGCACTACTTGGTCTGTTTGGACAAGCTATGTCCACCATGATCAGTCACAGGGGACGGCCCTGGCACCATTACAAAGTCCTCTGAGGACACTGATGGGAGCACATGCTGACGTTTTATAGTTTGAGTTGCAGTGCTTATAATTAAAAAAAATCATCTAGACATTTTGTTGGGGGTATTTTCATCTGTTAAGTTATTTTTAAGTAAACACCACAGTAAAGGTTGTGTTATGATCTGAAGGGAAATGGATGAAGTAGATGCAAGTACGTCTCTCAGATCGCAATGTCCTCAGCTGTGTTTGTTTAGGAAGGTTCGGTCATGGCCCGGTGAAGAACTCATTTAATCCTGATCCAAGATTAACAAAAACATTTCTTAACTTTAGGAGAGGATGTTTTTTTCCATATTTCTGTCAATTACTGCAGACACCCTGACGTTTCACCCGGTCCAGACTGGAACCCGCTCAGACACAATGCATATCATTGTGTAGTATAGTATTTTATTCTATGGGTTTCTTAGCTTGTCGTCCTCTTAATTCTTCTCCTCTGACCTCTCCTTAACCCACTTCTCCTCAGGCTGCTCCTCCTCCTCTTACTTTATATCTTTTATTTTCATGCCCTTTACATCAGGCTTCTTCTTCCTTTGACTCCTCTTAAATGAGCTCTTCCATCTACTACTTGTTCCTCACCTCAGGCTCCGTCTCATCCTCTTTCCCCTTAATGTCTTCCTTTATCCCATTCCGCATGTCCTCATTCTTCACCTCAGGCCATTTCTCCTGTAATGTCCTCAATCTTCCTCTCAATGTCCTCATTTACCTCAAACTCTTGTCTCCTCTTGACTCCTCCTTAATATCATCCTCCTGTTCAGTTCTCTGACTTATTCTCTTCCTCTGTCTCTCCTTTAACTTCCCTTTCCCTGTTCTTCACGTCATGCTCTTTCTTCTTCACTGACTCGTCTCTAATGCCCTCCTTAATCTCTGCCTGCACACCCTCCCCCTTGTTCATCACCTCAGGCTTCTTCTTCTCCTCTGACTCCTTAATTTCCTCCTCTGACGCATCCCCAATGACCTCAATTTCTGTCTGGCTGTCCTCCTCCTCCTTCCTCAATTCAGGCTTGTTCTTCTCCTCCGACTCCTCAATGTCCTCCCTTATCTCCTCTTCGCCCTTTCTTCATGTGGCTCCTCCTCCTTCCTTCTTTAGACATGCTGGGGTGAAGAAACTGCGGAAGTTCTTCTATGTGGAGGCTCTGTAGAGCTATGGTGCCCTCCTACTGTTGTGATTCTGCCAACTACTTGAAGCTTTTTGTGTTGCCTTCTGCTGATCTTCCATTCCTCTCCGTCTGCTTTGAGATCTCCATGAGCTTTTTAGATCCAATTTGTGAAATTTCTTCATTTGTGTAATCCTTGGCTAGTTTTATTTACCCTTAACTCTCTCACTGCCACCACTGTCATGGAGTGTCTCATGACCGTCCCTTGAGCTGTCAATCTTTGGGTGCCTCATCAAGCAGCTTGTATCAAAATGAGTCACCCCATCCTGCTCTTTCCATTGTAAGGCAACCTTGTCAGCTGCACGGTTCCCTCCGCCAAATGGTAAATTCAGCGCTTGTGTGTCTGTCTGCACCACCAGCTAATCTATATGCTAATGAGAAGATCATAATCAATGAGGTTCACGCATGGATGGCCCCAATCAATACCACATTGCACCAGCAAATGATTCAAATGGCTACATTTCATATAGCCAGACAGTTGGGTGGCGTGTTAATGCATCGGGCCGAGCGGCTGTGTGTGCCATTATCCTGTGGTTTTATCTACCCTATCCCTCGTTATGAATACTCCTGTCATTAAAGGGAGGTTTGAATTCAGCTGCAAAGCTATCCCATTTCACCTTTATGAGGGGGGGTTGTAATTTTCAACACAGATTCGTCTCTTTTTTTGTCTCATTTTAATAACAGCTATAAATAGTTTTCTCTGACATATCACTGAGGATTTTCTGGCACGTCCCTCACTGATTGTAATTTATATATTTAGTTGAGTTAGGGCTTTAAGGGTGAACCTTTACCAGGATTGGGATAATTGTTGTTACAGATCTGGTCTACCATTACCCCCCGCATGACAGGCAATTAGTGGTATTAGACTTCGATTGAGGACCACAAGTGTACTCCTTTATTTTCAAAATTAGTAATGATTAGGGTCCTGTAAGAGAATGGGCTGGATGTTCAGTCTGGCTCTAAGTCACTGCACCTGTCCATGGCTAAATCTTCTCATAGGCTCAGATGGAGGTATGTAATTCATGGTAATGGACCCGTCTTAGCTGTAGCTGTAGCAAATATGGAATTAAGCCGCCACTTGAAATGCAAATTGTTATCCTTAAATTACCCGCAATATCTTGGATTTTAAGCTTTTCCGAAAAATATTTTGAGTGATGATTACAGTCCAGGTGTTGGGTCTATCCATCATACCAAATCCAGTATTCAAGCAGCAGTAGAGGGGGAGGGGAGATGCAGAGTAAAATCATTACCATCATCTTCATTAGAGACGATCCTGCTGTCCAATCAGCACGCTACTCTGCACGGGGATTCCATAGGCACCCCGTTGGCTGTCGCTAGGATACCAGATAATCAGGAGGCAGGCCGGGGCCTGGTTGGTGGAGTGGGGTGTTGATGCTGGGACGACGAGCTAGCTGTGTGTTGGGGGTAGACAAGAGGGGCTGGGGGTTTGGATACACCACAGAAACACACTCACACACGCTCACTCATTCACACAGCCAGCCAGCCAGCCAGCCACTCAGTCAGGCAGGCAGACAAAGAAGAGCAACATCCTGCAGGAGGACAGCACGCTCCCGGGGGATGGGGCATCATACCCCTGCATCGCGTTGGGGGGGCCGTAGGAGGTAGGAGCACCAGGGTTAGGGGTCTTTGTCTCAACAGCAGAGTACCCCTCCACACACACGCACATCGGTCTGCATCTCCTTGTTGTAAAGGCTATTATCAGGCATCAGTCAATTTGTGTTGTTGGCAAATGTGCTCTTGTGGTTTAAATGTAATGTGGGTGACCACAGTTTGCCTGTATATGGGCTGGAGGATACTGATGGAGGGTCCTGCACTTCCTAAGTGTGATCTCAGCTCTGAGGAGACAGCCAGTCTGTCTGTCTGTCAGCCTCTTAACTCCTCCATCCTGCAGGCTATGCGGATCCTCTAGACACAAATCTGACAGTCGTCTCCTGTGGTTTCATGATGTTAGTCTGGCCGCAAAGTGGGCAAAATTGTTTTGTTATTGTGTTGACCAGGTTTTGCACTGCACCGCACAATGCTGGCACTACTCGTCTGAAACACGCAGGCCGAACCATTTTTACACGAAACCATCACAAACAAACACGGTTGCCAGTGCAGGTGTAGTAGGATGTGGGATTCAGATTTGGAGCAGGGGGGTGTTCTCTCTCGCATCACTGATGGATGGGTGACTCCTCTCACTCAGACAGGGCCAGCAGGCATCATTACCAGAGGGGATTCCCAGCCTGGGAGGCGATGACACACAGGCTGTGTGGGATATAGTCTAGAGGAGCACATCCAGGCAGGATTTGGCAGTGATGGAGCTTTAAAAAAAGGAGAAAAAATCACATGGACCAAACTGGATGTCTAGTGTTTTTCACAAACAGACACAATGCTAAGACAGAAGTAGTCATTCGCGTGGTGTGTTGGCTGTTTTACAATGTGTTGACATGTGCTGTTAATGGATGGGACAGTGCTACAGTGATGAAATACACAAATGAATTCCAATAGAATTTCAAATGATTTGTATGCTACACATACAAATCATATACTGCGTCTATTAATAGAATAGCACAAACAATCCAAAATGTGTTATTTTTATTATTAGGGGCTCTAACGTGTTCTTCTGGTTCATGACACGTTAAAGCACATTGAGCTCTGTGTTCCGTCTTCTGCCAATTCTTTGGAGGAATGTGGTTTATTAACATTGCACTTTGTGTCCGGGCCTGCTTTGTAGCGGAGGTGAGCAAAAGAACTGTGCTTTGCTTCTTAATCCACTCAAAAGAACAATGAGGAGGAGGGGGAAAATAGCTTAAAAATGTGCCACTGTGCCTTATTTAATTACCTCCATTAGACCCTCTCTCCTCTTCAACCCATTTTCTGCTAGCTGAACCTTCACCCCTCTGCCCTGTGCTCACTTGCTCTCTCCATTCCACTCTCATTCACTCTTCCGTCCTAATGTGCACACGTCCAACCTCCGGGCCAGACACTCCTTCTGCCCCCTATTTGCCTCTCTTTTCTGCTCTGTTGCATCAGCTGTCATGGTGATTGAATTTTGCCTACACACCCTCCACCTCTGCACCGCCACCATTTCCAGTTCTTGATGAGTTTTGCATGTATTTGCATTGTGACTCCGGCCTCGTCGCAGACTTCTGAATCGACCGAGTGTAAAAACTTTTTACTTAAGTTATTTCTGTCTCTGCTGTCAACCTCTCAGCATTTTACCATCACTCTTTCATGCCAAGGCTCCTTCCTTCTCCTCTGCCTAGAGAGCGCTGAACCCTTATTTTGTGCTAATGGATAGTAAAGCACCAGGGGACCAACCTTAAAAAGGCTTTTATGCAGAGGGCCTAAGTCATCCTACCTCTTGATCTATGTCTTGATGACTGACGTGGAGAAATAGATTCAGAAGGCATATATGTTGTATAATTTAGTTTTGGCACAGCATCAGGAGTTTTTGTAGTTTGATACAGTATCCTTACTTGGACATACATGTATATACTTCTGTAAAAAACTTAAAAATTAAAAAAGTTTCACAGTACTTTTGTCTTGTGTAATTGCAGAGACTGATTAGATAGTGGTGTTGGTCCAGGGCCAACTGGTAGGTGGGTGGGCTGCTCTCATATTTGGAACAGCCTCTGCCCTATTAAGATTTAAACTCACACTAAACGAATGTGTACTCCTTTACATAAAATGGTCAGTATTTAAAATGGAATTTTGTGGCCATTAGTTCACTGGAATTTGTAGTTCAACAATTCAAAATGTCTAAACCCCTCTACACCGGTGTGTGTATGTGCGAGAGTGTGTGTGAGAGTGTGAGAGTGAGTGAGTGTGTGTAGCTTCTAGATAGAGACATAGATTTTCAGACAGATGAGGTGGGTTCATTGTTAATTCCAGAAATAAATGTACATTACACAAACACTAAACAGTGCTGCTGATACGATTTGATTTATGAAGATATGTTTCATGATGATGATGATCTTTGTCAATATAGTAATTGCTTTATCAGCTGTGGTAGCTGATATTGTCAAAAAACAAAACAAAGCAGCAGTGTGTGCCCAGAACAGTCTTTAAATAGCTACTGATACAGACTTAATTAATATTCCCCAGTATGTTTTCCTGTTGCCAGGAAATCATGGTGTGGCTCAGCAAACAGCTCATGCTATTTCTGTTTCAAAGGGAATTGGGTTTGATTCCAATTTGCATTTCAGCCTTAGACTTTGGCAGAGTAGTTTGCATATGCCTGTGTCAAAATTGGCTACGGTGCAAATGTTTTCAGACCAGTACTAAAATTACCATCAACCTTTATTTATTTTAACTATTTATTATCTCTGTCTATTCATTTCTCTCCTCTACATCTTTTAAAAATACATTTTATGTGTGTTTAAGGTCCTATATTTCCTCATATTTGATGCACTGAGTTTAATTATGTCTTTGTTTGTCAGCTGTACTTTTGTTCCGACTAAAGAACGTTGTTCAACATGTTTTCTTCCTTGACATTTTACTCATGCACTGCTCTTTTCTGGCCTTCCAGGCACAGGAGGGCAATTCAGAAGAGCCGGGGGTCAAAAGTGAGAAGAGCAGAGGGCACCATGGACACTGAGCCAGCGGCCCCTGTCTCCACTGCCAGCAGCACCGGAATGTCCACCTCCTCCACAACATCCACCTCCAGCACCACAGCTGCCAACAGCAGTAGCACCCCTAACACTACTAGCACAACTACCACTGCTACTGCCGCTAATAGTAGTGGCAGCAGCAGTAGTAGTGGTACTAGTGGCGGTTCTAGTAGTACGACAACAACAACAACAACAGGGAGACAGGCAGTGCCTCAGATATCTGTTTACAGTGGAATCCCTGACCGACAAACGGTACAGGTAGGTTCACTGGTGTAATGATGAAATTACTGAAGATTTGAATTGCTGTTGCACTTTGCATGTAATCTGAGGACATTATCAGACAGCCACAAACCTACAAAAGTCAGTCAGCTCACACACACATGGCCACACTTTGCTCTGCTGCCCTCTGTTGGTGTACATCAAAGGACACCATTGTACTCGTGATTCCTTCCTGGGTTAAGTCAATAAATCAAATAAGAGCCATTTGTATTCCTGATCAGTTCACAAATGAGACGTTAATGTAAATTGACACTGACATTTCTGCAGACATATCCGACTGACTGAAAGACTGCTTTCTGCGCTCACTCTCCTCTTGGGTAATGTCCAATCAGCGTTTAGTGCTGATGGAGTTATGGCGTCAGGGGTTATGTCTGTTCAGGCCTCCTTTTCTTATATTCAGCCTTCGCACAATAAAGTACTGTTGTCTCCAAGCAGTTTTGAACATAATGCTCATTTGTGCTCAGTGTAACTTGGAACACATGGTGTATTCTTGAACACTACTTAAGAACTCCATTTGTGACTTTGAAATTCAACACATACAAAACTGTTGGAGAAAAGTGGCTGAATAATGAACTCCACAGACACTCTCTCTCTTTACTTCTATGCAGGTGTTCCAGCAGGCGTTACACAGGCAGCCAAACACAGCAGCACAGTACCTGCAGCAGATGTATGCTGCCCAGCAGCAGCATCTTATGTTGCAAACTGCAGCCCTCCAGCAACAGCACAATCTCAGCACCGCTCAGCTGCAGAGCCTGGCCGCTGTACAGCAGGTCAGCAAACACAGGACACACACGTCACACAAAATAGCCATTTTCTTAATAGTCTTTTAATATCTTCATTCTCTCATTTCTTTATCTTTTAACAGGCCAGCATCGCAGCTGGCCGGCAAACCTCTTCACAAAATGGCACTTCATCACAGCAAACAGGATCTACTCAGACTACGGTGAGTGCAGTATTAAATCTTTAGACATTTATTTGAAAGACTCCAATATATCTTTGGATTACCATTGAATTAGGTTTCGCACCAATATACTTTTGAGCGACTGATCATTTAAGCAGCTCTTGAGTAATATATCTTTTTGTTCTCATCTTGGATTTAAGGATTGATTCTAAAATGGGATATGTTCTATTTAAATTGGAGATGTCTTGAAGGTATTATTTGCCGTTGTGTCTTACATAATTTTACCTATCTGTGACTCCATATCTTATCTCGTCCTCTTGTGTACCTCACAAGCGGTATGTAGACAAGTACCAGAGTCACTACCTTCTTATTAAGTATCTACTCACCATTTAACAATTGATGTATATTTTAAAAGCAATCAGTGCACTACAGTGGTATTTCACTTAGCATAAACACATTAGTGTCAGTGGAGGAAGGGCACGTGTATCAACTAATTATCTTTGCTCCCCCCCCTTAGATCAACCTGACCACCTCCCCAGCGGCAGCACAGCTGATCAGCCGGGCGCAGAGCATTAGTTCCACCCCCACTAGTATTTCCCAGCAAGCTGTTCTGCTGGGCAGCCCAACTAACCCCACTCTCACGGCCAGCCAAGCACAGATGTACCTACGCGCACAGATGGTAAGGGGGAACGGGATTGTTCATACGTGCATAAACACAAGTGCACACACACACAAACACACTCACACACGGCATGAATAAACGGCCATACTACAGCTCCTCTGGAGGATTAGTGTGTGTGTGTGTGTGTGTGTGTGCGTGCATGCTCGCGCGCTTGTATGTGTGTGTGTGTGTGTGCGTGTGCTGTCGTAAATGTGTTTTATTTTCATTTCACCACCAGAGTAGGTGGTCAGGTCATGAGGGAGTCGGTCAGGATAAGTCTCACAAGACGGATTATAACCTAAGTGGGAATGAATTGAATGTGCTTAAATGCCTTGGAAACATGTTCAGACGTCACAAGTGCTGTGGCTTTATCATCCACTTAGTTTTAACACAGTTGGTTAAGGAACATAAAGTTGTTTTAGTACCTAGTTCATCAGTTCCGTTATGGGTAATGTTTGGGTTTAATTATGCTGTCACATATACCATTCCTTTATGATGACTTTATGTTGTTATGCCCTCAGCTTGTGGTTTCCTTTGGCCTTCTTTATTTCCACATAAAAACCTCACCAACAAGAAGAGTAGAACATTTGATGTAATAAGTGCTAGAAAATCTTGAATAAATTATTTTCATTTTACATTCAAAAAAGATAAATTACGATCATTTTTTACATTACGATCATTTTGGCAGACGCTTTTATCCAAAGCGACTTACATTACATTCCCACTTCGCAGAAGGGGGAGCAATTGAGGGTTTGGTGCCTTGCTCAGGGGCACCTCAGCAGGGGCTCGAACCGGTGACCCTCCGGTTCCCAAGCGGAAGCACTACCCACTGATCCACTGCCTGCTAGTTTGTAATGTTCAGGGTCAGAGTGGCATCACAATCTTTGCACACTGGCTCCAAAACAAGTTGCTCTCTCTTAAACAGCTTATGAAGGCTTAGGATTTTTAATGGTTCTTATTTTTTGGTGATTTGTGATTTTTTTTTTTTCCTAATGTGGACTGCAAAAAATAAATAAATTCACAAGTCAATTTATGGTACTCACTGCTTTCTTCTGCTTTCCAGGCCCAGCAGAGTAACCTTGTGCAGGTGGCCAGGAGTTTGGGTCGGGCCGTTCCTCTGTCCCCTCAGCTCATCTTCACTCCTACAGCCACAGTCACGGCCGTCCAATCAGAGAGTTCCACGCAGGCTTCCTCACAGGTATTACCTAAAGTAAAACATATGGGATTACTCTCTGGACTAAACATCCTTCAGAAAAGTCAGATTAAAGGCAGTGATAACACAGTTTCATTCATTCTGAGCCTATTTCCTTAACCAATCTCCCTCTTTGTGTCCAAGAATCAGGTCCAGAACCTAGCCATCCGCGGCCAGCAGGGGGCGACTGTGTCCTCCTCTCAGACGCAAACCCTGCAGGCTCTCAGTCTGAAGCACACCCCCGTGCCCATTCAACCTGCCTCACTTATTAAAAGCCCCAGCCAAGGGACCCAGGCCTCTACAGCGGGGAAGGCCGGCTCCTCTGACAGCCTCCCCGAAGGAGGAAAGAAGGGCGAAAGCACAGCGGTCACAGAAGTGCGAGCTATAAACATGAGCCGCAGTGTCACAGCTGTCAGCGCACCGCCTCTCATTGCTCCAGGTAAGCTGTGGGTCCCACATCCAGTAAACTAAACATTTTACAGAAGCGTTTTTGCTTCATCCTCAATTGATTGTTGTTGTTTTGCTCATTGTGAAGTATGAGTAAGTAATGACAAGGAAGTGACAGTAACAGATTTTTGACTGGCACCCCTAAACAATGTACAATATGTATTAATGATAAGTGGTTTTCTTAATTCTCTGTCTGGTTCCATTTGATTCACTTGCTGACTCATACTTATATCTGTTTGTGTGTGTGTGGGGGGTCATAAAACTTCGATGTACTGTACATTATTAATGCATGGTATTTAGTTGTGTGCCTCTTCATATTCCTGTATGTTTTGGGGTAGGGTGTGTGTGTGTGTGTGTTTGGGGTCGAGTATATAAATGTCTGTGTATGGGGTTGGGGGTGGGGAGCAAGGATTACGGGAGCGTGTGAGTGCACAACTGTGTCTTTGTCTTCCTTTGTTGCGGTAATGGATTCACATAAAATAAAAGGGCGATTGGAAGCTGCAAATCTGGCTGCGCACAGTCTGGAAAAAAAAAATTAACATTGGGTTGCCATAGCAGCAAGCCATGAGGGACAGGTGTACCCATGAGATGCTGGGGAAATGAATACACTGTGGACCAGGAGGCGACATGGCAGGCTGCTGGGATCCACAGTGGGATAAAGGCAGACAGGCTGGGATTCAAGAACTCCATAACCGGGGCTGCATGCACTTGATTTCCAGCCTTTAACCAAAGGATGCTTTTGTCATCCACATGCGGTTATACAGTATGTTTACCACTTTCATTGACGACCGACGTTCCCATGGCTTAATGACCTCTTTTCCCATGGCTAGTGGATGGGACAATACAGAAAGGACAGATAATGAGGTTAGAAATCTGGTCCTAGAGGTCATTTGAGCATTTCCTTGAACCTCTCCCATGGTTGTCCATGTCCGATGAGGTCATTGTATTTAAGTTTTACTCTGACTTTACATGATACCATTACTAAAATACTATGGACATAGTTTATGACGACTTGTTTTCTTTGGAGTAGCCCGGTCTTTATGTCATGTTAGAGTTGCATTCAGTTAGCCTGTCCTTCTTAAAGTTCAGACCGATTTGATACTGAAGCTACTAACCTCTCTTTTTCTTATTGCGTTAATGTGGGAAAAGATGTCTCTGTTGATTTAGTTCAGAATGTGTTAAGTGAGCCAAAGTAGCAGCCACAGTTTGAATGTGGAAACTCAGGGATTTTCCAGGGCCCGGTGCTAGAAACCCATGGGGAACGTGTAAACTCATCTTCCTTGAGACATTGTGCAACAACATGAGCACACAGAGACAGCCATCTACACACTTGCATAACTTAAGGGGAGTGTGGGACACTGCACCATACTGAAGAATGTGTGTATACATGTGTGGGCGAGGGGGGGGCTGAGTCATTTCACTCCTTAATCCCAAGACCTTGAGGGGGGAAATCGCATTTAAATGACTCCCCCTCTCTTGCCCTCCTTCCAAGACCACTCTCTGTTCTTCATTAGGGGCTTAAGAAAGCTGTCTGGACCCTTGAGGAGGGTTAGTTGTATCCGGTACAGAATGATTCAGAAATCCCCCTCCCTCACTCACACAGAGGCTAGCGGCAGAATTGACGGATCCTGACGCTTCAGTTTAACTTGCTTTTCAACTGTGAAGTGCTTCATGGGTTAGTATTGTTGATTATGATGTAGTCAGCTGTTAGTTGTATCCATCCATCCAAGGCTCCTTTCCATTTTACTAACTCTGTAAATCTGTATGCCATACCTTACCACCATCTCTGGCACCACGTCTCCATATGTGAAAAAGAGAACTTTCCTCAGCAGATCTGCTAGCATGAAGGAGACTAAGGACATGTGAACCCTGCTGGACAGAAACATCTATATTTTCCACAGCAGGGTACAGACTGTGGTAAGCTCCTCACAGGAAAACCTTGAGACCAGATGGAGCCTGTCCCACACATAATATCGTGAAAGGGAAGCGGGGAGCCAGGCGGGGATGCGGGGGATTAAAAGACAAACGCTGATGCATTTGGCAGCGCTCCGTGTCAGACTTATTATGGACTTTGTTAACATTGCCTAACACACCTCCGTGTTCACACAGATCGCCTGGCGGAAGCTGATACAGCCGAGGCGCAGTAGTAACATGGACTCGATTAATCTTCTTGGTTCCTGGTAGAGTTTTTCCTTATGAAGGACGCAGTAAATGGGCTGAGGCTGATTCACGTTACCTCTATGAAGCGTGTCATGGACAGTTGGCTCTGCCTGTTGGTTCCTGAGGCATTGGTGTGAATGTGTTAGCCTTGGGCCACAACCTCTGCAGTTTAGGAACACTCATCTCACAAACACATACCATCACATTACATGATTGATGGACTGTCTTGAGCTTTGGGGCAAGTTATGAGCTTAAGTCTTCTTTTTGCCCACAACAGCACCAAGACGCGGTGATGTACTTGCTTCTACACCTTCAGTCATTAATCATAAACCTTCTTAAAATGAATTGCCTGTACATCTTTCAACAGGCTCTTGAATATTACACCCTGTTAACAAGAGGCACAGTCAGGACGTTTCTGTTTTGCACACGTCTACATTTTTGTTTCTGTTGTTTACGAGCCGGTGGCACAGTGCTGCTGATATACAGACTTTGGACACTTTGTGGAAAACAAATCACGGTTATGGTTTGTAGTTGGTTTTGTAACTGTATTGATGAATTGAAGTGTGAAGGCATTTGACAAGACAATGGCCTGCAAATGTGAGCTGTGTCCAGTTTCAGCATTGGGTCTTTACCTGACTGTTGGTGTCTTGTTCTCCTTCAAGCCTACACCCAGATTCAGCCGCACTCTCTGGTCCATCAGCACAAACAGCAGCAGCAGCAGCAGCAACAGTTTGTAGTCCATCAGGCCCAGGGCACCCAGAGGACCCAGGGTCAGCTCCTGCAAACGGCGTCCATTCAGCCATCGCAGCATCCGGTCCCCGTGTTGCCCAAACCTGCTCCCCACCAGCCGTCCACGCCTAGCCAACAGGCCACCATCTTCCACTCCACCATCAGTCCCCACGCGCTCCACTCCTCCCTCAGTCTCGCCAAAGCTCAGCCCGTCCAGCTCACTGCCATTAACCTACAGATACAGCCAACGGTGAGTGCACTTACACACACACACACACACACACACACACCTCACAGCTGAGATTTACATTTAATAAGTGCGATGAAAATGTTTTTGGCAAAGCTAACGGTACAGGAACTGGAAATCAATCTTGCATTTCCATCCAGTGGAGCAGCGACGATGTGATGAACCTCTTTTACACACGTGACCAGTTTTTAGTGGTAGATCCGTTTTTTTTGTTGCCTTTGTTCACATTCTTTAAAACGGCAGAAACTCCCACACCACAGACAATATTCTATTATTTTCCAATATTCGTAACATAGGAATCTTCTTACTTTGGGATTTCTGCTTGAATATTTTCCTTGCGGTGTCACATTTTCCGAGCCTGATGGATTTCCAGTTCGGCCTCCGCTGATCTGCGTCTTACAGCTTTTGCAGACCTCCTTTCACAGACTTTCTTTCCTCTTCACCTCTTCTTCCTCACGCACACCCAAAGGCCTCTCGCTTGGTTCAGGAGAGTAAAGACAAACCGACCTCGCTGGTGGTCAGAGAGAGATGTGCGACGCCCGCCGCCGCACAGCAACCGCAGCTACAGCAGCTACAGCAGCTACAGCAACCGCAACCGCAGCAACCGCAGCAACCGCAGCAACCGCAGCAGCAACCGGCCGCTTCTCCATCACAACCCGCCAAGCCTGTAGAGCAGCCCAAGGTGGAAACGGCCACCACACCTGCCGTCCAACCACAAGGTGAGGCTCCTCTTTGTTTCCCTTCGCTCAGCAAACTGGTGTCGACCCTGAACTCTGGAGCAGTTCACTCATTCAAAAACACAAATATTGTTTTGTGTTGTTCACTCTATAGCTTTTACTCCAGTCATAACGTTGATTGCCTTGTTTAACACTATCGCTTCATCCTCATACATAAGCGACCGTTTGAAGACAGGCAGCTCGTCCATTTTGAAGCGCTTGATGTGAACACGAGCATAAAGGTTGCGTATTGTAGTTTAAAGCCGATCGGGAGCCGATCCAAAGTACCTTTGTGCAGCCTATTATACATAACGACTGAGCCAGAGGGGCGGGCATTCCCCTGCTGGAAACGTAGCGCGGCACACACACACACCCAAAGGCCTTCAGCAGTCTGACATCAAACGGTAAACTCAGGAAATAAATAATTGGCAGGTTTAGATAATCGACTTTTGACAGCAGTTCAAAAATCAAAGCAACTCTTGAAATTAGCTGTCCAAATATGGGCGTAGTGATTCTCTGCCTGGCCCTGGAGTCTCATCTCTTTGTGTAACAGAACAATATTAGTCTCTTCATTTCTACTTTGCAGGATATGTCAGGAACTTGCCTCTCTTGTCTATAGCCAAGTGTGTCTTCAATGAATATCTGAATACAATAAGCAGAGGAAAACATGACTTCACATTTTACTTTGTGGAGGTAAGGATTGCTTCACTTTGGACCGCTTGGAGTTTGTTGCTGAAGTAATGAAGTCTGTGACACGTTAGACGGTTAGAAAGCTTTCAGCCGCAACAAGAAGATTACACAAGTTGGCGAGTCAGCAAAGACATTTTTAACACTGCTGCGTTTTTTGCTCTTTGTGCAAATGTGTGTGCCAGATGATTTGATGAAGCAGTAAAGTGCTTTGACTCCGTTTGGCAGCTCTCTGATCACAGCAGCACACACACGGTGTAGAGGGGAATGGTGCTAATGTTGTGTTTCTCGTCAAATGAAACATTGTGTGAAGCCACAAAGTGCTTGTCTACATGCTAACCTACATTTATCCACTGATAGGGACACAAACTCATCCAAAGCTTTAAACAAACCTCCAGGTAAGAGCAGTGTGTTTGTCAGGCTCACTTACTGTCAGAATATCAACTTCATCAGCTTCGAATCCGTCACTCAGCATCTCCACACAAACAAACTTACCGCTAACCACTTGGTAGCACCCGACCCCAGTTTGAGAACCCCTGGTGTCGCCGCTGTAGCTTTGCCGCCTGAATGCAGCGCTGCGTGTCCACGTTTACCTGGAAGAGCCGCTTTAGAGCAACACACACGTGCTGATGTTGTAGTTGTGCGGTGTGTGTGTGTGTTCCACGTTGGTAAGCTTGGAGTTAATGGAGGAACTCGGACGCCGTGTGCATGTTTGCGCGCGTGCGTGTGTCTCTGTGTGTGTGTGTGTGGGAGGGACAGGAGGCGGGCCCTCGCTATGGCTCGGGGGTGCAGCACACACACGCACACACACACAGGAAGGAGCACGCTGTGTCGGATCATAACAGCGGTCGTTCCACGCGTTATGCGCCGTGAGAGCGGACGTGTTGCGGTAAGATCTGAACTCTCTGTGTGTGTGTGTGTGTGTGTGTGTGTGTGTGTGTGTGTGTGTGTGTGTGTGTGTGTGTGTGATGATGTGAAGTGTTGCTACGCGATGTTTACTTTCGCTTTAAGGGGTTTAGATCAGAAAGATTCAGATTCTGTTATGATTTAGCATCGAAACTCCGCGTGGATCGCCGTAAACTAAGACTCAGCAGCGGCGGCGCTACAGTTTACTTTACTTTACTTTACTTTACTTTACTTTACTTTACTTTAGTTTAGTTTAGTTTCGTTGGTTGGTTTAGAAAATGGAATAATCTGATTTTGGATAGAAACCGAATGTTGATGTTGATGGATAGCAGGGTTGAGTGATGAGCTCCATCTGGTGAACATGTGAAGAAAACAAACCGCCCAAAGCTGCAATAACATTCAAGCTTTCTCCTCTGACAAACAAACCTTTTGTATTCTGAACATTTGAGCAGAGTGATGTTATGATTGATGCCTGTTTATGTGAACACAACTGGGATGAACACAATGAAAGTGTGTAAACAGAAAGGATAAGGCTTGACCTCCTGTTGCCGGTGTGACCAATGAATGATTGATGAATGTTTCCTCAAAGTCACTGGACTAATGAACAGCTAATGAAGAACTGCTGCTCATTTCCTGGTCAGGAGGAGTCTCGACCAAGAGGCAGAGTTCTGCACCTGGTACCCCACCTCCAGGCATGACCTCGGGAACCGAGAGCGAGGCGCCCACCGTGACGGGCAGCACGCCTCAGAATGGAGAGAACAAGCCGCCCCAGGCCATCGTCAAGCCCCAGGTCCTCACGCACGTCATCGAGGGCTTCGTCATCCAGGAAGGAGCCGAGCCGTTCCCCGTGTGTGTGAGTGTCTCCTCTCCCGCCGCACCGCTGCTTTCCTGGCACACCAAAAAGCTGTGAACAAGCAGGAAGCAGCAGGTTCCCTAGTGTAGCTGTCACACGTGAAGTGACAGCTCGCTGCTTCCTACACACACTGTGTGATTCAGTCCTTAATGATGTTACAGAGTGAGGTAGAGCTCTGCTGGAGTTCAGGCTTCATAGTGACACAATGCAGCCAATCAGCTCAAGATACTTTGTTACATTAGTGATAGAATCTGTGTCCCGCCTCCATCCACCTGTGACCTGCCTGACTAGAGCTTCACACCACTTCACTCTTCTCAGACGTCCCACCGGACATTCGATATGGTACCTCATACAAAAACTATATCTTCTACTTCTACAATCTGAACATGTTCAAATGCAACACACTAGAACTGGAGAACAGCAGGTAAACTCCATTTCTAGCCCGTGTAGTTTCTAGAGCTTGAGTCTTACTGCCACCTACTGGACATATTTTGTACATCTTAACTATTTATAAACAAAGAATAAAGGCACAGCTATGTGAGACCACAATGGAAATGGAATTGCACACTTATCTCTCACCGATGTCACGCAACCTCATCTTCCTCTCACCAGGTGGAGCGTCTGCCCATCCTCATCGACAGCCCAAAGAAGCATCAGGACCATCAGCTCTCCTCAGACCCGGACAAGACGCCCGTCAGCAACCCAGCGAATACCACCGACTCTGAGGCCGAGGACATGAACCAGCCGGGTGAGTCACAGCTGCTGCAGGAAACAAGATGGAGGGGAGTTCTACAGACCGTGAGATGTTATTGTTGATGTGTTTCAGCTTAGAGAAGCTCTAACGGTAATGTCTCCAGTCTATGATGCTGCTTATACTCCCAAACAACAAAATCATGTATGAACTATAATGCACTGGAATATTCCTTTGGTTCCATAGGGGAAACTCAAACTTTAGACGTGTGCTAATCCTATTCTCTCCCTTCCCTCAGACAAAGAGGAACCTAAGCTGACGTGTGAATACTGCGGCTGGGTCGACTTCGCCTACACCTTCAAGGGCTCCAAGAGGTTCTGCTCAGTGGTTTGTGCAAAGAGGCAGGTCACCTTCTGTAACATCAGCTTTACCTCTCAAACACTCGCCTGCTTCCTGAGTTGTGCCGCGGCGGAAGGAAAGCCCCTAATGGCTCTCGCCCTCCTCTCTGCAGGTATAACGTGGGATGTACCAAGCGAATCGGCCTTTTCCGCCCAGAGCGGAGTAAACCCACAAACCGCTGGCGCAGGAGGTCACAGGGCCGACCGAGTATCGGAGCTAAGAAACAGGTAGGAACCAGCCAACAAACTCTTTCCATCTGCTTCACTTTCGGACGCCTGGATTTGACACAAACCATGAAATGACTTTACAATCTACTTTGTTTCTGTCCTGCTGCAGGGTGTGAAAGTGTAGTCTGTTTGGAGCTTAAGTGTGTATGGAATACAGTGTGTGTGTGTGTGTGTGTGTATTGTGTATTGTAAGCCAGATGTGTCAGCACTTGACAATAAGTCATTGGTATCGATCTGACGCTCCTTCCAACTCCCTGCAGGTGCATAATGAGCATTTTATGCTGCGGGGCGATAAAATTTAACTTCTCCCCGTTTTAATGTTTGCTGTGATTAACACAACGTCCCAGAGCTTCTACTGATAAGGCAACCAAATGCTGAAATGCTGATCATGGACATCATGGCTGACCATCTGCCCTCAATGCTGCGTTTCAGAAGCTGTCCCCTTCACCGCAGCAGCAGCCTCAGCCTCAGCCTCAGGGCGGCTCCGTGTCGTCGCCTCACCCCTCTCAGCCCAGCCAGGAGGAGTCCAGCCCGTGTTCGGACATGTCCAGCTACGAGGAGCCGCCGTCTCCCATGTCAGCGGCCAGCTCGGGGCACCTGGCTCCTCCCTCTCCCCCGGTCCCGTCTCAGGTCCCCGTCCACCGGCAGCCTAGCAGGGCCTCCGAGCAGGAGGGCGGAGCTACCAGAGACGTTCACACACCCTGTCAGCAATTCTTGCCAAACGACCCCGGCAAGTGGAACGTGGAACAAGTGTACGAGTTCATCCGTTCACTGCCAGGTCAGTGGGGCGAGCAGAGACCTGCTGGGGGCTCAGGGGCCTTTCTCTTCTCTTACATACACGCAATGGAGCTTTCTAGTGCCACTAACTTCAGCCTCGTCCCTCTCTTCTGTCTGTCCAGGTTGCCAGGAGATAGCAGACGAGTTCCGCTCTCAGGAGATTGACGGACAGGCCCTGCTCCTGCTAAAGGAGGACCACCTCATGAGCACCATGAACATTAAACTGGGTCCTGCACTTAAGATCTTTGCACGTATCAATATGCTCAAGGACTCTTAGTCTGCGAAGGAATGTGTGTTTTTGTGTTTGTCATCACCTACATCTGTGTGTGTTGTGTGTGTGTGTGTGGCAGGTAGGGGTGTGTGTGGGTCACTGGGCAGGGCAGAAGGGGGGTGCAGGCAGCCCTGAGGGATGTTAGACCATCACAGTGAGAAGGCACGGGGCTCGTGTGTGTGTGTGTGTGTGTGTGTGTGTGTGTGTGTGTGTGTGTGTGTGTGTGTGTGTGTGTGTGTGTGTGTGTGTGTGTGTGTGTGTGTGTGTGTGTGTGTGTGTGTGTGTGTGTGTGTGTGTGTGTGTGTGTGTGTGTGTGGAGGGAGAGATGCAACATCACAGCACGACATCACTACCGTCTCACTTTCCCCCCAATTCTGGATTTGTTTTCTCTGTAAATAATTTGACTCCCCTGGACCCAAACACCAGGATGACAGAACCATGTGCTGTACATTCCATGGTTGATGACAGGACACACTCAGAAGTTCTTTCACCAATGGCAGCAATTCTTAACTTAACTTAATTCTCACTTGACAAATCTGCAGGACTAACGGCTGCTTTATGAAACACTAAATAATAATAATCCTCATTTCTGTTTCTCTGATCGGGCTTCATTAGATGACTTGGATCAGATCCTGTTAGTCTTCACAGATGTAGAGGTAAACATCTCTACTTCAGATGAAATGAGTCAAAGAGCCGCAGTGACGTCTGTGCCAAACTCCTCCCCCTGCACACACACATCATCTCATGAGCCGGTTCTCTGGATGAGATGAACGGGCTCATGTCTTCTACATCCGGACTCTGCAAACAGGAAACTCATGAAGAAGCTGCAGTGACACACACACACATGTGGCAACAGGGTCAGACTGCAACTAAGAATAAATTATTATTATTATGATTCATGTTAGTTTTTACTTTTGGTTGTGTGTGTGTGTGTGTGTGTGTGTGTAGCTGCGAACAAGGCTACCTTCAATTGTTTATTTGCTCATCTTTGTTCAGTAGCTGCTCTTCTTCCTTTCAGTCATCGATTTTCCTTTCACGATCGACCGCCCACCCGCTTCTCATGCGTACTTAAACGCTTACAAATGATTTCTTTGCTGCCATTTTAAGGTTATTAGCTCAAATATGTCAGATGATTGATTTCTTGCCCTGTTTTGAAGACATTAGACACCAATGGAACAGTGTGTGTGTGTGTGTGTGTGTGCTGCTCTCTTCACACAGATCTACTTTCAGCACTTTTTTCTCTCTTTTTGTCCTAAATCTTGGAAATTGTGAATTTAGCGTTTATGCCACAATGCTAAGGATTTGAATGTCCACCGCAGGTCTGATGAGGAAAATGAATGAAATCAATGTGGAACTATGTCAGTTTTTAAGTTAACATGTTTTTTATACAAAAATGCAGTGATATTAAATTTTGAAATATGCAAATGTGTAAATATCACAACCTGGAAGGTGTTTTCAAATGTTTTTATTTTGTTTCTATTTGTGTTTTGTAGCTGTGATCAAAGGACAGATTTTTTGGATATTGCTTTGTCAAATGCCTGTATTTATAAAAAAAAATGTTTCACAACATTTTGCAGTTATAAATCATTTGCAGCACAACAAATGGCTTGGAATGTGTGTGTGTGTGTGTGTGTGTGTGTGCTATATGCTGCAAACACACTGTATTTCTTTCTTTCAACACACGGAATCTCATGGTGAAGGTGTCTACAGCGATTGTGACCTTTTCTGTGTGTGTGTGATTTGATCTCTTTATAAGCATAAAAAGCAAGTTTTAACATTGCTGCCTGAAGGCGATAGGGAAATGTCAGACTTAATATTGACAAAACGTCGTCTTGTGATACCTAAACCGATGATGTCATTGAAGCAAATGTGCTGCAAAGGTATTAAAACCAGGGGAGCACAAGTTTGCACCATTTTCTGTTAAAGAAATAACAAATGTAACTTGTCCTTGTTACACTTAATACCTTGTAAATCTTCCCCAGATATCCATCCATCCATCCGTCTCTACACCTGCTCACGGTGACAAGATTTACAGGGCCGCAGCGTATTCCTCCGCCCATATTGCAATCGATTTTTTATCCCATTTCACTTGTTATTTATGTCTTAGTTATATAGAATTTAATTTACCATTTTACTCTGCAGCTGCTCTCTGACAGAGGCCTCAGAAAAGACATCATGACTCAGCCTTGGTCCATTCGTCTCCACTGCTGTCCACAAAACCAGAAATAACCTGAAGTCACCTGGGACCTATAACACATGAGTCATCTTTTATTGATCATGAGGGAATGTTGTGAGTCTCTACACACACATTTTGGAAATAGTACAGTAATGGGCATCATTTTCAATAAAAACACTGGACCTGACCTGAGCTCTGTACACTTTGATGTTCAGGTCAGTGACTCAAGCTGCAGGCTCTGGAGGCGTCGCTGATGCTACTGACCGATTCTCAGCGTGAGGGCGCCATTTCCTCCGTACAGGAGCTTGTAGGTCCATCACACAGCCGTGGCAGGGAACAGCGTGGAGATGCGTGTACAGTAATTGGAACCGGTTGATGCGACAGGAGGCAACTACAGCAGCTTGTCACAACACATCAAGCTGACCTCATTCTTCCCTTTCAACAGAAATTCCATCACAATGGCAGACACAAACGTTGAAGAACAGCTTGTGAAATCCAGGACTTAGTCACGTCCTGATCTCAGCTGCAATGAAACACAGCACAGGCAATTTCTTGTTTAATCACCTTTATTATAATGTAGCTTTGTTTATTCTAAATGCCTTGTGAGGGAACTAGGTGGTTATAATAGAGGCTTATTTATTGACTTCAATGAATCCCCAGGACGATTTGCTTAATAGGCCTTATAAATGGACCAAACTAAAAGGTTACAATACTGACCATTTTATTAATGATTTTACAGGGCAGCTGACCTGAGGGGAACACTGCTGGCCACCCAGGGAAGACGGCCGCTGCCTCAGTACAGCCAGAACACACTGATTTGTGTTGCCTAACAACCATATCCTCCAACTCACAGGTCTGTTGAAGGGCAGATGTGTAAAAGTGTGTATAGTGGCCTTTAGATGTTGCACAGGTAAAAGATGAATCGAAGCACAAATGGGGAAACTGTTATAAAAAGGAGTAAAATTGTTGGTCAAATCTAACTTAAACACTCCTCTGACCTCTTAACCTCTTCTTCTCACTTCTCCAAAACAAACAATTTAGTGTCCGTGAGAAGTTTACATCCCTGTCTCTGTCATTCAAACACAGGAGGAAGAATACAGGACTCCCTCCAGGCCATGCTGCAGGGTGGCCCCCTAAAAGGAGACCTGAGCCTCAGGCTGCTGAGCTGAACCGGGCGGCCTTTGGGAAAATCAGCTCAGTCTCTGGTCCTTCATATGCACTGATCCTCGGGGAGCTGCTGCTCCAACCAAGACAGGCTGAGGCTGCGCACATCAAACAAGCACTGGTGACTGTGGTCTACTCCTGAGCAGTAGTTGGGTTTCAGCATGTAGTTTAGAGCTTCTAGTTAACTGCTAGGATCACAGCTTTGTTCTTCTCTTTTCTTCTGTGGTTTTTTTTGACACTCAACTACTTCTGCATTCTGAAGACACCATTCGAACATCAACCTATTCAAGACATTATTGGTAATTGGACATTATTTGGTGTTCATATCTGAAATATGAAGCATTTTCCAGCTGAAAAATCCCCATTTAAATCTCTTCCATTTTCCTCCAGGCACTTCCTGCCTTCAGGACCTGTTAACTTCTTTATACTTTCAGAGAAACCATTCAAGCATTTTTCAGACCTTCAGACCCGTTCAGTGTTTTCAATCTTACAGGCATTTCATTTGCATTCAGCAATGATTTCAGCGTTTTCAATCATAGCACATTTTCTTCAGGAAATGAATTTTTTGTACATTTTGAATCACTGATTTGAAAATTAAAAAAGTGACTTTTGCAGCTTTTTGTCTGAAGTCTATTTCATTTTTATAATGAAATCAAATAAGTTTTAAAGACACATTTACAATCTTCAGGAGGAAATGTTGTTAAATACTAATTAAGAAAATATTGATTGATTGATTTAGAACTTTCACATGGACAGGAACTTCTGTAACTTTGTGCACTTAAACATCAAGGTGCACCAAGTAGAACAAAGCCAAAAGTCCTGAGCTGCTCTGAAAACTGTTCACTTTGCTTCCATCAACATGTAACACACTGGAGTTGACCCACCTACACACCTGGTCAGTCACACCTGTGAAGTATGACCTAGCAGAGCCCTGATGCAGCTGACCAATCAAAACAGAGGGCTTTCGCGAGGGGGCCTTAAAGAGACAGTAACTAAAATGAACAGTTTCCATTCAATGTGCGCAATTGTGGTTCAGAGTGGAAAAGCACAGTTAATAGCTAATTGACACACACAAGGTTTCATAGTAGGACCCTAAAGTAAATAAACCCATATATATATATCTGTATAATAGGTCCCTTTAATGAGAATATAATGGGGTCATTTGACTTCAGCTGGAGGGTCGATTCTGAAACACATTTCTTATGTTCATCAAAGATCAACATCTTCAGGAAAAACATAAAATAAAAACAAAGAATATGAGAAACCAAATATGAAATATTAGTAGTTTAAATATCTGTCACTGGTTTCTGTTCCCTTCTTCTTCTTCATGTTTTAAAGTTGAACATGTGTAATTTTCCAATGGTAGTGCTCAATGAAAAACGACTGCTGACAACAAACTTGGCACTGTTTTATCATTGTATTATTTAATTTCATTTATACTGTATATTGCTTTGAAATTTGAAACAGTAGGACATTATCATCGACAAACCAGACTCCGTCCACAAACATGTGGCAGAGCATCGTATGCTGGTACAGTTTCTTACTCTCTACTCTTTGTTACATTTCAGTTTAGCCTTAATAATTCCCACAGTTACAATCTCCTTACAGACCTGAATCAATAGAAATGCTCATTAATGCTCTCTATATCATTAATGCTCTACAGTGCTCTAAACATTACAGTACCTACATTGGCAAGATCAAAAAGTCAAACGGTGGACCAGGTAATAGATTTGACCCTTTCTGATTTGACCTTTTTTCTGGAGACAGGAGTGACGGACAGGTCCTGTTCAGCCAGGTTACCTTTTCCGGTGTGTGTTAGGATTCATATCAGGGGGCAGTGGAGGAGTGGGGGGAGGGAGGGGGGGGGGGGGGATGTAACTGGAAAACTAGCCTCTGGTCATAACCCTTACCTCCCGTTTCGTCTGCCCAGCTAACTTAACAAACACACTCACACGGGCCGCTCCCCTTCAACTCACAGCTTGGTATCCGGAAACTTGAACGCTGGGGTGAGCTACACAAGGAAAACACCGATGTTAAAAGACCGGTACATGCACAGCCATATCATGCCACCAAAAACTTACATTTGCTTTAAATAGCTGCTGCTCATTAAAACGTAATGCTCTTATATTATGCATTCATACTAGAGCAGGTTGAAAGTGTCTTGGTGACTCACAGAACGGGAGAACGTACGTGACAAGATGAGGAATGGAGACGACTATGGAGACGGTGGATGGGCTGAGATGAGAGGCTGCGTTGGTGTAACCGGGGATGGGAACAGAAAAAAGCCAATGGGGAATGAGCGAGAGGAGACAAGACACGGCTACGGTACAAACAAAGACGGCTCAGGCCAAATGCATCAAAGGTACAAAACACAAAACACTGCCAACATGCATCATCAGTGGAAGCTAACAGTTAACAGTCAGAGAACAGAGAGTGGCAATGACACAGCCACAGTACCGCACACACAGACCAGCCCGTCTCAACCCGTCTCCAGACAGCACTGTGTCTCACACACACACACACTGTCACACACTCTGGAGACGAGCGCAGCAACACACCTCACCTCTCCTGCAGCACAAACAAACAAGGACAGTGGCCGGCGATGTAACAGTAACAGTCCAAACCCCATGAGGACAGACAGAGACACACACAGTAAGGTAGTGCAGACGGGGACGAACCCACACATACACACACGCACACACAGACACACACAGCGTTTTGAGTCACGGTGCAGGGGGGAGATTGAAGCAGAAATGATGTGAGGTTCTCAGCAAAGCAAATCCATTGGCATCAACATGATTCCAGAGCAATATTTAGATTTGGTTCTTTATTTGCAGCAAGATTCATCTTTTCACCGCTCACTCATTTGCAAGTGACACACTTTGCTGTGCTGCATCTAATGCTAAACAGAGCCCATACCTACCCATGGAATCAGGATTAGAAGATGCTAGAATACACACAAGTGTTCGCTTTGGCTCATTAATGTCCCAGAATCATTTCGATTGATCTTTAATTCAGTCCAAATCTTTCCATGTGGAACCAAAGTCAGAACATTAAAGGGGAAATATTGTGCTCTCTGTTATTTCCCCTCATTTTAATAAGTGTGATAAAGTGGGGGGGGGCTTAAAGAGACAGGACAGTACAGGACTGTAACCTGTTTTCAATCACTGTGCACAACGGTGCTGCAGCAAGGGAGGCTAGAAGTGAATCAATGTGTTTTTGAATATTAAAGCATGTGGAGGGTTAGAGAATACGTAAATAAAAGCTAAACTATGACCTCATATCTGAAGAATACACCCCTTTAATGTGCTTGTTGATTGTTTCCTTCCTTATTTTTGTCTCTGGTTGTATCATCACACACAAACAAAAACACCAAAGTCCTGATTGCACCATCAGAGGAAAGAATAAGGGATTCAAAGGGAAGAATGCTATGTTATGTTGCTAATGCTATCTTTTTAAGCACAGTGATTTGCAGTACGACAGGCGACGCTGTGATCTGCAGTCCCTCAGTGCTACGGTGACGGCTGAGAGGCACAGGGAGGGGCAGAAGAAAGGAGGGCCAGGACTCTCACCCTCATCTGGACAAAACTGTACCATCATAAGAACGCCGCTCGCTACTTCATCCCGCACTACGTTTCCTTTCTCAGTCAATTTCAACACCAGGAGTTCAGTCTTTAAGAAGCAAGAAGGAGGGGAGGAGACGTGCAATTGTTTGGGGCGGTGGAGGTGAACGAGGGGGAGAGGGGGGCGGGGCTTAGACTAGATAATTGAAATGAACTAAGGCTGTTGTCCTTGGTAACGTGTAGGAAAGTGGTCTTCCTCTGTGTGGACTGCGGTCCGTTTGAGTTCAGACATCAGTGGCAGATTGGTGACGGATCCGTCGGGGTTACCGGGTTATGGTCGCTGTACAAATGCGTTAAAAAAGAAGTCTGCTGCATGTGGCTGCTGTGTCTGTAAGTCAGTGTCCATCTTGCATCCCATGCTAGCAGAGCAGCCTCCTCATAGCGCCTCACAGTGGTCGATGCCTGCTATGACAGGACAAGCTACAGATGGAGAAAGGAAAAGATTCAACCGTCTTGAGGCCCAAAAAAAAGTCAAAGGATTCTGTCAATTTAAGTTGCCGTTGGTTACAATGCAAAATAAAAAGTAAGCATGCGTCTTTGCAAAGTGGGGAATCGATTCAAACGTCCGAAAAGAGGAACAATAATGATAAAGATGCGACATCTGGAGCCGATCAGAGGATTGGAGGCAGGAGGAAGAGGATGAGGAGGAAGAGGCAGTTTGGTTTTGAAAGCGGGACCGCGGCAAAATGAGATTGGTCCAGGATGGGTCGGTTCCAGGACTCTGCCGCCGAGCTGCAGCAGCGACAGGGAGGCTGCCAGGGGAGTCAGGGAGGCACGGGGGAGCTGCAGCAGAGTCATGGCGTCGGGCGGGCGGGCAGGGGGGGGAGTGTGTGGGTCACCGGGCAGGGCAGAGGGGGGGTGCAGGCAGCCCTGAGGGATGTTAGACCATCACAGTGAGAAGGCACGGGGCTCGCATGTATGTGTGTGTGTGTGTGAGAGAGAGAGAGTCGGGGCGAGCGGGAGACTGCGGGGATCCGGCCTCAGAATATGGTGGTCTCGTACTTGGTGCTGACGGGGCGCCTGTTGGAGTCCCGCTGGTCCAAGAGCCAGGTGGTGCTGCCCAGGGACTGCATGTCTGCGTCCATCTCCAGGGGGTCGATCTGCCGGGGGAGGGGGGAGGGAGGGAGGAGGGACGAGAGGAGGGCGTGAGACGGGCGGGAGACGGGCGGCCGCTGCGCCGCACTGAGCTCACAGTGCATGAGTGGATCAGAGTCCAGTGATCCTGTTAGAAATCACAGACTCACTCACGTCTCAATCCACAACACGGGACCATGTCTGAAAAACACTGACACACTGTAAGCCGCCGCCGCCACACACACACACACACACCACAGCTAGCATCCTCTGCTACGTACGGCTAATGGAAGCTAAAGCAACATGTGTTCTTCACCAAGGTGCTGCTGTCTGTAACCTACATAGATGAACATACAGTATACTCACTAACATGGATTTAGCTAGAGCTACATGTGAAGATGTGCAGAGAAAAGGAAAGCTTCAGATTCCAGTCTGTTGTTCAGGTTAATAAGGAGTAAAATAAAGAAAGGAAGCTTAAACCGCCCAAGAGACCAAAGACAGAACGTTCACCTGCTGGCCTCAGAGAGTCCAGCACAGTAGAAACATCCAGATACAAGATACCCTCTCTGATTACACACAAGTCCTTAAACTCTATGATGTCAGATGGAGATGAGCGATGGAGGAGGAAGAGGAGGAGGAGGAGGAGAAGGAAGGTCATGGTTTGATATATTAAGTCTACAAAATTAGGAGCTAAGTGCAACAACAAGAGATGAAGGGAGGAGAAGAGGTCGGGCGGGGGAGGGGGAGGGGGGGAGTGGTGGAGTGTAAGCGGATGGGTTGTGACTGAAGGGTTGAATAGAGGAAAGAAAAAGAGAAGGACCTGGACTCCGGGGCTAACAGAGTGCAACGGGAGGAAGGAGGGACGGTGGGTGGTGCAGGTGTGACAGTGACAGCAGCGGCATTCCAGGAGAGGTGCACCCTGGGAGGCAGGAGGACCAAGAAGACAAGAACAAAGACATGTTAAAGAAAAAAGGAGCGGGGGACAGGAGAGAGAGAGAGAGAGAGAGAGAGAGAGAGACAGAGAGAGAGAGAGAGGCAGGGTAGACATCCCAGCTTCATCCTCTAAGAAGGAGACAAATTATTTCAACATAATCCTCTGCGTCTTGTGTTATAATCGCTCCTTGGAGGCATCGCAGAGAGAGTGTGTGTGTGTGTGTGTGTGTGTGTGTGTGCCTGTCACCCCAGCTACACACTGCCAGGCTCAATATGCAGCCCAGTGATTACACCATTTATTATCTTTGCAGGCAGGTAGTAAAAGCGAGTGATTTGTGTCTCTGCATGAGTGTGTGGTCCGGCCTGGCGAGCCTGCGTGTGCGTGTATGTGAGTGTGTGTCTGTCAACCTCTCAGGTGACAGTGATCACTGGCTGCTGCGTATATTCAGCCTGAGAGGTCAATACATCAGTGTGTGGCCCCGGGCAGAGGTGAACATTACGTAACACACTCAGAGAAAAAAGGTGGACGGGCCGCGACTCCAGTCCAGAGGAAACACACACAGACACACACACACACACACACACACACACACACACACAAACACACACACACACACACACACACACACACACACACACACACACACACACACACACACACACACACACACACACACACACACCTGCCTGAAAGAAAAAAATACAAATATTCATTCATCATGTTTTGCATATGTGCGTGATGAGAGTGACTCACAAAGTTAGGGGTGGGCGAGAGGAAGTAAGGAGCCAAGAAATGACTCATCGCTTTCTACCACACACTCACAGACGCACACTCGGCGCTACTCTTCCTTTGTAAGCGGCTCTCTGGGGATTCAGTGACGGGGAAAAGTCGGTCACGAGGTTTGTGTAACTTATTATTGTTATTCTCACAGCGCCGTGTTTCTCCTCTGCGGCTTTACTTTGAATCACAAAGCAAACTGCTAAGTCATAGGTTCACACACACACACACACACACACACACACACACACACAACGCCTCGACGTGAGAAGTTTGTAAGCATCTTCTCGTCGAGTGGTACTCACTGCTGATCTCCGCATGCTGCTCCATGACTGAGACGCAGGTCGGCTGGCTTTCGTCTCGATGACCTCTGTGCCCAGAGATGGGGGCGGTACATACTGTCTCGCCCTGGACTGCATCGCCATTTGATAGGCCACCTCAAACGCCTGTCCTAGCGTCAGGATGATCTCGTAGGTCTGCGTCTGTGTCAATCAATGAAGATGAGGTGCTAAGTACAGAAACTGCCTCAGCTGATGATAAATGACAACACACACCTCCTCCCTGTGTGTGGACTTGACTGATGTAACCACATTGAACTCCTGTAAGAGCATCACTTTTGAGTTAGTTCAGTTCAGAAGTCTTCCCCTGATGCTGCAGAAGCAACACCGTGATCCGGCTCCAAATGAAATTGATTGTCATCGACCTTTACAGAAGCTGAGACACAAATGAGAACATAATCTTCCCCTGTACATGAAATGTCATGCATAGTGGGAATGAAATTTAAATGAAGTGATTGAATGAGCCAATCAAGGAAACCATGTCCAGGAGGAAGCCGCATGCAGTTTTGTCTGCAGGATACCAGGAACCCCACCAAGCAGAACTCATCCACAGAGGACCTCACACACTCAAACAAAGTCTCTGAAGGTTCTAACAAAGGGTTTGTTCTTAAACTCACCACTTCCACAGTGCTGAATACGTGACAAAAGTGGTGGCCGCTCTTCAGATCCTTGGTGATGTACGCAAAAGTGCAGAGGTCATCAGGGTCTTGGGCCGCACAGGAGATGTTCCTGATCTCGTGCTCCGCTACGATGGTCTAATGGAGTCAGACAGGAAGTGAGAGACTGCCGAGGTGGAAACAAGCTTCGAACGGACGAGTGTTTATACTGCAGACTGAATCAAATGGAGTGTTTGGGTTTGGCAGATCGATGGAGTGTCAAGTATAGAGTTTCCCATTACCTTTGTGGCTGCATCGATGAACTTCACCCCTCTGTAGGTGATGGAGAGTATGACAACTGGACCCTTCTTAGCATCCTTTGATTTCTGGAATGGACGGAATAAAAGTGAATTGGAGAGAGAAAGGGTTATAAATGAAACACACAAAAGTTGGAATGTGCCAATAGGAACATTCTTGGGTAGCAGTGTAATAAGGAACTCACTCTAATTTTAGCACAGGCGTCTTGTGTGGACTCAATCCCTCGTAGATCCCTGATTATCATCGATCCCAGGTACTAGGGAAGACAATCAAAACAAACCAGGCCTCCATTTCTAAAACAAATCTATTTAATTTGCCTATTAAATGGCAAAATAAAAGGAATTTGAACATGTTGCAAGACTAATGGGAGAATAGCAGAACCAAGATGCCATGCACAGTAAATCAATAGCTAAATCTTGATCAGTCCCATGCGGCATCTTCCTAAATCTATAGGGACGAACTGAAGGGACTTACAGTTGCCTCGTACCCGCAGGAGTCCAGGATGAGCTTCTCAGGCTGGTGGTGCCAGGCGGACACTGTGGCGTAGGTAGCAGAGTGGCTCGGGGGCCGGAGGTTTAAACGAGAGTCTTTGTGTCGTTCACTTTTTCTGTCCTGTGGAAACATTGGCTGGTGAGCGTCATGAAAAGTGTGATTTTGTGTCAAACCTGAGCGACACGAAACAGAGCAAGGCCTTCTGGAAGGAAAACAAATCAATACGGCAGCACATGAATTTGAGCGCTGCCACTACTTACAGCCACTTCTCTTTTCATCGCGAGGTTTATCACAATGAATGAAGTGTTGTGGATGGTTTTAAGAGTCTGCGTTGTACTGAACACTGCAGATGAGTGTGAATAGAGTTCTGCTTGGTCTGCACCTTTTAGAGATTACAGGCTGATCTGTTGGTTTGATCATAAATATTCATGCGCTGTCTTGGGTCTTCAGGTCAATATGGGCTTTGCACTTGTCAGAATAAAATATAGTAATCTGCAACAATCCATCAAGGACATGGTGAAATTATGAACACTGACAACTGGTGAGCCCTCTGGTGCAGCCGTGCACCTCTGATCCAACAAATGAACCGCAAACGTGTATTAGAGGTTTAAGTGCAATCACTGGACTGGAAATTGATGGTGAAGACGTTTCGCCGTTAATCTGAAAGGCTTCAGGCTCAGCAGTATGCACACCTACAGCACCTACACAGTTCGGAGGATCAGCATGTCTACAGTATACCTTAGACATGAATGGCAGATGCTTTGGGAGTTAATAACCTTGAGTCTATTGCTCGGCTTCTTCACGTGGGACAGCGCTGTCCCATCAAGTCTGACATCTGGAATTGAATACAGGGAACAGTTTCCCAATCTCCCAATTCTGAATCTGAATGTCCTCGTCCAGCAACCGCCCTTAAACCTCCTAGATTAACGTTTACAGATATGATCTACAAACATATTGAACATATATCCCTTTTGTTTGAGCATTTCTCTTTGGCCTGGTTGAGTCAAGCAGATCAGGCACATTAGCATTAACATTTCCTCATGTGCCACAGTTTGGCCTTTAGCAAATGGTAGAACTGGATCATGGACTTATTTCTAGGTCTTCTTCTGTCTGAAATGTCCAAAGATATTGTGTTAGACTTTTAGTTTAGAGCTGTGCTGGCACTGCCTAGCTGGACTTCACGTAACTCTTTAGAATAATGAAGAAGAAACGCCAATAAATACCCCAAAGACTCTATAAAATGTATATAATTGACGATTGCAACCATTTTAAAAATCAATATTCATCCTCCAGCCATGCCAATCTTTTTTCCTTTTTTTACATCTCCAATCATTCCTTTGTACTTTTCTGGTTCTAAGGACATGGAGTTCTTTTGGCTCTAAATATGAGACATGGGGTTGTTTTTGTCGATTTGTCTCTAACATACTCTTGGATATAAAATAGAAATACCTATTGACTGGTTTAGCAACAATACAAAGGCATTCCTACTCTTTTTCTGTTTCTTTCAGATCGGAATGGCAGCTGGCTCTAAATACTGTGTGTACCCATGACCCACAGCGATTGGATGTTTGACAGCAATGTTCCTGGCTGTCCAATATATCTCCTCTCACTTTGCTTCTCTGGAGGCTCTGACTTCACTGTGGCAATTGTTACTAATCCAAAGTAAATTAGGACTCTTTCCTGAAGATGATACACGTGAAAGGTGGAACTCACTACAGAGCGCGGCCTCTCACTGTAGGAGCGCAAAGATACACTACAGTCTTGGTCGACTCCTCTCCTCCTCCTGTCTGACTCAGTCAGGGGCAGCAGCATGTCCATGGAGCGACTGGTGTATGGGTCCATCTGACTAAGGGGAGATGTGGCCTGGGACAGGAGGTCATGGAACTGCCATACACACATTCATGCACACAAATACACACGTACACACAGGAACACAAAACACGACATCACACACAACACAGTTTAGTGATTTTAGAGCATTATGGCTGGCGTCCCTGATCCCCATCTAAGATTTATCCCTAACAAAAATCCTCCCAATGAAGGTTCTCATTTCTTTTCAGTCCAGTTTAATCTGGATGGCAAATCAGCGCTTTGTATTTATCCACTGTGAACATAATGATATTGGAGAGTCTGTTTCTAAAATTAGAGCCTCTGAGGGGAGAAATGGAGACAGTGTCTAACACAATGATACTGACATGGAATTAAAGCTCATGCACAATCTCACTTCCATCTTAAGCTCTTTCATCTTTTTTATTCAATAACAAAAATTACCATATCAATTATGTAATCAATCCTTTTTTGAAAATCAAAACATTTACAAATTAAGTCCCATTCATGGCTATCAGAGATGTGTGTGTGTGAAGCAGTGAATCTACACACAGGAGCCAAACACCTGGATCAGCTGCACTGAGCATGCGTATTAACCTAATTATTATTTTCAGTCGGGTGGTTAATGAAGCAGCACTAACAGAGCTGTGCTGTGATTCACGCTGATACAGACACGCACGGTGCTGCAAGGTGCTGTGGAGTAACACACACACGCACACACACACACACACCGACTAACAGGATTCTGCGATCCTACTCCAGGATAAATAGCTGTCAAATCAGTGCCGGCTGAATGGAGAGCTACTGAACAACCAAATATAAACCATATTTATTTTTACATTACCACTCTTACCATAATTGGGGAGAGACGACGGGACTTAGATGGAGCCTCTTCATAGGGTCGCTCTGCCAGAGAGGCTATGATCCTCTTCCTGTGGCCCAGGGGACCAATCTTGATAACCTGCATTTCAGACAACGTGAGAGCTCAAAGTGAAGATGACTTCCTGCTGCATCGTCGTATCAATATTTTACGCGCAATCATTTACGGAGGCTAAGCTTACACAGATACTGTATATCCCAAATACACTGACACAGAAACTGTGGCAAGCACCCTTCACTGGCAAGTGTCCACAAGCAAACAGAAATGGCTCTCGTCAATAATTCAGCCTCAATCTGTTTTGCCGTAAGCTTAAAGTACAGCGTCGCCTCCTTCCCGGGACACTCTATAATTCAGAGTCAGTTTTAAGGACAGATTGCTTAAATAACAGAGGAGGACATGGTGATTTATGGGACCATAACAGGTAATGTGCTGATAAAGAATCGCTTTGTTGGTGATTTGCAGACTACGGCACACTTTAGATTCTCAGAACCTGTGACACTTTATCTTTATAGTTCTTAATTTACAGTATGTTTGGACAGCAAATCCTGTCTCTGTCTCTTTGAAGCTTTTAAAGAAAGCGTTTCATCATGAATGGCACGTAACCTCAGAGGAAGAACCACGGGTTAATTGAATGTTGTCAAGTCTCATTATCCTAATACTATATATTTGCATAATTGGCTATTAACATTTCTGGTCATCCGGGAAAGGTGGATGTTGAGTGATTAATGTAACATTTGCAATTAAGTTTCTGCTACAAAATATTCCATAACGAGCTCCTAGGATCTTTGTTAGACTGCTGCAGTTATCGATTCATTCCGAGTCAAGTATGCAGCAAGGCAACCGGGCCCCTTGTGCTGTTTCCATTATCCCCTTCCATCCCAGAGAGACCACCGAGCATGAGGTGTGCAAATTCAGGGAAAATGGAAATTGGGTAAAAAGGCTGGAGATGAGAAGGAAAGCCAGCTCGTATATCATGTCCATGCTTGATTCCATTTGGCATAAGATGCTAAAGAGAGAGGGGAGAATGCAGGAAATGTAATGGGCATAGTGAGGCCTGCCAAGTTGCTCACAGGCAGTTCTGCTCCTCTGCACAGTGAAAGTAGAGTGCGCTGTCCTTACACTCATCATCCGATGCTGTACTGCATGGCAGTGTGCCGGACATCATCGCGCTGCACAGGACGGACGTTGCTTGCTGCTGTTTTTGCTGCTGTTGCTGCAACTGGGAATGGTGTCGGCCATTTTAAAGCCGCAAAATTTGTTTGGTCATCACATTTTAGACATGCAGATCCAGGACTAAGAGGGAAAACCTGATGTGTGGGAAGTAAAGGCTTTTCTCTCTAGCTTCCCTCCAAACCACTTGTGATCATTGGTGAACTACTGTATATCGGGTCATCTGCTTTGATTGGTTTCCTGTCACCACATTAGCAACGGTACCTTGTACATTATGGGTTCAAACGAAGGTCTTTGAAGGGGACATATGCTATTTCTTATTGGCCCTAATGTATTATGGTAGAGAGTGTGTGTGACACTGAAAAAGAAGCAAAAGTTTTAGTTCAACTGTAGCAAAATGTCTTGAGTAAAACAAACATCAACATGCCAAATGTGTGTGTGTGTGTGTGTGTGTGTGTGTGTGTGTGTGTGTGTGTGTGTGTGTGTGTGTGTGCGTGTGTGTGTGTGAGTGTGTGTGTGTGTGTGATTGTGTGAGGGGGGTGACTGCAGTTTGCACAGCAGTGCTGCAGTGAGGGAGAGGAGGATCAATGTGTTTATGCACATTGAGGAATTGTGGTTTCAAGGTTTGGAGGGCAGCTAGAAAGAAGAGATAAATCAACGTGCTCTGGTGATTAAGCAGACGACTCTGTGAGAAACGATCCAGAACATCACAGGTTTGATTGCCGACTGCAGCAGCCACCAGGGGGTCTCAGTTAAAAGTCATTACACATAACGCTGAACACTTTCCTGCTTAGCCACCGGCTGACTGGCAGCTAAATAGAAAATTGAAGCCTGTAGTTCTTACATTGACAATCTCCAGCTCCCACAGGTTCTTCACACAGTCCAGAGTTCGGTAGCCGCTGGAGAGGAAGTTTGGCAGGTATTCGTGCAGGCCGAGGCCGTCCAACCAGGAGACCAGCGAGGTGCTGCCATCGCAGCCCAGAGCCTTCACCTGCAGGACAACAAACAAAACTGCATTTTCAAGAGGTCGCTCACATGAATCTTCTGTTTTTGGCATCAACATTCCCCTGCCAGGACACAGAATTTTGGATAAAATCTAAATAGAATTTTGCAACCACAATGTGAATGTGAGGACTCTGATGATTTATTTGATACTGGTCAACCATAACTGTTATTCCTGGTGTATATTGGAGAATCTGTGCTATCTATTCCTGAGTTGTCTTGTGTATCTTATTATGTTTCTCTCTCTATTGCCACCTTTACACAGGCTTAAAAAGAGATTTGAACTTTACAGGGACATTAAGGTTACACACACACTGACACCATAATGGATTGCAGTGACTAATAGTTCAGCGCTGAGGGTCACTCATGATGCAAAGTACCTTGGGTAAATTGCGTGCCGCATGGAGGATTTTCTTTCGGTGCCCCGGGTCGGTGATCCCCACGTCTCTTAGATCTTGGTCCTCCATCACGTTACTTCCCTACACACACGTAAACACACACACACAGACACACACACACACACACAAACATAGTCACACACAAACAGACACACACAGACACACACTCATTCACAGAGGCATACAAACACATGCATGCACACACATTCACAGATACAATATACAATATGGACAAACAGAAGTCACGGGGGGAAAGAAAATCAGTGATCCATTATAGTAGTAATCAATATATTATCTATACTCACACACACACACACACACACACACACACCGTTACTATACATACAACACATATGGATGCATGACGTTATATGGACTTCTATGTAATATAAAGTACAGCTCAGTAGAAACAGCATAACTTACTTTACACTGTAATGATCAGGGACAATGAACAACAAAATGTAGCTGCACACACAAGCACTGGCTCACAAACACACAAACACACACACACACACACACACATGCACATCTCATACTCTGACACAAGCAGTAATACCGCAGTGGGAGGACAATGAAGTCAAATAAATTGTGCACGCCAAGAGCAATCAATCTGATCAAGTGTGACTCCAGGAGAACAAAGCCTTCATATCTGCAGCAGCGGCGGCACCAGCAGGGTCCGCTTGCTTGCTTGCTTGCTTGCTTGCTTGCTTGCTTGAGTGAGATAAAACAATTTGACCCAGAAGAAACAACAATTTTCCCGTACAGTTTACAGGAATGCTCGAATTTAGGTTGTAGAGACAATGTAGAAGAGCTGTTCTCTACATCCTGAAATCCTGATTGACAAGCAGAATCTTGCGGTGTGGGTCATGTAGCTGCTTATGTTCTCGTCTCCTGCTGCTTTGTCATCTCGTTCAGGTTTATAGGCAGGAATAAAGACGCGAGGAGAGCCTTGAAAATGTGGAGCTAAGCGTTTTCCCCCGTTGGACTGCTGCAGATTGATTCTTCCTGGCCAAGAATGTTAAAATGCACCGTAGTCTTTACTCAATCCGGCCTCACTGTACTGCTTTCAGAGCACAATGCAGCAGTTAGAGACCTGTACAAGAAATAAAGCTAGAGTCTGATATGAAAATAGGCCCAGAAATGGATTTGCCACTTTTATTAAGACAAGCTGGAGTTTGATGAAACCTCAGGAGACGATAGAAGTTATTATTTAATGCTGCGTTTGAAGATTGGGATGGGATTCTACAGTATAGTCTGGTTCCTACATAGTTTATGAGCTGTGCTAGTTTGATTGGAGCTGATGTGACTCGCTCGTCTCTAATCTGACTTGGTTAATGCAACAGTGAAATAAACAACCGCTTAAGGAGATGCTTGGAGAAATTATGTAAAAGAAAAATGTCATGGAGTTTTCCCACGTAGTCGTGTCCAACGATGAAAATCAAACAATGGGAAACGGTTTGATTTTTGTGTGAGAATTGAAGCGTTCATGTCAACATTTGAGAGAAAGATGGCCGCAGTTACTGATGCAAAATGGAAGATGCAGAGTAAATATAGGATGTTTTGCCTCATTGCCACATTAGTTTGGGACATCAGAGTAAATGAACATTCTGGTGCATGAACGTCCCGCTTCTATTAGCATGAACAGAGCAGAAAACGATCGTCTCTGTGTAGAAATTATGAGAAAAGGCACACGGTTGTTCATAATTTATGATGCCTCCAAAGCTGCATCTCCCAGCAATCATCACATGCAAAGAGCCTCACTGCCTCATGCCCGAGTCTCTCTGCGGCTCTGGTGGGCAGAGCCAAGGAAACTTTCCAAGCGGTCAGAAACAGGTACAGAAATGGCCGGCAAGATAAGATTCAGACTTTTAGAGGATTAGATCCAGATGCTATTTTGTTCTCCAGTTTAACTTCCTTATTGATTGATTGATTGATGAAAGAGCCACAGTAAAGTCCACCTGCATTTTGCTGGTCTTTTTATGCAGATCTTCAACTTCAAAAATAAACTTAGATGTATCATTAGCAAAAACAAGTCTGCTTGAATCTAAAAGGGCAGAATATTAAACATTCAGATGTCTGCCTGACTACTCTGACCTTTCCTTTGTTTTCAACCTTCCCATCCATGTAAATATATCTGTGGGTAATTTGCCCTGCGAGGCTAATGATTTATCATCTTGATGCATCAAGTCCAGCAGACACATTAGTCATGGGATGAAACTGAACATCAGAAAGCCTAATGAGCCGTAGCACTCGTCACATTATAGCCTGATCAACACGGAATCCTGTGTCCCAATTTCCCAAGATATGACGGTTGCTGTGTTTGCCCATTAAATGCTGCTCATGTGTGATTATAGACAATTGACTGGTGGCATTAAAAAAAGGTAAATAAATGCACCGGGACACTGGGAATGATCGCATATCATTGAAGTCTTTATGATGTGATGTCAACTGCAAATACGTCCATTCACTGTTTCTCATCTAACTGAGCTCAGGCGTGACATGTAACATAGAATGCAGCTCAGTAGAGTGAGACACGACCACGTTCACCCCCCGGCCCTGTTATTTACTCCCTACAGCAGACTGAAACGACGTAATGTTTTCTACAATCATAGCTAAATGCCATATCAAGTATCCTGGTGCCTTACAGGAAACATGAGAACGCTTTTAGTCAGATCGCAGCGACCTCTCCTGCTGCAGTTTGATGAATCCATCAGCACATAATCTGACAGGAGGCTTTAAATAAAGGATGCACCCATGCTAAATGTGTGAATGGTTTTCAGCAACACAAACCTGTCGGATCACATTTTGGTTGGCACGTTTCATAATTGACTTAGCTAGTGGAGTAATTTGTATTTGTGTTGAATTTGTAACAAAAATAAATGGTATACAGCGTCCAAATACAGTCATACTGCATGCTGCTGATGGGAAATCACACCATGTGCAGTTATTCCAACGCTCACAAGCAGTGTGTGACACAGAAGATGATGCAAACAGGATTTAGTGGGATTTGGTGAGCAAGCATGCAGTGTGTACTTAATAAAACCACAGTATGTTTGGACTGAGGGAAGGTTTTATGTTGGCGTCATCTGGTTTTATCTACACGGAGGTCGGGTTCAGAGATAGTAAATCAGAAGCTTCACTGTCGGGGGAGGAGGTAACTTGGAATTGTACAGCAAATGAGATGGCATGATTGGGAATGCTGGGGAAAAAAAATTAATGGGATTTGGTTGCCATTTGTCTTACCATTGTTGACAGCTCATATACTTTAAAGGGATTCGCTGTGGGGCCATAAATCTCACCAGGGTCATGCACTGCTCAGAGGTGAAGAGGAGTTGTAAAGGGTAGAGGGGGGGAAGTGAAAGGAAGAGAAATAGCAGAGCCAGAGTCAAGTGCAAGGGTGAGCGGGAAAGAGAGCGAGGGGGGCTGGGGTGAAGCTACGTGGAGAGACAAGCGGAGAGAAGTGACTGAGTGATGTAAACTGGGACAGGCCCTGGAAATGATGGGTTACAGGTGACTCACCATGAATCGCAGGTCGTCAAAGCCATTGAGCAGGAACTTGCTCTCGTACTGCGGCAGCCCCACATGCTCCAGCCACTCTCCCACCGGCTGGTCCAGGGCTTTACCGCAGGCCCCATCTGCCGAGAGAGGGAAGCGCTTGAGCAGGGAGAAGCCGTTCAGCCGGTAGCAGCGGCACTCCGAGGACGACACATGGCATTGCCACATCATCCTCGGCCAGCAGAGACAGAGCCGAGTGCAGCAGCACCCGGCGGGGTAAGGGGGAGACAGGGTCCAGGCTGGGGGTGAGGGGCTCCCACGGTCTAGGCGGGGGCCCGGCTAACTCAAACACAGGAGAAGGGTAGGAAGTGCTGAAGGCCCTTCAGGGCTCTGACTAGCCTAATATACACCCACTGGTGTTAGTGTGACTGACTGAAGATGTCAGGCGAGGGTGGAGGTAGTGCAGGGGAGGAAGCCCATCTGAAGCTTGGTTTTGTAAGTTATGTTGGACAGAGCCACTGTGGCATCGTCCAACAAACAAGGTTCACTAAACATTCCTTTAGTGATCAGATGAGCGAGTGTAAGACAAGTGCTTGACTAGTTCAAAAACATGGTAATACCAAACACTAGATAGAAACAGCGGGTAACTGTATCAGCTCAAGGCAAAATGCAAATGATTTATGGGTAAAGCATGCATTTTGCTACATCACACAACCCCCTCATCTTTAAAACTGAAATGTTCAATTCCCCCAAAATAAATTGGTCAGGGTTTTCACCACATACTTGTAAAGCTCTGGCTGAGTCCCATGGCTTCATTGGTCAACCTCTTTGAGAGCTAGGACACGGCTCATACAATGAAGGTAGCAGCATTCTAAAGCACTGTTGAGGTACTCATGTTATTTTTGATCATACACATTTGCTCAAACCATTTTTCTTCCTTACTCCACAGCCACAGGGAGCACGGTCAGGTGGACATATTGTAAATCCTACATCAAAGAAGGAGCATTGGCTGAGGACTCCCACAGTTTGCAGATTCCAAACTCCTCAATTCACAATCAAATCCAAGTAAAGATTCCTTGATAAATCTCCAGGTAGGCAGATGAAGAAGAAGGGTGCCCTTGGTTTTGCGAGTGCTTCTTGTTCTTCCCAGCATTCACTCTCTCCAGCAAGCTGCTGTCTGTGTGGCTCAGCCAGAGAACGTTCTCATCTTTTCTCAAAGCAATAAATCCGGGGTTCAGAACAAACAGACAGCAGTTGAGCCCCTTGGCTCTGAGCGAGGATCACTGCAGGACCACGCTGCAGGTTGAGCTACAGTGGCTTCTTCCTGAGGTAGTCACCTCCCCACCAAACCCTGCCTCAGCCCACCTGGTTCTTCTGAGCTAGCAGCCTCGGTGTGAGCTTCTGTGCTCAGGGCAGAGGTTTGCTGCATCCCCTGAATGTCTGAGATGGGCAGGCAGCGCAGACGCAGTCACAGCAGCTGCTCCTGGCTCACACACGTCCCCTCACTGCTCACAGGGCATAACGTCCTGATGCTGGCTACTTCTACACAGGAGACCGCAGCTCTGCCTCTGCCTCAGCCACGTCCTTTCTACATCCACAACAGGCTGCAGACTCAATGATCATCCCCCGTCTCATCCGGGCAACTCCCCCAAAGCCCTTCTTTTTAACTCACCCCCTCCTCTTTCTTTCCTCTATCTGTCTCTCTGTTTTCTTTCTCCTGCTCTCGATCTCATAGCCTCATTCCCAGACTGCGATTGCACTGCAGGGCTGCTGTATGCTGCTTGATGAAGTGGGGTGCTGCTCCACGTAACCAGCTCTCCCTCTCCCTCAATTTCCCACTGTATGAATTCCCCTCCCTCTCTCTCTCTCTCTCTCTCTCTCTCTCTCTCGCTCTCTCTCTCTCTCTCTCTCTCTCCCTCCCTTTCTCTCTGGCTTGCACTCTGTCTCGCTCCCTGCTTCATACACACAGGCAGATACACACACACATATATGCTCCTCTCTCTCTCTCTCTCTCTCTCTCTCTCTCTCTCTCTCTCTCTCTCTCTCTCTCTCTCTCTCTCTCTCTTTCTCTCTCTCTCTCTCTCTCTCTCTCTCTCTCTCTCTCTCTCTCTCTCTCTCTCTCTCTCTCACACACACACACACACCCAGGCACACACACACACTACCCACTGCACTGATTAGAATTGCACGGAGGCACTCTGATCTTGCAGAAAGGACACCACCATCAGAGGTGAAGAACAAGCACTGAGAGACCCAAATCGCTGTCCTTTCTGCTGAGAAGGAGGAGAATGTAAAGGCATGATGGAGTCCCAACCCTGTGCTGCAGATGAATCAGTGCTCTAAATTAACACAGATTAAAATGCCTTTTGTAGCCTCAACTTATTAGCAGATGGCTTTAATTCATTTACATCTCACTCTGATGATAGATTGGGGGGAGGGGGGGAGGGGGGGGCAGCATTGATTCAAGTCAGCAAAAGTCTAATGAAGAGAAGAGTACATGGAAACACACACATTCACTGCACACTGCATACGACACACACACACACACACACACACACACACACACACACGCACACACGCTTCAACGCACAACCACAATTCTCAAGTACCGTCTCATCCCCATCTGACTCAGTCCTACAGCATGACAGAACAGAGGCAAATTCCTTTACTTCCAGATGTTCATGTCATATCAATCAGATAAACAGCACAACAGCAGCTGCTCTTTGTACACAAAGCATGGACTAACATGTGAAGATTATATAAAACAAAACAAGGTAAAAGTCATTTCTTGATTTACATCCAAACTAGGTCACAGACATTGTTTTTGTATAAGCAGCATGATTCTGGAGCTATTTGGCATTCACCTCCCAGGTCTGTAGGCCTTTGAATGGACCTTTATGGAACCCTGTGGTACTATTTCACCTGCGAAAGATAAAGGTAATGAACGCCGCTTTAAAAGCAAACGTATCCTGTGGATTCACAAAAAGAGATTGTAAAATCAATTTTCTTGGGGTATGTATGTATATCTCTGCAACACTCTCCCGCCTATTTCACATTAAGAATACAGATGTTTCATAGGAAAACCCTTTCTGAGGCAACGGTGAACATATCCGTATCAACGGTGTCAGTGTGAAGTAGCTTTTAAAGGCTTTTCAATGTGTATCACAGGGATCAATATGGGTCCATTCAATGGCCTGTAGACCTGGTAAGTGAACAGCAAATATCTCCAGAATGCTGACCTTGTCTAGATATAAACGACCTGAAAATCGTTTGAGTGCCACCTTAATTTTGCCATAGTCAACACAACACAGGGACTGGTAAACTTAGGCGCCAATCTATGCTGGGGGATTACTCTATTCTTCAACCCTGCAGCCAGGGCCTAATTATGCAGGTACTACTTGCAATTGGCTTACACATTCCCAGACAGGTAGCCATTCAGTAAGTCAATCGGTAAAGCAGGCAGAGCAAAGAGACACCGCGCCGATGGAGTAAGGCAAAGTGAAAAGCTATTGATTAAATCTCCTTGGTAATTGGCTGCCTGTACCCCCGTTGCTTTGTGTTAACAATCAGGTAAAAGGCCAGGTCAAGTCTCTGTGACCTGTCAGTCATTCACAGGGCCGATGCTCATTATGGGTGCGAGTTGCTGCTGTCAGATTTGCTTGGAATGAGAAGAATTGTGGAAAATAGAGAGAGAGAAGAGAGAGAGAGAGAGATAGAACTAGCAAGAAGCTGATATGAGTCAGAGAAGACTAATGGGGGGGGGGGGGGGGGGGGGGTGCAATGGAGCACAGGAGATAAGATGGTAATGGGAAGTAAGAAGGATTGAAGTGAACTAATTATCATTCACTACCAAATCCCACAACTCCTCCTTCCTTTCCATTTCCTCCTGAGCCTCATACCAAGGTCCGCACCTATACACACCCCATTCAGACAATGACTGTTAAAAATACCAGCCATCCCCATCCAATTACCTCCATTCATTTGGGACGGCGACATCTCTCACGTTAGCAGGACCTAATTACTGACGGACATAGTATCCGATGCTCCTCTATAGGGGGAACTGTGTCACTGTCTTATCCCCTGTTAAACACACAATGGCGTCCAATATATCAAAGTGGGTTTCTTTAATGTTTGAGCACCGGTAGGACGACTAGAACTAGGCACAAGGTTGTGCTTAGATACAGCTGTGTCTCTTTATCAGAGCAGGAGAAAAGCACAAGCTCCTTGTCATCTTAACGGAGCGATGGGGAAAATGAGCTGCAAAGCTGAATTAATTCTGGGAAACTGATGGCGGACTCTTTTCCTTTGAACGTCAGACTGTGCCTGTACACAAACTGTAGCCGACGCCTCCTGTGTGCTCTCGGCTGAGCTCGCTCTCGCGTCCGTCTCTGTCTCTTTTCTAAGCTAATTTACTCCGTTGTCTCTCAGCACACAATGGGAGCGGTCTCGAGGAACACACGCCACAAACATCGTCATCCTTGAACAAGCAAGATGGCGCAAAATTGCACAGTTGGTTTTTGTAACAATATGCGACCAAAGTCTTTGGCTCTAGGCCATGTAAGGCAGACAGGACACAGGGGGAAAGGTGGATGGAAGGAAAATAAGAGAAGGCAGGGACATGGGGATAAGGCTGTTCCGGTTCTTTCACAATAAAAAAGATAACAGTGGGATGTAGAGTGACAATCTTGAGGTAATCCCTCCTTTTCTCCCTCTTCCTTTTCTCCTGCCGATGCCTCTGAAGGGTACATTGTATGCTATGAACTAGTAAGAACAAGTATATAACACTATGTATATAACACTGATCCAAACAAACACTTTCAAAAACAACCAAAGCCTGATCTGAACCTCAGTACATGGGCCTGATCAGAGTAAACATTGAGCAGCCACTGTATGACTCAGCTGGATCTTGGACCGTCTGAGCATGTTGTTCGTTAAATAGGAACTATAAATAACTCACACTTACGAGAGAAAAACAAACAACATATTTCATATTATATAATAGAGAATAACCCCAGGTCTTCATTGTTGGGATAACAATCAATTACAGAGTGCTTGGGTGCATAAGAAGTAAATCATAAATTAACACTGCCTTGGTAGCAAGCAATGACTTCTCCTCTTTATACTGATACATATCTCATTGTATACATATCTCTTTTTGCTAGAATGACCTTTAATAAGAATTCTTTAGAAATCATTCTATAAGTGAGTGAACATAACAATATATTCAGTAAAGAAAACCTTGGGCCCTGCCCTCGACGGGGAATAATTATAATCCTTCCTACATCTTGTTTCCTGGTTTGCCTGCACCTGCTTGTTTTTCTGACCCTGGACTGTAACTTAGTCTGTAATTATGCATCTTATATAAGATTAATGTGACATTGTCGCAGCAGTGAACGTGTTCCAGTGTCCTCACAATGTGCCCTTCAACACAAACACACATTCACACAGTCTCTGCTCTGGGTCAAATGACGTCTTATTGTGGTCAGCTGTTCGTTCATGCATGAAACTCTGCATAAACATTCTACACCTCTATGCTGTTTAAATAAAGGCAGTTCTGCAAAGAGACAGGGAAACTGTTTCACAAGCACCTTAAGGTGTGAGTATCCAATAGAAGGTTTACAGTGTTAGAGCTGAACAAAGTGAACTGATGCCAGCTGGCTTCTCTGTCTCCCCTGCCTGAAGGACGTTTTATGAAGCGTATTATCAATTCAAGTCCTTTTCAGATACAATTCCAGAAAAAACAGACTGAATATTACAGTGAGGGTAATGATTTCCTCAGAAAAGTGGAAAACAGAGGAAAGGCTGTAACAGCAGTGATGTGTTTGAATAATAAATACCATGTTGATAGATAAGCTGTGGGACTTATACTACTTATACTACTATAATTAGAAAACGTGTGTGTGTTTATCTGTCTGTTTATCAACGAGCGCAGTTCCTCCAATAGCCTCCAAACTTGGCACAAACATTGTTGAGGGGGTAATAGATAGATAGATAGATAGATAGATAGATAGATAGATAGATAGATAGATAGATAGATAGATAGATAGATAGATAGATAGATAGATAGATAGATAGATAGATAGATAGATAGATAGATAGATAGATAGATTTACCTGATCTCTTTGTGGGCTGCTTGGTTTTGGATGTTTCGATGCCTGCACCAATCAAGTTCATGATCTTCTCAATCTGCAAAAGGAAATAACAAAAGTGGAAGACATCATCAATATTAATAATAATGTAATGCATTGGTGGTTAGACTACAGTGACAGCAAAGTCAGACTCAGACAAAAATTACAATTCATTGTTAATGAACTCAATATGGTTTAAATAAGTTGAGGATGGTTGCAATTGTGCAGGCATCTGTAGAATTGTCTCCAGATGAGAGTTTATATCATCTGGGATGAGACTGGACAGGCAAATTGCTTTTCACATACTAATGAATGTTGAATCGTACATCTTAAGCATATATATTTTCCACTGATTCATTATTCTGCATCCTAACCCCCTTGGTCTCACTGTCCCAAAGTAATTACTGAGTGAAAACACTAGAGGAGTGGCACTGGATGCAGAGTTTGCCACAGTGCTACAGCTGGAAGTGCTGGGGAGGAGGAAAGCTGCTTTGCCGTGATGGATTACAAGCAACAGTCCAACATGGACAGAAATTCAATGACCAGCCCACCACTCAGCAAAAGCACGACAGGGTGATGAGGTCACTTACAGTCCAGAAGCTTTAGAAGCACCTTACTCAAGCACAGAGCTGCTCCAGCCCAATTCACCATCTTCCCAAAAAGAAATTGGAAGATATGAATCAAGATCCAGTCTGCAGTGCTGCTATTTATTATGTTTACCTCAGTTGAACTAGAGCTATTTTCCAAAACATTAGGAAGAAATGTGGCCTGTTGTCATGGCCTGCGGTTAGTCAACAGGCTTTGACCTATTCGCATGTGGCTATCTAGCTAGCTAGCAAACACACGAAAACCCTCCCAAAACCTATTTGCATATAAGCACACATTACATGTAGTCAGTGATGAAGGCAGAACATCATTGAGAACCCGAAACGTTGATTCTGCTTTGACTCGTGACAGCAGACGCACAGCGATGCACATTTGATGTAATATTTAGTGTTTTGTTCATGCTGCTCGTGGCATCAACACTGTGGAAAAGCCTGCGCTCGTTTCAAAGTTTGGCACATAGGACACATGGCCAACGCCTCCAGCAATGCAGACCTCATATTAACCCAGATACAGTCGACATCACACACATACCAGCACTGTGCTACAGCAACGCTCAACGCTACCTTTATTAAAACCTGCTTGAATTTAAAGGGCCGACACGCCAATGATCATCAGCCGCTCATTCATTTCTCACCTCACTATTTTCACTAAATATTATTCACAGAAAATATGTAAAACACTTATGGAAACACAAACCTTCTAATCAGATTAATGTATATTTAGGCATAAAGTCAAACAGCCCATCTTAAGTCCTAGCTTTGTGCCAACAGCAGCATTTATTGAGAAATATAACATCATCTCTGAAATATTGTCATATTTTTTTTTACATTTCCCAAGTGGACTTGATTATGATGAAAGGTTCTTCTCATATTCTTCTCCCTTGAGTGTGTTAATGGTGATAGACAAACAAAAAAGAAACATTATGAGCTGCATGGTGGAGCATCTCAGACAGCGCTTTATTGACAATCTCTCGGACTCTCTTGATTGGTTTGTTGCAGCTGTTATGCCAAGAGAATGAAGTCATCTCAAACTTCAAACACTGTTATTGTCATGTGTACGTCGTCGTAAAAAGGGAGAGACCAAGTTATTAAGAGGCGAACTCTCAGAGGGGATTTAAATATCACATCATTTTTGCCCCACTCCAATAATGTCAGGGAGTGAACAGATCTAATCAATCAACATGCTCCTTTCATGCAGATATGTAATTGGTAGTTTTATGTTGCTTTCACACTTGGGAGTCCCCACTGTATCTTTTGTATTTGGGCTGGTTAGCTTCACATAGCATCAAAGGAAGCGTAGTAATGTGATGAATTTGACATGGGGGCTAGTTGATTGCTCACAAAATCAATTTTTCATTCATTCCTTTCCCGAAATGCACCTTGTATTGATCAGCCACCCTAGAACTTCAATTCATAAAGTCTTCAAGCAGTGCAAGTGTGTCTCACACTTAAATTTGTAAAATAGTTTGATCACAGAAAAACGGATAATCTATATAACTGGATATGGAGAAATGCTTTTAACACGCACACACACACACACACACACACACACACTGTAGAGAATGTGTGTGATTGTACCGTTTGCGTTCTAAACTGGGCTTGAGATCGCTTTCTGTCACTTCATTCCCTCCTTTCATCTTTCTAGTTGCTTCCAACTGCATGCAGATAATAAGGAGAAGATTATGTGAAACAAGCTTTAACAATTTCATTAAGAAGTATATAGAGGACAATAATGTGGACCGAGCCAGTCTCCCCTGCAGATAAATGATAGCATTGAGCTCCAAACAGACCAAGCAGACCAAAACAGACCGCCTGCTTCACTGGTGCTGGTCTGGACGCAGGATTACTGCCTCAGTATCACTGTCAATAAAGACAGATGGGCCCGTAGCTCTGTACTACACAAGACCCAGATGACATCATTTTATCAAGTGGTGCTCATGATTTGATTTGATTTTCAGTGACATGACAGCTTTGAAACCACATAGCATAAATAAAGGCAGTGAGAATGAACACAGCGAAGTGATGATCCCCATGATGAAAAGGTCTGTTGTGGAGGCAGCTTTTCATTTAGAGGTGTCTGGTGAAATTATCAAACACATTTTTGTGGCCAGTTCTAAATGATTTATGAAGGAAATTACAAACTAAGGCCTTTTTTCTTTATTAGAAATGTTCCCATTTCACATTGATTTTAAAGCTCATGATGGATTTTGAAATGGTCTAGCGTCTGTGTCGCAATAATTTAAAAGTAAAAGTTTCATACATATCTGATGTTTCAGCCTCTTTCAATGACCGTCAGGCTGGAAGCTGCAGACTGGAGTAATACTGTTTCTCCTGAGTCTTACGCTTAGTGAGAAACTTTTCATGCAATGTGCCAGGTGAAACAGGACTGCATCTCTCTCTCACACACACACACACACACACACACACACACACACACACACACACACACACACACACACACACTACTCTCATATTCATGTGGCGCATCTGTCAAACCTCATCTCAGGATGTGTTCATTCAGCCATAGCTCTGTATATGAATTATAAACCAGTGAGCACGTACACATTGAACCTATTCTGCTTTACAACTGAAATTTTCTAATTATAGCCATTTTTGAAAGTTCTCCTTTATTTTTAACTGTAGTTACTATGGCTACATCTCAAATTGTCATTTGCAAAGATAAGTACAGTTTTTGGGTAATGAAGTAATATATAAAAACATGAGAAACAGAAATGGTTGCAATATAAAGATAATAAAATCAACAATTGCAATGCACCACTTAGAATTTACGTATGACTATTTTTAGAAGGGACCCAAATCTATTTGGGTTATGTAAAACACTGACACACACACACACACACACACACACACACACACACACACACACACACACACACACACACACACACACAGTTGCATGCACTTTAAAAGCTTGCATCTGTAATTACCCTGGGATTAAGGACGGGAAATTCAGAGTATGCACATGAAGCCACTCAAGCATCTGTAACATGTGGTTGTGTTAACCTTTTGAGTATTGAACAGATGTAGTAAAGCTGTCAAGCTCTTAGTTATATGTGTCATATCTATTATTAGCAAAGTGCATACTGTTCTCAATTTAGGATTATTATCTTATAGTAAAATTCTATGTGATTTTAGCTCTGCAGCCCATTTAGCCTCAGATGATGACAATGAAGCAGGAGCTAATTCAATCAAACACTCCTGCTGAGAGACCAGCTCACAGAGATGCAGATGGAGGTGGATCAGACTGGAAGACCGTCCAGTCTCATTCTCTCCCCATTCCTGTTTAAATAATATGCCTTGGAATTGAACTACAACACTCAGTTTTAGATGCCACAGTCCTGCCATCTAAAATAGGGATGGACATGAAGGAGAGTACAGGGACCTGATGGGTAACTAGACAGGAACCACCTCCAACTGAATGTGCTGAGAGCTAAGGAGATGGTGGTGGACCTTCAGAAATCCAAGCCTTTCCTGCGTCCAGTCAACATAAGAGAAAATCATACCTGGTACCATAGCATTTTTAGCCGCATGTTGACCTCTGCCTGTTTCCCAATCTGAGCCCTCAAATTGTTGTTATTCTGGTGCACCAACGTGTTTTTCCACCTCAGTCTGAGCCTGCTTTTGGGTCTAATCACCAGGAAATGTGTCTGCAAGGAGTCTCCTGTGTAATGCTGCACAAATCTGACCAGTATAGTTTAAGTACCTTGAAATCCATATTACCAACAATTTTCAAAGCTTCTATGGGGTTAGAAATGTTCCAGTATTGACCAGCATGGTACACTGAACTGTGTCCGAGCAAATTAAATCATTTTCAAAGGTTCTTTATGCACGGATTTCCTATGTAGTGTAGTGCAAAGTGGGAAATCTAGTTTGGGGATTTAGTTGGAATGATGAATCCATAAACATGTTTTTTTTCTAAATCCATCCTGTATTCACCCTCCAACCACCCGGGCCTCCCCAACCTCAATTTCATGGCTCCATTCCAGCGTCAGGCTACATCAGTTTCCACTCATGTCTGCTTCATACAGGTCTAATCCCTCGGTGGTAGAGAGAAACCTTTTGACTTTACGTGCACAGAGCACATTTGCATTTAGAAAACTCCGGTCATCATGCTAATTTTAGTCAACTTTACAAGACCTGGCTGGATTACTGTTTTTCATTTCTTCATCCTTGCTTCCTCCTTATCATTTTAAAACAACAAAGGGAAATATCTGCCAATGCGATACAATTTGATTTAGTCTTCACATTAACGTATGTAAAAACATTCAAAATGGCTTCACCAATACATAAAATGTGAATATATGTACATAAAATTATAACCCTTGGCTGGTATCACTGCAGTAGCCTGAGCAATATGTCAAAAGAATGATTTATTAATCTACCAATGCTGACAGGACAGGTAGAGGACACAAGGCTAGACTGTCATAAATCAAGACCTTCAAACTCACAGCAGTCACCGAATATTACAGGCCGAATGTGAATCATGTCAATGTAATAAGTTGAGAACTTCATTAATGTTTCATTTAATTACAATAGTAAAACATCCAGAAGGCTCAACATGAGTTCTGGTGTCCAACAGACATCACCGTTTACATGATGGATCTCAAATTTCATTCCACACAGGGTGAAGGTGCTGCACGTCTTCATTCCAACCAAACCCTTCTCACTCCAGATTCACCCATAAGCTTCTACTATCTGATATCTATTCTTTTCCTAATATTAGCAGCGTCTCAGCCAGCCATGGTACACGGTTTGAGGCCAATGCTTTACCTCAAACACGCTACAATTCACATGCAACCCTGTAGAAATTGGTGACCTGAGCCCTCTGGTTTGACCCTTAAGAAATCCAGTACATCAAGAGAACGCTGTTGATTGGGGAACACATCCTTCATCTGAGCTCTTGTGTCGCTTGCTTGGTTGATGACATTTAACAGGTTATTGAGCGGACCATGATCCCGTCTCGCCCCTCCACTGAGAAACCAACAACTTTCTTTCTTCTATGCCGACTTCAAAGGTTATTGACAAAATATAGCGGTTTAAATTTAGTTACCTAAAAAGTTACCTTTTTGAATTATGCAGTGAGTGCACATGAGGTATTAACAACAGCGCTATCAGGCCAGTCGGTATCAAAAATGTAATGGGTTCTTCCCTGGATCATGTCCTACCAGCCCTCCAAGTTTCAGGGAAATCCATCAACAACTTTTTGAGATAAACAGAACAGACAAACAAATTAATCGACACAGCCGACTGAAATCATAACCTCTTGGTGGAGGTAATTAACAATAATGCACAAAAGCAGTTGCCAAGCCGTGTATAGACTACCGGAATGTAAACTGCAGCAATGTAACAGACACCACTCATTCCTAATGAACACAACCACAAAGAAGGGTACATTTTTGCCCTCACCCTTTCTCCAACCCAAACAAATCCCTGAAAGTCTCAAAGAGAAACAGACACCCAGAAGCAGCTGCAAAACAGGATGCCCTTGAGAACCGGACACTCCACCCAACATGGCCTGAATAAACAACTCAGTCTGAGAGCAGCAGGGTGGGCCAGAGTGGCAGGGATGGGACAGGATGAGGAGCGAAGTACTGCTCTCGCTAGATGACAGAGAGATGTGTGTTAGATACTGAAAGCTTTGCTCAGAAATGCCTCATTTATTCTATCAAACTTCTATTTACCTCTAAGTCAACGCAAAGTAAATAACTTGTCTCAATAAAGTTTTCAAAAAGTTACATATCTCACATGGTTGAAGTTTATGAAGTCATATGAAGTTTTTCTGACAGTATGAACACTTTCTATTTCCAGATTTAGTAAGTTGGCAAAGGCACAATAAAAAAATTAAATAATAAAATATCACCAAAATAGAGCTCAAACGTCTTATACCCAAAAATAGAAAGGCATGTATATTGGAGTGTCTATATTCTCAATATTCCTAGTTGTGCGTATTTAAAAAAATATTCATAATTTCTTAATCGCAGGGAATTTGCAGTTTATACAGGTAATTGAATTGACTCGTCAGCTGAAAAATCCCAAGCTAAGGCTTTTGGGGAGAGTGGGGCTGGGGCTGCTCTCTGTGGGCTGAAAGTAGATGGTGCAAGATGGAGCAAAGGAGCCAGGGGAGTGCAGGAGGAGACAGCTGGAAGCGTGGGTCGGCCCTTGAGACATGCACTGAGTGGATGTGGAATGACAGCACAAGGCCAATTAGTCTTAGATGCCAGGGCTGCCACAGGGAGGTCGGTCCAAGTGATCAAACCATTCATGCATTCAAGCACTCGCCTGCAGGCACTTGACGCAGACAGCCGGGCTAAAGTTACAACACATCGCATCTTCTGCTGGGCTCTAGGTTGCTCTCATACTGCTGTCTGAACACTCTCTCCCTCTTCCTTCCTTCCTTCCTTCCGTCCGTTCTCTCATTTAGCACTCTCATTAGCACAAATCACTCCACCCCTACTTTTCTTTCTTTTTCTCACAATAGTCCTGCGGTATTTATCTTATCACTGCAAATACAGGGGACTCTCTTTTCTCACATTTCTCCTTATCCAAAAATTGTATCAAGCGGCATATGAATTGAATTATGAGACTCAAGGTGAACTGGACAGTTGTCACAATGAGCAGACAAATGATCTGTTATCGAGTTTTGAACGTCTAATTTTTTATAGAAACCAAATTCTCCCACGCTTGATTACCATGTGTGTCCCTCACAGCTGCTTTGTGCAATAATGGAACCTCCAAAGCGATGACAAACTCAACAGAAATGGCAAGAATTTGTAGTTCCTAACAGCTAAAATGAGCTGAATTAAAGTTACATGACAACTTTCAAGCAAATTTGGCAGATTATATTCATCGATTACATGTTATTTATATTTTTCTCAATTTGTCAGACCCCGCCCTCTCTCTCGCTCTCTCTCTGGAGGTCATCACACACTCTACTTGAAAGCCTGTCCATGCCTGAACAATGACAATGCCACCCCCTGTGTCCTCTTTACCCTCCCACTTGTTTCCCAACCCACATTACCTCATCCCACTCAGAGGCGAAGGAAGGCGTGCGCTCAATGGACTGCTGCCCAGATCCGCAGTTCTTCACAGACCCAGTGCGACGGGCCAGACCTCCTTCATCTGCATGTGGTGACGCCAACAAGTCAGAGTCCGACTTGGACAAGCTACGAATCAGTCCGAGGTCTGCAGGTCTAACCTTAACCACCGTCAGCTCGGACGCAGGTGAAGCTTCATTTAAGTCAGCCATTTCATTCTGGATCACATTGGAAGGGTTGACATCCGTTTGGCTCTCTTCTGCCATGGTTTTGCGGCTGCCACAGGAGCCAGTGGGGCAGTCAGAATATCAGGATCCTCAGTGTCCCTCTTCTGAGAGAGAATGATCACGTATCAAGCTGCATCAGTCCTTCTAAAGCTTCTAAACTTGTAGTTGGATGCTTGTAGCTGAAGGGCATCTGCCTGTGCACCAATGGACTCCAAATCTTTCAAAGCATTCCTGTTTAGAAAGGGACGGAGACTTGGTGTTTGTCATCGCACAGAAACAATCAGGTTCCACCCACTAGTTGTATCCTGTTGCCCTCCCCTAAGAGAGACTGGCTCCCTTAAAACAGCCCCCCGCCCCCCCCTTTAACCTCTCTGATGTGATGTTTTTATTCTTAAACAAAGGAAGATTTAAAGACACATGCGGCCACACACATGTGCAGCGCAGTAAGGTCAGCAAGTTATGTAATGTAAACGTAAACATTGTGCAGCTGTTCTCAATCGTTGTGCTGTGGCAGGGCTGAAGTCCTGGAGAACCAGAATAAAGACTGGTGAAGTAATACCCAGTGCCCGTGCCTGTATGACAGATGATTGGTTATGATCGGATAAATAAATCTAAATAAATAAAGTTGAATTTAATAACTTAACTTATCACTCTTCTAAATTCAACAGAATTCATCATCATTGTGCGTCCTCTTACCTTCTGACTTATTGTGCTCCAGAACGCTCCCTCTCCCTCTCCCTCTGCACTGTGTTTGTGGCCATGCTGTTGGAGTGTGTTTTCAGACTCCACAAGGAGCGACTCTGGCCCACAGTGAGGATCAGAGGACAGGGGGGATCCCAAAGCCATGCTTTATTAAGACTGACAGCCAGAGTAATCAGGTTACTTACACACTCGGTGGCTGTTCCATTTTAAAGGAGGGAGAGACGGGATTCCTCTTCCTCTTTACGGTGTGTTTGTGTGTGTGTGTGTGTGTGTGTGTGTGTGTGTGTGTGTGTGTGTGTGTGTGTGTGAATGGAGTCTGGCTTGGTCTTAGATGTGTTATTGTAAGGACTGCTGAGGCTTTCATTGCATGAGATAATCTATTAATGTTTTCAAAAGACTTATTTTATGTCTTATTCAATAGAATAAGTTATAAAAAGGAAGTTATCCAAATTGTGTTTCTTAAATTCACTAACATTGGAGGTACAACATTGTTTCAGATGAAACACTTTGGGGAATTTAATTAATATGTATGAGATACCTACAATGGTATTAATTTTGTGTCAGGAATCATTAATTTTTATGCTTCCGTAGAATTATTTTTGATATTAGGACAATTGCACAAGTAAACCCTTACATATTGTTGGATAATGTAGTCATAATTAGAAACATTTCATGGAAACAAGCATTCAAGAGTCCATTTAAAGTTCATTTTCTTGCTGGCAGTGGGAAGTAACGATCTGCAGTACACCCACCATATATTTAAATGTTCATCCATTCATTCACTATAATCAATGCATGGTTGATGATTTAGTTTTTCTTAATGCTTCTCCACATTTTTCCTCTTCCGCAGGAGCCATATCTCTGAAAGTCACACAGGCATATTTTATAATCCAAACCAGGCCAAAGTGGTGACTTATGAAACATTGACCGTGATGCCAGAATAATTGGGTTACATTCATTTTTCTTCTCTATTTTTCTGTGATAAAGTTGAAGGAACAGGCTTGCTGATATCGTGTACCAAGATAAAATGTCATTTCAAAGTGTTTAATTGTATTCTTTGACTGGATGGTATAATGGAATTATGTCAAATCACTTAAATAAGGCCAGTTAAGCGAATGAACTCTCGAGTGCTGTAAAAGATATTCATGACTCTCCTCAAAGGGACAAAAGGCTTTTCTCAGCCTTCCTTAGTATTCATAGGCAGCCGTAGCTGTGCTCAGTGCTCTTCTGTGACCTCAATCAGCCACGTTGCTTGCATGCTCACCTCTTCCCTATGGGCAGCTCTGGCATGAACATGACACAAAAGATAACGTCATGTCGCTTGCCAGCCACACGTTGCTTAGCTGACGATTTTGAGAACGCCACGTCTAATAAAGCACATCCAATTTTCAATTATGACACGGATAAAACGTTCAAGGACTCAACGTCCATGCTACTATTTTTAACAACAGAGCTTGTAGAACACATGTTTCAGGGTGATGATGTCTTCCCTGCGTATTAGAGACTAAAATAAGGCGTGCATCTGCTCCCTCAGCTGGCTGACTGCTGAGCCTCAGGGTAAAGACTGTGGTGACTCATAAACACACTCCTTTAACAAACACATACACAGTGTGGAGACACTGAATGACAGCACGTACTGTAAATACACACAGTCTCAGGGTTGTTTTAAGATGATTCTCATTCAGGGGTATCGATTGGTTCAATCATCACTTACGATAGATTATGAGACTCCCTTCTTGTCAACTACAGCTGGCTAGAAACAAGTCTAACAGGGAGAAAACAAGATGGCTTTGCTAAGTTGACGAATCAGAATTTCGAGAGGAATATTCAAAGTTTTGTTGTTAGTATTTCTTTAACATTATTGCTAACATAGAGCTAACCAGTTGCGTTGTAGCCCTTTGCTGTGTGTAGTGTTGTTAAACTGTTGTCTGTGTGTACAAGCTGTGATGTCCTTTGAGGTTTGGTTTAACACATCTAGACCACCATACGTATTTTTAGTTGTAAAACTTCTGAACCCATTTCTCTTGTTGCTCTAGCTCTGGATTTATTACCTGATCAGCCCATGTTACAGGTACGATGAAAGAGCCCACAGGGTAAAGACCTGATTGAGTGTGCTATTACATTTAGATGGGCTGCTATACGAACAAAGTGGAATGTACACTTTCCTGCATGCCTGAGAATCTACAGACCCAAATGACACTCAGGGCTACTTTGTCCGATTTTTTTTATTGCACTTCATTTAGCGAGTGTCTCTCTCCTGGGGCTTGTAGAGGACGTTAACCCAAGAGTCACGGACAAGGATGTTCAGACGCTAACCTCTGAGGTCATCTTTTCCCTGAGGCAGCAGGGACACTGCTATCATTGTCACAGCAATGTGGGAATTCAACTACAAGGACTATCCCATGATAGTCTATCATGGGATACATTTGCAAATGTTGGCACATTACCTTTGGAGAAACTGATTGTAGAAAAATATCTCCTTGTATTATGCAATTCATGTATCTAACCCTGGATCTGGACCACATATTTCCTGTGTTCTTCCCAAGGCCATGTCTACTATTTCACCTACAAACACAGACGGTGTGGTGGAGCCCACAAGATGGGTTAGATGCAAGCTTCCCACAGCCAAATCAAAGAGATAGAGACCAGCAACAATACGGTTTTAGAACATTTGTAAACATTTTGGAAAAAGACAGCTGAGTATTTCAAACAAATGTTGCGTGACTTGCTCTCAATCTTGACTGTACTTGAAGCGAAGGTAGGAATGCAAGCAAAGAGCTGGTTGATGGAACAATGTTGGTCCTACTCTGGACACCTCCAGTAGCCAACAAACAGAATTTAAATGATCTCTAACTGATCTGAATTTTTTATAAAAGGGTGATCCAACACAGTGGATTATTCAAATCTTTAATTGACGTTTCCTCACTAGATTTACAGAATTGCGACTGCTTTGGAATACCGTGCGTTCCTTGTGAAGTTAACTTTATAGTTAGGGAGGAAGTAAATCATGTAGTAGCGGCAACAGCGAGTGATCTGCTGTTAGCGGCTCTGAATGATGCAGCTCGTGTGAAAGCTTTGCAACAGACACGAAGAGAGCTGATCTCTCAGCAGGGACACGTGAGGGCAGGAGTGCATGGCTGAATGGAGATAATGCTGGATATCCATCAGTGTTTATCTGTGCTGAGAGAGAGAGAGAGAGAGAGAGAGAGAGAGAGAGAGAGAGAGAGAGAGAGAGAGAGAGAGAGAGAGAGAGAGAGAGAGAGAGAGAGAGAGAGAGACCGGAGGGCACTGATACTATCTTTTCTGATGATCAAACAGGGTTTTGTTGGTTATCTCATTGGAAAAACTGTTAATTTCCTCAAACACTTTCTTATCAAGAGCATCTGTAGGGTATGTAAAGAGCAACTACATGAAGATCCCCACCTTGAAGGAATCTGGCCATTCCTTCTTGATGTGGAACCATCTAGTGGTATCTTACTTGTTATTGTATCAAAGAGAGATGGAAATATTCTACTAAATTTGAAAGTAATGATTCCATTGGCTTTACTGGAAGGTCCCAGTAGACCAGAAGAACAAATCAACAAATTGCGAAGGAACCTTTAAAACCTTTAAACCTGTGTGGTCACAGGATCTCTGCTCAGCATGCCTTCAAATGCCACCTCTCGGTTTAAAAACTCACATATCACAAATGTTATTACAGTATTTACACTGCCTACAGTACTTCAAAGGAAAATATCTCCTGTCTTACAGTGATGACGGATGGATTATGGTTTTCTGTGAAACTTCATGGCATCGTGTGCCATTATAATCACCGCAGGCCAAATAAGAAAGAAGATCCATTTAACAGATAATGTTAGTATGCTGGAAAGATTTCGAATCAAAGTAGACCATCACTCCATACTATGCTCCTTTCATTTATATGCAGGAACAGAAACAAGGCAAATTTTGCATGATTTACCATATAGGATGTGTGTGTGTCTGTGCTGTTCAAGGGTGAAACAAACAATACAACATGAAAGCAGTAATAACACAATAAAATCAGATTAAGCAAACAGACAGTGAAAAGTATGAAAGTATAGTAAATGATGTGATCCTTTTGCAGTGTGTTTATGTGCATGCATATGTGTGTGTGTGTGTGTGTGTATGTACAGTATGTATGCCTATGAAGAGTCCTGTGTTATAGTCATGCACCACAAAACAACAGGCACAGATCCATGTCTTACATTTGAGAATGTTGTGATGACAATGACCACTGACAGATAAAACAGAAATCCCTCCGGGTTTGGCAGTGAGTACAGAATGTAAGGGGGGAGCACCAAAATGGAAAAAAAAAGAAAAAATACTAAAATAATCTTTTCACCGGATGTCAAAGTGAATTTTTTAACACATCAAAACAAAACATTTGTTTTAGAACAGAACCAAAACAGAAAGGCAGTGTGGTATTGAATGAGATAAACAGTGAATGATTCAGCTCAAACTCTACAGAGATCACATGAGTAGCAAAGATTTGTGGGAATAAAAAAAAAAATGTGTTGCATGAAAAAAAAACACATAATAAGAGTTTGTGTGAAAACACATGGTCCATGTGCCAGGGGCACCAATGAAGAAGAAATTCAACATTAGAGGTCAAAATATATTCAAATGTATCAAGGTCTCCTAAATGTGTACTTTATGTATTAGGGAAACACAAACACTTCAAATGTAATGAACAAATCTCATTATTATAGCCTATCTGTACTTCATTCATCTTATCAGCAGATTATTATGCCAGAGTTATAGAGTGTTTATATTCAAAGTAGCTGGCTAAGTATTAACCACAATGACATTGGATATGTCTAGTAAAATAACTTCATTAAGGAAATACTTTCCATCAATATTCATTTACAGGATTGTGTTTTTAAATGTTGTATTGGATGAATACAAATTTGAACTGCATATTACTCTCAGCAGTGCAGATATTGTGTGATAAACACACATTTTTGTTGTTTGGAACCTTTACAACTTGGTCACTAAGGGCAGAGTTGGATTATCTTCAGTTCAATTTGATTAAATTCAGAAATATTCATGTTAAGTGTTGCCTTTGAACCTGCCTACCTACCTATCTACCTATGTTTGCAATAAAATTTACATATAAAATATAGATGTAAATAACATAAATTATTTCCATTCTGGTTGGAGCTAGATTTCACATTGTAAGTCTTATTAAACACTGGGGACTTTGTGACTACATTTTTCTACAGTTTGGCATTAAATCAGATCACCACTGCAGTTAAACCTGCAACCTGTTCAGGCAGCGGCGCCACCAGGTGGGACTGTTCTGTTTTAGACCAGCCAATCAGATCATTAACACAATTGGCCCACTCTGACATGAAAACAACACTTTCAAAATGAGCAGAACAATGCTATAAACACACGGGACAAGCTTATACCTGCTGTAGTTCTGTTGTAAATAACCTGTTAAGAACCACCTCTTTTTACACACACTATGACAACACATACACACCAACTTCCAAACAAACAGCGATGGAAGTTGTTTGAACATGATATTTCACAACATCCTAGCCAAGAATCTGACAGAAGCTGCCCAGGCACCATCACAACAGCCAACAGCAGCAGGGCATTTAAGCTTTGACATGGAGTTACAACATTCTCTCAGCCAAAATATGAACTACGCTTGCACACTCACCATCATTTTGAAGCTTGTAAGGAAACTACACCCAGACGCACTTCTTTCTCGGAAGCATGATGCTGCCCGATGCTGACTGAACCCAGTCAATGGAGGAAATGCTGGTTGAAAAGGAAGCAGCAACTGCATTTGTAGCTTCCTTTGTGCCTTGATTTGGTAAACTTGAACTATAAAACACATTTTAGCCTTCCTGAAGAGTATTCATCACTAACTTTCTGAAAATGACCACAATGGAGTCAAACTAGATTTTACCTAACTTCCCATTGGCCTACATAATACACATAGTAGTATTTTTTGTAATTTCAGGCAAATGTTGACAATGGATGTCTAAAATGCAATTTCCCAGAGCGGAGCATGTGAAGGAGAATTACCGCCATTGCTCACAAAGTGTTGAGCTGGTCAGTGCCACAGCGCCAAAGGCTGAACACTGAGCAGCTCACTGAAGCTAACAGTGCTTTGTACACTCATTACATGTAGCCAGTAGCACCCTGTGACTAGTTGTTGTTTGGGCATTTAGATGATGCTAATGCTGCTGATACTTGGGGGCAATAGCATGATCAGCACAGTCATCTTGCTCAAGGACACTTAGGTAGAATGTGTGGTCTGTTTGTAATGATGAAACCGCTGACCTTTTTCATGAATGCCTCCAACTTCTCCTCTATCTGCCACCCCAGGATGCAACACTGTGCTGATAATAAATCAATCACTGTGGCAGATGGAATAATTCCATCTGGGCACTTTCATGACCCATTAATCAAATTATCTTTAAATAAATCACATCAGATGGCATTCATTTGCTAACTGGTCGGGCCCTGTAATCCAACATCTCAGTAAAAGCACAAAGTATGTTTAAATGTATGTGTCTAAATATGTGCATACCATTTTATATTTAGTAAAAGAAGCTTCGAGCATAAATTCGAGTAGGTAAAGGAAAACATTTCCCTCACCATCCTCCCGCAGAACGGACTCCCATCTTCACTTACCAGTGTCCTGTTGTTCCTGCCCTCTGCTCGGCTGGAACCTTCTCTTCTACCTGTTACATCTCTACATTAACTATTGATGGCTCACCTGGTTTCTTTATTGCTCCTCTTCCATCCATCTTCCCACCACCATCTTGCAGGCTATGTGACCTATTGTCCTCTGTGCTGCCCTTTCACAAGCACTAAGGCCTCCACACAACTGATTTCACTTTCCATTAGCCACATGTGATTTAATAAACTTCATTATATATGTTCACATTGTGCCTGTTCACAATTAAACCAAGTAACACATTGATGCATTTTGTTCATGAAATCCCAACGTGTCATTTGCTTTTTGTCCCCGTTATCCACGGTGTCCACTAACACAACTGCGGTTACTTTGTCAGCGTATTATTGAGGGATTCGATGTTAGCTTTGCTTTCAGTCTTCTCACATTGTTTTACACCACATCTTTATCAGCCCACAGGCCCATGGGAGCTGCTGCCGGCCAACTCAGACACTGTGTGAAACTATAAGATTCCAGTGGTACTCCCCAAGGCCAAGGAAATGGATATTGATCCGGAGCCATGACTAAATGGATTAAATTACAGAGTTGTATTGGAAGCTGTGCAGCAGAGGGAACGATGTGAGATGGAAGACTAGAGGAGGTTGAAAATGGGGAGAGACAAAGGGGAGGAGGAAAAGGAGAGGCAGGGGGAACTGAAGGGGTCTGCCAAAATCTTTGTCTATTCATGCTGAGCTGAATGCTTACTCTCACTTCCTTTGGTAATCAATAGCTCACTGTGCAATCATCCTGGCCTGCCACAAGCATCATCAAGGTCTTCATGCAATTATGAGCCAATTGGCTGTAGAGGATTGGCAGTTTGGCAATTATCATTTTCCACTCAGCCACACTGAGAAAAGACAGAACACACGAGGAAATTATTTAACAATTTGGTGGAATTTGCTGCTATCGAGCAAGAAGCTGGCGAAAATGACTAAATGAGAGAAGAACTGGCCTGGTAAATGTAGACACAGTCCGACTTGTTGGAGGGAATTTAAATTAAACACGTAATGCGCTTTAACTCTGATTAAATCAAAGCTGCTTGAGGTTTGGGATTTGCATTTTGGTTCAGCTCATCTTAGTAGTTGTCCAAACTGGAAAAGTGGAAAGTTCAATCAAAACATTCATCAGATGAAAATCAAGCTTGGGTGAAGTGTTGTCTTATTGATTCCAGTACTCTCTCCTTCGTCTTGTTTCAGTGGTGACATTCAATGTGGATCATAACACTTTCAGCTCTCAATAACAGACATGCATACAATCTTGAAACCTTGATGAATTCCTGTGTTGCAATGCAAGATGGTTCAGCGTCAAGAATGCCAAATGCATGCTTAGAGTAAAGAAAAGGGCTTCAGCATGAATATAGATTATATACATTGGGTCTGGTGAGCTTGCAGTGGCGCTCAATCCGTTTGGTATCGATAGCTGATCGATCATCTTACCTCCTTATGCTTCTTTTCTGCTCTTCTCTGGGTTGATGGGTCTGGAGTCTGCAGAGAGGAGCTTTCTTTCTGAGTGCCTCTCCTGTCAGGGCTGAGTGTAGGGACATTAATGCATTCACTTGCTTGTGTGAGAGCAATATCAGAAAGGTAAGCTTTTCCTCTTGCAGATCACTTCCTATGCTGCTGTTAATAATATCTGTAAACAAGTGGAAGACGCTTTTAAATGAACAATGCATATTTAAAAGAAGCTCAAATTCTGTCTGAGTCTAATTATTGCTGTGTATCAAAGGTTTTCTTGCCGCAAACTTTATTATGATTCTTGTAATCATCGTGGCACATTCGCCCAACTCCTAAACTATAATCATGAACACATCCTCCCACTCCACTCGGTTCCCTTTAGGGCAGCACTCCACTTCATGGCAAGATTGAATATTCATAAAGGACTCTTCTGATTTCAGCTGACACATGTGCATAAAATGCATTAACATGGTTTTATTCCTGTCTTACTGATGTGGAGAGTGGATGTTTAACTACATTTAATGGAAGCTGTGCCTCCGAGTGGCCATCAGATTGCATATAAACTCTTTTGAAGATGACAATTTCCAATATACATGACTGACAGCTACCAAAACGTATCTACTGTGGCATAAAGCCCCGCAAGTCTTTTGCAGTGCTTTCCCTGTAAGCAAGCATCTGAATAAAAACAGGCATATGCAACATGATGTATATGGAAATCACAAAATGCATTTTTTAAATAAGTGACCTGTGAATTCTTCAACCATAAAGCTACAAATATGTCCTAGGGTAGTGGGCGATACAAAGACAGCCTAAGTGTCTTGGTGTTCTAATCACGAAGCTTAATGACTCTCTAGCTCCATCTGTTGACAGTTTTTAAAATGATAGCAGATCATTGTAACCAGACACCAAACACAGCATTTCCATTCCAGCTAGACGAATGAGGTAAATACTTCAAAAGCAAATTAAGTATCAATAGCAGCAAAACATCCTTATGTAGAAGCTGCAAAATGAAGACAGTAAACGTTCTGAATTCTTCATTGTAAAAAAGAGTTAGAGGTAGAACTCAATTCTGAAGATCTGCAGTTTCTCTTTCTCTTGGCCATTTGAGCAAGCTAATCAATGCAAATGTTCTAGAACAATATTCCCTGAAACCTTTAGGTTTTAATCAATACAATAATTAAAATGTCAGGATTAAATCACTTTTATTTCCAAAATGCAATGCATTGAAATACAACAAAACTTGATGTAGAACTGAAAGTAAAAAGGTAAAAATGTAATTACAAAAGTTCTCAAATGAAACAGCATTCCAGATGTGCTTGCTGAACACGTCTTGCTGAGTCCGTCGGATACGAGACGTTCCAATCTGAACACTTATGTCTAAACAAAAAAGACTTACCAACGGGGAATCAGAAATATCTTTCGATGAGCTGAACAGCAATAAATACTGAGCTTCAATCAGAAAATAAAAGGATAAAACAAATGGCATAACTGCACCATAGACCTGGGGGTTAAGAATTTTAAAAGTCACATGTTCATGGCAAAAAACAAAAACACAAGAAAGCTCCACTCAGTCTTATCTGTCTGGTCTCATCATGCCAGGCCTGACTGGCATCATCATGGGTCGTGGATGTCGCATCATATGTGGCGGTCCAGGCATCATCTGCATGGGTCCTCCCATTGGCGGCCGCATGCCTCCTAAACGTGACAGTGAATATATTGCTTCATGACAGCATCACACGCACAACAAAGCCGAATGGACTTTAAACTGGTGATATGTTGACGCATTTTACTAAATAAAAACGAATGCGTTTCCAGAAGAAAATGCACTGCAATTGCAACTGCGGAAGTTTTGCTGAATGCTGAAGAAGTGCTTGAAAGATTGAAGATTGTGTGAAGACCTGAAAAATGTCTGGTTTCTGTACCTGAATGAATGAAGACGTTACAAGCAGTGCGAGTGACAGCTAAAGCTCAAATCATTTAGAGCTGTCAATTGTTTACTAACAACAGGTGCAGCCAATTAAGTAGGGAGACAGAGCTGAAACTGTCTGAAGGAGAAACTGCTAGGAGAACTTCCTGAACGTAGGGATGTATTATGGGATATATTTTTAGTATCCTATCAAAAGGAGTTTCTTACCTGGTCCACCAGGTATCATTCCATGAGGAGGAGGTCCCATCATGGGCATCATTGGAGGCCCACCCATAGGAGGCGTTGGTAGCATGCCTGGGCGAGGAGGTCCACCTGTTCCACAAAGAGTTAACCATTCAAAAAGCTGACATTGGAACTGGACATGGGAAAATGCTGAAATAATGAAGAGCTGTGTTATGGTCTATAATTACTGTAAGATGGACTCACCTGGGGGTGGACCACCGGGAAACGGTGTGGGAGGAATCTTTCCCTGTTGAAACGCAGCCGCTGTTGGAGAGGCAAAACATTAAACACACATCGTGACAGAAAGATTCATCACATGAGACTCAATCTGTGTTTCCCACTTGCTGGGTAAGCAGTATGGTTAAGTTCAATATGGAGGCGTCTTAAAAGGAACCTTATAACCTAATATTTTCTAACACAGCCTTCAATTAAGCTCTTTCTGTAGCGGTGAATGAGGCTTCACTTCTCAGCTGGCTGTTTGTTCCACTCTCAGGGTCTGTATCGTGTTGGAGGAGCTCTGACATTCAACAGACACAAGGCAGTGCCTTTCAATTTAGCTTCATTCTCCCACGAGCATTCCAGTTCAAATCAAAAGCTATGTGTCAGTTTCTATCATCTATCCATTGTGAGGCTTCTGATCATTCTGCCATTCAAGCCACTGCATCTTGAAACTACAACGTGTTTTACCATGAGATACTTTATTTTCTCGCCTCTCATCGATCCACACACACACACACACACACACTGATCTGCTGCTGGGTGTTTGGCACTTTCATCGTCCAATTTTTCCTACACTGTCTACACGAAACCAAATGCCACAGCATGAAAACACAAGTAGAGCCAAGGAAAACCACTGCTGAACAAGCAACTATCAGAGGGAAAGTTGTGTTTAAACTAATTGAACGTATCCCACGGTCTCGCAACAAAGCATTGATGGTGTTTTCAGGTGATCAACACAGCAGTTTAGACACACTGAACTATAAACCGCTTGCTGTTTTATCATAAAGTACTAAGACAGTTATGTGCATACTTGTTTTATCGATCAGGCTCTGAGCTTGCTCCTCCATCCATTTCTGGTAGTAATCTTTCACATTTTCCTTGTGTTTTCGTCCACTGCAGTGCGTCTTCCTCACAGACGGCTAAAACAGAAACAGAGAAAGAAGGGCCTTCTTTTATATAAAAAAAAAAAAAAAAAAAAAAAAAAAAAGGGCACAACACACCAAGTTCTGCTTATGCTTTCCAAAATATCTGGCTTTGCAAATGATGTGAATCATCAACAAATCTTACCGAATCATGTGTAAGGTAGGTGTCACAGTAGTCACAGTAAAACCTGGGGAAAGGTTAAGATGGAATAATACGGTTAGGTTACTTGACACACACACACAATAACTCCATCACATAGGGCCTTAAACTTTGTATTTAAAGATTGATTACTACCAACGCTGAGGTATGAGATAGGCCTACAACTTCTTAACTTCAATGATGAAATATATATCTTGGTCTGCTTTGTAAATATGTTTAAGTTGTATAGCAGCACCATACAGTCAGGTGGAATATGGCTACAACAGTCCAATAAGTAGAAATTGAGGCAAATATTACAACATGTGGTTTATATTACTATATTCTACTTCAATGCTCTCCTTGGTGTCAATATAGGACTACAGCGACATTTGAATATAGGCTGTCAGAAGGTCAATGTTACTAAATGTCTTACTTGACTTGAATGACTTATTTTATTGTGATGTTCATCATGTATGTGGGAATCAGACGATCCAGCTGACAACATGAAGGTCTCAGGGTGTAAACTTTAGTGATCACAGGACATTCCATACAGCATATTTAAACAAAATTAGGCTTTAAACGTTTACTTCTAACAAACGAGACTGAAGGTGGCATTGGGGTGGATAAAGCTTGGAGGGAACGCTCGCTTCGCCACATATTAGCCAGGCCCGCGTGTTTCTCATTTGTGAAACCCGTGTTCGGTGAGGGAGGGAGGGAAAATTCAAACTCGGATCGATATCACGAACCACTAGAGTAACGTGAGCACATGTTAGAATAGTAATAATAATGACCGAGCCTTTCTTCTGTCCGCGGGTGGTTATCCAACTAAACCTCGCCATTGAACAATACACGGTCACATAAGGAACCAACGCTACGACTAATACACAGCAGGAGACATTATTGTTTCACATAATCCGACCCCGTAAAGACACACAAACAAGGCGTGATCTTAATATCTGGGCAGAATAATTATATACCGCAATACCATGAGGAGGAAAGCTCATTTGGTGCACGCTCCAGCAATTAGACACAGCCATTGCATGGTGCCGGCGTTCATTCGAACACAACGGGTGTGTTTCTTAAGTTTAGAGTCAAACCTCATCACCTTTGATTACTTATAAACATTGGTTGCAGTTAACTCTGTTGATCTACATAAGTTAGGAATATTTAACATAACAGCATTAACGTTTGTACTTACTTAGGCATGTTTCACTTCAACCACCGCCGAAAGCGCGACCCCTGTGTTCCGCTTAAACGTTCCCACCGGAAAATATATCGGCTACACATAGTTCCGCCTTAAAATTAATAGAAAACGGGGAAATACCAAACCAGTTTCTTTAGTTTGTGCTTGGTTTTAACTTTATATTATACACCATAGTACGTTCACTCTTCCAGCAATCACAACGTTTTTCTTCTGTTTACTTCTGTAGGTTTTTTGGCACTCAACTAGTTACGCATACCTACAGTCATCAGTCAAACATCAAACTGTTACAAAATACAGAATATATACAGAAACAGAATATTCAGGGCGTTATTGCCATGACTTTTGGTATTCATGTCTTTCATATTTCCAGAAACATTCAGCATTCTTCTTCAGCATTCGGCAAAACATTTCAGCAATTGCAATCACTGTGCTTTTTATTTTAGTTTCCTAAACACCCTCACACGTAAAGGGAAGCTCATCACGTGTGTCCACCCTCAACATCATTTCATGTGTCAGCTGTGTCATGATGTCTTTATGGGGTACACTTGGTGTTTCCATTCATGTGTCTTCATGAATCATCTGTGACATCATTCTTTTTCATCATTATGGAGGGTGCTAGAGCGTTTCCATTCATGTCTCCCTGTACTCTAATTTGGTAATACAAATAAATAAAACTGCTAATTTTGATAACAATTAAATTAGATGTAGCATGTGCAGATGCTGGACCCCTGAGCAATGTGTTGGGCAAATTTGGAGGCGATTGAAGGAATGGTGTTTGTTGCAACTCGACAGTCACACACATATTATCCAATTACAGTAGTACAATTAGATTTGATGCACATATTTGGGCTAAAACCGGATAATTTGGGATTTCATTGACAAACCAATGAAAAGATGGCTGCAAATAGCAACAGCTGACGTCATCGCACACATTGTGATTGGTCGAGGTGACGCGCGGCACAACTACTATAGCGTCACGCGACGTCCCCCAGTGTTGACATGCGCAGTAATGGTTGTTGTTGTTGAACTGGTTGTTATGGCTGGACGAGGCCTCGGACTAAACTGAGAGAGGACCCCGCACCACCACCCCCGTCTCCGCTACGGGACACCCGCCACCCATGGAGGGCACGGACATGGACGTGGACGCGGAGCTCATGCAGAAGTTCAGCTGCATGGGCACCACGGACAAGGACGTCCTCATTTCGGAGTTTCAGAGGCTGCTGGGGTTTCAGCTTAACCCGGCCGGCTGCGCCTTCTTTCTGGACATGACCAATTGGTGAGTCCGGGGATACGAGGGCCTGTGCGGCTGACCTGGGTGATGCTAACATGGTTATGGAGTTAGCTCGTTAGCATACGTTAAAATGCTAAAACAAGAGGGGGTGGGTAGGCGGACATTGTGCCAGGTTTGGGTTGTTCAATTCCGGGGGGTTAATTTCATCGTTCATACACGGGAAATCCTTGTTAACTCGTAAAATTATACGTCAGGAAAGTAAAACCGAAAAGTTTGTCCTGACAGAGTTTGGAGCAAATAACAAGCTAGCTGCCGAGTCCACTGGCTCCTTTATGCTGCGGGGCCTCGTTGTTTATCTGTAATGTTGCTTTGTAGTCTCGCTCACACTGAGCTTTTAAAGAACCTACAACTCAAGGCATCGCCACCGGTTAACGTGTGTGTGATGACGTAACCAGTCGTGATAACCGGTCAGCTGACAACAAGTGGTTTTTTATCACGACTCTACTGTGTCCCGAATCAAACCTACATCAACCATGCCACCAATCAAGGATCAATGACCTTGATCACTATGTGTTTTAAAGTGCTCATCCAGTCAAGAGTTGATCCATTTGATCAGCTGATACTGTTTGGAGCTCTTGACTCTGACACCTTCTAGTTTGGTGATGATTAAGACAAAGTTTTGTAATCACAGATCAGATCAGTTACTTATCTAATCTACGTTAGATTCACACTCGGTAAATAAGTAGCTATAGAAACGCGTAGTGTGAGTTATCGGAGCGTACACTACATTACTAAGTTTTACAAGGGAGCAAGTTTGTGGGCAGAGCCAATGGGCAATAAAGTGTGGACCCCTGCTCACATCATTCTCTCTCACCACCCAACAGGAACCTACAGGCTGCTATTGGCGCATATTATGACTTTGAAAGTCCTAATGTCAACACGCCATCCATGTCCTTCATTGAGGATGTAACCATCGGGGAAGGAGAGTCTGTCCCCCCAGATACACAGTTCACAAAGACCTGGAGAATACAAAACACAGGTTGGTATTATCCACAACATTGAAAAAATGTTGTTACATTATACAGATTTACAACCAAGCTCGCACCATGACGACAGTTACACCTTCACCGATATGCTGCCAATCTTTGTGTTGTCTTAAATCATTTGTTATTGTAGGTGCTGAGTCATGGCCAACTGGTGTTTGTCTCAAGTACATTGGTGGGGATCAGTTTGGGCACGTGAACACGGTTATGGTGAAGTCTCTGGACCCCCAGGAAATATCAGATGTGAGTGTGCAGATGCGCAGTCCCACAGCTCCTGGCATGTACCAGGGCCAGTGGAGAATGTGTACAGCCACGGGATTATTCTACGGAGGTACGCAATCAGTAAAGCTTTAATGTGCATGTAACACAAAGACAAATCACCGACCATGGCTGCTTAGCAACTTGGGATGTACTGTAAGAAATCTCTTGTGTCATGTGACCAACAACAGGACATGCTTCTTTTTTTGTTGCAGATGTAATCTGGGTGATCCTTAGTGTGGAAGTAGGAGGTCTCCTGGGTGTGACGCAGCAGCTGTCCTCCTTTGAGACGGAGTTCAACACCCAGCCCCAGCGTAATGTGCAGGGAGACTTCAACCCCTTTGCCTCACCACAGAAGAACAAGCATGAAGCCACTGACAACAGCTTCAGAGATCCCGGCGGGGCCTGGGAACGTACGCAAGAGCCAATCCAGCAAGATCAAAATGGACTGTCTCACAATGTTGTAAATAGAGCATCAAATGGTCTCCAAACCAATCTGTCAGTGGTGACCTATGGTCAGGTATGTATGCATCAAACTTAGTGTTTTAGACTCCACAGAAGTTACATTTGCTTTGCCTCTCCAGATTCATAACACAATCACTCTCTACCTTCTGCTTGGAACCCGGCGTCCCTGCAGATGGACATAGACCGGCCTGTGGCAGCGGTTCTAAATAATTGTGTACCGAAGTGTCATTGGACGTAGTGATCTGGCTCTTTGGTGCAGTTATGAATGAGCTCCCACAGATAAGAGAATTAAACAAAGCTTATTGAAAGTGTCCCTCCGGACAATCCAGGTTCAATGGCAATAATAGGCTTTTTGAACAGGCTCCTCCAGTCCTTCTACAGAGCACGGGGATGTGGGAGACACCTAAGGCCTGTTCACACCGAGTCTGACATGACAAAAATGACACAACAATGTGATTTCAAATCGCATCACAAATATTTTCAGCAGTACTGTTCACACCAAGTCTGACACCCTTTTTTTCCATTTTTCTGAGGAAATTTCGCACAACGAAAAAAGGAGCAGGATGACTGCAAGTCAGATTGAGGCACCATGTCAGGTGCACACACACACACACACACACACACACACACACACACACACACACACACACGTATGGTGTTTAAAAGTCACAAACAAAAACAACCAGCACGTCGGTGAATCAAAGAGTTCATACATTCAGACCACATTGATTTGTTTGGATGATGTGATTGAAAGTCTGTTTTTTTTTTAAATCGCTCCGACAAAATTTTCAATGAAGGGACCCATCCGCTGTGAACATTTCAGCCCAGGTGTGAATAGGAACACTGAGACGCAGGTGTTTGTTTGAAAATGCTGCGGCCTGACTCGGTATGAACGCGCCTTCAGACTGGTTTGGGCTCGCACACTGTTCTGACCAGTGTCTCATCGCGGCCGATGAATCGCTGTGATTGCTATGGAATTATTTCTGTGTCGCAATATACCTATGATGCCTAAGCCAGCAGCGTGGAAATGTCAGAAGAAAGGACAGATTCCCAGATTTTGTAAACTGGCGGCTTAGTCATTACTATCATTACTTTTTCCCTTTTAGTCTCCTGTGCTGTATTTGTAGGTTTGAAGGAAACAGGGCAGGGTCATACATTGTCTATCACTGAGTACATGTTGTGATTCAGCTTTTGTTTCGGCGGGGGGGGGGGGGGGGGGGGGGGGGGGGGGGGGGGGGGGGGGGGGGGGGGGGCTGGGGCTGGGCTGACCAGTCTAGAAACCCCTGCCTTTGATATGTGGGCAGGCCATTTAACTGAGGCCTGCCCAACTGAAACCAACCAACCAGTGACTGATCTGGTCTAAGCTCTGCTGGTTTTTCTTGCTGAGATGCAGTTTGCCCTGCAGCTCATCTGGCAGGCAGCGATGCAGGTATAATTACATATGCAAAACACTTCACACCCTCAATTGCTTGATGTGCATTCCATGAACTGTCACTTCCTCTGAATAAGTAGAGCACACGCCCCTCATTTGAATTTAAAATCTGTTCTAAGTATTGATTTTACTCACGCCTTTTTCTTTTTCTCTCCAGGGTATTCATGGACCCTATCCATTTGGACAGAGCTAGAATGACTAAGACCCCCTTCCCCCCTCCGCCCCCCCCCACCCCACGGCTGATGAGCTTAACATCCTGGGACTCCTTACATACGGAGGAGTCAGAGAGGGGAGGAACATTTGTTTTATATTAACTCATGACAACCCCTCTCTCTCAAGCCCATTGGCCCTTTCCACACAAACTGCAATGAGGTGATGGATCGCATCCCTTACAATGAACCCCACCCCACCCCCGCCCCCCTCTGATATCGACACCCGGATTCGCATGTGTGAACGCTTCATTAAAGAATGGCATAAAACCCTTAAAATAACACAGCTACTTTATTTCCACAGTCAAAAACAAAGTAATTAAAGGGAAAACCAACCTAAATCTGTGTACATACAGCTTGACTACCATGGACCGTTGAGCAAGAACAACTCCCCCGGGGTTCCTACACAGATCTGGAAACGTGTGGAAACTGGATTTCTGATCACTGGTAATTTTGAGGCCTTGAAAAGAGTTTGAATGAGTGAAGAATCTGTCTACTTTTAGAAACCTCCACGTCTGAATTTGTCCACAACAGAACTTTAAACTCAAAAACCAAGGTGAAGGAGCTGGAATAGGAAACGACCCAAGTATGATTTATTTGTCCCCGGGACTCCATTTCCACACACACAGTCGGCACTGTAGCCCCCCGTACGGATCACTTGTACCTGTTCTGTGTGTGGTGTTTTGATGTCTGTACATGTAGCTGCTCTAATGTTGTCTCCACACTTTGAGGTCCAACATGCTGAGGACATTGCGGCATAATTATAGAGGATTTATTTTTGCTATGTTAGTCCCATGGAAGGTCGATTCAAGCATATTCTATCTACTACCATGTTCCAAGTAACTTTGCTGTTGAAAAGTGGAATTTGCGGTTGGGGAAAGTCTACAGGTTGCTGATATACAGTAAACAATAGTAACTACATTTATAGTCAATCTCAAACGAGTGTGTTCACTTGCACACTGGTGTTCAGAAACCTGGATTAGTTATACTCATGTAGACATGCTGCACCTGTGTGTGTGTGTGTGTGTGTGTGTGTGTGTGTGTGTATGAATATAAGAAGCCAGTGTGTAAACAACATATCCAGACTACCGTCAAAAAAAAAAAAAAAATAGAAGACTCAACCCGCTTATTACCGTGCATGTAAATATTCAGTGTACCTCTCGACAAATGAAGACCTGGTGAACTTTCTGGCACTACTGCGTAGAAAACATGGCTGAGCCCTGTGTAGGAACCCCGTCTCTCTTCCAAAGACAAAATCCAGAGAACCCCCCCCGCCCCCCTGCGCCCCCCTGACACTAATCTGTGCCGTCACCAAGTCACACATTCTGCGGGTGCCCGTCTGAGACTGCATGGGATGTTTTTATTAGGGTGGGTTTTCCGCTTTAAATAGATGTCGACAAAAAGGCAATGTGAGTGTGTTTGAGCTGAGGTGTGTGAGATGTGAGGGAGGGTTTGACAAAGCCATCTGAATCTATTTTGCCTGGTGAGTGATTGTAGTTTAGTCCATGTCTTATGTGTACTACATGCTGTATGTGTGTGTGTGTGTGTGTGCGTGTGTGTGTGTGTGTGTGTGCATGTAATGGTCTCCCTCTGGATTTATCTGACATAAAATGGTGTATACTACTTGGGTAAGATGTCGTGACTATACAAATACACATTCATACTGAGAGGGCTTTAGTAAGTATTAGTTTTCTGATGACCTGATCCATTATTGTCGCTCTAATGTTACTGATGTGTGCTGCAATTTCAAAAAAAAAACCCCACTTACAGGCAGCAGGTGGTGCTAAAAATCAGATAGTCAAACTTGCCAGATGGCGGCGAGTCCTTTGTAAAGAAAGCGAGGGGTTGTAGTTTGTGTCTGCTACGACTGCCTGAATATGAGATTAAATGGTTTGCGTCAGGATTATTAATACTGATGATGTGTTATTGCTATTTGCACAACGATGCGCACCACCTGTGACGAGAAGCGTTTTGTGTTTGTGTGTGTGTGTGTGTGTTGTTTGTTTTTCTTTTGTTGGCAGAAACCTAGGCTGTATGTTGGCCTGTTGTGTGTTGTGATACCAGCGTTTTACAGGGAGTTTGATGGGTTTTGTTTTGCTTATTTGCCGTTCCCAAAAGGCCTAAAATCAATCAAAAGTTTTTGTTTTCATACCGTGCAATGTCGGAAGACGCGTTTGTCTAGGTTTGTGCACATCTCACAATTAAGTAACATTACACAACATCTTACGGCTCGTGGTTATAAATGAACATGGACGTGTTACTGATGTCAATTTGGACCGTCTGTGTAATCAGAGTGTACCACCAGCACCGTGTTCCAGAGCTGCCGTGTTTGTATTGAGTCAGCTGAGAGTCCTCCTCCCGAACAGTATACATTGTTCTGCTCTGCGTTGCTTTCCTTTTGCGTGTGCTCATGTGTGACTGTGTGAAAGAGAGCGAGAGAGAGAGAGAGAGATAGTAAACTCTGAATATTGCTGGATTCATTTTTTTAGTTTTAGCTTGTGACTATGAATTTGAAATGGATGGCATGGTGAGTGGATGAGCTGAAAGTTTACATAGTCCTAAAATAGCACATTTATCTGAAGAGAAATTGTCAAAATTAAAGCTTTTTTCCCCCCCTCCTGTATCTGTAATTAAGCATTTGTATGATTAAATTAACACTGAAACCACAATCCTCTGTTATTTCTCCTGTCTTTTTTGGGTTCAATAAAATGGCGTCATGTATGAATGTGTAACCATCTACAGTCTTACTTTACATTGTTACATTTGTCATTCTGGCTTTCAGGATCTGCTCAGTGTAAAAGTCACAAATACCCCTGAAAAATTGGGGACAAGAAACTCTTAACGAATAAACTTTGAAAGCTAGAAATGAATAAATCAACACGTATGAATGAAAAACCAGTACCTGCAAACCCCTCCAGCTGGTGTGAGAGACGTTAGCACAAACCTAATCTGCTTTGGCTTTCACCCAACATCTCGCACCTACGTCTGACACACACACAGAGAGAGTGACTGAGCTCTGTTGATATTCTCAAAAAGGACACTACGGCCTCCAAACACATCTTAAAATTTTCCCCAAATTTGCCAAAATTCACCAGATTCTTCACTTCACTGCTTTTTAGTCCTGCTTGGTATCAACACTTAGAAAGGTAGAAACTCTCCGTTGACAACATGCCCCTAGGTTTAATCAGAAGATCCTGCTAGTCCATCCAAAAACTCCATTACTAAAATGCATTACTTCTACTAGTATATCCGCATTTCATTTGGTATTTACAGTATTATAATAAAATTTTAATATAATAAAAACACAAAACACATTTTAAAGGGTAGGTGAGTGAAGTATGTTCTTGGTGGGTTAACTCCTAAGATTTAAAGAAACAATTATCTTTATTTGACTACAGTAACGTATTTCCCCCTCCCCCAAAGTGGATTGAAATTAAACTCCTCAAATGTCTCCTACTGTATTCTGACTCACAGGATCAGATACCAGTCCAGATCCTGTAACAGGATACACAGCCATTTCCATTGGAGTGTTGGCCCAATGACAACTGCTCACCTCAACATTGAAAACCCTTCTTGTTCCTTTAGAAATTGTGTTATTTCCTCACATACTTTCTCAATAGCCAGGGAATGCCAAGATTGAAATGAGTCCGTTGAGTTCCTATTTATCCAATTGAGAAAGTCCAAATAAATCATTCAAGGTGCACATTTACATAATGTGTCACCAGCACCAGTAGCCTTGTTCTCTTTCTTAACATGATGCACTTACAGGCCTCTACTGGCCCACTGGAACTCTGCCCAGGTCAAAATGAACACAAATATGACAGAGAACTGAGCCGCTCTGCTCCTTACTGAAATTAAATGAGTGTTAGACATAATGCAATCAGCTAAAGAACATCAAATAAGCAAGCCTCTGATCTTTTGACAATGAAAAGCTGTTGATTTTAAACGAATGGAGAAAGGGGATAACGAACGGAGTAGACATCAGCTATCATACGTGAGCCTGATGACACATAATCATACAGTTATACTGTATATACAGTGTGTGTGTGTGTGTGTGTGTGTGTGTGTGTGTGATGCCCTTGTTCATTCAAGCAAGTAAAACTGAGGAGATTGTTTGAATGGGTTTGTGTAGACATTGTGTGACAGGGTAACTGAGGACAAATATTGACTCTCATTGACGCTCGTATCACATCACTGATCTCCACAGCACTTGAGCAAATACGTTCTGTTTTGTTTGATAACTGCCCATCATCACCGTCAGTTCCAATAAGCTGGAGGCTTAAAAAACATAAAAGCATAAAAATGAAAACAAATGTGCCTCAACCACACAGCAGCTCAAGTACAGGCTTCAGTGTAACATTCTTTGTGAAAGATCTGTCGCTGTAATGTGAATGTGTCCAGTTTGTTTCCAGTTATCACAATTCACAAAACGCCAGTTCATATTCAGCATCATGGGGTATTTATGGTTTCGTGAATAAGATATTAAATGGAAAACCTGTTTCTAAACGACACTGAGCACAATGTTAGACGCGAGCTGAAATATGTAATTCCTCTCTGATTCTGATGAGTGAGGCTTCGAGTGCAGCAGTCAACATATTGTACAGGAAGCTGTACAGGAAGCTCCCTCGTGTTTTCACACACCATCTGGTTGATAGAGGCCTCTGCTACTATCAATGTGATTAGATTAGGGATTTTACAAGTCTGGGTGGAGATAGCTACAGGTAACAATCATAAAAGCAACATGAGTTGCCAAAGTTTTTGTGAAGTTATGACTGAGAATCACAGCCTGAGAGCGCAGAGCAGCGATGTCAGGCTAATTAAATCACCGGGTGTACCAGGGGCACGAGAAGAACAAGGAAAGAGAAGAGCAATGCCTGTGATTGCTGGATTTTCTTTTCTTCTGTTATTTTGCACTCAACAACTTCTGCATACTTCAACCTAGAGAAACCATTCAAACATCAATCTGTTCAAATTATTCAGGACATTATTGCCTTGACTTTTGGTGTTCGCATCCTTCATATTTTCTGAATATGAATAATTTTCTCACCCTAACCCTAAACTTAACCCAGCATATGTTAGATATGAGACCACAGAGCCATCTCCTCTCATCTCATTTTATGTTATTTCACAAGGCCTCCCTTTCAGCTTTGTGGACCTTGTCTTGTCACCAGTGATACAAGGAGAAAGAAGAGAATAAGAAATGACAAAAAGCAGAGTGCAAACAGTTCCATCCCACAGAGCTGAAACAAGCCTTCAGTCTCCTCCTCACAAAGCCAACCGCTGGATTTGTCCAGTATGTGTTGAGAATCGCAAGCCACACACACACACACACACACACACACACACACACACACACACACACACACAGGGTACTTCCAAATGATGTCTGGTCTTTCCCATATCATATCAACCTCTGTATAAACGTTATGTATTACATGAAACTTCATAACGTTCTTCCTGTTTACCTCATATCTCATTGTTTTTGCACATTTACATGATCAAACATGTCTCTGCAGAACATCAGACTTTGGCACACCGCCCAGCGGGGAAGCAGGAAATAGATGTTGGACTAGATTTACTGTAATACCTGTCTTTCTGGGCAGTGTTGAGAGAATATTTGAATAACACTTTTTAAGTGGGAAATAATTTGTTGATTTATCAAATGATTTGATATTTAAATGTAGTTGCAGTTGTATTTATGAATTGAAGTGATTGCAGTCAACAGAACAACAGAACAACTTTTGCGGAATTTGAACACATTGTTCAAATTCCGCAAAAGTTGTTTGGTTACAACTAAAGTTAAAGATGTTTATTCACTTTTCTCAACACCACATATCATATTAATATAACCTCTGCATTCATAAGAGCTTACAATAATCCTCAGCATTTATGTTTGCTGACTTTATTAAAACAGCTCCGGTGGGCTCGTCTTTGACACCTGATCTCCAGCACACCTGCACTATCATTACTTATCATCAAAAACACAGAGGACCGATTGAGCATTTTTATTTGACATCTAGTCTGTTGGTTTGTTTTAAGTCATTGTCTGTCAGCGAGCAGAATCTTGTTCTCCAGCCAAAGAAAAGGTCACATAGGTTGAAGAAACTGCCATGCAAATTTTGTGGAAGGACTGGATGTGGGTTAAGTCAAAAGCAAAGAGACATTTTTTTGTTGTTAACTAATCAGTCGGTGTTTTATGTATATATGTATGTTGTAATGCATCATGAGGTCATTCCTTTGTGCATCATGTGATAAAACACAACACACACCACTCACAGAATGTTCTGGCAAGGAATGCATATACGGTACATTAATGCACACACACTCACGTACACACACACACACACACACACTTACTCCATGATCTGGCAATGAAAACATATACAGTAAATTAAAGTGCGCACACACACTTTAATATGGTTAATGAAACAAAGCCATCTTCATCCATGGTTTGACTTGGTGTGTCTGCAAACATTCTGCAACTAAGAGGCCTTGACGCACTTTGTGCACGCCCTGTCTGTATATTACAATTACTCCATTCAGTCAGCGGCCATTGATATCAAGCTCACAGCTACGGCACTGAAAAGAAAGAATAGAACACTTTGCTGCAAATGCAAGAATCTTTAGGATTTAATCAACAGGTGCTATCAGATGACCGGCCACTCAGTAACTTGTGTGGAAAATTAAAAAGCTCCATTAGACGAGAAAGATTAGATGCAGGCTTACTGTAAGCACTCTTATCATTGTCAGTGGTTTTGCCATTGTTTTGCTAACAAAACAATGGCAAATGGCTTTTTTTTTCTTTTCACCGTCAACTCTCACTTCTATGCTTCTGACAAACACATTTTGTTCATAATGTTGCTGCAAGGATTGAGATTGTCAGCACAATGCAGCATTCTGAATCATAGAATGGCTGAAGCCATGTTGCTGTTATGCTTCAAAGATTTACTATCTGAATGTAATCAGTTTTAAAGGTGAGGTGAGGTGAAAACAGCACTGATATCTTCATTCTTCGGGTTTTGTGATGCACTAACAGAGATCCCTCCACCACACCAGGCTACCCTGCTGTAGCTTGAAGTGTTGCTGCAGCCGAGGGAAACTCTAGTCTAGTCTCGACCATCACTGTATACCATGACAATGATTTCATAACTTTACTTCACATTATTAAAAGCTTTTTATTGCCTTTCGTACAATAAATCTTAAAATGTGTCACTTTCCCAGGCATCCTTCCAAATGTACATTTTGCAAACTGTAACACCAACCCACATCTACTCAATGAGGGTTTGTGGCTCTCAGGGTTAATTACATTTATTAAATCATACTACATATTGCATGTATGAAGCACATCTTAACCAACTTAAGGAAGTAGTTAATAAGGAAATGTTGATGAAGTATATTAAAGGTGTTGTGATGGTTTTTATCTCTTATCTGAAGCATTATGTTTATTTATCCCTTTCATTGAGGCAGAGGATGAGACTCCACAGAAAATAGATAAGGAACAACATGGCAGCCTGGGACCATCTTGCATAACTCTGTCATTATGTTAACACCACTTTTTTCCGCACGCTATGACAACACACAAACAAACGTACATGAAACAGCCATAACAGTGTTTGAACATGATATTCACAAGGCAGCTAGCAGCAGTCTCACACAAACACAGAGCAGCCAGCCAGAGCCCAGACCTCAGCTTTGAGCAGCCGGCATTTAAATGTTCACATGCCATCATATCATTCTCTAAGCCAGAACTCTGCGCTGTCACCGAATCTAAGCCGGAAGCAACATCATTCAGCCCAGGCAGATACAGCTGACGGACACAGCTGAAAGATCCGCGTCTGTGGCCTGCGGCAAGCAGTTCAACGAGCACAGGCCATTTTCCTGTTCAAATTAACTTATGATATAAGGTTTAAACTTTGTTTCGGTAAAAATATGACTTATAAAACTCATTTTACACCACCAACTCACAGAAAATTACCACAATTTAGTAAAACATCAGTAAAATATGATCCACTGGGTCTAGATGGCTGAAATTTGGTACAGATTGAGACAGGAGCAATGGGAAGACAAATGCATTGTTTCCCGAAATTTCATGTTCATTGATGAGAAACAGGTGGACCTTTACCTGTATTTTCAGTTAAAATTATGTTTTTTTTCTTTCAACACATGGAATCTCATGGTGAAGGTGGAAATTGTTTCTTTGACGTTTTTATAAAGAGGGTTATAAGCATAAATTAAAGCCAAAAATACAGGCGAGCTTTAAGATTGCTGCTTCGGGTGGTCTGAGCGAACGTGCCAGTCCCACACACGCAGACACACCCACACACACACACTCACACGTGTGCGCGCACACTCAGGGTTGCGTGTATGAGTAAACACGGCTGCCCTATAAATGTGAATGCAGTCAGTGGTGCTAGAATTCCTTTGCACTCACTCACACAGCCCTCAGTCATCTCACGCTCTCCTTCTCAAGCTTGTTCACACCCCCAGCAGGTGCTTTCACCTACGCACCAGTTTGCAGTTGTGCTTTAGGCTGTGACTTTCAGGTTCAGTGTAATTGTGCCAAAAGCCTGAGACAGTCAAAGGCCTCCAGCTGGGGGTCTACCACAGCCATCAGGGGGAGACAGCTGAGAAGTGGCCTGCTGTCCTCAGTCCCATCTGAGCTGAGCGTGTGTCTGTGTGTCTGTGTGTCTGCTGCAGGACACACAGTCATCTTCAATCTTCAGCAGGGCCTGACAGCTGCACTGCACCGTCCAGTCAACTTCACCTGCGATCAGAGCGTCTTCCTGTAGGTAAGATGAGAGACACCACATTTAAAATCATCCTAAACAGGTACAGGGAATTTGCATGGATGAAACCTTTGTTTGCTTATTCATTGTTCATAGATATGTTATAGATGTTGTGATGAATTAAAGAATGTTTATTAATCTGAATATCAGTCAGAAAGAGGCAGAGAGGAGGTGGACTGGCATTGATCACTTAAGGATGGAGGGTTGGATGACAGGGTGTGGTTTTTAAAGTTTTTGTCATATTCATTGCTTTATTAGTGTAATTTTTGTATCTTAGTCATGCTCACCTGTTGCTGTTAAAGTTGCTACAGTATATACTTATTTTTTTTTTTTTTTACATCGAAACTGAAAAAAACAATGCCAAAAACTCGAAGAATGGTTAAAAGTAGCTCAAACAAATGTAGGATCACTGTCCAGAATGGAGTGTGAATTGTAGTTTTGCTGAGCTGGAAAACACAAGACAGGAAAATAATAAGAGTTCAGTTACAATGGGGATTATGTCTGAAGTCTCACTGACAAGAAAAATGACTTATTGTGACTGTTCTGCATAGAATAACCCAATTTCATTATGATCTTCTGTGTTAAACCTGATACCAGTATAACATTTACAGTGACATAAAAAAAGTTAAAGCACAGGTAATACTTAGTCTCCATCAATTTGCCATATTGGCCCAAAGTGACATGTGAGGTCACTTTGCTTGTGTGTTGACTTAATGTTCCAATAGCTTCACAAATCAACATGTGATTAAGTTGTTTTCTAAGTTTCAGCAATTTGTAAAACTTATATTAAAAAGGTGCCTCTTCAAATACGGGTGACAGTTCTTCAAGTTCACTGATAAAACTTCCAATGTGCAGATCAGATCTCACAACCCAGGACCATAAACATAACTGATTGAATTATTGATAATTCAGAACAAATGCCATGACTTTGACTTACTAACTGTCAGGATTAACAGCAAACTATTTGCTATGGTGGCATTTAGGCTCCTGGCCTGGTGCCAGTGCACCTGACTCACTGGAGAAATGACTCTGCTGAGTGAAAACAACCAGCCTGAGGGAGGAAGATTAGAATCGCTGTAAAATGAAGATAGGAAAGGAGGGAAAAGTGTTTATTTGATGCTATTAATGACTTCTAAGGGTGGAAAATAAAATAATTATCTATAAACTGAATTTACAATGAGAGCAGAGCACCTGGTTGTTGCCATAAAAGAGGCTTGCTTAAGAGACTGGAGGGTCTGTATGAGGTTCTGACTCTACGATCCTCTCAACAGAGCAATATTGAACAAGGATGAAACTCTTTCTTTTTCCTTCATTTTGGAACAATGACTTTCTAAGTTGCTCCAAGTTTCCCATGAGAAACAATAACGGGCTCCCTTTAAAGCTTACACCATCGCTCACACAGCAAACAGTCACGCCTGCCTATACACACTCCGTTAACTCCAGAGTCAAACAACAGGGCCTTTTTGTGACGAGCAGAACACTTGGCCAACATTTTGTTCGCTGTTAGACAGATGTTGTCACCGCTTTTCGGACAGGAACATACAAGTTACACAGATGTTTGACCAGACTCTTGCTTGTTTTAATTCCCACTTTAAAGAAATAATTATTTATTAACTAAGGTAAACACTTGGCTGTCACATCAGTTTGAGACAAAAGTGACAAATAGCTTCACAGGTTCATCTTAACTGAGTTTGGGTTTTTTTCTTTGGGTTTCTATTGGAAGAGTGGAATTTTTTTCCTATATCTCAGGAATTACAAGCTCCTTTTGTGACTGAAATGCAGTTTCATGTCAGTTGTTAAGCTTTTTGTGCATAATATGACAGAATAGATGACAAACAGTATTAAGATTATACCAAATTTGGAAATGGAGATAGAAGAAGAGAGATGGTTCCCAGGGAGGACGTCGGCATGGAGGCCTGTGTGTCAAAGGGCGTCTTTGCTGAGTAAATGGAGCAAACTCTAATGCTCCTGAAATGAATATCAGCGTCTTGACCAAACTCATTTAGAGATCAGTCAGGTTCTTAATCCCTCTCCCCGGGGGGGTGTGTTTGTGTCCTCTTCCTATGCCCCCTCTCCCGTTTGGAAGAAGGTAATATGGCTAAATTTGCTTTACTAATGGGCTTAGTGCAAGCTGTTACAGAGCAGAGGTGACACACAGCGGACAGCCTGGATACCAGCAACTTTTAATCTGACTCCCGATAGAGTGAAAGGAACTGTGGGTTATAGTTGACGGGAAATTTGGAGATAAAAGGAAGAGAGTGCAGGAGGTTTTACAGTGGGGGGCTCGGGACCAAAGAGGAGAAAGAAAAGATGGCTTCATTTGAACTCTGGGGTGGGAGTGGACACAAACTAGAGTTTAGTTACAGCCTCACAAAAAGCCTCGTGAAAGTCTTCATAAGAAATAGGAAATCATAGATGAGGGTGTAGTCCGTCCATTGTCCCATTTTATGGGACTTTAATTCTTCATCTCTTGACAAAGAAAGCCACGATTATCTGTGAACATGTGTTTTGTGAGCGCACACTTCCTTTACAGCAGCATCACTGATAACCCGGTGTGTGGCAGCAGTGTGTCTACCTATATGCCAGCTGTGTGTATATGTGGGTATGTGAGTTCACTCTGAGATTACAACAGCTGACGCTCATAAACAGCCACTTATGACAGTCATTTCCTGTCAGGAGAGAATATACAGGAACACTCTCAATAAAATACACCAAACCCTGAGAAGTTACCAGAAAGCAAATCAGGAATGACAAATAAGAAAATAAGTCTAAATTCATGTATTAATGTAGTTTATTAGTTTGTTGCTAGGTCACTATTCTGGATTTTGAGAGCTTTTTTTGTGACATGCTAACATGTCACCTGTGATGAGCTAAACACACTCCTTCTAGACTGTTTGGTTGCTTCTGGAGATGCTGGACGCTCTCCTCCATGTTTCCTAACGTGGATTTGATTAAAAACTCCAGCTGACAGTGGAGACAGAGGGCTGCAGAGACGGCACCTTGAAATCCAACGCAGGCGGCACAGTTGGCTCAGGTCTCAATACGAGTCACCAACCCCCCCCAAGCCACCAGCCATTCTGGGCCACTGACCCACAAATAAGAGACTCAGTCAAATCCATTTTGCAGGATGCCTTTCAGCGCTGTGTGATAACTCTGGGTCATTTCCCCGGTGTCTCCATCAGGCTCTGGTTCATTTTAAGAGCCTCAACCAACACAACCAACCACATTTCTGCAGCTTTTAGGGATCCAGCCTGCAGCTCCTCTGATGGAGTTTGTGATAACAGTGACAGAAACGCTTATTTAGCTGCCAGAATTGAGAATTGCACAAGGGAGGTGTTGGGAAAGGTATTGTTGTTACTTTCGTACAAGGCGATACAAAATTTGGTTTGAGAATTGTTCATTTTGATTTGCAATTGCATATTTCAGCAATATAAGTGGATTCAGAATGGGTGTGCAGTAGATACACAATGATTAAGCGTTTTCTTTCGTTTTTATCTTTGGAAGTACTTTGTTACGGTTAGTGGAACAATATTGCTCAAACAACTGTTGACTAATTTCACTCTAATCAGATTTGAGCTTGCAGGCTTTGTCATTGAGATATTAGACTTCTTATAATTGTTACATTGTTTTAGCACCATTCAATGACCAATGTCTGGAAGGTCATCCTCACTAATGTACAGTAAAACGTACTTATACTCTTGTTTCTCTTATTTCCAGGTACCAGCTATGTCAAATCCAGCGGACATCTTATCAGAAGGAACAACGTATGGACCCCAGATCGGGATGGTTGAGGATTCCCTTGCATTGTTGGAGAGGAACAAGGGCTCTCCAGAAACATGGGACATGGAGGACACCAAACCAAACGTGGACGCTCTGGAACGCAGCATGCCAGGTCTCTACCTCTCCTGCTTTGACATGCTCCTCACTGAGGACCAGACCGCTTGGCTGGTGAAAGTATCGGACACCTCCCCCGCCTCGACCGTACCTCGCATGGAGCCTCGGGAGGAACCGGAGCAGTGTCCCGTCATTGACAGCCAGGAACAGGGACTCTCTCCTGGGCTGGAGGGCCAGGAGGAGGAGCGGTCTCTGGAGCAGGTGCAGAGCATGGTGGTGGGAGAGGTGCTGAAGGACATCGAAACAGCCTGCAAGCTGCTCAACATCACCCCAGGTAGGCTGCCACACCTGCTGCATTCATCATCCTCCAGCATATTAAGCCATATATATATATCAACATAACACAATGCATGTCCCGCTATTGAAAAAAGGAGAGAAAGTGTTCCGTTAGTTGCAGGGAAAGTATTATTGATTTAGAGAATGTTAAACTTGCGGCTCCTAGACACCCAAAATCAACACATATTTGTATAGATACAGCAGAGAGATGACAGATCTCGTAAGTCATATCCTTTCTGACGCATTGCCTATTTGCCCGCACCAGGATCTCTGTAATCCTGACCTTTGCATAAGGTCTCTGTGTTCTAACAGTGATGGTTCTTTGCTGCCAGTAGTCGTGTACACAGTCTTAAGGGCGAGGTCCAACAAGCAAAGCAAACACACAGGAGGGAACATTATGCATTGTAGGACTCCTGGCTGTCATAAACCCAAATCATCCCTTGAGTGAAAGTGGAAAGGTGTAGATATAAACTGGTTTGAAAAGAATGACTGACTGTCTTAACTGGACTCAGGGCACTTGTGAACCAAGTGATTTACTGCAGGGGCAGCTGGGACTTTTCTCATCATTTCCATCCCTCTCTTCTTTGCTAGACCCCATAGAGTGGAACACAGGGAACGTTCAGAAGTGGCTGCTGTGGACTGAACATCTGTACAGACTCCCACACGCAGGGAAAACCTTCCAGGAGCTCACAGGAAAAGATCTGTGCGCCCTGAGTGAGGAAGAGTTCCGGCAGCGCTCACCCCAGTGTGGAGACACACTGCACGCACACCTGGACATATGGAAGTCAGGTGTGTGTCCTATTTACTTGAACATATTTCTGCATAGCCTGGGTGCTGTATTGACTTATACACCAAATAAGAACAGGACATCTAACTCCTACAGTAATGATATTTGAGTGTGTAATAATTAAATGTATTTCTCTCCCCAGCTGCCTGGATGAAAGAGAGGTGTTCAGTTGGAGATGTTAAAACTACCGGTACGTTTGGTTTCCTAACACGTCTGCCAAATAAATCTCCCGTCCTGATTGCGCTCAGACTCTGTGGGCCCGAGGGTCTATGTGCTTTTCTCTGTCAGTCTCTAATACCTTGTGTTGTTGTGTAGGTGGTGAGGAGCTTTGGTCCGAGGCAGATTCCTCCTGTTCTGGTCAGCCCATTCATCTGTGGCAGTTCCTCAGGGAGCTCCTGTTAAAACCACACAACTACGGACGCTGCATCCGCTGGCTCAATAAAGAAAAGGGTACGTTTAGTTTAAATGCTATACGTAGATACATGAGCAAGAACTTTTGAATAGTACAAGAGCACTTACATGTCACAGATGATGATAATAAGGGTAATGATCAACAAGATAAAAGGAATAAAATGTACCTACCCAGTGTTAAAGTTCTCATTTTGAAAGAATGATAGCTTGAAGAAGGTATGGAGGGAAAGGACTGGTAGGTAGGAAAGTGGACAAGGAGAAAATACTAAAGTATATAACAATACATTTCTTTTATTGAATATAAAGGCTGAATCTGCAAACTAACTACTATTGGCCAGCACCACAGGGTCATATTTCCACCTTGCATTGCAGTAGAACTATAAAGTCTTGAATAAAGCTGCATAAATTGAAGTTCTCCGTCTTTTTCTTAAAGGTATTTTTAAAATTGAAGACTCTGCTCACGTCGCCAGACTGTGGGGACTGAGGAAGAACCGCCCAGCTATGAACTATGACAAGCTGAGCCGCTCCATACGTCAGTACTACAAGAAGGGAATCATTCGCAAGCCTGACGTATCTCAGAGACTCGTGTACCAGTTTGTTCACCCAGTTTGAGGAGCTGGAGACTTACAGACTGAAAAGACACACGATCACACCATGCACTTAACACCGGAGCCCCAGCTGGAACGCAGACATGGAACACGTGCACCGGCCAACCCCTACGGTACACACTCACACTGCCAACACCGAAGCAACAGCTGGCAGCTGCTGCACGGAGGCTCCTTGTTTGAGCGCAGGAGCGAGGAGAAGAGACAAGAAGAAAACAAAGGTAGCTGCCGAGGTGAAGTCAAATGAAATAAGCAAAGATTTAACATTTAAAGTAAAAGGAAAAATAAACGAGCTGCCTTGTCATATGCGTGATCTGCCTGTTTATTCTTCCACAAAGTGATTCTCCGTTTACTTACTTTACTTATTTACTTTGAACTCATCACGCCAAACAGTTTGGAGGGATTGTTATCACGCCCTGAGGGGAAACACCCAACGCCCACAGCTATGCTTGCTTTGCCAGTTTGTATCCTTCATCATGACCACCGTGCCTCATGTGTTTGACTCTGAGCCAGTTATCTTCACACTCCGGAGTATGCGGTTTCCATTGTTTTGCTTCATTTTGGGTTTGGTCCTGGCTATTATAAAAACGGCTTCCTTCTTCCATCGACCCGATTCGGGGACAGAGATGACTGATCCTGTCTGAAAGGTGCAATGGTTTGATAAATGGAGATCTAAGGGGTAGAAGAGTGATCGAGCGGTCGTCAAACCAACGCATTGTGAGTGTGTTGGTGTCACTTGGTTAAATGGTTGATCCAAAGTGTTTGATACTGCAGTGATCCTGCTTTTTGATCTGCCTGCTCATTGATTTACAGTTTAGGTTCTTTTTCCTCATAATTCTTACTTATTACTTTCATTTGCCTGGTCAAAGCCAGGATCTACACTCTGTATATCTGTGTGTTTGTAGTATTTCTCCTGAAAACTAATAAAGGGAATGTAATTCATCTCCTGTGCACTTGTCACTCCTTTGGGCAGCAGGCTGGATAATTACCCCCACTAACTGTTTTGGAAGGCTGCACTGCCTTTTGGGTGTCTGTTGACATTTTACTTCTCATAACCACAAACTGATGTTTTCATTACATAGCCTTGTTTCATAAGTGAAGGGAAGTTGCCAAGAAAATGTGTCCCCGGGGTAAATCAAGCAGATCAATCTTGCAGGTAAGAAGTGTCACACCTCATCTGTACGCCTTCTCAAACCTTGCAGGGGAAAACACGGACTACTGCTCTACTACTACTGCTCCTTCTTTAGGATAGAATAGAAGAAGTTTAATGTCCACATAGTGTCCTCGGCATGCCCGTGACACAGACACACACAAAATAAGTACATACAATTCCTGCGAAATTACTCAACATCATAATATGTAACAGTTATAACGGCAATTAATAAGATCCATAAGATAGTTGTATGTATTTAATCACATTGTTACGTCCCTCTGCAAACACTGGCATCAGTCTGAGGGGAGTCACTGTGATGAAGAGGGGGTGAGACACAGCACTTACAACCTTTTTTTGCTGTCAATTTTTGGTTTCTCCAACGGTTTAGAGAGTTTTGTCTGAGCCTGAATTCCCACTAAACCTGCTGTGCCCACATTCACGACTCTCACCGGTTTGACTTTGCTGCTGAGGTTTGCAATCAATCATATTAAAACATGCAATGTGTTTAGATAAAGCTTTTGTATGTTATTTTTTGATATATAGTTTTTTATACAGATCAGATCATGGTTCTCACTCAAACCTTGACTCTTCGAGGCTGGATGAGTCTGCACAGGCAAACAGCTGAACTTGGTGACTAGCGCCCTCTACTGGCAGGATGAATTTGGACATTTGTATTTATCCAGGTTGCCCAAACATTTGGCTGCATCTCAAAATCACACAAAGCCAAAACTTTCTTCTGAAGGGTTTGAATACCAACCTACATTTTCTGATCCAGTTTATTCAAGGGTGATTGTCTAATTTGTGACTCTTGTGACGTATTTAAATGTTTGAGGGAGGGAGGAGTTTGTGTGACTGACACACACACACACACACTGACACACCATCTTCCCCATGAATCTTAAGACACACAGACACTCACGAATGCATTACACATTATTGATGACATTTTATTTTGTACTTATGCAGGTGAAGAGGTAATTACAGCACTATGTTACAAAAGACAGAAAGACTTCTAGTCCTCTAAAGAAAATAGCAGACGTGAAAAAGAAGCATTTCAACAATTTACTGTCCTCCAGTGTTTCACAGAAGTTTCACAGTGGACGCCTTTGTCAAAGTCTTACACATTACTGCATAAATGACACAATCAGAGCTACAAATGGATTGAGTAAACTTGTAAAGAGCCCCCCCCCATTCTCTTTCAAGATGCAGGTAAAGGTAGGAGAGTCACTGTCGAGCTGTAAATGGAGCTGGAGAAGGCGCGGTCAGATTCTGTGGCAGCGATCTCTTATTCACTGTGTTGCATGAGACAGATGAGTATGTCTGGATGAGCAGGGATGGTAAGCGAGAGATAAGGCAACAATTACTCATCGACTGATTTCGACGCGTACAGATCAACACTGAGAGAGCAGACAGAAGCATAGACACAATGACAGACGACAGCTCCCCCCTCATCCGCTTCCCGACGCCTCAAAATGAACTTGTTGCAGCAGAAAGCCCATTGTCTCATCAATATTTCAGAGGAGGATCCTCTTTCTGCTTTTCTGCACGCCGCTCGTTGCAGCTTTCTCTCTCTGCATCAGTAAGCGTACACCTCCTCATTGCACACAGTAAGAGGATAGCATTCGCCAACGCCTGTGGTTACCAGGAGTAACAAACCAATCTCACATGACATCGCGCCGTCACATGCACCGTCCTGAAAGTCTGATTTCAATGCACTCGCTACAAATAAATGTCTAATTTTTAAAACCGAGTATAGCCTCTGATTGATCATACATCCTGCAATTTAGCAACTTTAAATTTGAGGAAATCATGAGTGAGGACTGATTAGGAAATGCAAATCAATGACATCATCAAGATCAAGTGTTTATTCAGGTCATAAGTTGTCAGTATCTCAGGCCATGCACTGGATCGCTTGTATATCAGTGAGGAAGAAGAGTAGTGTGGGAGCTTCAGCATGCAGCAACGGCAAATGACTGACATTCACTTATGGGAAGAAAGAATAGTTCAATCAACCGGTTGAAATGCAGCGGTGACATACATTAGACCCTCGCTTTTTTAAAATGAAGTGAATCTTTGTACAAAATAGCTGTGAATTTACATTTCCGGGTGAGTTTTTCGTCGATTCCGTGACATCGCAACGATTTGGAAAGGGTTAAAGGAAAGGTGAGAAAGGAGAAGAGGAGGAGAACGCTGTGGGACATGAGTGACAGACAGACAGACAGAGAGGTTCACGTAAAAACAGTCCTTCCACTTTGATCTCTGCTGAGCGACTGTTCATCCCGTTTCAAAATGCCAAATTCCTGACAACACAAACTGTGCCGTAAGGAGAATAGAAGGAAAACACTAAAAACGCATGAATGCAAAACGTGTAAATATTCACAATGAAGGAAATCACCGGATGTGATGCAAAAAGAGACTGTACAAGCATCCAGACTGTAAAAAAGAAAAGAAATATATACATGGAATGCACGATGCATAGCTCATTCTTACTATCCAGGCACCACGCATTCACACACACACACACACACACACACACACACACACACACACACACACACACACACACACACACACACACACACACACACACACACACACACACACACACACACACACACACACACACACACACACACACACACCGTCAGAACTGAAACAGAACAAAGCTGCACACAAAAGTTAATAACGCCTTTTCCCTCAGTTGCAGATGATCCGATCTTAAACCCCGCCCCCCCCCCCCCCAAAAAAAAAAGAGTTCCTGATGAGTCCTAACCAGATGTTGAGATGAAGACGGCTTACTGTGCCCGACAGGAAGAGGAAGCTTTGCTGTGACGTCTCTGGCAATGTGCAATGTGACTGGACGGCTCAGTCTGGGTTTGCCCTCCGGTGAGGCGGTGTCCTTTTAGACGGCCTCCACGTAATTGGCCGGGTAAAGACCCAGCTGGCCGCTATCCAGGCGGCCTTTACACCAGCCCTGCTCGTCTTCATCCTCCAGCTTGATTAGCTCGTCCCCTGTATCAGCGGGAGGAGGGAGGAGTGTTCAGTAGAGGGAGATCATTGTTAACATCAACATAACACACAGTAACGATGACTCAATGGCGACGTTTGCACTGTTGGATCCTGTAACCGTCGTGTAGGCGTCACACTCACCGGATTTGAAGCTGAGCTCATCGGGCTCCTGGCCTACGTAGTCGTACAGCGCTCGCACTCTGACGCCTTTGTCCTTTTCTTCTTCGAAGGGGTTGGCCCCTCCGTTGGTGTCGTTGCCCGAGTCGGGAGCCGTCACGTCCTCGTCTGACCACTCGGTGGACGCTGTGTACGCCTGGTTCTTCTCGTAGCTGCTCACGCTGAGCGGGAGACATTTCAGCAGCACATTTATGATTCATCTCAACCTCAAACTGCACATATATCTGGATAAACCATCCTTAATGTAAATGAGTGGGTGTTGGCAGTACCTTCCCCGGTCTCCAGACTGAGCCTGATCTCCTGTTGATGTGACATGAGTCAGCATGACTCCATCAGTGCCTTTCTTTGACTTTTCCTTCTTGGAGATGTTGTGAGAAAGATCTGGATTGTATTCCTGCAGAGCAGATGGGAGGTGTTTACATGCTGGATACTGTACAACAGCACAATCTGCAGGCCGATGCCAGATGTGACTCAACATGTTCAATGTCTTCTAAGCTTTGTTAGAAATGTGACAGATATATTTGGTGTAAACAGAAACAGCCTGTGAGAGCAGAGAAGATGTTCCTGTACCTCAAACTGAGGCCAGTTCATATGCATCCCAGGGCCGCTGGTGTTGCTGAACCACTTCAGATCGTCCTGTGCACTGGCTGATGTGATGGTGCGTTCGAGGTCTCTGTACACCATAGCATAACTGCAGAAAAGGAACAGCAAAGTATTTATAGCTTGGGTCGTGATCCGCCGACGGCCTTTATGAACCTAAAGACTCTTTTCATGTCTCAAACCTTTGGTTCTCTGTGAGGTTCAGGTGGCGTTTCACATCCAGCAGCACTTCCCTGAGAAAGCTCAGCCTCTTTTCTTCAAACTGCTGGCACTGATCAAACACTTGCTCCATGTTTTCCATATACTGCGGAGTGCACTTACTCAGCTCATCCAGAGACTTCTCATACTTTTCCTTGGCCTGCAGACAAAAGCAAAGTGAGCTGGGTACAACCTGACGTCGCGACACGGAACAATGAGACTTCTCCACTGTGTGAAGGTTTCTCAGCGCCGTTAACAAATGAATGTGAGTCCTATTAACCTTGGACAAGTGACAATAAATGGGAGTGTGAAGGCCAAGCCAGTCAATTCATCAGAGGAGGAGGCTTAGGGACCAGAGTCCACTTCAGCACAGCAGCATAATGTAGGTGTAGGCAGGTGAGGCATTGAGTCTTACACTGCGCTGCATTTACAACAATCAATCCAGAAAATCCAGCCTTACACTCGCACGTTCCCACGGGCGTTCCCTCCTCTGAAGTTCTCACCTTCTGTGAATCCTGCTTGCACTTGTCGACTTTCTCGTGGAGTTTCTTCTGCTGGTCGCCTGCCACGGCCTCGCCCTTGTTGTTGGCCTCTCTGGTGGACGCCAGCTTCTCCTCCTTGCAGGCCATGTGGTAGGTCTTCTTGGCAGCCTCGAGCTAAAGAGGCAAATTCATGTTAATACTTCCTTACATAGGAGTGAATCTGTTGGCTGTGTGTGAGGAGTGAGGCGACGCTGTGCCTGCTGGCCTCCTCACCTCTTTGAGCTTCTTGGCCCATGGTTTCTGGGCCTTCTTGAAGCCTTCTTCTGCCTCTTTGGTTTCCTTGAATCCGCCCATCATCTGTTTGTGGTAGGAGTCTTTCTGCCAGTTCTTCACCTTCTCAAAGTCCTCAATGACCAGGTTGTTCTTCACTTCCTGGTGAAGCTCGCTCACTTTCTCTGCCTCCGTCATCATCGCCATCCACGCCCGCTCCACCGTGCCGTACTGGGGCCCTGGTGGAGGCATGGAACAGTGACGCATCAAAACATCACAGGAAATCACGGAGACTTAAACGCGGGCCGTCGTCTTACCTTTGTCTACCAGCTGTCTCCATCTCTTGGACCAGTCGGTCAGTTGCTGTGCGTAGGCTTTCTCGATTTTGGCACGCTCCTGGATACAGTTCATCAGGTCATTGCAGAGCCGGTGACCGTCATCGATCCGCTTCACAGAACGCTTGTAGTTGCCCACCTTCCGTAAGAACACGAGGACAGCAGTCAGATACATTACCACTCACGCTCAGAGGTCTCACACACTTTACAGCTCTACAATTACAAGCCAAAAGTAGAAAAAGAATAATGCAGAATGCCACTTATATCAATATCAAACACACCAAAGGGGCAGAAGTTGAAGTATCCAATCAGTGTGAACAGAGGCCTGGCTTAGTGACGTTACTGTGATCTCCCTCATTACTTCATTGATGTTGACACTGTGATTTTTTGCATACAGTATTTTGTAACATTAATCCTCCCTTCCTTCCTTCAACACGGTGTTGATGCGTTGATGAAGCAGGAGGGGACAGCGAGGGAGAGACTTGTGCATGTGGAGTTATGCAAGGAAAGCAGGGGGGGCAGGTTAATGTCATGTGACTGACATCTCTCTGTGGACACAAGCAACCTCCCAAAGAGCTGCATAATGCAACGGATTAAGAAAAGAGGGAGAGAGAGGGAGAGAGAGAGGGAGAGAGAGAGAAAGAGAGAGACATTTCGCAGCAGAAAAAGAGCCTGCATTATGCAACTTTGCGCCCCACCACTGCTGAGTGTGTGACGCGTTTGCCGATACTTCGCCCTGAAAATGATCCTCGACCAATCTCCAATGTCGACTAAATGGAAACCAGCCTGTATTCCACAGCAGTCAGCAGAGTGAGCTATCAGCAGGCAGGCAGCACTGACGCAGCAGCAGCAGCAGCAGCTACCGGACTGTAAATGCAGACAGCGGCTGTGATGGAGCGACTGGGAGCTGAGAGCTTAGAGCTTAGAGCTTAGAGCTGGAGGTGAGAGCAGGTACCTTTGCTGCTCCAGCTGAGTCCTAAACGCTCTGCACGGCTTGAAAAGACATGATGAGGATAGGAAAACCAGATGATTACCTCCAGACCTATGAAACCCTATCAATATACCCCGCCTGCATCCATCAGGTAGACCTGGAGACAAAGCGATGTGTCACTGGTGGCTTTAAACTTTTACTTGGTCATAAGATAGTGATACAGTGAGGTGATCGCTGTCAACTGCCTCATCCATTATAAATACACTCCTGGGAACATGTTGATCAAATTACTGGCCGTGTTTGTTCTTGGGAAAGGTCGTTGGTGAGGTGACCTCACAGGGGAAACCCAGCAGAGCACACAGATGCTCACAGGAACAGAGTTTACTAAATGCCTCTGTGCTTTGTTTCATTTTAGAGATTTCAGACTCGAGCGTTGCTAGAATGGAAGAAGGCGAGAAGGAGAACAATTCCACAGCCAAAGGGCCAGAGGCAGCAGGTTCAGTTAGAGTTCATCGCCGGTCACTTTGCAGTTTCCGATCTTTTAGAGCCTATGGTCCTCCTGTCTCACCTCCCAGAAGCTGTCTGTGGTCTCCTCCTGGCTGGCGGATTCGTCGTAGGCTCCAGACATGGTCCCAGATTTGGCAGATGTGGCTTCAGGCTGTGGCAGTCTGCAGCAGAGTAACGTCCCTCATGCACTGTAGGGAGAGAAGAGAGACACAATCAGATCAACACAACACTATCTGAAGAAATTAATCTGATGTTGCTCCATCCAATGTGTTTCTACAGCCATAAAATCAGTTTCAGCTCGTGGCTCACAGATGAAGTGTGTGTTATTGAGCTCTAATCTAGACGCTTAGCTCATGCAAACACCTACAAATGCTCGTGGATGTATAATATGTAATGTAATGATAAAAAGATACCGGGTAAAACCACATAAAATAAATGGCAATACAAAGATTCACAAAACAGAATAATAATCAATGCGGGTCGTCTATCACAACACTTCAAACGCTTACGGTCGCACACGCACAGCAGTTTGAGAACCACGGTTTGAGCCACACAGCGCACAACGACGCAAGCTAGCCCCTGAGCCAATCCACTGTTGTACAAAGTCTAAGCTTAAGTCGGCGTGATCGGCGATAACAATCAGAGAATAAGAGCGCTTCACTCCACGTAACACACATTCCATAAACGTGAATCCTGACTTCACATAAGCGCTTCCTCATAAAGCAGCGGTGGCCTTTACTACCTGAGCGCTTCCAGCTATCGCTCCGTGCTCCCATGAGGCCACTTTGTCAATAGATTTAATGGCCGCCTATTCATTTCCAGTGGCGTGGACTCACCCGGGCCTCCGTCAGACTTGTGTATTTGAATTGTTTTGTGACCTTGCGCCCCGTATAGTCGGTGGCATCGTGGCGCCCGGGCCTCGTTGGAGCGACCTCACGCTGAGGCAGGAATTAAAAGCGGTGACGTGATTGCTAATGATGACACTCATGGCACAAAATGTCTCCCAGAGTGAGGAGAGGACACACAGGAGAGACAGTGAGGCAGAGGTGGGAGCGGAATTGGAAGAAGTATTGAAACCGACACGTGCCATGGAGTAAAAGTACAAGAAATTCCTTTAAAAAGCAGAAATTAACGTTTGAATTGTAGACTCCTCTGACTAACTGTTCAAGTCTGTGTGTGAACCATGGGGTCTGTAGGCTTTGGTGTGATTTGTGTTGAGTGCAAAGATTCCATCCGTTCACGTGCACACACAGGTTGAGAGCTCTAGATAAGGACACACACACACACACACACACACCATGTTTAGAACCTCATTCACACACTATCATGACCTGTCCTGATAATAGGAGGGCGGTGGTGGAGTTCAGCTGCTTGTAACAGGTCCCCCCACACACACACACACACCTGACATGATGAATGCTCTGAGTGGAGTCATTAACCCTTTGCTGCTGATAAGCATTATACAGCTTCGAAGCCCGATCACTTCTCTGTTTGTTCTTGTAATTGAGTAATAAAAAAGAAGAAAACTTGGTCTCTCTCTCTCTCTCTCTCTCTCTCTCTCTCTCTCTCTCTCTCTCTCTCTCTCTCTCTCTCTCTCTCTCTCTCTCTCTCTCTCTCTCTCTCTCTCTCTCTCTCTCTCTCTCTCTCTCTCTCTCTCTCTCTCTCTCTCTCTCTCTCTCTCTCTCTCTCTCTCTCTCTCTCTCTCTCTCTCTCTCTCTCTCTCTCTCTCTCTCTCTCTACATGGATCTGTTTTCATTCAGTGAGGTAGCGGTGCTTTCCTCCGAGTGACATCCAAACAAACTTTGAGTGTTATGACACAAAAACTCGCTGCAGCCGCTACAAAACAGTATTTCACTGCAAATACTGCAGATTCCTGCACAAATTAAACGTGAAAATCTCTTTTTTAATCTGTCGAGATAGTTTAAGAAGCAGCTCTGAGCACAGAAGCTCCATCTCAGCAGGAAGTCTTTGTGTGAGTCGGCCCTGACTGAACTCATTGTGTCACATTTTTAATAACAAAAACAAAAGAGGAGCTTCATACACAGCATAGGCAACAATCCAAAGACAGGAATCAAAGGCTTTGTAGGAGGTCAGGGGGAGGGCGAGAGAGAGCTGCAGGGGGATGTGGGTCAACAACACCGACCCATGGACGGAGCAACGCTTCTGACAATGGAGGGGAGAGATGAGACGGTGGAGGAGAGTCAGGCAGGAGAGAGAGAGAAACACAGAGAGAGAGAGAGAGAGAGAGAGTCAAGGGATCCAAAGACTTTCCACCGCTGTCTAACCAAACAGATTTAGGCGGTAAAAACGCCCCGGCAGGATCCAGCGTGGAGCTCGGGTGGGGAAGTGTGTGTTTATCATGCTTGGTTAATCCATCAGCTGCATGCAGAGAGGGGCTTTTGTTCAGGGGAGCGCTCGCTTGCTCGCTCGTCTCACTAAAAGGCTGGAGAGCAGTTTGTGACCGAACAAATCCAATCAGGCAAAAACCCGAGGCAGAACTGACGATTGGAGGGGTGAAGATTAAAATCTCTAGTGATTTATATATTGTGGTGAGATAAACCAGCACAGGAATACCAGCCCACCCACCCACACACACACACACACACACACACGCACACACACAAACAAAAACAGAGTGGCATGGTGCTCTGACCCTGATCCACCGCCTCACTTTGATTCATTCTTAAGCGTTACAAAAGCAAAAAACTGCTTCTTTTTTCTTCTTCCATCAGTGCGACCTGCAGCATCGACACTATGATCCACGTCGTCACAAACAAGCGCCCCCCGACTCCGGCACGCCGGGAATCCCCATCTCTCTGAGTGCACAGGCACCAAAGCTCAGCTCACACTACCTCCAGTCACATCAACACACAGCATAAACCCCCCTCTGCTTAGCCACACAAAAGCCTTTAATACACCCAGAGAGTGAGAGAGAGAGAGAGGGAGTGAGAGAGAGAGAGAGAGAGTGAGAGAGAGAGAGAGAAAGAGAGAGAGAGAGAGCACAGCCCCCGCCAGAACAACAAAAGCTTACCCCCAGTCCTCCATTAATGTGACACAGCGGCTACGGCTACGGCTCGGAGAGAATAGGAGACACGTGGGCTCCTCTAGCCCCTCTCCTCCTCTCCTCCTCTCCTCCTCTCCTCCTCTCTTCCTCTCCTCCTCTCTCTGTTATTTGTTTTCAGCACTGCCTCCCGTTGCATCAGTAGAGAATACGAGCTGGTCACTATAATCTGTGATCTCTCTGCCTGGAGCACTGAGTGGGAGGTGTGTGTGTGTGTGTGTGTGTGTGTGTGTGGTGTGTTGCTTGAACAGCTCAGACGGAGCAGCGGGCCAGAGGCAGAGAGAGGAGAGAGAGAGAGGAGAGAGAGAGGGTGGAGTAGGAGTAGGTAGGCTCAGGGAGGCCAGAGGTTCTAGTGTCCTGTCTCCATCAAGGGCAGCTTTTGTTCCCTTCAGAGTACACACACACACACACACACACACACACACACACTAGACACAATAGAAACTGACCTATAAAGCAATCCTATAATCATGTATCAATAATGAGTCATGTTAGCATGCTACTTTCCTCCAACCTGAACTTTATCATTTGAGTGTCAGAAACATGTTGTACCTTTAAGACGCGGAGACTTAAGTGGATCCATTACAGCTCATTATGTGAGGAGTGTACAGTACACTAACTGAACCTTCACCTGATACTGGGGAACACACAGAGCAGAGGAGGGAGTGTGTGTGTGTGGAGGGAGTGTAGCAAAGTGGAAGTTAAAGACATGTATACAGCCGGACACTCGGGGCGGGGGTACGACTGAAGTTATCAATCACTGGGACTCTAGTGAGACGGACACAAAGAGACACAAACTTCCTTTCTCCTCGAAAATAAGTGCAGCTTTTTGGGAGTTTGGGGCTTTCTATGGTAACAGAGGGATCGTATGAAAGTGAGGAGGAGGAGGAGGAGGAGGAGGAGGAGGAGGAGGAGGAGGAGAGCTGTCAGAGGACCAAGAGGACGTGTCAAGATGCTGGTCCATTAAATAGATTATAAAAGAGCCGCTGACTGACACTCCTATAGCTCTGAGGCACAAAGCAGCACACGGTCCACCTGGCTGTGAAAGAGCAGGAAGGGTGAGGAAGAACTGACGACCCTGCACTGGTTTGAGTAATAGATTACAGATCATCAAACATCGTAAATTTATAAAGTCCTCAGGAGCAGCAGCCTTCATCCAAAGTCCTCTCTGACTGTTCTACTCATCGTTCACACCAACACGTTCCACTAGCATCTGCACTTCTGAGGAAAGCGTCCACCTCTTCCTCTCCTTCGCGGAATCACGAGTATTCAGGCCACAGCTGTAAGACATCGCTCTCAAGTAGCTGAGGCAGACGTCTGTCACCGCCTCGACTGGAGCTCAGGTGTGATGTCACAGCCCGACCGCCCCCCCCCGGCTGTCAGCGCGAGGACCGGACCCACTGGACCACAGAGGGCAGGCGGCTCAGAGTCGATGACTCAGTGTCGCCGCTGATCGATCGCCTCTGCGGCGCGAGGAGTAAACTGAACGCTCAACAAGGCAGACGAGGTGTGGGGCAGAGAGGTCACGTGGAGCTCCGGGTCTGAATGTATTCAGTCAAACACACTGTAGGGTCGCAGTTTCCTTCCATCCAGACGCCGTTCAGTTTCATTCACTCCTTATCTTATCTGTTCTTTTCCACTTTGCTGATTCATATCGACTCATTTCAATGCACTGAATGCCCCGAGGCTAACATGTACTACGTCATATTTGCTTGTGTCGGTCGTTGTCAGCAGCGTGATAACTTAACGTAACTTTCATGGCGGAGCCGTGAATCAAACTGAAACACCGGCGCCGCCCGCCTCTGTACATCCATCAGACTTTGTTCTGAGATGAAAGCCAGCGAGAAAGAAAGGCTGCTGACATTTTCGAAGATGAGAGAAATTCAGTTTCACTTCAAAGAAGAGCAAGCAGAAGGCGACATCACCTCCCGGCGGCCTCGCTGCTTCTGCTCCCCGGCAGTTACAGACTATGAGACAGAGGTCAGTGCAGGGCCTGGATTCATTATCGTCTCCGTTATGGATTATCTTTTCCAACCCACACAGTATCTAAAATGTCGACGAAATAGTCAGAAATGGCAATCTGGTGTCCTCAGCACCCGAGGCTGATGTCCGAAACACAACTAATTTGAACACACACACACGTCTGAGCTGCCACTGGAGGTAGGAGCGTCCGAGTCAAAGCGGCGTTTGCCTTTTCGTTCCCTCAGGACAAACTGTGTTTCCTCTGCCCCCCCTCATCAGATTCACGTCATATAAATAGAGCCTCGTTCATCCATTATTCACACTGCGGCGTAAACAGAGGAGACGAGCGACCCGCCTCCCGGGGAGAGAACTCTTAAAGTTTGATATAATCTCATCTCGGCGTCAAGACTATTGCATTATAGAACAAAAGATCAATACAAGTGAGCGGGACGCACCTGAGCGAGTACAGTGTGTGTTTACACCTGGAGGCAAGGTTGATATTTGCATCTAAATGAGGGTGAAAGCTGTGCGATAAACAAACTAAATGTCAGCGAATCAAAACACAGCGCCACAGGTTTCTGCTGCTAAATAAAGATCTGTGCTAGAAACACAAACACTGCGAATGAAGAACATGAAGTAAACCTCAACATCTATTATTATTACTGAGGCAGAGCGCGCACACACACACACACACACACACACACACACACACACACACACACACACACACACACACACACACACACACACACACACACACTTGAGAACTAATCATGAGACGATTAAGAACACAATTAAAAACTAAAACACAACCCTTTCCATAAATCAGCTGTCTGTATCACACTAACCTTCCTTCTATTGCTTGACAGGTATACAGCGCTTGTGTCAAAGGTTCGTCTACATATTGCAATGAAGTTCATGACGTCAGCTTGCTAAGACAAAGGTCAACGTCCATCTCCATTTAAGCCCAGGTGACTTCCTAAAGTCTCTATCTGAACATGTACGGTTTGACAAATGTATCAATAAAATCGTATTATTCCAGCGTATTAAGTCGGAAATGACACCGTTGTCATGAGACACCGGCGTAGTTACCGAACCTGATCCGTCCCGTCTGCAGCAGCTCGTCCTCCGCAGCGTCACGCCGAGTGTTTCCTGACAGCTTACGGAGAGTCAAAGAGGATCCGTGCTCCGGCGACCATGACACATCCTGCACACGTTTCACACACGCCTTGCCGAGACTGAACTTTGATGTATTAACTGAGAAGACGCACGAGTTTGTCAATGATTAGCTAGCTGCCAAGACAGATTGGGGACACACACATTCCTTACAGGTGAGTCTTCTGTTCAGGCTGAGGAGACACAGAGTGTGTGAGGGAGAGGAAATGTCACGTCATCTGTCTTTATCTTAGTCTAAAGGCCAAACACAGTGTTTCAGGTGAGGAAATCGGTCTGTCTAATGTATTAAAGGAGGGTAAATGAAAAATTGGAAGCCGATTAAGTCCCCTGAAGTCTAAATCTTGAAAGCATTAGACACGGTCCCTTTAGACATAAAAAGCCTGTATCTGTCCCGACTAGAATTGACATTGTTAAAGCAGATTGCAGGGGTGGACGGTTTTCACAGCAAAAGGCAAAATCAAAATATCCATAGAAACCCAAACACAGACATCTTACTATACTTAGTAAACTCTTAGTATTTGACCGTATGCACTACAAATGTGGAACTTTGTCGCTGTCCCAGAAAAGCTGAAGTCCTTCTGAAAGTCAAGTCCAGTGTTTCAGATAATATTGTCCCAAACTATGACTGTTTGGGAGAAGATGAGCTCATAAATGTTAAGTGGTAAAGTGTGTGAAGGTGCATTTCCAAGAACGTTCCAAGACTACAGGGCACAGACGCTTCGTATCCAATTTTGGTTGGAGTTGGACTTGAACCACATTCTCCACAAAGCCAATTTTGATGAAGAATGCACTGAGCACTTTTGTGACTCAGTGTGAGCAAAAGGGCCCCGAGCCTTCATTACAGCGCTTTGATACTGAACAGAGAAGCTCCACTCAGATACAAATCTCAGATAGAGCCACCTGTCTGCAACATCTGAGCCATCTGTGTGTGATCCAGTCATGTTTCCCCTGTGGGATTCACTCCAATTGACCCTGACGTTACATCCCATTATTGTAGGGAAGTAAATTACCACAGAGCAGGCAGTGGGAGGGGCAGCCTGACCGGGCGGCCGGGGAAGGAAACACACGCTGATAATTGATTCTCTTTCCCTGCCCTGTTTTTCTACCAGCATGTATTTTGGTGACTGTAACAGGTCAGAGATGAAGAACCGGACACTTTCAGTCCACTCAAATCCCTCAGCAACTACACCAGGAACTCATCAACCAAAGCTGTGGACTTCCAGTTCTGTGTGGAAAAAACATGGGGGTTTCTTTTCATGGGGAACAAAAATGGGAAACTATTTAAAATTCATGGAAGACAGGATGTGAGATTTGTATTCATGAGTGTGGAGCATCATTCAATACTCAGCAGCTAGAGTTTCATACTCCAGGCGTGACAGGATTTAATCAATACTCCAGAGCCGGTATGGAGAACCTCTGTGCTCTCCATTCCAATCTGGTTCTAATCAACCACCTTCCCCTGCTGCACGTGCACGGGGGGGCTTCAGCCGAGCGTCACACTCAGAGCTCTGCACAGACGGGGAGAGAGACGCCGGGCAGGAGTGTCAGATCACACACACAGCTAACGGAGGGAAATGGAAGTAACTCATTCAAAGGCAGTGCAGCTGCTAACGGCTATGGCACACACATACACACACACGCACACACACACACACAAACCGCCTCTGTTGATGTTCTCATGAATGGGAACTCATCTGGCTCGGAGAACTGAGATCCATTGAGTAGAAGGTGCTGTGATGGTGAGGTGTGGATTCATCAGCATCTCCAGGTTAGAAGCAGGTGTTCAGTCGGTTCTTCGCATGCACACACACACCACCATCACACAGAAACATCCATACACATAGACACACACACACACACACACACACACACACACACACACACACACACACACACACACACACACACACACACACACACACACACACACACACACACACACACACACACACACACACACACACACACACACACACACACACCCCTTCTTAAACACAGTCACCATGGCAACATCAAGCCCCCTTCCATCCCCCTCCCCTCGGCTGTAAACCTCTTCACTGACACGATAAATCGGAGGAGCGCCGCACCTCAGAGGAGCCGGAACGCCGACGACCTCTAATAGCCTCTCGTTGTTCCTCTTAAGCTGTTAGATGGGTTTTCTATCGTCTAGCACAGCGATGCCCCAGAGATACACAGGAAATCTATTAGGCTCCGGAAACACGGAGGCACACGTGTTTCCAAATCCAGTCTTAACACGTGAACTCAGCTTATGGCGGCGATCTGGATGCTCTGTTGGTAGAGCTGTTTCGTTTCCAGCTGGACGTTACTGAGCTGCCGGTCTGCACTGCAAACCTGTCTGTGGATTCTGCTGAATCAGAATCCACAGACGCGGTGTGTGCAGGCTGTAGAGAAGAGGAGGGGAGGAAGATTTGTAACAACCAATCAATTTCTAAAGTCAAACTTTGACATGCGTTTCCCTGCAAACCCTCACTAAGGCAGATACACGCTACATACACACACATTCACATCTAATTCTGTAAAGTCTGTGGTAAGACTCCAGCCACCTCCCCAACACCATGATGCTCGTCTATCTGTGTCTTCTGTTGTTGTCCGATACAAACTCTGGGCCTTTAAGGACATGTAGCCTGCTTCTCTCCCATGATCCCCTGCGAGGATCCTATCTCGGGCTCAAATTACTTTACAGTTCAGGCCAAAGCACCACAGTCCGGCCTGTGAGTCTGTACGGAGGGAGTGTATCAAGGCTCCTTCCCTCACACCGGGGCATGAGGATTACGACACCCGACATATCAAGAAGCTATAAACACCCGACGGGTCAACAAACAATAAATTGAGACATTTGACAAGCATACAACTGCAGCTAGCAGTCAGACATGTTGAGTCCTATCTGCTGTTGAGGGACCAATAAAGACTAAAAGCCCAGTTCCTCTCCTCTCTCTGGGTCATATGATGTCACACAGAGATTGAATTCCCCATGTGACGTGCCAGGTTTTAACCAAATGGTGTCTGTACCCACTGGGAATAACGCGGTCCAACCCATATTCATTTATATAGGAGTCTATTTGACAGAATGACATTAGCACAGGAGGCTGGTCTGTGGTCGTTCCAGTGAATGGAGTGAAAGGAGAGGAGCCGGCTGCTGCAAATCAATGAGTGTCTGTAATTTGTCACATGAATTAATCCAGTTAGGCACTCACTCAAATAAAGGCACTTAACATTTTAGCCCACACACACACACACACACACACACACACACACACACACACACACACACACACACACACACACACACACACACACACACACACACACACACACACACACACACACACACGTTGCTATGCTGTTTTCATAACATAAAATACTGAGTAAACAAACAAGCCGCACACTCAAAACTCCGTCTGAACCAATTCACATTTGTTCATGATAAGGAGAACACACTCGACTTAACTCCACTTCCCTCTGCAAACATTCAGGGCATCTAAATGAGCAGCTTGTGTTTGTTTAGGCCTTGTTTAGGAGGGTTGATGATCAGAAATGAGGTCATTACAATCTATAAGAGGAAGAAATTTCCCTTCAGCTTGAAGATATCAGAGTCATTGATGTATTTCTATAGATTCAGTTGATTGTCCAGCATACAAGAAGAAGAAACTCGTTGTAGATGAGTCAAACAATGGGACTGCATGGGTTAAGGAGCCACCTGATGATGTTTCTGTGACTAGGTATCTTTGTGTAAGCTCGTCAAATGATCAAAGCAGTAGTATGTGCATAAGTGTGTGTGTATGACGCGGGTTCAGAACCGTGGACAGAGCTTGTGATGATGGAGGTCAGATCCTGGCAGCAGCTCTGACCTGCTACCACCAGCTGCTCCACACACATCCATCAGCTAAATGTGCAGCTCGGGAACCAGGTTCTCCCCAGAGACCACATTCTGTGTGGTTCTACATCCTCTACAGAGCTGCACACACGGCCATGGGTCCACTCCCCAAAGGAACACACACATACTATCACAAAAGCTCTTCTCCTATGTCAGAATAAGCACGTTGCATGACTGACTCAGTGTTATGAGGCAGGGGTGCAGGCTGCTGCTATTTCAACTTAAACCTCCATCACTTCAGCATAAACTGCAGGTTGTTTCTTGCAAACAAATCATCCAAAAAATATTTTTCTTGAATCAAATAACTTTCAATGCAAACGCCTTAAATTGACTCTAAGGACCCTGATTCTGGGTGATGAAGTATCGATACCAAATAACGGTTTAACAATCAAAAGATGAGCAATATTAGCTATTTTTACATGGAAACAAAGCCTATATCTTAGAAAGGAATGCGATATTAAACACAACTTACCAACAGGAAATTGTAATCCGACTTCTTTGTGTGTTTTTAGGATGTGATCATTGTCTCCAGACTCCTGGATGCCTCTGTTTTGATGGCCGGTAAGTGTGCTGTTGAGACGGGCGGCGAGCCGCCAGATGGGGGATGGTCCAACGCTGCCTGTCAAGACAACATGCATAATAAACAACGTGAGTTCCTGTAAAGGATTTCAAAATAAACGTTTAAGTAACTTCATCCGGTCCCATCTTTTACGCAAATGAATGGGAAACGGTTAATGTGGGAAATAATGATATTTTCGGGCAAAGTACAAGAGCTGTTAATTAAACCAGAAATAGCGGCAGCAAATCTTTGGCATAAATACCGTACAATGTTCAGATGAATATTTATTTACCAGTTAAATGAACACCAACTAATACTGGTTGAGAAAGAGACGCAGTTACTATCTTACAGAGTTAACGTGAGACTGCACAGAAACATGGCATTTCTTACTTAACTGTCCAGTCTAAAGATCTTGTAAACTTACGTTATTTGGGTTTCACGTTGTCGTTGAGCTGCTGTTCCACTCCACACCACTAGGTGGCCACACGTCTCGAGTCGAACGCGGGCGCGAGCATAAACCTTCCTGACCCGCTTCCATCGGTCCTTCCGGCTCCGGTCCCTTGCCAAGTGGAAAGGTAACGAAATACCCGGCAAAAGAATCTATATTTATCTTAACCATCTTACATGATATCAAACTTATTTCCTCCATTACTGATAGTTTATAGCGTTGGAATAGAATAACTGCCAACATTTCAGTCATAGACGCTTCTGAACATTTGTAATCTTTGTTGGAAACGAAGTGACCCCGGTTCTTGATTCTCTCCCTCGGCTGCCATTGCGCTCCAGTAACGTGACCGCTCGTTTCTCTAAATTGTAATTATAAAGGTGTGAGCTCATATCTGCACATGAACACAACGATGCTGCTGTTTGATAGCGGATATGCTGAAATCTCGGTTCTGTGTATTTTACGCGGCAGACATTACCAACAAATGAGCCCGCTTACATGCTATCGTACCTCAAGCTAAGCTAGCTCGGTGTGGCTGATGATGGAGACGTCTCCTTCTTCTCTTTTCCTTATTCCTCTTCCTTTCTCCACAGATGCTGATGCCCAAGAAAAATCGCATAGCCATCTATGAGCTCCTCTTCAAAGAGGGCGTCATGGTGGCCAAGAAAGACGTCCACCTGGCCAAGCACCCCGAGCTCGCTGATAAGAATGTTCCCAACCTCCATGTGATGAAGGCGATGCAGGTGAGGAGCTGAGCGGCCGATTGAACTCCCAGCAGGGCCTCTGGGTGGTAGATGGATGTTGTGCGTTCCATTGTGTTGAAGTTACAGCTAAGTGAAGCCGACTGAACCAGATGTGGAGTCAATAGTAAAGCAGTTTGTACCCTAAGCGAGAGGATTGAGAGCTGAAACATCTGTGTGTGTTTCTATCCAACCTAAGTCTCCCTAGCTGGGATCTGATTCAAACATCACTGATGTTGTGTGTGTGTATAAAGGGTAGGGATGTTAAGTCAGTGTGTGTGTGCATTGCTCAACCAGAGCAGTGAGGAGTTAACCATACTAGTGCTTCTCAGATGTGAATGTTTCCAGATGTTGTCACTATCAGGAATTTGTAACTAATGATACAAATGCCTGCTCTCCTTCTCAGTCACTGAAGTCCTGTGGCTACGTCAAGGAGCAGTTTGCCTGGCGTCACTTCTACTGGTATCTCACCAATGAAGGGATCCAGTACCTGAGGGACTTCCTCCACCTCCCCCCTGAGATCGTGCCCGCCACCCTGCGTCGCCAGACCCGCCCTGAGACCGCAAGGCCCAGGCCCAAGGGTGAGCCTTCTGTCCAGTCACATTCACAGCCCGAGTTGACGTAAACCTGCTGAGTGGAGGAGTTCCACACTGTTAAGGCTGTTTAGTCCAGCTGATCTGTAGCTGCTGGGGTGGGAAAGTGGAGGCGCCAGTCACTTTCAAAATGCATTAGGCACATAGAGAAAAATATAAACTGGTACCATCCTAGCCGTGTTCCTGAATTTGGTTGAAGATTGATGATGTAAAGATTTTCTTGAACAGCAGTGTGTGTAGAGAATCATCTTACTGATCTTTACTTGTCACACACGTTAAACATCTTCTGACATGTTTCTTGTATGGTTGTTCATTACAATAACCCTTGAATGTTGTGAACTCAATGTGCTTCTTTGCTGCCTTTTAGGAATGGAAGGAGAGAGACCTGCCCGTCTGAACCGGGAGTCTGACAGAGATGCATACAGGCGATCTACTGCACCACGTATGTATACTTTAATATTACACACTGGTCTGTGTCATCAGCTGAAACAAAACAATCCTGTAGTGAGACTTCATTTAGTATTATGCTTTGGTGAATCCCCCTCTGAATTATTTGAGGTACAAGCAAAGGTGACTTACTGTCAAATTGTGTTAATCTGCTTGTAAATATTTTTGAGGTTAGGATTGTCCTGTCCTAGTTATGCCAAACTGTCCAAGTTATAGTCCAACATTTTCCCAAATCACATTTTGGTTTATTTAGCTCATCCTGGAACTGTAATAGATTACTCTTAAGTGAACAATGCTCCTTGTTGGTCTCTAGGTGTGTTTTTGAACTTGTTGGGTTGATGTCAATTCTCCTCTCTTGCAGCTGGTGCCGATAAGAAAGCAGAGGCCGGTGCTGGAGCTGCCACAGAGTTTCAGTTCGTAAGTACAGTGTTTCATCTATTGGTTTGCTGATCCTAATGTCTGTATGATGCGTAGTGAGTTTGGCCTTGTGAGTGACAGCTCTTCTCCTTTCACAGAGGGGCGGATTCGGACGTGGAAGAGGACAGCCACCTCAGTAAATTTCTGTATCTTTCTGTACAATAAAAATGTCAAAATACAGTATATCTGCGTCATTGTTAAATAAGTAACCTGTGTGATTGTGGTTACCAACAGTAATAAAGTCTTCACTATGTTTCACACACCATAGCTGACATGAAGGACCAAGGGCAATGGACTGAATGTGAAATACTGGTGTTTATTTGTTGGCACATTTATATTACAATCTTCAGTCTTGCTCTGGTTTAATCCAGTCCCAAATGACAACAGGAATAGAAAATTCTATACCTCGGAGAACAATTACAACAAATATGTAACTCCAAGGCTGGGGTCAATGGCTAGAAGTGTATTAAGTTGGTTATTCAATTCCAAATATGAGTAAATATAACTAGAAGTCAATGATCCAATCAGTATTGCGACAAGGAAACTACAGAAAGCTGCAATTCTCTGCTGCAAATTGATGTGCTTTTATTTTCTTTGACCACTAGATGGGGCAAGATATTCATATGGCAATCGGTATATTTCAATCACGATTGGTAAATCAAGGACATGATTTGTCTGAATCTTCAAATCGAACTGTCCACTAATTCACCAACAACCAGTTCTGAAGCCCAAGATAAAAAGGTTGATTTGACTCCAAGACAAATGTGGAAACACTGACTTCACAGCTTTCCCCCTGACACCTCAGCCTCATTCACCGTTTGAAAGGAACTCACTGAATTAAGTTAGAGCGTTTAAAAAGAGTCGGCTTCAATCCTAATGGATCGGAGCCAAAGTGCAACCTCTGGCTGCCAGGCTGCTGTTAGCTATATACAGGACATTATCTTGTCAATGACAGATTAAAGTACAAATAAAATGGATAAAGAACAAGTGGTCATGAATTGATCAGTCACTGTTACTTGAAGAAATCCTCCTCACATTCATTTTGACAATACCCGTCGCCATATCCAACCGCAAAGAATTGTCAATCCTCAGATTTTAGCTTTTTTTCTTAGCCATGTACAGATTAACCGTATTAACATTGAATTGCACATATGAAAACTCAAAAGGTGTAATCGATATGAAGTGCCACCGCAACGTGAATCGAGACTTTGGCCACCACACCTTGTGACGCACAGCAATAACTCGGTTCAAAGTCTGGAGTTGTTGCGAAGGAGATAATGCAATCTACCACCATGCAGTCGTTTACACAGAATCAGGGCGGATCTATGCAATTCAACATGGTTGACAACCGTAATGCTCCATTTCTTGGGACACAGAAACAGTTTTGAAAAGCTAATCCGTTAGCCAGTTATTGGGCAACCACTGCTGTCACCGTTTCTACCTGCCAACGCCAAAGTCTAGCAGTTTGGAAACTCACTGCAGTTATTAATCTTTCAGCCCACGAAAAATGGATTTCAACTCATCTGCTTGGTCTCAATTTGGAGCGTTGGAGAAGTAATCTATTAAGACATCGTATCCTGCCTCTTCCAGCCACATTCCTTGTTCTTAAGCCTCAGATGAACTCTATTGCCGTCTCAGGAGGGGGAAAAACCTCTCAACACAACTCCGAAAGCCAACGCCGTGAATCGACTCCTCCAGCCTCGGTTGAAATGACACTTAGCACTCACAGATGTGTAGAATCATTTGTACTCCCACCTTTGATCTGTACAGAAATAAACAATATACAATAAAAACGTCTCGGGTGCCATCTGCAGCACCTCCAGTTTCACAGTATTGAGCCGGCCGCCCCCCCCCCTCCCCCCCCACGCCGCGAGGTGCGTGATGCGGCTCGGCAAAGGAGACTTGCCAGACGGGGAGAGAAAAAAACAAAACAAAAACAAGTAGTATCCAAAAGCATTTTACATGTTAAAAACAAGGTCTCAAACTATACAAGGCTTGTTTGTTCTGCATCTTGCCAATGACAGCATTTTAGATTCCACTACTTTCAATGTCAAGCAGGTGTTATGAGTGTTTTTTCGGGCATGCAGGTTAAATACAAATGAGAGAGAAGGGTTTTCAAAAAAAGGATATCGCAATTATGAATAGTGCCCACTAAAGTCACCTGTGCAATGTTATGAACACAATGTAAACAATTGCTCTGAACCAAACTGAATGTGAGGAGTAAAGAGTTTGTAAATGGGTTTCAATAACTTAAGTGATATGTGCTATATTTCGAAATGAAGTCCACCATTTTGAAATCTACTACTTCGACCTCTCGGTATCTAGAGGAAGACTCCCCATAGTCACTCACGACACAGAACACAAAACAGGAATTAAAGAGGAGGTAAAGACACAGAAGAAAGGTGAGTCGTGTTACGTGTCGACATCCCCCCCCCCACATCACATTCTCATTCTCTGTTCCAAAGCGACACCTGTAGTGCTTGGCCATCATCCCCGACTAAAGGGAAACACACTCGACACTTGAAATGGAGAGACTAGCGAGGGGTCTTGTCTTTCTGATGAATTAAACAACAACCGTGATGAGGAGCCGAATGGAGAGAATGCAAAGACCTCGCCCCGCGTCTGCCGTACAGTCGGGTTACTCCAGTAGGGCGAGTGAGACACAACATAACAGTGCTCATGCAAGACAAGTCACTTCCCACAACTCTGTACAGATACAGACATTTCCTATCCTTATAACAGGGGAAATACACTAATGGGCACATTCATTCACAGAAAAAAGAACCAAAAATGGAGACGTTAAAAAGACCACGAAAGCCTTCAGCTTAAGTACTAAGTATACACTTTTACATTACAACAGTAAAAAGTAGTTCTTGCATTCAATTAACACCACGCTAAGGGTGCATTGAGGACAGACGATGAAGAGCAGGGGGGGGAGGGGAAGGGAGGGGGTCGAGGGACATCTCATGCAATTGTCTGTAAAAAGAAAAAGTGGGATTCAAAAATTACATTTACATTTACAAAGTGTTTCAGACTATTCACCCAACACTTGTCATCATCAGGTCTGTGCCGCAGGTTCTGGCACAAATGAGTTGGCAAGGCAAACCATGTTATTGAGACAAAAGGAAAGGAAAAAACTAAAAGAAAAGAAAAGACAGGAGGAGGATGAAGAACAAGAAGAAGAAAAATTATACAAGTAAGAGCGCAAGTGGTGGCGAAAGCTCCTGGGGGGACTCGGAGTCGTGTTTTTAGTTATCTGATACCCGAGACGGAACTCTGATTGATGCTGTAGGTGGGGGACAGTTCCCCGCCTATCGTGGCCACCAAAGGTGTTCCGTTACTTGTCCGGCAGCTCTCCTGGAGAGCCTCGAAGTAGGTGGCCTGCACGGGCTTGTGACACAGCAAAACTTGTATGGCATCGTCTATTTTAAACCATTCCCTTTTTCTTCCTGTTGAGAGAAGGAGATGAGAGGAGCGTTGCCAAACAGGTTCGGACTTGAGAAAGACGACACAGAGCAAATGTACACAACAGTAAGGGGAAACTAACAAGGAGCAGCAAGAGAACTGCTTCATGACCCCCCCAAATAAAAGAAAATCCTCCAACTTTAATCTCATTTAGGCCTAAAAAGCGCCTGACGCCTTGTGACCGCCTGAGCACTTTGTCTGTTTGAGCCCCATGTTTGGAAGGAAACACGTGTTATACTTTACCAATGTTAACCGAATCCTCCCAGTCCTCCAGCAACTCTGTTACAATTAGAACATAGACGTATGTTCTATGTTTCCTCTCTTGGTTCTGTGGGGAACAATGAATCTTTTTAGTACATCACACACACACACACACTCTCTCACGCACAGTTGACATTACAAGACTAAAACCATTTAGAACTCAAGATAGACGCTCACCTCAAATACTCCGACTAGGCGACCCAAAGTCCCCTTCACCCCGGCCTGTGGGACCAAGAAACATTACATTACATTACATTACGAGCATTTGGCAGACGCTTTTATCCAAAGCGACTTACATTACATTACCACCCTACGCAGAGGGGGGAGCAATTGAGGGTTCGGTGCCTTGCTCAGGGGCACCTCGGCAGGGGCTCGAACCGGCAACCCTCCGGTTCCCAAGCGGAAGCACTACCCACTGAGCCACTGCCTCCCTCCCTCCCTCAAACATCAGCTCAGTGCAGGATCACATTTACATTGTTAGACTAAAATACAATTTAGTCCTGCAGACAGAAAACAGCATCAAGTCAACACTTCAATGTATTTGGCAACAGGCATTCTGGGTACAGATCTACATGTTCCTCCTTACTGAAACTACAGGTGTGTGAGTCTAAACACATGTAAACACCTCTGTAACCATGAATCATCCGCTGCCCAACATGAGGCGAGACAGCGAGAAGCCGAGGGAAACAAACAGCTCGATACAGTCTAAGCTAATGTCACAACCTCGTCTGCAGAGGACGGCAGAAGCTATTTCACACTGCTCATTACCGTAAACACATTTCAAACAACAACATATCCTCCAGGGTACATGTAGATCCCTCGGGTGAACCGTATGTCAGGTTTAGACACAGAGCCAAGCCACTTGCTGACATCTTTGCAACTTCTTCTTCGCAGTTCCAGTTTCAGTCTATAAATAAGTGTTGACTCTCTGCACTGTAGCCCGGTCTCTTGCACTCTTCAGGCCGTCTACAAGATCATGTGGAGAGAACAGGACCAACACTAGAAACCCCAGAACCCCACCAAGTGCCAGCAATTAGGCAACAGCCAGAAGACAAACTTGCATTATTCAATACGAAGGAAATGTTCTGCAGCTCATGTGTTCATCTCACTCATGAAGCTACGGGGCATCACCCTGAAGGAGGATGTCCAAAGACTTATGCAAGGGCGTCCCGTGACTAAACCGTGTGGAATGAGACAGACAAGTTGTGGACAGAGACTCCAAACTGTAGCACAAAAGCCATCACATCACAAGCGGCGACACCACGGTCCAGTCAGAGGTACAGGAAGTCTTAGTCGTTGCAGAAGCATCATTTGCCACTCACAGTCGCCGCAAACTTTCTGGACGCCGCCCATTACCACTTAACAAACTTCAGCCGCGACGCGACTGCTACAGACCCTGACCCTGTGGAAATGTGTTGGCAAGCCACAGGATCCCCGCAGCTGCCAGACTTACAGAACAGCGGCGGGCTTGGATAGATGATATCAGCATCCATCAGCATGATGGATCACACACACACAGAGAATGGGCTTTATATGGTCGCTGACCTGCCAAGAGCCAACAGGGGGGCCGGATTAAGTGCCTCGCCTCTGCAGCCATTTTGTTCAGAAGGCAAGAGTGATGTATGCTACTCTGGAGGGAAAGGTAATCTAAAGGAATGAGCTCAGGTGATATGAGCAGAACATTGATTTCCAATGAGCTGCAGAAGTGTTCAGTAATTGCTACCATTTGGCGCCGCATGTAACGGCCCCCTTAGAAAACCCCACAATGACGGAACTAAAGGTCCAAAGTAACGACGCATGAACGCCATTAGACATGGTAGACCAAGGCCGCTGAAATGAAACGGAAAACCTTATTGAATTGATGAATTTCCAGTGGATATGTGATTGGATAGAGCTGCGGCGGAACCACTGGCAGCGAGGGTACGATCTGAGAGTTGACCTCCTTTAGCACTTAAACACTGCTTTGTAACACGATGCTATGATGCAGCTTACATGTTGCTAGGCTCTCTGTCCTCGCAAACAGGATGACTGCGCCGACCAAATGGGCTCTGAGAGCAAAGTATTAAAGCCAGTGTTAAATACAGACGTGATTTAATAGAAACGAAACACAATACATCCTATGAGCCGGTACTCAAGGTCCACTGCCAGGGTGCAAATGTAAATCAATTCTCAGAAAAATATTCCCGAGTATGGACTAATCGTAGAAAGGCACTGGAGTCACATTATCAAAGGGAGAAGAGGGCCGAAGGCAGAAACACCAGAGTGCGGACAACACAGCCACACTGACCAAACCAGGTCAGCTGCTTAGTAGAGAAGAAGAAACATTCTAAAACTAAGAAAATAAACTGTAGTCTTGACGGTTCACGGATCACAGGACGTAGACGTACCTCCTCACACACTTCTCGGGTTGCGGCGACACTGGCCTCCTCATCCGGCTCCATACCTCCCCCAGGGACGATCCACTTGTCGGGATGCCGACTACTGCTCACCAACAGCACCTACAGAGCATCACACAAGAGCACAGAGTCACAACAGCATCACACAAGAGCCCAGAATCACGACAGTACGACTCAATGCTGTGAAGAGAGCAGACGGCCACCAAACTCAGCCCGGACCGTTCAACAGCTACCTGTCCATGTGTCCACCACTCAAAAGTATAACAGCTCATTTTTATTGTTTAGTTTCATGTAGATCAAATATCAACTAGAGATCAAATCAGCGTTCATGTCCCATTGAGTGAAGGTGGAGTCTGGCTGAGTGCCGAAACTGATAAACTTTCTTGTGTCAAAGGTCAAGGTTGGCATCTTAACTTTTATTTTGGTCAAATCACATGCAAACACGTCATCGGGAATTTCTCTTGCCCCTCTGCCCCTCTTACATATCACAACACGCACACAAATGCATTACAGAGGGGTTGCAGGGTGCAATTTTGGGGTTCGGTGCCTTGCTCAAGGGCACCTCCGCAGTGCCCCGGAGGCAAACTGGCAACTCTCCAGCTGCCAGTCCACTTTCTTGGTCCATACGGGGACTCGAACCGGCGACCCTCCAGCGCCGAGTCCCCTTATGGACGGAGCTACTGCCGGCCATTCTGATAAGTTTGCTGCAGTCTCCGGGCGGTGTCGTTCACCATCTTCGCTCTTCGCCTCCTCCTCCTCTCCCCCGCTACAAAGACACCTTTGTGCGTGCTGGTGACACAAGCTTCCCCAAAAAAACAAACTCTTTACAGGCTAGAAGGAAGCGAGCGACCGGGACACTGAAGTAGCGTTACACAGTTCAAGTAGAGTGATGTAACGGTTTTATTAGCTGTCACCAAATGTAGCGGACACATGTAGCGGACACACCGAGTCTGAATATGATGGAATCCGTTAATAACTTAGCAAGTAGGCAACTCTCCGTTAGCTTATAGCCGCTCGTCAGGTCAATGTTTGGCGAGCAGAACCAGTTATATTAATGATAATAGCATATCAATAACGCTGCTTTACCCGGAATGCCAGCGTCTTCCGCAAAGTAAAACTAATGAGACGCGTTACAGTGACTTCGCCCGGTGAAGCGTCCAGTCACCCGGCTGGACTGAGCCCCAGCAGCCGCAGCCCACAGCAGCGACATTGCTAGTTAGCGAGCTAACTAGCTTATTCAACGTACAGCCGGGTATGAGCAAGCTAGCATGCCATCTAACACAGCTAAAGAGGCTTACATAACACAACAAACACCAGTTTGAGTTGCGTTAAATCACAAACATAAACATTAAGAGAACAAGCGAGGCGTCGTTCTATCCGACATGAAGTCTCAGGTGTAACGGTTTCGGGGTTTTATCGACACTGAGACACGCTAGGTTCGCTAATGTTAGCTTGGCCTAGCAGAGAGCTACATCCTCGGACTCACCTCCTCCTCCGTCTCGCCCCTGAAGCACAGACAGGCGGCCCGTTTCTTGTAGCCATCCCCGTCGTACGTCCGGGTTTGATTTGACTTCGGTTTCATCATCTCGGTAGGTGCAAAAGTTCAAAACGATATTTAAGTTCACCCCGTATGAATAAGCTGAGTAAAGATGCAAAGTCCTCCTGTGGGGAACCTCGGCGTTTTATATTAAAAGAAATAACTTCTTCTTCGCTTCATTTTCACAAACCTCGGCACATCTACGGCACGGTCGCCATTACAAGAAGCCGTTACGCCCACGACGTAGTTTAACCTTTAACAGCGCGGAGAGCGTGAGGAAAGTGCGTATCACACGTTGAAGAATCCAGGCAGCGGCTAGGCGAGAGACGCAACACCGCCGTGACTTGAGCGAGCCGGTGAGAGGAAACGGGCGCTTTCAGCTCCGAGCAGCTCTCATGGCCGCTTCTCTCTCTCTCTCTCTCTATCTCAGGCGGAGGTAATCTCAGGTTAACCCAGAGAGAAGTGGAGCCATTGTTAAAGTTTAACGGTTTAATGACGCTGTGAAAGTTTACAAATGCGATGCTGAGCTTATTCAGTTTCAGCACCGCAGGTAATGGACAGCGCCTGTATGATTAGAGCTAATTCATTCAACCAAATGGCAGGAAACACCATATTGGTTTTCATGTTAACACGTTTTCGTCCTTGTTTGTTTGTTTGTCTGTTTATCAGCAGGATTACTCCAAACATTATTAACAGATGAGCATGAAACGTGGTGGAGATGTTGGGGATGATCCAGGGAAGAAAACCAAACAGTCTTGGATCCAGGCTGTTCTTTTTTTTTCATATTGTGAGATAAAAAAAACAAAAAAACATTTAATCTATTTTTGCAAAAACAGCAAAGAGAATAATCTTTTTTTAATAATTGTGATGTGGTGCAGAGCCGAAAAGGAATCTTTATAAGGATCTGGTGGACTAAAACGTAAATTACTTTTTCCGGAAAAAATGATCAGTTCAGTCGGAAGAAATCTGTCATAACCGAAAAAGTGGTTAGCTCTTGAAGATAAAGATGCAGTTTTGGATTGAAGGTGTAGATAGAGAATACTTTTTTTCATCTCCATTTGGCAATTTTCTTTTTCAGTCTGTCTAAACTAAACTAAACCAAACTAAACTGGACTGGACTGGAAACACAAAAATGAGAATGAGTGACTTTGTGTTGACTTGGGACTCAGCTGGGGACATCCAAGACCTCAGACTGACTTGTGAATTTCAAATGAATGACCTCTAGAAAGCTAAGCGTCCAGTGATGCTTTATGATGAGCTGAAACTGTGCCATTCATGGATGAAACACACTCTGACCCGGCCCTCTGCTCATTCTCTTCCTCCTTCCTTCAGGCACCCTCTTCCTCACAGTCTGATGTGGCTTGATCTTCATTCCCCTGAGAGGTATTAGCATGTTTCAGAGGTTCAGTGCTTCAGCTACTGCACTGCTTCATGAAGGAACAAATAAAGCTGCAACAGAGGAACTAAACATTGTTGCCCTGTGGGTTAGATCTGATTGCATATTGGTATTTTCACTTTACAGACTCTGTGTTTTGTAATATAATATTCCCTGTCTCTTCATTTCAGAGTGGATTTGTCCCAAAATTAAATCCCTACAACTAATGTAAAGCTTTAAACATGATTTTCTAAATATGTTTAGTACTATTTGATAGAGAGGATACCTGAAATATGAAAGGAAATGAAATATTAACACATTCATAAGCATGACAATTTGGTAGAATAAATCTGTTTGTGTTACTAAAGTCTTTTATGGGCTGTATTCATAACATCCCTGCTGCCTGCAGACACATTACAAACATCACAAGAATCAGAGATGAAACATGTGATGTGAGGGAAAGGAGAGGTACTTCCAGTGAGCCCCGGGCGAGCTGAGAGCGACACACGGGCAGTAATAAGCTCCAAATGTAACACCACTTCACTTACAAGAAAATAATTTCAACCAGAAAACATGAACCTTTTTAATTTGCAGCAACAAAACAAGTTGTGGGAGGAGAAATAGATTCACTTATTTATATGGACTCACAGAGCCATTTTTATTGCAAAGTCCACTGTAGATCTCCTTTATCAAAGTGCTCACAGCCTCGCAGGGGTTTGTAAAAACAAACTTAACAAGCTAACACTTTTCTAATCAATCAGCTGAGTAAAAATAAACCAATTTGAGTATTTCTCTATTTCTCAACAGAACACAAGTGAACTGTGTAGCCAGTGGAAGCTCTGCTGCTGCTGAGAAACATGTCAGGACCTGATCTAAGTGACTAAAGCATCCTGCGCTCTGTCCTTCCCCTGTGATTCAGGAGGACGAGAGGAGGCTTCACATATTCCAACACATCAGTGTAGGGTCATACTCAAGAGGTTGCACTCTATCTGCAGTTGCTAAGGCAACTCATTCGCTGTGCAGGTCTCTGGTGAACCGTTTACATCGGCGGGTAGAGCTACAGTACTTCATATTTACCGACAGGGGGCACTCGCATCTTTCAATAAACGTGTTTGACGTTGAGTGCCAATCAATGTTAAGATTCTTATAAATCATTCATAAGAGCTTTGGAAGGCTCATAACATTATGGCCAGGAGGAACTCCCACATCTAATTCTGGCATCCAAATGATGATGATTCTTTTAAATGTATTACAATTTGTTTTATTAGTGCTGGATTGGAATCAAGCACACAGCCTCTCGTGTTGACAGGCCAGGACACACATACGTCTTTGTTATCTTATTTCCTGTAAGTTGCGTTTGTTGTTGCAAGAATCCAACTTCCCCCCAGACACAGATCAATAACATTTGTTTTTATCTTATTTACCTTTCTTCCCTCTCAGGTTTCTCCCCAAAGATGCTGACATTTTGAGGTCTATCATAACCGTCCTCTCTCAATATTTCATGTATATTTTCAAAAGACAGCAGGTATTTTCATATATTGTCTCCATTTCTTTTCATTATATGAATAAACAGGTCGGGCGGGGGCACAAATTCAATGCAACAGAAGAAGAAGAGCTGCTACTGCTGTGAGGCTCATGTAAGTCAACCTTATGTCTTCCTTATATAGTGACCGACTGGTACAGTGACCTGGAGCAGAATAAAGGAAGAACATAAAGACCTGCTATAAAAACTATGAATCCAAATGAAGAGAATTGAAACTTGAATAGAAACTAAAGCTTTTAACAGCAACACAAACATCAGACTGATATTGATTGATATAAATTCAAACAACGATGATATTTCTGATGTGATGTTGGCAGATTCGTCAACAGGCAGGAGAAGACGACTAAAACACTGTCACATGATTCAGCGATGTTTTTAAAAATGCATGACACACACAACACAAAGCCCCATAGTGGCTCAGTTTTCTTTAATCAAATAGTGCAAAGCTCTCAGCAGCATTAACCTTTAGAGCCTTCTTTTCTCCAGGTAAAGCGTGAGCGTTAATGACTAAATAAGCAGGAGATTGTGTTATTCTGCCTGCAGCCAGTATAGATTGGACCTGATTTCACACCTAAGAGAGACACTTTGCTTTGTTCCAATTCTGTGGAATTAGTACGATGGTGTGACATCATCCCTCTCCTGAGTTGCTTTATGCTTTTGGTAAAACATATTTAAGAAAAAAAAGCCTGATTTTTGCATCTTCGTGTTAAAGTCTTACATCAGATCAGGTTCGATTGGAAACTGGGAACAAAGCTTGGAAACAATAATAACAGCACACACTTGACATGAGCTATATTACATGAACCTTCCTATGCAAACATGGTTTATGTTGATATAAATGTAGGACTTGTGTACGCTTGCATACATATACTATAAACAGTAGGTCATCACATAGAAATCCATGCTCATGAAGCTGAATAGCCACCAGAGGCTGCTGTATGCTGTATCATGCCAATTAAAAGTGGACCCAACAGATCTTTCAAGAGTCCATCTTGTCTTGAATGCTGCATTTATTCAGCTACCAGCGAATACACGAGTGAAGAATGATCGGATCAGAGCTATGAGACGACATCACCGTTTACTTCCCTGCCTCATGAACGACACTAACAAGTTACACAAATTGACAAATAATTCACAAATGTTACTTTATTTTGATGTGTTCTTCTTGAGTGTATTGATCTGAGACTAAGTGATGTCACATCTCTCAGGAAGGAGATGAAGGGGAGAATGTTTGTAGGATATTTCTGCTCTGAATCGTGCAGCTTAAGCTTCAGTGCTGATGACATCACTCTCACGTATTCTTCAGCAAAGCAACCAATCATCTCAGTGGCCTCTCAGTGCTCATGCATGGTCTTCCTCATGGGAATACAAAGGATGAACCCGGCTCACTGCTCATACATACAAACCGTGCTGTAGTAAGGCATTTGATATAAAAAGCTTGCGGGGTTCAAAGGTTACAGCTGCGACAACTGTCAGCAAGCTGGCATCTCAGCAAATACCTCACTCACACATACACGCAGCATATGCTCATCTGCTCGGCAGCTTCATCTTAGTGGAAATTATTCCCTTCTCTTGCCAGCTTGTGGACGAGCGACAAACAGAAGCTGGATTCTACACCAGCAGCTAATCCATACAGCTCCTCCAGGTTCTCCTGCTATTAGACTATTATGCTTTCAGTGATAACAGATCGTCGTGAACTCTCCTCCTCATATGTCAGACATTATAGGCTGCAGGAATTTCCGCCTTTAATGACTGACAATCATCAATATGTTGAGTATCTTGGGGCCTAAGAAGACATGATATGACATTCTGAATCCTTCCTGTGATGTATCCATGAAACCAGAGACGCCTGCGGCCCGGTGATTACGTCTCCAGTTAAGTCTTTTTCCCTGTAATTTTCCGGCGTCGTAGGAATTAACTCAAGTCTCTCCGCCCCATAGTTAATTGAAACAAGTAATCTCCAATGGGAGGCCTCGGCACATCATGTCGTCCCAGAGCTGACGTGTTAAACAAGAGCTAGACGATTCCCAGTGCTTGGCAGTTGAAACCAAAGTAGGAATGGAAAACAGAATAGAACAGTGGTTTCGGTAACTGACAGATGGAAGAAAGATGCCGCTTTGTTGAGTAATAGAGATCTAAAACGCTCCTTTCAACAGCTTGGAGTTTGCATGACTTATAGTGTCGCCTGACAGCTCACAACTCTCTCAGTCTCGCACTGTGCTCACTTGGATTTTGCTTCAGCAGAGGTGGATGAATATTCAGTGACTCAGCTGCTTCGCCAGGCCGAAAGACATGCAAAGCAGACACACGCGCGCACACACACCCTTCCCTCTACTCTCTGATGTGGTGGAGTCTGTCCAGCACTCCACAGGTGTGACCCACTCAGACTTTGAAAGCCTCGAGACCATTCGGCCCTGTGATCAGGGAGGCGGAAAGAGACGGAGCAGCTGCTCAACGGAGACAAAAAGAGAAGCTTTCAGAATTATCACCTGCTTTATTTTCTCTATGGGATATAATGGGATATTAATGGATCCCCCCAGGACTGCTGTTACACCGGTGCCACATGAAAGTGATATATGAGGAGCGTCTTTGTCTTTTACACACTCTGTAGAGTTTTGAAGGTTGCCACGGTCACATCAATCCTACTCAACTCTCTATAATAACTTCACACCATGCATCACTTCAGAAATGATCTGAGGTGTGGATGAATGCTGACCTGCTCTCTCTCTCTCTCTCTCACATGCAAGCACACACACACACACACACACACAGATTGAGTTTTGGCACTCGGTGATTGGACTTGATATGGTCGTCATGGTCTACGCACAGCAGCCTCACTCACTATGCTGCATACAGGTTGCGCAACATGTATGACTCCAACCAAATACCTAATTTTTAAACCATAATATCAATAATAATCTCCTAATAATAACCTTCTGATGACGGCGGGAAAACGATTTGCTTGTATTTGGCGTCATTTTATTTGTAAACACGTCTTAAAGCGATCAGGACGCGAGGCTGTGGTCGCTTATTGTGTCGCATAAGACCCGAATAGACACGAAACGTATAGAATCTGTGCCTGGATAACAAAAGAGTTTAATTATTGTTTCTTGAATGAGTGTTTTGCGTAATTTGAGCCACTTCGCGGAGATGAACGCAGACTGAAGTGTGAGACGGACAGCAGGTGGCCAAAGCGACGGCAGCTTCATCTTCATCAAACGATCGCTTCTACCGGTCACATTCCCCCTGCGTGTACGTGTGTGTGTGTTCATGCTGTAATCTGACGTTCACACCTTCTCCCCTTCATCCACTGACGCTCCTCTCCCTCCGCCGCGATGCATTTTCCATCCATCAGCTCCAGCGGCTGCACGGGCGCATGGAGCCTCCAGTCAGTCAGCCGGGCAGTGGCGTCGCCTCGGGTATCGGATGTGCCTCTCCGCGCGGTGAGCCCCTCGGTGTGACCCCCCTCTTCCCCGCCGGACGCGTGCTCGATCCCCCGCTCGCACGCAGCTAAAGTTGGGGCCACTTGGTACTTTTCAGCACCACTTTTCCGCGGACAGCGCTCGCAGCATTCAGCGGCATCGACGCAGCTCAGCGAAATGCGTGCGGATGATTCCATTTGGATATTCGGAGAGAATCTTTCAAAATTTGGGTTTTAAAAGCCAGAATTCCGTGACATGCTGACAGAAACAACGCGCCTGGATATGGATCAATCACATCAAAGGGATTGTTCGGGCAGGAGAAAGGAGGTAAGTGAGCGAGCTGCAGATGCGTTACAGCCTCAACAATAACATGTTTGGGAACGGCGGGGCACGAATTTAATCAGAATGGGAAGAAGAAAGAGAATCTGTGGGGAGAAATGTGGGAGATGCAAACGCTGAGAAACGCAAATCTTTCATTCATGATTTCAGTTCTGTGTCATAGTTCGGTTGAAGAGTTTTGTAAAGTAGATCCGTGTGTTGCCAACAGCGCTGTGTGCTACGCCCTGGACTACAGGGGCATTGATTGTTTTCATGCGTAAAGGCGCAGTGTGTGTGTGTGTGTGTGTGTGTGTGTGTGTGTGTGTGTGTGTGTGTGTGTGTGAGCAGCTCTGTGCCTTTGCTGTGCTGCAAGCGGTGCAGAGCTGCGCCTCGTAAAGTCTCAGGAAATGGGAACAATTGGTGGCTCGATTCCAAAACCGAAATGAGTTGAGGCGTTGGAGGCGCATATTAGACCAAACCAGGGACATGTTACAAGTCAATCACCGCCCCCTCCTCCTCCTCCTCCTCCTGCTCTTCATCTCCTATTCAGTTTGACTAACTCTTCACCCTCCTCAGCTTCCTCTGGATGAAACCAGTCTCCCCGTCGCCTCTCTGTCTCCCTCTCATCCCTGAAACAAGTTGAGCACCCTTCTTGGGTCGTGTTTGCCTGCGCCGGTGTCCTTTCTTTTGGGAGGGGGGGTTGGGGGAGGTTTGTGTTCCTTTAGTGTGAACGTTTGTCAGTCACAGTGCAGATATGCAGCCTGCTGGCAGTGGGAGGAAGAGACGAGACAGTGGTAGAACTGCTGATGTGAGACAACTACTGTGCACCCCAGAGCAAACTTTAATAGGTCACTTAGGTATGCATGGTTGTTACCTCAAGGCCATTATTTGGTTGACAGCAATGTATATTACCTGGATTTACATTTACAGTGTTTGGCTGTTGGCATATAAAGTAAAGATAGTGGCGCAGGACCGTAAAACAAGTAAAGATACATTAGATACATTACAAACTTGACACACACTCACACACATACACACACACAGTCTTAACACCGCTTCCATTTCGGGCTGCTCCCTCAGGCCTCTTTGTGGGGCCTGAGATTAGCTTTGTGCTATCTTACTCTCATAGCTTCACTTAATAGCGGGGGGTGGTATGATTGCAGCCAAAATCTGCCATCGTCTGCATTCCCTCTGAACTTACAGCCAAGAGGGGAAGCGCTCCTCATATCAGTGGGTAATTATCTAAGGGGTCTGACGAGGCAAAAAAAGAGATTTTAATTCAATCTGGTCCAGCCTCTCAGCTCCCACCAGATGGATGTTCTGCCGGGGTTTGGGTGATTCTTGTTGCCGTGTTCTTCACAGCTGCAGTGACTGATAGCCTACCTGGATCTGGACTCAAAGTATGCTTAAGAAAGCTCCCCAGAGAGAGATTGCGCGGAAGACAGGGAGGCAGTAGCTCAGTGGGTAGAGCTTCCGCTTGGGAACCGGAGGGTTGCCGGTTCGAGTCCCTGCCGAGGTGCCCCTGAGCAAGGCACCGAACCCTCAATTGCTCCCCCCTCTGCAAAGGGTGGTAATGTAATGCCAAAATGATCGTAATGTAAGACTCTGCGTGTAGAAACGTAGCAGGGAGGTGGTGCAGGTTTTACTCCGGCAGCAGTAGATTTAGTTTTCCGAGGCTTATCTTGTCCTCCGAGTTAGTTCAGCAAGTGCAGAGTCAGCGTATAAGACCCCCGGTTTGCCTGCTGCTACGATCTGTGTAATACGTCACAGGGTAGAGTGTAAGCAGCTATGAGGAGACATTTAGAATAGATACATACTGCAGATAAGCAGAGGATGCAGGAAAAGGGGGTCATTTAGTGGAGAACATGGCAGCAGCAGCAGCAGATCAAAGTGATTAAAAGGAGACAAGCTTGATCATGTTTTCCACACTGCTGAAAGATGTCAGGCGATCCATCATCCACGTCTTTGCTCCGGCTCGTATACACTCCTACGGTTCAGGCTCCAAGAACAAAACTGCAATGTGAGCGTGCCCTGTTTTTTCCATGGTTAAATTCCCGTCAGACCTCTGTTGTTCCCCGTTCAAAGGCTTGTGCTGGAAATGTGTGCAGTGTGTGTGTGTGTGTGTGTGTGCAGTGTGAGGAGCCCAGGTTCCAGCCTCATTCTCCTCCCGGCAGACGCCATCTGCTCACTGGGGAGGTTTTTCAAATAATTCCATAGCAAAGACAGAGGAAATACAACACAGCTCCACTGCAAACACAAACCAGTGGAGCTCAGATAAACAAACGCAGTTTTAAAACGCAAATAAGGAAAAACATCAGTAAGGAAAAGTGCAGGATCGGATTTGAACTTGTAGAAATGAAATGGGTAGGAATTAGACTTTCAAATAGCATTTTAATGTCGGTCATACATCTTTTCAAGCCATTTACAACAAAATACAGACTTCTATCGACCAGTATAAATTCCCTCTGCATCATGGATCGGAGCCTTATTATATTCCTGACATATCATTAATTCTGGGAAAAGATTGGATTTGAAATTATTAACAATGTAACGAATCAGCAATGGAAAGATCCAGAAGAGTGATGTTGTGCATTCCCTGAGTCATCATACACACAGATTCTTCCTAAGGCAGTCTTGTGTGAAATGGAGTGTGAAATGAGTGCACTTAACATCCCTGCAGTGGATTATGCACATTATCTCACGCCCGGGTTCGAGCGCTTCCTGCCTCCTGCCCGGGAATCTGTCATCAAGTTACATTCACCTTTTTCTCAAGTCCATTTAATGGTGTCTGCGCCTCCATTTGTTCAATCAGTCCACACTTGAGTTCCACAACTGGGTGAAATTACATTTTTAGATCATTGTCACGGGTAGCTTCCAATTATGACATCGGGCGGCAGCGGCTGCAGTCATGATTCGTGATAAATCGTTAACCGCCATTAGGTAACAGTGAAGTCCGGTTCACACCTGCTGCCTTTCATCTCTTGGATCGCTGGTGCGGTTCGTTCACCAAAGCAACAGGGGAACCTTTGGCTGGTATGATTGGAGCGAAGAAGCAACACTGACTCAGTCCAATTAAGGGAACTGAGCCAAACAAGCCATGTTATGGGGTTTGTGCAATTAGCGGCTAATGCATGTCCAGCTGAAGAAACAGGCAGGATGAGGAGCAGAGGTCAGACATGAGTGCTGCAGAGACGCCATGTCTGTGGGGGCAAAAGATAAAAGAAATGCTGGAGAAAGTCCACCAAAACACACAAATGTTTAGAATACGTCTGAATACAAACTGATAGAGAGGAGATTTGTGCTTACAGAAGAGCAGCGTTGTGTCAAAGTCAGATTTCACAGCGTTATGTCAAAGTTTGATGAGTTGCAGCTCCATCGATGCTCATCTTCTCAGATTGATGCACGTTTTCGATGGAAGAAGCGGATGAAACGACTGCTGGTCACCCTGATCCTTAGCAGGCTTTCATGTGGAGCAGTATTTGGCGGCTGTGTTTGGTCGGAACACCAAAGCAGGAATGCAGACTGCAGCATTTGCTCATTATTTTGCCCACATGTCACACACATAACTTCTGACCGCTGAAGGACAAACTTTTCCAGATTGGTCTTTACAGGCTCTCTCTCTCTCACACACACACACACACACACACACACACACACACACACACACACACACACACACACACACACACACACACACACACACACACACACACACACACACACACACACACTCCTCAGCACCTCACTCCTTCTGGTTCAGTTCATATCCAAGCAATGAGGAAACCAACCCAAACAAACAAAGTAAAGATAAAATGTAGGAGAAGAATGATGGCCGGCGCCGACTCCAGGTGTGAAACTGACCTGGAGTAACTTGTTTGTCTGTAGGCTTCAGGCTTTGTGTCGTCTCATATTCTTATTGCTCTAACCCTGTTTGTGTAGCGAGCGTAGTAGCTGAGAATCAAGCTGCAGACTGCATGTGCTGCAGTCTTGTGCTCTAATTCAAAATGAAAAATGAGCACTTCTGTTAAAGCAAATATCTTAACCGAAGGACTTCTACACTTACAAAAGCCTCTAGTACCCTGCGTGTGCGAGTCGTTCCTCCGGCTCATTTGTCTTCCTCCTGCAGACGCCTGCAGGCCAAATATGGAACACATGACAACACATGGAGTGCAGCAAAATATACTTTGTCTTTTTGAGCGGCTTTGAAGACACAAACGAGCATATTTGTATATTTTTTGGAGGTTGCGAAATCAGGCCTTATGCTGGTTGACCTGTTTTCACGCAGTGTGCACAGTTGCGCCGCAGCAAGTAGAAGCAGATGAGCGTGTTTCTTGCAGATTAAGGCATCACAACCGTTTCTAAATAGACCCTTGAATAATGAAAATACAAAAAAAAATAGTAATGGAAATCTATAGAAGATGTCCCCTAGCAACGACTCTCACTATTGAGCACCAGAGCTCAGCGTTAATACAGGAGGCAGAGGAGGCAAACAGCTCCGTTTCTTCACTTACAGCCAAGTAGCATTTTCTTTAACGATCAGAGCCAGAATCGCAAACTATTAAGACGTCTGGTTCTATTTTTATCCACATAGTTTTGATCTCATAGGAAGCAAGAAGCTGTGGAATGTGTGTTTCTGAAGCACGACTATGGGGTTTTCAGAGCGTAATGACTTCAATCGATAACGTGACAGGATAAATGATAATCATGATGTCAGATTGTCGTATGAGGGGCTTTCACCTTGCAGACTCATTCACAGGTGTACAGTATACAGCAGCTTTCACAAGGCCGTACATCAATAGGTCCTATATGAGATCTCATAATGGCCGTGGACTTTAAGTGTTGCATTCATTTACCCTGCATTACCGTATCGACATTGATAGTTCAAGGGCGATAGATAATAATAAGTGGTACAGGCATATATCCTTTTCTTGATAATATTATGGTTGCCATAAAGGGAGCTGCAGTGTCTTTAGGTGAGCTCATTACACTGATGCCACAGAGGAGGAGCGAGAGAGAGAGAGAGAGAGAGAGAGAGAGAGTCTGGGCTCAGAGCGGAGCTGTGACCGCTCACATTTCATCAGTAACTCATCGTCTGCCTCTTCTCAAACTATCATCTTTTATATGATTTCCTTCTCTTCACGGCTGTGTAAAGAGAGATGTCACTGCTCCTGCTATAATGAAATCAGAGAAGAAGAAGAAGAAGTTGTTGGGAAAGCATATTTGGACATTTGCTTTGATGGCTCTGCTCTTTACAGCACGTCGGGTGATCAGAAATGATTCCTTTTCAATCAAATCCATGATACAAAGGGTCTTTTCACAACAGTTAAAGATTTATTTGAGGTATAACCACAGCATCATGTTTAACTTCACTAAGACGGTTAAGGGATCACCTGAGTCTCTTGGTTTGTTTGTTTGTTAATAGGATTAATCAAATGTTACGACCTGATTTTGACCGAATCTGCTGGAGCCTAGAGAACGATCCATTACATCAGGAAGGTGGGATTTTGATTCAATGTCTTCAAAGCTAAGACGTTAATCTCCACAGAAGACAACAGATGATAACTCGAGGACCAATTTCTATTCAATTCCATTTTAATTTCACATTATTAATTATACTAATTCCTTTCCCTTCAGGCCAGTATAGAATTCAAACGGCCCCTGTGAAGGCTCCTGTTCTGATCCTCTAGTCGACAGTGAGAGAAGGAGAGAAAGACACAGAGATCAGAGAGACTCGGCTCGACCAAACCAAACCTAAACATACAACAACACTGCTGCTCAGACTTCCTCTCTCCCTCTCTGAATGTGGGTGTAACCAACCAGAGTCCTCTGTGATCACGCTGCATTACACTCTATATAGCCAATGAATGGTTTGTACTCACTTCCTCTCTTCTCTCTCTCCTCTCAGCAGGCTCTCACACTCAGCCGTGCTTCATGCCGTCCTTATATTCCACCGTTCTTATTTCATTTAGATGAAGTGCCTTTAATTAAGACGATCACACTGGCCTATAGAGTCTGTGCTCTCATTACCATCCTCTGATCTTCTTTCACTGTATCTTGGAAACAAAACAAAAGCTGTTGTTAATTGGTGTCAAATTATTTGTGTTACTATGACAGCAGGAGGATCTCCATAATTGTCGATGATTGCAGAGGTAGAAGCTAAGCGATGAACTCGAGTACGGTCCTTTACCCTCTACAAGTCATGAAATATTGCCACTTTTCTCCGACCTGCACTTATCTGACAGCTTTACAGTAGATATCGCTGCTGTTGGGTAAAACATTAGATCTCAGTTTAGTGTTTATGACGTTATCTCAAGAGCCTTAAAGGAAATAGGTGGGAGAGTAGAGGAGCACGTCTACCAGCAACTAACCAGTCGACATGGAAACCCTCCAAACTGAAAAAAGCTCCAATTTGATGTGAAAAAGGACCAATCTGCAGTTCTATCACTTCGCTCTAGAATTGTGCTGCATTGTGACGATAAGAGGCTGTTCACACTGTTTGGTAAAAACATGTGACCACGCTTCAAAAGTGTACTTTGGATGCTTCACCTGCTTTACTATTGATACATATTTACTGCAATAACTTGTACAGATCACTGTCCATTATGGCAATTAGACAATTTTACTAAACAGATTGAGTACTTTTTCCTCCATGGCATAGTTACCAGATGACCGACAAACGTTTCTTCCCAATTATGCAATTACGTTCAACCAACATCTATGTAATGAAACGGTGCCGACATAAGAGCTTGTTACACTTCCATGTTTAAGTGATTCTCACATCGGCGACTTTCTGTCCTACTTGCAGTCCCGGACACATTGTAGTGAGAGAAACACCCTGTAAAGAAGAGATTAGAGCACACACACACATGCCTGAATGGCCTCTGGTGCAATAAAATATCTCCCCGAATGTTTCACAGGGAAAAATGAGCAGAGGCTGAAATATATGTTCAACTTTCAGGCTTCGGCTTGAAACTATCCATTTAACATACTTTAGCTGACACAGTTGTTGAAAGGCTTTCAGGTTAGGTGGTAAAAGCGATTTATAATGACGCGGTGCAGATGTGCTACTCTTAGCAGCCCCGCCGCTGTGTTCTACACCCAAAGTCTACACTTTAGGCAGCCGTATGCAGGGTTTGGGATGTTTTTACGACTCCCTCTCTCGCAGTTGAGAAGTTCTGTGCAGCGATAACTTATCAACGTAGGTCTTGATAAAAGAGGTGCAATTACTGGCTCAGACATGAGCATTACAAATGGATGCCTCGGCCCTTACCTGGGGACGGCTCTGCCTCTCACTGTCACAGTCTGCTGGCTGGGCAGAAGGTGTGTGAGATTCAAAAAGTGGCTCCGCTCTGCAACGGATTGCTGTGCTTGCTCGCTATGATGAGATTAGTGTGCGGTTGATGCAGGGGTTGGGAGACGGGAGCCGTATAGCTGCTATATGGCGGATGTGTGCAAGCGAGCCCCAACATGAAGTGTGAACTCCGATGTCCCGCGGCGATTCATTTCACTTTGGAATAAAGGCAGATTAAACTGTCTCTCCTGTCGTCTCAGCAAAGCACAACACGATGGAATTTGCATTAAAAGTCTCCTCCAGACACGTCGGCAAAAACCAAGATCTATTCAACATTTTTGGCAGAAATTGTTCACTGAAACAGATAAAGTCCAGTAAATTCCATAATAAGCTAAATACTTTAAGAATTCCAGAGTTCCAGGACAATTTGTGAATTTGTGACATTGTCCATTTCATCCACTTACACCCTGAATCCGTCTTTCCTCCGTCCCACTAAGCAACCTGCGTGCTTGGACGTCAGGGTGTCAGGTCAGATCGTAAGTCGACCAGAGGATGAAAATGTAAACACACTTTTTATTTCATGTTAACGAGGCTTTAAATGTTCCAAAAGCTAAATGTTTCCATGTTATTTCTATTCCAAGACTGTGACTATTTTGCCATCTTCAACAATAAACACCAAGCCAACAGGAGTATTGGTTTTCATCCATCGTCGAGCCACATTAGGTCAGAAGTCAAATCTCAGTGCTGAACCTTGAAGTCATGAATGCATAAACACGTCTGACCTGTGATGTCACTAATGCTGGTATGTGCATAGTAAAGTATTACAGACGAGGTGATTAGACGTCTTCCTCCTTCCTTCAGAGGAGGAATGTGTAAACAGCTTTTAGAGAGAAATTGGACAAATGTATCAGTCTTAAGCCTGGGGCCAGAAGAGAAACACAAGGCTGCTTAAGCTCGGAAGGTATTCATGGGAGATAAAAGTGAGGAAGACGAGGAGTGAAGAGGAAGAGGCAGCGCCGAGTGGAGCAGGTTGGCTGGATTTGGGCTGGAGTGAGGTGTGTGTTTGGTTATTCCTGAAGTATTTCTCATATTGTGGCAAACAAAGAAACCTGAGCATCCACATTAATATTTACTGCTGCATCTGTGCTGTAATCCTCAACATGTGAGTTTCATTAACAAGAGCTTCTTAAAATAAAATCAGGGTATCTTCCTCCCCGACTGCTGCTCCTGCACACATAATGGAGCAGAATATGATTGAAGTTCTGTGAATATCTCTCAAGCACATCCACCTACACTCGGCACGCATGAGACAAAAGCGAATGCATGAGCACGCGTGAGAACATCAGACACAAACACTCACAGAGACTCATGCTCAGAGATTATATACAGTATATATGGCACAACACGCTTTCTCTATAGTGCCTACATCTACAATCATGCAAATGACAGACGCACGCGCAGCTAAGGGGGCGGCAGCACGGGGAGCGAGTCCTGTGCGTGCTGTGTTAGAGCTCTTCTGAGCTCCCTGTAGCCCACTGTGGGTGTTCTGTCTTTCCCGCGAGGGATGCTGGTTGTTTTGCGGAGGCAGGTTCAGCTCCAGGATTAATGAAAAGTTCCATCTTAGTCATGAAAAGAGCATTTTCACAATCTATTTAACATCATGCATACCAAAGGCTCACATTAGGCGCTGTTGACTTATGCTCGCCTACAGCGCTGTTTTCGGATGCATTCATTGCCACTGCTGTGATCTTCTGTGGTGTAGGCTGCCCCCCCCCCCCCCCCCCCCCCCCCCCCAGGTGTGCCCATTGAGTCCCTTACATTCCTCATGTACGCCGTCAGAAAGCTCATTCTTCAATGCAGAGATGAAATATGACACACGACTGGACGTCTGAGGGAGTTACTGAGGAAATGGATGTAATAAAGCTTTTCTGGGACACTGCTGGGCTCATTTCTGGATAATGTCTTGTTTCCTCTGGTGCCAATCGTCCATTTATGTGTACAAACGGTGGCTTCCTCTTCAGCATAGACGTGACACTTCCGCCTGGCAAACAGCGGCTACTTAAGTAGGGTTACGTCAATAAACAATACTGACATCATCACCAGGACCTTCTTGCTGTGAGGCCAGAGTGACAGGGTTGAATATTTCAGAATAACATGAAGCACTAATCGTCCAGTTCACAGAGCAAGTATGAGCTGATTGTGTCTTTATAAACCTCGCAGGACGTTTCTATCTCAGAGGCACGTCTGACCCCACAGAGTGGTGTAATAGTGGAAAAGCTTGCAGAAGTGGATTCCATGAGTGCTGGATGTTATTTCCGTGGTTGCTGCCGGTGAATTATTTAGTTCCAGCGGTTGTAATTACACAATGAATACAGCACTGCGATTAGGATGCGGTGTGTTTAGATCGTCGCAGGTATCGCAGGACTCTGGTGTACATGATGAACTCATTCCAGGAACTGGCGCGCTCCCGCTTGTCTCTGCCCACTAGCCTCACTCAGCCCCCCCACACACACTCACACACTTTCGCCCTGTCAGCGATTTCTCCGCTGTGAGTGGCTGGCGTCAGGCTGGCCCTCTCAGAGCTTTTAAAAGGCTGTTAAAGGTCCTTGTGAGACGCTGCCCCTAACCCTCCGCCGCCACCCTCCGCCCAGGCAGCCCGCCCACATAGCCCTCACAGCAATCACAGCTTCTCAGGATGTCAGCTAGCATTACCGTAACTCCCTTACGCCTGCGATCAGGGCTCAGCCATGCAGGGGAACTGGGGCAAAGAGGAGGCACTCACTCGTGGCAGCCAAGAGAGGGAGAAGCCCGTCAACTCTGCAACACTGGCCTTTGAGGGCCTTTCAAGGATTGTGGAGTGACAGTGCGAGATGAATGATGGTGAGGGTTCATCGGTGTAAACACAGAGTGACGAGCACAGCAGGACACGACGCAACTAAAGCCTCCAACCGCACACACACATGTCATCCAATTCCTCATTTTAGGGGAAAGACAACTGGGGGGCCCCATTATGTGGCCCCTGGCTCCGGCCCTGTCCGGGTTGTCTGTCAAGGCAAAATGTCACAACTGCAAATTCGGGACGACAGCAGAAAGTGCGCTCAGGGAGGCGAAGAAGCCTCAACCTGTCGTAGCCACATATTGTTGCTGACAAGGTGATGATGAACACATTTCATTAAAAATAAGAGGCTGAGCTTTTTCCCTCTGAGAAAGCATGTTGTGTGTTCATGTCAAAGGTTTGGCTACACAATAAGGAGGCCTAGGGGCTCAAATTCTGGTTTGACATGACAACATCACCCGTATGTCACCACGATGCAACACAACAGGACTTAGAGAAGCTCGACAAGCGTGTCAACAATACAAATAATGGAATAGGAGGATAATATGTGGATTTCTTACTGTTAAGTGCTGCATCAAAGCCTCGACACTGACACAACGGCACATCGCTGTCAAATTCAGGAACCAGGAGGCACAATTGCAATAAATCAGATCCAAACATCTAAATAATGACAGTATTACTATAAGAACAACTTCCTGCACTGCTACTACCAATAATGACAACACAGGATGCAGAGCCCAGTGATCAAAATGCCTCCAGTCTGCATTCCATTTGTATTCATCAGCTGTAAACAAAGGAAGTCATGCATTCCGTGATCTGTTGGGCTCCACTATGCAGAATGTAAAGGATGACATCAGGCGCTATAACAGCAGGAACTCTCACTAAGCTCAGGAGTCTGAAGTAGCCTGAGCACCAGCGTGTGTGATCCAAATGAGACGCAGCTCCCGCACCTATAATCTTACCCTCAATCATTACCGGCCTAATGAGCAACATCTAACCCCGACATCACGCCACGTTATCACAATCTCCATGACAACTAGGATCTCAAATCAAGAGCTATCCGTCGCTGGCGCTTCCATGTTCCACTTGCAGTCGATTCCATTCCCTGAAACTTTGTGTCATCACATTTTGGCACCTCTGACGTTGGAATGTGTTCAGCAGCAGTTGCACAGACGCAGGCTGGCACGTGTGAGTGCAGGATGCTGCTGCACACTTTCCCTCTTAGCGTGAGAGAGAATTGCATCCCCACTCGCTATCACACTGACCACACAGTGTTCAATGATATTGATTTCCCCCCCCTTCCTGTGTTACCATGCTGCTAAGGTGCAGTGTGGAAAGAGACAACATATGAAAGAGAAACACTGCTACGGCTCATTTCACTTTACCATCCATTTTGGAAAACATTAAACCCTCCCAAACCTCCAAAACTACTAAATGCATGTTTGTGGCACCCGGGGAGACGGCTTGAGAGGAACAATGGGAGTTTGCTGCTTCCTACATCATATTTATCACTTTTTGTTGTTGTTCATTATTTTCAGAGCAATGATGTGAATGGGAAGCGTCGTTTTTTGTGTGAAAATAATTACCTTGAGACCGCACTCATAATTAAAACGCAAGTAGATAGTTACGGTTAATTACGGCTTAGAATGAAGAAGGTGACAATTTGAAAACGCAGGTTGAAAAAGTATTCATACCAACACTGAGTTGTTTGCATTCATATAAAATGTCTTTCTAAGGTCATTAAGATGTTTACATGAATACAGACTCCCAACAAATCACATTGGACTGTTTGCTTGGTTTGCTCTTAGCTGGAGGCACGACAGGTGAACATGTGAGGGATCCTGTGGAGCCTTCACTCACACACTCCGCTTGCCTTAATTGCATTTCTTGAAGCTACCATGTGGAGCTTCACTGTAAACAAACACTGCTCTGTTTACATCTAATATGTAATCAAAACACACTGCGTCCTTAAGGCCCTAATGAGCAACTTCAGTCTTTTTTAGTAGCTAATGAAACTTTTAAAAGGGCATTTTGTGAATGTATTGAAACCTACATCCTTATCTTTTGCTTCCCTCTGTTTGTGGCTGTATTGTTCCCTTTTGCAGCACTGTGGCTTCTCTAGTAGCACAGGACGACCGTGTCAAGTGAGATCATCAAAGTCAGCTGTCCAGCCTCTCTGTTATTCTGGATACACAATGTCATTTTCTTTCAAAGCTCTGTGGCTCAATGTGTTGGCAAACGTTTAAACGCTTACCATAATAATACTGATTTCCAGTCACTGAACGGCCATTCTAACCATTCACAGAACACACGGCACCTGTGGATGAGGCACAGTTGAGTCATTCACAACACATATGAGTGCCAGCTCCAGTGTGCCTCCTTGTACACTTAAACACTTGAACTCAACACAGGAAATTGGAAGCAAGTTTAATAATTAAATGGCATTTCTAGACTCGAAGCCGAGGGTCGCTTCCCGTTGGAGAAGAACAAAGGTTTAGGTGTTTGGCGCAGCATTGTGCAGCCAGTACAATGTCAAACTAAACGGTTAATAATTTAAAAACAGAGCATTAGGGTCAGTTGAACACAAAATAAGTCTTTATTTGAGATTCTGGCATGTTAGAAGCTGATTTTTGTTTGAGGAATTATATTTGCAATTGTTAGAAATCGGCCATTAGCAGTCAAGCTTGACTCTGTGTGAAATGCTCAGCGTCATCCTTCTCTCCTCCCCCTGAGGACTTGTTATAGTGTTCAGAGGGCAACTTGTGAAGGCAAGTAGCTGCAAACAGATGTATGAGTAGTGACATGAATGCAGAGAGAGAGAGACAGCATTATTCCTGCAAGAGACATCCGTCCCCTCTAACAATGTCCCTTTCTCTCTCATTCAAACACAGCCTCATTTCAGACACCTTTGTTGTGCCGTCTTCCGAGGTGTCACATAGCAATTACGCTCTTGGTAAGATCTGAGATACACAGTGGAGGTTTAGGCAAGTGTGCATCTCCTCTCACATGTAGGTTGATATGCTCAGATTAAATACATACATGTGTTTTTTTTTGGACTTGTCCTATGAGATCCTGCTGACGGCGCTCGCTTAGGTCGCCCTCCTGCTGCCGTGTTTGGCAGAATTGTCTCGACTCTGAGTCACAACAGTGTTATGAATTCTTAGATTTTAGATTAAACCAGCTGTTCAATTTCTTTTCTATCGTGAAATTGAATCCAAGTAGTCAAAAAAAAAAAGTTAAAAGAACATAACCCCTTCTCCACTGGCCTGTCCCCACCAATGATGTCATTGGCTTCAGTGCTGTGTTTTTAAGGACACCTAAAGGACTTCCTGCTGTACCTCCCTGCCCCCGCAGCCCTTTATAGAGCCTGTCTCAGCCCACTAACTGAAGCCTGTACTGTTACATCACATTTGTCCTGATATGTTGAGTCCTGATTGACAAGTTCAGGGAAGGATTCACATAAATACTGCTGGAGTGTGACACAAACATCAGGTTTGATTTACAAACTGTTGCCGAAACAGCAATTTGCTCCCTGCGTGGTGAGCTGAGTCACGACACGGAGGCTGACCCATCCTACGAGCTTTCAACTATGCCCATCATCGCTCCGCACAAGAGTCTGAAGGTTAATGAGAGCCGTGTCCTTGAAATGCACGTTTATATTCTCACAATTTATCAGAATAAAAAATTCACGGTGAAGTTACTGGGTTAGTGAACAGATGTTAACAATCACCAGCAGACAGTGACATCCAATCAATTATGTATAAGAAGAAGATTTCACATATGCATGATGGAGTGAATCTGCAGCACCTGCTGATGAATGAGAAGAAAAAGGTTTCCCACAGGACACACACACACACACACACACATGCATAAACATCCTCCAGTAAGAGTGAAACGGTGCTGCTGATTAAAAAGCAGCAGTGGAAAAGGATGAGACGCTGGTCAATAGCTGGGGTGATGAGGTGGGTGGTGGTGGTGCCCGGCTTAATTGTGATTGTGGGGCTGAATTCCAGTCTTTAGGCTCAGCTAAATTAATTAGACCGTGATCCATTTTGTGTCCATGTTGAATGAGTTTTTTTGTTTTGTATGTAAATGGCACATCAGAGATCAGCGGGTTCTTCATGGAGGTGACCCATTTTGTATAATATTTCTTGGCATCCAAACAATAGAGATGCATAGACGCCGCTGTCCCATTTTACAGAAAGGTCTTTTAATTGGAAAACTACAACCAAGGATACACTACAAAACGCAACATGAACTGAAGGTCATCATGAAAAGTTGAGGCCTGCCATCTCTTAGGTGGGTGTCAGTGTGAGAACCATACTCTTACACCATCACACCTGTCAAAACTCTAGATCTGTGTTTCTGGTTTTAACTTCCAGAATAAGGAAATCTGACACTGTCAAACATTGTCAGGTTGGTTGTCGCTGCACTGCATTACATGGTCATTGCCTCACACACATAAATTATGAGGCTAGTGTCCATGAATATTTGACAGCCTGTAAGTCTCACCGGCTCATGCTAAATGCTGCTGGGGTCCTTTAATAGACGGCATGTATTCACTCACTATGCACGGTGGTGATACAGCTAGGGGAATAGAAGCGATTCATGTGTTTTGTGCGTATTCAACAACCTGTCTTCTAAATGAAAACAAATCAGTATAATAGGTTCCCTCTAGAAAGTGCTTCAGTGAACATGTGAGTTCATTGAGTGAAGAGAGCTGAATTCTTCTATTGTAAGCATGTTGCTTCTCTCAAGTACACTAAATAATAGAATTAGCTGGATTCAGTCCTAGAATTTACTCGGTTACGTGACACTAGACAGATCTGCTATGTGTTCTAAGGAAAAACAAACATCTAACATCTAGACTGCACCTCCAAACTCTTTATTCTTGTAGATATGACCTAGTTTTCTGTATGTTTCTAGTTTGGAGTGATTTTGTGCCGCTTTGATAAGCCATAAATTCCTAAATCCTGACAGGCAGGCAGATCGAGCTCAACAGATACAGTAAATCAATCAGGGTGTCTGAGCAGTAGCAGCCTCCTGTATTGACCTCCACGCCCCCACTCCCTCATTCACACACATACAAACACACACACACACACACGCTTTCTAGGGCATGCTGATGTGCTCTGTCTTTGCGTAGGCTGTAACGTTTTTAACGCACGCCGTAAAAAAGCTTATTTGACCCTCAAGATAAAGTACGTTAGGGATCATTACCAGCCACTGCTAAGAGTCAACAGGAGGTGGTGATGGTTCACCTCATGCCATCTTTTCACTGGACCATTAACCAAGTCCACAGAAAGAAAGAGTGAGAGCGCTGCCTTCCCTGCCAGAGGCTTTGAGAGGTACCAGGAAGTTTGGGTGTATTTTATACGGAACGTCATAGATTCAAGACTCAAGTCTGCACAGGGAATCATATTCAATCCAAGCCCCAAGGTGTGCATGTGATGATGGGTAGTGAAAGGTTTAGAGGGAGGAAACCTTCTGATGGTAATGAATATCAAGCAGTTCCTTTCCTATAAGACGAAGCCTAAACAGGGATAAAGGGTGAGCTTTTGTACAGACGAGAAGCAGGAAGTTAGTTATTTATCGTTCAGTCAGTGGGTGAACAGGATGTCAACAATTTTTTATTACGCTTCTCTGACTCCCTGATGGCTTCCCCTCGTAGCATCTTCATCCATTTTAAGCAGCGTGAGATTTCTCGCACATCTCTTTCAGTCCCGGAGAATCAGGGCTTGTTCTCACATTTCACTCCATTTATCTTCCGCTAGATGCAGCTCAGTGATCTTAGCCTTCCATTAGCCTGCACGGAAAAAGGCGGCCGCCGCACGTAAACAAAGGAAAAAAATGTAGGGATGGCCCATTTCTTCCGCTCCGTTCTCGTCTTTAGAAGGACTCGCATTCACAACAACATTACGGAGTGTGAGAAGCAGGGCTGCAGCCTTGTCTTGTGTTAATAAGCCTCGCTTGGATGTGCTTGAATTTCTGCACTCAGCACAGAAATGGAGCAGCTCTCTGGTGTGGTTGTCATAAAGTTGATATTTCGGGAGATAAATTGCACTCATGTTACCTCGGGGTTCTCGGCAAAGGAAAATCAAACGGTCAGAGTCAGCTATTGCATAATCACACGTCTTAGCAAAATTTAACACGTCTCTCAGACCTCTGAATAAATCACAACTGTCAACTGCATTTTGTTGTTTCTGTAATGGATGTGTTCCAAAGTTAAATTATTCCAGCTCTGATCCCACGTCCCACAATGTCACAATACATCACATGTCACAGCGGAATGACTGCGAGTCACTGACTGATGCTTACCCATTGGACTCCACAGTCACATTGGACCTGAACATGTCGATATCCTCACTCATCTAAATGGATGAGGTCATTATGAGGGATTCACGCCTAATTATGACATCGGGACCACTGAACTGAATGAGTTAATTAGGATTGGATATAAGATGTGACATTAGTCTGTGTCATTATTAGTAAATGAATTGTAGAATCTTGAGATAATTAATCTTTGTTATTGCATTTAATTATGTATTGGATCTATAAATAATGAAAATGATTTATTAATAGAGCTGTGGAAAACAAGACTGTTTAGCTGAAGTGAAACAATTACATTTAAACACTTGAAATCATTAAAAGAATGTACTTTAGTTTCCAGATAAACACCAAACAAACAATAACAAAACACTTCTACCAATTTACACGAATAAACATAAAACAAAATGAAGAACTGGATGCGTCACATATCCCTGTGTGTGTGTGTGTGTTTCTCATAAACACCTGGCAGAATCGCTGGTGTTTTGTGGTTCTTGGATGATGGAGCATGAATGACAGTCTGCACTACAGGCAGCTCTGCTGTGAGAGATTCATCTGTGCCACTTGTTTACAGTGACAAGTATGAGGTGTTGTTTTAGTGAAGGACTCAAACATCAGCCGAAACAACAATCACCTGGTGCAGGGTTTGGCTACGGCTCTGCAGCTTGAAAGCCATCAGACATGAGAAATAAGCGTCTTTGTCACAAATGCAGTGTGTGACAAGTGACAATCAAGTGATCAGTCATGCAGCAGAGCCACATCTTAAAGACCTCCTCCACTCCAAAGTCTGTTTTTCTTCAAATTCCTCCCTTGAGCGTTTGACTTTCACTGTACAGATTGATGTAGCTACAGTTTGTCACCAGAAGCTGTTTTCACATTCCTCTGCTGAAGGAGGAAGACTCTTCTGTTCTTCGCTGAAATATGAGTGTGTGTGCTGTGGATTGATGAACATGATTTGGGACATGACAAATCCATGGAGGTCAAACTATTGACAGCTTCTGGATGTGCGGAGATGAAACGAACGAGATGAGAATCAGCCATAACTGTGGGTTGTGGATGTAGAGGCAGGTTACTGCAGGCAGGCTGTTCACCGCCATGGACAGCCTGCAGGAATGTCATCCTGGTTCTGCCAAGTTGATCAGAACATGTTCCCGTGGCTACATAATCACTGTAGTTTCTTCCAGTGTTAGCTAATTGCATCAGAGGATTTGCTGTGGTGTTGGTGGGCGGGGCCACATTTGCATATTCATAGTTTGGAATTCTGGCTCACTAGTTCATTTATTCCTTTTTGTGAAAAGGATGCAAAATGTCTCTGAAAGTGAATCTTTATGAGGGCAAGATGAACAGCTGTATGGAAATATGTGCTATATACTTTTATGACAAAGGCATTATGATGATACATGTATTATAAAATACATCATCTTTAGTGTTGGAGTGACTTGCTATTTTAACTTTGTGTCAGTTTGTGCGGTGCTGCTGGGTATGGAGTGTAATCTAATGCGCTAACACAATATGATGCTGAAAAGAAGCTTAGAGGAATAATAAAATGAAATTGCTCTTAAATGCTCAAAATTGCTTGACAAAAGTATGATTAGTACACTCCTATACTTATAAGGAGTGTTAAAAGGCCGTTATCTGCCGCTTTCTGCCGTCTTGCCAAAATTTACTTACGCTCATAAACTTAAGTCAGTCATGAATGCTTTATGATCTTGTGGCTTTTTTTTTATGTTGTGCATTTAATATTTCAAAAAGTCAAAAGTTGAATAGAGGTAAGCTAGACGGAGTGGTGAAACTTTTAAAGTACCATATCTCATAATGGTTGCGTGGGCAGATTGACTCTTGTAATACTAAGGAAGGTCACAGAATATCAGCAAACAGAACCACTGACAGACCCTCCATGGTCATCCACCTTTGTTGTTCCAGCCTTTTAAGACTATAATCGTTTTTTCCTTCTGACTAGAGAACAGAGATGTAGTGGCAGCCTCCTCTAAGCTCTCTGGCCCTTATGTGCAGCTTAACCATCCTCTCTCCATTCATTCTCCTCAGGCACCCTCCCTCTCCCTTCATATTGATTTGCTGCGCAGCGTCAACATGCTGGGGTGTCAATTAGAGAACCCCTCCTGCCCATCTGTGAGCAGAGCTACAGCACATCTCTAAAGTCTCCCTGGCTGTCTTTGCTCTCCAGCTGTTTAACAGGTTGCAGAATACGAGCAGGAGAATCATCTCTCTAAATTACACTGTTATTTCAGATGTATCCATGTATGTCTAAACCTTCCTCAGTCTGCTGGTTGTACCGTGAAGTGTTTACGCTGAAAAGAATTTGAATTCAAGTCAAATATGTGGGAGTGTGAAGGTGAGGGGCCTGGCATGTAGAACAGACAAACCAAAGCTGAAATTGTTGAAGGTGATGAAGGTGAAGCGTATTTGTGAGGGAAGTGAGTCTGAAGAGAGGAAGGACTAGACATTTTGTATAAAGTAGGATTCTGTTTGCAGTATCATTATAACTTTGCAGATCTTAGACATCTGGCCCAATTACTTCTCCATTTATGTTCCATCTCGCACCTCATGCTGCTTGCGAACACCTCTAGACCTCCTTCACAAGCAACAAACCATTTGAAGATCATTCCTAAATATTGACATTTTCAGTCATCTTAAAACTCGTCTTGGTGGCAGATGTGTAGGTGGAGAGAGACAGAGTTCGGTGTAAAGAAACTCCTATGCGATGTTTTTATTTACACCCGAGAATTTGTTTTGTGTGATTATATTTAAACCGGTGATTCTCACGAGGAATGCTTTTATTTAACTTAAAACTTGTTAACTTAAAACTTAGAGATAAATCAGAATGACGACAGAGTGCCTAGAAACGCATCACCTTTGCTCTCACCAATATGAAGGTGTTAGATTTGTGTTTTTGTAACACACACACTGATTAGCCTGAAGGTTATTGTATGGCCTTTAGAAATTAATGCATAGTCCATTCTGAAATATGTTCCTGCACCTGAGGAAAGGTTGTTCTCTTGATCTCCATCTTGAATCTCCAGTAATTCCTGCAGCTGTCTTTGACATTTGGTAGCTGATATACATTCCTAGTCTTTTCCTGAAGTCGCTATTGAACGTGTTTATTGAGGTATGGCGTTATAGACTGACCTGTAAATACACAGATTCTGTCATTAGGATTAGTGCCCTTATGACTTGTTTTCTTTGCATGCAGTAAGCAAATCAAGTCATAGTTAGGGAGGCTTGTAAGTATATCAGACTAAAGTGAGGGTGATGTTGCACACGGTTCTGTGTTTTTATCGTCATTCTGCCGGTCAGGCAGTTTAAGATATTTGTGTTTTGATACTGGTTGAACTTATCTCAAGGTTTGCAACATTGACAGCGTTGTCCTACTGTATAACACTAGACAAATTAGGGATGATAACCAAAATAATCATATATTTGCATTAATTCTAATATGATTCAAGGATATCATCTTTATATGTATAAATATATTATAAACAGCTGAATTAAGGCAGACAGTGAAAACACTGATAATTCGCAACCTCATCTCCCCCATAATACTGTTTTTGTAATTTGATAACACCGTTGCATTTTGAATGGAGCACTGAGCGGTGGTCTGCTGTGACCCTGATGTACGATTATAATGGAATTCATAGGTTTCAAGAGAGTGATGGCAGGTTGCAAAATGACTTATTCATTGGATGTGGCCGGGACACCCAGATTGTATTGAACGTCAGATCCGTTAGATTACAGAATAAATTACTAACGTCCTGGTCAAACAGGATATACTGTGAGATATCCAGCCGAAAGAGACAAAACAAGTTGATCAACATGATAATAGCAGGTGTAATCTTGTGAATTTTAAGATTTTTTTCCTTCAATCGCACCGAGTATGAAGACAACACGAGTCCACTCCCCACCAGATTTTCTCATTCAATACAGTATGCATGCATGTGGCTGCTTTTACGTACTGAGGTGAGCTGGTTGGTGTTCTAGTTGTCACCTCCTCTGCAGCCATTAAAGTGGACCTGCAGTGAATCAACTCGGAAAAATTACTTCTCACTCAGTCGGGGATAGTTGGGTGTATTCAAAGGACCTTGTCACTTCCAATATGCTCTCAATGAATCTCAGCCGATGGTGATCCAATGTTTCAAGCCACTCCACTGGAAAACCAATGCCTACAGCCCCATTGTGTGCTGGTGTGCAGGGGGATTGTTCTTTCAGACTCCATTACAGCTTCACCAATGAACAGGGTTTAGATATAGACAACCATGATGGGTTTTAGTGGCATGTGTGTCTCTGTCTTGTATGGATGTAATGTGTGTGTCAAAGGGAGAGATGTGCATTGATTTACGATATACAACAATGGAGCTTAGAAAGTGAAAATACATTTTCTTTAATCACTATTTTGCACCACATGAACCAGTTTGTACTGGCATCTGTATAGGTTGTGCAATTTCTGCCCATGCAGTGAAACAAACTACAAAAAGCAACAGAAATACAAAACCAAATGAAAGTGTCTCACATTTTTCTGCCCCACTCACAGAAACTCTCGCCAAACTGCCACCCAAGATCTGAAACACAGGATTATGGGCTTTGAATGAAGCGAAGCTCTATTTCTATCTGTGATCAATCATCTGTTCACAAAGAATCAATACATTATTAAAGTCATTTTTGATCAGGCGCAGCATCTTCTGCTGTGTTTGTCGCTGCTTGGATAGAAACATTAATAATCAAATAAAACTCATCAGCTACAAATTACAGTTTCATAGTCATTTCTTACAACCTTACCCTGGTGTGTGTTTGTTGTACCTCCAAGTCACAGACCAGCGCATGCAGAGGAGCCTCAGAAACCCACATATGAATTGTGAAATAATATATGGAATGCATTTTGCCTGTAGTAAGCAGAAATGCCAAGGGAATGCATAAGTGATCAATTTGGCACAAAGAGATACCAGCTAGTGCGTCAACTGCACAAAAAACCCTCACAGACTAAAACCTTCATGTTTCCAATGTATTTCGGTGATGTTTGAGATACATTCAACCTGCAGGTGATGTGGCAGCTTTGTGACATATTTTTCCGATAAAGATGAATCATTTAACATGGCACCGATATTGAAAGCCAACTACAGCAGTTGGACAATTAGAATGTTTCATCCACAACAGATTTCATCAGAATAAAAAAGGAAATAACCAAGACCAATGTGCGATTTGCTGCCCAGGTTGATCTCTCACAATCTGAAAATGAAGCACGTGGGATCTGAGTTTCAAGCATGTCAACCTTGGAAGTCCATAGCAACCTTTTGAATTCAAGATGTTTGACGTAGGAAGAGGAAGAAAAGATGAGTGTGGGAGCAGAGCTGTCTCTTCATTCCACATAATACTGCAGTAAAAATACAAATCTCCTTTGCTTTTTTCCATTTTTTTCTGTGTCTCACTATTCGTCTCTTTTTCCTCTTTCAGGAATTCACTCTGAAGCCTGTTGGACCTGAGGAGGCCTGAGGGCTCTGTCATAAACCAAATCCCTGCCCACGGGAGAAGGGGAGATTAAAAACGTCTGATTGAGGTGGGGAGGCGGGAGACAGATAGGAAGAGACAGAGAGATAGAGATAGAGAGAGAGTGAGAGGACAACAGAAGGAGGTAGAGAGAGAGAGAGGACAACGGAAGGGGGGAGGGAGAGAGAGAGAGAGAGAGAGAGAGTGAGAGAAGCTTATCATTCACCTTTGTTCTTTCCAATGCCCCAAGTGAAGGATCTCCATAGGCAACTCTGTGAATAACAGCACACAAAAATAGCTGCCCACCACTGTGGTCAGATGATGGAGTGAGAGAGTGAAAGCAGAGAGGAGAACAGGATTACATCTTGTGAAAAAGCTGAGATCATATTCTACTTTAATTGAATGCCAGAGAGAGAGAAGACATGAGAGGAAGACTTATCTCTGCCAACTGCTCCAAGAAGCACTGCAATTAAACCTCTGGCCATCACACCGCCATACGTGGCCTTGTTTTTCTGATTGCTGGGTGAAGTTGTACACTGTGGATGTGTATTCGGGCTGTGGTCATGTTTCAGGCCCCCGGGTGTAAACCGGATCGGACTAGCTTTCAGCGAAGCAGCCTGACTCTGCTGCTGCTGCTGCTGCTTCTTCTTTACGGCTCCCTCAAGCCTGCTCAGGCCGCCAAACCCAAAGGGCCGGGACACACACATTTGAACTCCATCCGCATCGATGGGGATATCTCCCTGGGTGGTCTGTTCCCAGTACACGCCAGGGGCCATGACGGTAAGCCCTGTGGGGAGCTGAAGAAGGAGAAGGGTATTCACAGACTGGAGGCTATGCTGTTTGCCCTTGACCGCATCAATAATGACAATAATCTACTGCCCAACATCACACTCGGGGCTCGTATCCTGGACACCTGTTCCAGAGACACCCACGCCTTGGAGCAGTCGCTCACCTTCGTGCAGGCGCTGATTGAGAAGGACGGGACCGATGTCAAATGTCTGGGCGGTGGAGCGCCCATCATCACCAAACCTGAGAGGGTGGTGGGCGTCATCGGAGCCTCCTCCAGCTCCGTATCTATCATGGTGGCCAACATACTGCGACTATTCAAGGTAAGACCACATGTCGGCAAAGTGATCTTTCTCTGTGTTGGTACTATGAAGATTGATTGATAAGTTCTGTACCTGCACATAAAGAAGTGAACAAGGATTCTACCATTATTTAGTCCAAGGTATAGTCGTTTCCTTTCATGTTTTTGCACATCTGCTGCATTCATTCGAGCTTAAAGATAATAACCTACAAGTTCCAGGGGCACCTTCATGTGGTCAGATGTACAAGACAGACAATCAGGCTAACAGGCATTGATTATGTATAGTACATACTGGCTGCTAGATTGGAACTAGTTCAGCACCTATCCTACTCACCTGATTTGCCCCGTCAGACTTTCATCTCTTCCCAAACGTGAAAAAGGCTTGAGCTGGAGCCATATTTGCCTCAGACGATCCCTGTAGCATTCTTGGCAGAAGAAAGCGGAGTTGAAAGGAGATTATGTTGGAAAATAATGATGAGTTGGATCGTTCCACGGTTGGCTCAAAACTTATCAGTCAATCCTCATGAGAGATACAGTACCTGAGAGAATACATCATGTTTGTAATACGCAGAACAAAAAGCTCTCTGTATTTACCGTCCACTAAGGCCCGGAACATTCCATACCACTGCAACTATGATTTGCAATTTTGTATGATTTGTTTTGCTTTATCTATCTTAGATATTTGTTTGAATATTTAATAGCAACAACACAAAACAACACAAGTCACTGAAAGACCGGAGAGCATAATATGGATGAGATCTCTGCAGCCGCATTATGGGCACTGTCATAACTTTAGAGAGGTGATTCCTACAGTAAAGCTCATCACTCAGACGTTGGCTTTGGGGAGGTGGTTGCTAAGCAGCATCACTCCTCTCCATAATGATTAATAGGATACTGGTTGACTTCATTCTTACAATGCAACCTTTCTTCCAATGGGTTTAGGTTCTATGTTTACATCTGCTTAGACTATAGAAAATATGTTGTGTTCATGGACATCTGATGAAGTATTCATTGCTTCTCCATATTCTCTCCACTTGGCCCTGGGAGCCTAATAGCTGTCTCCCCTTTAGCGGAGGTGTGATTGCTATTTATTGCGCGAGTCACTGCAAAATGATGCACCTTTGCTTGTAAATGAAAAAGAAACGACTTAAAGGACTAGGTCACGTCTTTGAAATGGTTTCATGGGTAATTACACATTGGAGCGTAGATATTACTTAACTCATTTTAACTCCGAATGGGTCTGTAGTAGCTTATTTAAATTCTGGAGTAATTAAAATGAGGGATTGTTCTCCAGTTGGTTTCTCTTCAATGTGGCCAATTTCAGAACTGCCATGTCCAAATCTGCTAATAATCCTGCCGAGGTGAAAATTTACGTGAGAGCCTGGTCCCTTATGTGTGTGTGTGTCGCCATTTTGTGAGACTTCATGCGTCTACTACTACATTTAAATGTGGAAATATTGATTGATACTATTCTATTGCAATATATTTAGGTCAGATAACACAAGAAAAAAGTAAAATACCTTTAATACTATACTTACATTTATTTAACGTCTTTATTTTCCTTCTTCTTTCTATCATCCCTCATTTTCTCAGATTTTCCACTGAGCCGTATAACTTATCAAGTTACACAAAACAGGACTATTTATCAACAGGAGACCTTTTACTTTAGCTACTTTACTACATTTTAATCCCCGTGTAGTAACCTTTACTCTACTTGAAGCTAAATTTAGATACACGCCGCGGTGTGGATACTTGGTGGAGGTACTCAGTGGTTCTTCACGCAGAGATCACACGACAGAGGAATATGGCATCAGAGGCCTCAGTGTGTGCGTGATAGTGACACAGTGTTTCAGGTTTTCTGCCTGGATCTCGAATCGACGCTTGAAGCTTTTCTCTCTCCACCGCTCCTCTCCTCTTTTTCTATCTGTTAGTATTGTACTCCACAGCGACAGCCCACATGTTTGATTTGATAAGCTCCACAATCCCTCGATGATAACAGTGTTGCAAACCAAGCGGCGTGTATCCGGCTTGTCGCAGCCCCAGCATCAATCAGGGTGAAGCCAGTGTGGTATAAACTCACACACATACATTATTCCTGTGTGGGTCTCAATTTATATTCATATATATTCAGTGTTTGGTGGATTTTGTGTAGGATTTAATATTTATGCCTATTTTACTGATATCTTATCAGAAAATACACATTTTTGTTATATTTTCCATCTGGATTGTCCTGTTATTGATTTCCCAGCAGCTCTCCCTTCACATTTAATATTCAAAGTAAGCAACAATTTTAATTTTCTGAACAATTACTTTTGAGAAGCTCTTGACTCTCATGTATGAACACACACACACATACACACACACACTCAGCCCTGAGCTTCACCCACTCCTCCTCCCCCCTCTATCCCACACATACATTATTCTTACTACATCTGAGCTCACGCAGGTACAGCTGGTGTGTGCCGCAGTAATGATAAGCTCCTCGTCTTGATCCAGCTCTCACAGGGAAACATCAAATCCCCGGTCATTAGCTCGGCGCCCGCTTCCCTCTTCATTAATGCACGTGAGAGCCGTCCTTGCATATTTAATTGGGACTTCTCTGATCTCCTCTCTCTCTCTTTGTCCGCAATGTGAAAATATTAGCATGGGCCTCATCTCTCTTCTCACATTGAGGCAGCTGTAGGTTAATGCAGCAGCTTGAGTGAGAGCGAAGCCCATCAGCACAGCGAGACCACCAGGAACTACCGCTTTGATTTCTGCACTATGAAAAATCAAACATGTGCCAAAGAGGTTGCCAAACAATCCACCTCTCCTCTCATTGAATAAGGGTCATTATAACAATCAAAAGAGACAGTAAGCTTCTGGCATGACGTAAAGCAAACCTGGTCAGTAGTATAGATTAAACAGTAAGCTCTTAATGGAGAGTGCTGTGTGCTCAATTAGGTTGGCTCCTGAGTTATGGCTTCCCCGGGACCCACTGCTCAACCTGGGGAAGGTCTTAACTTCAAAGTGGTATCATAACACACATAGACACACACACGTGCAACAGATGTCAGTGTAGCATGCAGGATACACACAGACACACACCTTGTAAGACTGCAGCAGCTAGACGTCAATGTTTGCTTTAAAGGAGGTGATACATGCATATGAGAGCAAACACAGCATACTGATGAAGACAAGCAGACTGGCTGCACATTAGTGTAAGTGTATGCATGCACACACACCAAGTGCAAAATTGCTCCACTCAGACAAAAAACACACAGCGTGGTCAGAACATAAACACAAGCAACACAAAAGCAATCGTGCACATCTGCACGCAAACCAGCGGGAGCGGCACAGCAGCAGCCACCTTTGTGTAGTTAGCAGGTTTGTGGAAAGTGTTTCCTCAGCACTCGGCTGCATACAGATTTGGCCCAGAGCCGGCTGATGAATATTTTACTCCAGCCTTATGTAAAGGTAACATCAGGGCCAAGAACGTTCTACTGTTGTCCTGGTAGAGGCGTGGAAGAGGAGGAGGAGGAGGAGCCACGATGACAGACAAGCGGGATGAATATCATTTATGTCAGATGATGTCATTGTTTACTTGAGGAGCAGACGCCTCCAGACATTGACCCCCATAAACCAAGACCAGATCAGTCCCTCCTTATTATGTTTCCAACACAACAAACTAGATCACGGTACATTTAAAGTTCTGCTGTTCTTCAGGGTCATTTTTAAGCTTTTCAAATCAGTTTCATTTGCACCTTTCTGTAATGAACAATAGAGAAGCAGGAACCTGAACCTCAGTGTTCTAACCTTGAGATGTTTGCTGTTAACATCTCACTGACATTTGAATTTAGCTTCTTTGTTGGCTTTCACATTCACAGACGTGGTTTGTTAAGAGGATGAGACAGTTTGAGATGAAATATTTGGTCATTAATCCAAATCAGAGCGAGGTGTGCGGTGCAGAGTGATGTCACACTCAGTCACTTTAGGTTATTAATACTTAACAACATTAATCAAAAGACAGCAGAGCAACACTAAAGAGATGGAGTGAAGGAGAACCAAAGGAATCTGCAACACACACGCACACGCACACACGCACACGCACGCACACACACACACACACACACACAAAAACACACACACAGTATTTGGCAGATTCTAGCGCCCCCTGTCGACCAGCTGCTCCACGTCCAAGATCACAATACAAAACACTTTCAATTCAATTCAGAATCTTATCATTTAAACAAACACATTCATCATAGATTTGCAGCTGACGGCGCCGTGCTCTTGTTACCTTACCTTCCTCGTGGCGTCGCTTCGATTGTTACGCAGTTTAATTGGTTTGAAACCTCATGGGGGTCGATGTTTTACACGATAAATACAGAACAACCAGAGCTGAATTAACCTGAATTGTTGATTAAAGTTTGCTCAGAGCAGAGCTGGACCTCTTTGTCACATGGATTCTTCTGGGAGTTTGCAGATGATGATGATGATAACGTAGCACATGTTGACGTCTAATCGTCTCGCACAAATCTGTTCAGGAAAGACAAATGTACAATCTTCATTTCATTGTGCAATACATCTGAACTGCAAATATTTGTTGAATTATTAAATGTGTTTACTTGATGGACATTGGCAAAGGTAACAAACCGCAAAGTCGTAGTTTTGATTGAGAGGCTATTCTCACATTTATTGAGGGTTTTATTGATTGATTGATTGATTAGATGGAAGCAAACAGTCAAGATCCGGCAGTAAATACAAATGATAACCTTTCAATCAATACGATCCTCGTGGAGACTCAAAGCACACATTATCTGTATTATTTAAATATCAAATTTAGACATTGATCAAGAAAACGGCGACATATTCTAGAGACAAGAACTCATTTTTCACCCACGAACAAATGACTTCAAAATACAGTGTGAGTCTCTGTGCGCCCTTGCAGAAACGACTCAGGGACACGCTTTGTTTGATCTTTCCTAAGGTAAAAGGAGATAAAAGCTTGAGTGTTGATTGTGTGTGTGTGTGTGTGTGTGTGTGTGTATATGGGTCCACTCACATAAGTAGCCGATAATGACGACGGTGGATCTAATTAGCATTTGACAATCTCCTTCACAGTTTCTTTGAATGAACGAGACGATCCAACCTGCTTCTGTATCCTGCTGGAGTCGCCGCCGCCGCCACATCGTTCCATCCCACTGGCACTCACCATCTGCTTTGCTGCAGCTCTTTTAGCAAGTTAATGGTTATTTCCCCCAAGATGCTCCTCCGTTCCTGTAAACATTTCAGATTTTACTTGCTTGGTAAAATCATTGTTAAAAAACAAACCACAGACCTCAGAACCTTTGGCTGCAGTGAGAGACGGAGACAGAGCCGCCACCAAAATCATTTATTTATGTTTTCTGTACATTTGTGGCTTCTGTCAGACTCTGTCAGACCGCTGTGAGGCCAGGAACACGCAACTACAACCAGCATCAGTACGAGAAATGGTGCCAACACATTTCCTATTCTAATTACAGTTCTGTAAAAGCAAGGAATTTGCCTGATTTCAATGTAATAGCAAACATCTGGCTTTGTATTGGACAAACAAAAAGCCCAAATTGGAGCTCTAAGTGAACTGGAATATGTAAAAACCTTTTGTAAAACCCGTTTGACTCTAGTGCTGCTGTTGTTTGTCTGCATGAACGTTTTCCAGTCTGTAAATCTCACATAGATGAGAGGAATGCTTAGTTTTAATGGCACAAGTTCAATCGGTTTAGCCTCAGTTTCATCATTTTTCACAGCTTAAGTTTGAAAATGTTTCTCTCTGTTTGTTGTATTTCATCATTGTGCTTGACAAGACAAACATGGGACTCTGTCCTTCTCTCTCCCGCTGTCATGGATGGGATATCCTACAAAAAAAAAGGAAAAGAAGGAACGTTTCAAAGTTCCATGCATGGTCTAACCTTGTTGTTGTGACGGTTCCTCTCAGTGACACAGCTGACTGACGGCCCTTTGTCACTATTGATTTAGCGGCTCATTTGTGGAATGACAGCTAAATGGAGATAAAGCAGTAAAGCCCATGAAGGCATCATCTCCCCTCAGCCCGACCCATTCACTCACTCACTTCTGCTCACACTGAGGCTAGGAAGCCGTGAAAGAACAACTCTTCCTCACATGTAATTTCATTCTGTGTAACAAGGCGATACATTTAAACTTTATCAGAAGTGTTATTAAAGCTATTTGGAATATATAAGCTGCAGTTTGACTCGGTGATACTATTAACTCACAGCAGAAAGATCACAAGATACAAAGGAAAACTCCAAGTCATCACAGGATGAAGTGATTAAAGAAGAATAAACACGGCACAAACAGTTTGATGTGCATGGACAGAAATCTATATACGGCTTTCAGATGAACACCTCAAAACATGGGAGCTGCTGCAGCAACATGTTGACACGAGGGAAAAAAGCACAGGGCCTTGTTAGCGTATAATTCTGGGCCGGTGTACTGTAAGTCATAGTGGGAGCTGCAGATAATCATCCTGCACAGTTCACGGAGGTGAGAGTTTTCCATTTTCGGCCCTTTCCTGCCCGTTTCCCTCCTCTGCCTTCAACACAATGCCGACTCTCTGATTGCCTCACGCTCTTTCTATCTGCACTCACTTACGCAACGTTTTGGTTTGGATCACAATTTCAATTAATTCAATAATTCAATCGATAACCGTCTTCCTGAATCTCGCAGGAAGTGGGGAGTTACACGTCTGCAAACGTTTAAAAATAACAAGTGGTTGGAGTTCCATAAACACTCAACCGTGAAACTGCTAACAATGGATGAATATTGTAGGAAATTAATGGAGAGAGAGAGAGAGATAGAGAGAGAGAGAGAGATAGAGAGATAGAGAGATAGATAGATAGATAGATAGATAGATAGATAGATAGATAGATAGATAGATAGATAGATAGATAGATAGATAGATAGATAGATAGATAGATAGATAGATAGATAGATAGATGCTTGATGTGTTCTTTGTCCACATCAGCGTTCTCTTCTCTCATGTCATTCCGCTCACACACGGCACCTGCAGCACAAAGCTTTGTTTGTCTGTCTGAACTGGCACGGAGGCTTTTTCAGAAGAGCAGGTCTTATATATTTGACCGGTATAGGCTTTGGCCAGATCAGACATGAGATTTGATGCTTCCCTCACTGAACCGTATCAGACAAACTCTCAGCTCAGAACCTGCGCCACGCTGCCATGGAAACCTTTGCTCCTGTTTTGCCTGTACCAAAGATAATTCAGCATTTATTTGCAGGGTTGATACTGAAATTGCACCTGGAACATTGCTGAATGAAAACAAGGCAAAATAAGAAGGTGCAATTAAGAGCAACACACACAAGAGCACAGGTCACATCCTTAATCAGCGTTTAAAGGGCCGACACCACAAACTCAACACAACAAAATATTTACAGTGTTCGCAAATATGATTTCAACATCCTTTTTCCCACCCCCAGATTAATGAGATGATTACCAATTAAAGTATAACCGATTGGGAGGTGGAGGAGTTTTAGAAGCAGGGACTGCACTGAAAGCTGCATTGTACATTTTGGACCACAGGGGGAAATGTTTTGTGTCGATGATGTAACCAATCAACTATTTACACATCCAGCAGAAGCAAAGCAACATTGCTCTCTGTAATCTCAACATTGATTTGAAGAGTCTGGATAATGAGCCAATGAGCTTAAAGTGGCTTAGAACCGCAATGGGATGTTGATTCTCTATAGCTTTGGCAGTAATCAGCAATTTCCCTCGGGATAAATAAAGTTTGATCTTATCTTATCTTAACCCTTTTATATAAACATTGGAATCTGCTGTCTTCGAGCTAGGAGGACACAATACAGTACACATGTGCACTATAGATTAGGGGTTAATTTAAATAGGTAAACACACACAATAAATCGCACACACTCCATTTGTAGAAATGTGAAACAAACCTGTAAAGCTTTGGACGTGCAGTGCAGTTTTACACGTTTTCTTCTGAATGTAGAATGCAAGTGGAAGTAAACAAGTCAGGCATGAGTCACTGTGCTGCGATGCAACAGATAAAACAAAGACATTCAAACTTCACACTCAGGAGAATAGTTCACTACCTTTCCAATAACAACTTAATTTTCCACTTGCGCTGCGTTGCTGCTGGGTGAGTAAGACTCGGCTCAGGGTGACTCATTTGTCTGAATGAGATGAGTTCTGACAACACACACTGCAATACGTCAGACTTTTTTATAATAACCGTCTCCGTCTCTGAGGTGTCCTGCGCTTGAGAGTTTTAAAGCGATTAGAGTTATATTCGAATCGTGAGTAATTCCTCCTCTTATTGCGGTGACGCGCCAATTTAACTTTATTTATTCTAATCGCCCTGTTTTGTTTGTATTAAGGTGACAAATATGTAGAGGCGGGCGTCGGCCTCGCTGTGTGTGGTTTATTGCTGTAGAATTATAAAATGTCTCACGTCTTTTGATCTGATCTCATCCGACGCAAGCGACTGATCCTCCATGCAGATCAGATGTTACAGCGTTTCACTTTCTCAAGATGTGACACGTATCCATCCAGAAGACTTTACACCATCTGCCAGTTTGCTTCACGCCTGTGTGTGTGTCTGTGTGTGTGTGTGTGTGTTTGTGTGCATGTGTGGGCGGGCGTGCACACATACAGTATGTGCTTGTGTATATTAGAGGCTTGGTTGTTTTCACATTCTTGATCCCGCGTGTTTGTTTCGTCAAATGAATGATCTTCTGGTAAAACGTGTTTTCATCAGAACATCAAAACAAACAATGAGAAATCTGCCTGTATTCCCTCCTGATGGAGCAAACTGTGAACTGGAAGCTCATTTCTGATGCCAAAACACAAAATCCATTGATATTGTTTCAGCTGCCTCATTGTGGGATTGAGGAGAAGCAGCACAGACGCAGAGCACTTTATCTCCCCGCATCACCGCCGTTTAGCCAAAATGTCCACCATTAAATTCTTTAACAAGGTTTGAAACAGCTGGTGTGGAGTCAGTCCCACAGTCATTGCTTTCCTTCCTTTGGTCAGACACTTTCTCTATGGTGTCCCTCATGTTGTCCTTATGTTTATGGAGGTTACTTTGGGTAGATGAGGATACGTTCTCTCTAAATTGCATTTACTGTAAGTGTAAGTATGCTCAGCCACCCTGTGTCAGGCAGTTTCACCCCCTTACGCCTAATGCATGCTGGGAAAGGCTCCAAGACATCTCTCACAACTCTCCACTACTTCCCCTGTGACCCCCGACAGGAATAATCAGGTATGGAAAATGATTGATTGAAAGAATTGAATGAAACGGTAAATGTCAACTTCTGCTCTCAGCTCTGTTTGCCCTGTTGTTTGTAACAAGCTGCTCCTTTGGAACCGACGGTTCATTTGTGCCGCACGTTTCAGACACAAGACAACTGAAGAAAGCATTTAATAAACTAGAATCTAGAGAATAAAGTCAGATAAAACTGAATAAGACACAAAGGGATAAGATGCAAATGAAAACATGGAATAGAGAGCAGAGGCAAACTGAAACGTTTTCAGGTTTATTTAGAGGAGTTTAGTGTTGGAGAAGAGCTTGGATCATCAGGAAGTGTGTTACATGTAGAGGTGGACACACACACACACACACACACAACAGGGCTGTTTGGCTGATGGCTCATCTGCTTCATCACAAGGCTGCTAGAATGCGTCGATTGTCAGATACTACAGTATATAAAAAGGCTTATTTGATGACATCATAGGGGGCACTGAAAATCTAGCATAGCCGCCATTATGCTGTTATATCTCCATCAACCAATCATCAGTATAAGTGCTGTACAGGTTGGGTAACCCTTTCTGGGTCGGTAGTCAATCTGTTACAGTTAAAGTCGTCTTGGATCTGATCATGAATAATTATAGGTCTCTATTAGGCCCACTGAGGGGAAACGTATTATCCTTAAGCAATTGAATGATTTCCGCCTCTGAGCTTACACTCTCACATAGCAGACATCTATTCAATATGGGAGTGTGATGTAATCAGCAGCCATGTTTAGCACCTTGCAGTCAAGTTGTCTGTGCCTGGACGAGTCTTTCTCAACACCTCTCCAGCCTCCACACTGCTACATTCAAACAGATCAGATTCTCCATCAGAACCTCCTGGGCCTCAGATTGTTAGAAGAAGAGGCTATTATAAAAGTCTGGGGGGTCCAAAACAGCATTTGATTCAACGAAGGAGGTTTGATTTCATTCATGTTTTTATCCTCATGTTTAATACTATCAATGCCTTGGCTCTGATATTCTTTCTTCTTCCTTTTGTTGGATTTAGTCACTTGGTTTCTCAGTTTACAGGATCTTTATCTCTCCTCCCGGTAAACCTAATTTTACCTCCGCCAACTTAGATTCTCCCCTGTACCATTACATTGTTGAAAGTTGTATCAATCCATTGGACTGTTTTAGTTTATAGCTATGAATCTTTTCAGAGAAGATTCCTATAAATATATTCATGGCAGCAGTGAAGGAAACCTCTGGGTCGTCAGCACTGTGCACGTTCCAATCAACATTACTAACAGCCTCCACAAAATGATCATTAACAAATCCTCTGTTTGACCATCGATATACCAAAGTTTGACTCTTACTTAAGGAAATTTAGCCTTTCTACTGAGAGCAAGTGCTGAGCAGATGAATCTAAATAAGTCTCACAATCTGCCAGTATGATAATGGATTCGCACGCACGACTATTGAAGTCAGTCTTTTGCTTTATAGTACAAATGTTCACAAGATGGATCTCTGTCATTATTAAGGCAGGATTGTTTTGTTTCATTGGTCAAGGGTCAAAAATACAGCAAGGAGCAAAGCAACGGAACATTAAATCACTGTGTTGTCCACTTTGCCCACTAAATACAATGATTGCTTGAACGGATACGTCCACACTTTCCTTCAGCTGATGAAAGGCACAAGATGTAAACAACGTTCAGAATGAGTCAATGTCCTGCCGCTACATACGCTGATCTTTGACGTGTGAAAATGTGGAATGTGGAAGTGTGTTGATTGCGTATCGAGCTACATAAGCTTGATTTAATTTCATGGCTGCGTTTACAGATCAGTGAGCTGTGTGATTGTATCATAATGCCTGTCTAAGTATGACTGAGACAAAACAAATACCGGACCTCATAGTGAACATTGAATATGTTTCTATTTTGACAACTGGTGATGATGCCGATGAAGTCAAGCTACTGTTCGCAAGTGACAATATTTCACGAAAGATCCATATCACGGCCTCCCCCGCTATATCTGTGGACAGGCAAAAGGTCGATGTTGTTTATTATTAGACAAGATGATGTATTGATCTTTGACGGTCAGGGCCAAACTTTGGTGGCTTAGCTATGCTACCTTCATCCTTATCTTTCCAACAGCATCTTCACAGGTGATTACAGCTGCTTACTGATCACTGCTGTTACAGGCTGGTGTCAGACAGGGAAAGGCCAGGACATAATCATCTGTCTGTAAGAAGTCTGAACACTCCTTATCAAGCGGCTCAGCTGGGCCAACCGCATAAACTGTTGATGTTGTAGTGTCAGATTGTCCTGGACAGACTGAGAGCTTCAATCCCATTAACACTCATTTCTTCATGATGTCTGATACATCAAAATGGACACATCATAACTTCTGTAAATAAAAGTCCCTGTCCTCCACCTGAGGCTGGGGCCCGGCTGAAGTAGGCAAACTTGTTTTCAGCAACAAGCACTTAGGTCTGATCCATAGTGACAATCAGCCTAATAATGAATTCCAAGGTGCAGAGACTAAACCCAACAAACACTGCTGTACCTTTGCATCCGAGTGCTCACATGTGTCCTGAAGTGCTTCCACCCTGTATGAACACCGGGGACGTCTATTTACGGAAATGCCACCAGACCCGTACGGAATTGTGGAGGAGCAATTGTCAACCCCCACTGTGTGAACCTGCATGTAGTTCTCTGAGACTGGAGACCGTCTACAGTGAGGCATGAGAGAGACCATTACACACATGTCTGGTACACTCTGGATGATGAAGAGATCTGGGAGTTCATCCTCCCATGAAAAATGCCTGTGGCCCAGATGCTCTATGTGGTTGGTGCTCTATGTAGTCGATGCTATTTGCAGCCAAGCTATTACTGACTTAACATAAATGGCCATGCCGATGCTGAGACCAGCCCATGTTGGTAATATGGAGAGGGACTACAGGAGGAAAATTGAAATACAATGGACAGAAAATGCTTGAGGAAAAAGTTCATAATGAGAGGACGAGACAACAGAAGAATCCATAACAATCTATCCAACACAAGACCCTAACATATCATTGACCTATGGAGCTTTGCTGATGTAATAACTGCCAACTTAGACATTCAACACATACAATTGGCCAAAAGCAACTTACTGGTCTATTTTGGTCTCCACCAACTCCTGACAGAATTCTGTCTATGGTCAACTTCCTTCACCTTTCAGTCATTGGCAGTTATCATATTTGGTGCTGTGCTGCTAGTTTACAGACGGACAGACAGACAGTCAGAAATTGGGTTGATAATAGACAATAAGCTCAAACACTAGACTGTGCTGGATACTGACTGTGTGTTTGTTACAAGCAACCCTTTAACATCACATGGTCATATGATGCAATATGATATTAAACAAAAGACTAATTCACCGTTTCGGATATATTTGTCCCTAGAATATAAGAATTCTTGTGATTTTCTAGTGATCGTTGTTCAGTGGTGAAAGTGTGTGTATAAGAGAATACCTCTTATAACAATCCTGTGGTTTCACTCAGGTAGATTAAATGCCAGACTTGTTTTCTGTGAGCGAGAACAGCATCAATGAAGCAATTAGAGGAGCCGTTGCAGCTAAAGAAAGTGAAGAATTCCCAAGTTAGAAGGTCGGAACAATTCAGAACAATATCAGTTACTTCACTATAAATCAATCTGTCCTTCTCGCTGTCCTCCGGGTGTAAGTACAGTATGTCCACACGTACCATAGGGCTCCAGCTGAACCTGTGACTCATCTTTGTTTGGGGTTGTGTTCTGTATGTACAGTATTATACACCACAAATCTGTGCTCCTACAGGACATTTGAGGCATTACGCTTTGACCTGGAACTTAGTGAGCTCTCTCATCAAAAAGCGGAGGAAATATGTCACGACAAAGATCTAACCAAGCTCAAGATGGATGATAGCGCAAGAGAGGAGCCCATCAGGGAGACCACAGCCAGCTTAAAACAAGGACATCTCTGTGTGTTAGACCCTGGATACTTTGTGCTTACAAGCCCTTTTCATCGGCATCTATCCACGGCTTTAGGTATTGTGACTCTTTGCAAATGTGTTAGTTTGGATTTGGGATCTTTTCATCTCTCACTGCAACAAGGTCTCCTAAGAATGAAGTTGATAGGCAAGAAATGTACAATGGTGATTTACGTTTACTTGCATCAACTGTGAACAGTGTGACATTCATATGGTTCACAGGGACGTAAGGGTCTGGAGACGTTTGAGGACTGAAGTCACGTCCCCTCCCTTGTTTAATCTATTTTAATGTGAAACCCCCAACATCTCTTAGTTGTCTAACCTAAGCTTCACCTGAGCCCTGCTGCATTCTCACTGTTCATGCTGTGGGGGGAGACACAACCTTTTAAGATCCTCTTAAATTGTCTTTGTTTCTAGTTCCACTCATTTTAATACGTACATTTGGAATTACATATTACATATTAAATCATTTCTTTCTTACAGAAGGAGGATCCCTGTAGGAAAGATATACTGTATTATTGTACAACAGCGGGAAATGTTAAGTTCCAGTAAAAGTAGCTTAATATTGAGATGGGTAATGAAAAGTAGAAATGGTTTGAAAAAACAAAACAAAATGATGACTGTGAGTTGTGAGTATTACTACATAATATATTGTTCCATCAGTTGCGACACTAAAAGTGGAAAATGTGTGCCACCCTCATCACCTGACTGCTAACCAGCTGCTGACACTCACACACCCCTGAGCCCAGCCTCTCTCTGAAGGTAGCAACATTAAAGGAAAACTAAACTTGACTTCAGACTCTAGGGGGAAAAGGGAGGACTGGCTAGAATCCTAAAACCAAACAAATCTGACAGCTGACTACAGGAGGGTTGACTGTAGATGTGCTGAAGACGTCTGCAAGGTGCGATGGTCTGCTGAAGAACTGTTCAGAAACACAACTTGCTTCTGCGTCTTCAACATGTTAATTGAGGGCTGAGCTCACTTGTGAAGCAAAGGTGTTTTAGTCTTCCATTCTCAGCACGGCGTCAAACACATGGATGCTCACGTGTCTGAAAACAAAAGCGCTGTCAGCAAACTAAATATCGGAGACAGAGGAGTAAAAGGAGGCTTGTATTGTTTTTCATTTTTATTTTTTGTCCATTTGTCGATTCCTGAAGTAACTTGCTGATGTCATGTAATACATTTCAATTGATCCGCCTGCAGGCCTGGTTAGACACGCCCACAAAGTACTACTGCAGGTGGTGAGCCAGAAATCAAACTTAAATAATCAATACTACATTTATAATATCGTCACTGCTAACAGCTAATGTGAATAAGCTACTCTCTTACTCCTGTCAGGGCTGTGTGTGTGTGTGTGTGAGAGTGTGTGTCAGCCAGCTTGGTTTTTAATAATTACCAAAAATGGAGTATTGCAGCTTAAAATCTTCTCAATTTCTAGTTTTGTAATGATGAATGATCATTCTGTTCTGTTCTCCAACTTGCAGTCTAAACTTTAAGTCTGTCTGGCACTAATTTCAAAGTTCATTTTCTCACGGATCATATGTGAGAATGATGTTTCAAATATGTGTTAGATGTACATAATCCAGTTAGGAGTGGAAGGATTTAAAATTCACATATTTAACATTCTGTTCTCATATTCTCAATGTGATTACTACATTATCCTTCTGTGAACGTGTCAGATTCATTCTGTTCCTATTCAAATCGGTCCCACTCTTTTTTATGAATTGCTTTCGGATTTCTCTTCCAATTGTACGATCACATTTATTTATTGATTTTTCGACTTCATCTGTATCAGTGAAGTCATATATTAGATAACTGCACTTACACTTTGACCCACAAAATGTACTTGACTTTGTACCATGATATTGCCATGTTCTCTGTGGATATTAAGAACATATCACAGGTTGTTTGTAATGTCCAGTGCCAATTTCCCTCCACAAGGACAAAAGTAAATGAAGTTCATCTGTATTGCATGATATCCCATAGAATGTCTCTACGGGCTTCATATGCCACTGCACCAAGCTTAAAGCCCTGAATGGCTTTAGGGAGACATGTTTATCACTTTTCTGCAGACGCATGACACCAAGAAAGCTGATTTTCCTTTCGCATCTAATACGGGCTCGCTGTAAAATCCATGAAAATGATGCGAGATAGGAACTGTATCAATCCCTAACAGACTTCAGAGCGTAGTAGTGTAGTAAATAAGTCAAATATAGAGTTTAACACCAGAACAAACTTTCTTTTAAAACATTTTTCTGACAGATATTACTCCTAACATCCTAATTTGGCTTTTTGTACAGCATGTAGTCTTTGACGAACAAGGCGTTGGAAATGTTCAGTGTCGGAATTTATGACTTTTTATGTTTTGATGATAATTGAATTGTCAGGAATAAGTGTAGCATATAATTGTGTTTTTGGTGTTTTATGGAAACGCTTTATTTCTTTAAAACCGAGCTCAGAGGTGAACACGATGAAGTTAATTAACCGTCCCCTCTTTATAGTGTGTCAGTACAAGCTGCAGGTATAAAGGAGGAGGAATTTAACTGTGACTCCAATACACTTTCAACATTTCCTTTATCTGAAAATGTGTTTGGACAGTTTCCGTTTTCAATCCAAAAAGATGATCCCTTTCTATTTTGAAGTACTTGGGGGCTGAATGAGTTCACACCTATTTCCTTATCCTCACTTTCTTCTGCTGCTTTGGCCCCTATCAGGTCACGAGTCTCTGAAGGGCCGACGTTGGGGTGGATGTCTGATGCAGACCTGCCTATTACAGAGCTAGATAGCAATTGTTGAACTATTGCTTCTGCAGTGGAAAAATACATGTCTGGTGTACCTTGGAGGGTTTCATTTTAAACACCCCACTACGAAAATGGAAATGATTATATCTATGAGATTAAAAGATAAAACTAATATATTTTCTTTCTATTTTGGATAAGTTAGAGGACATGGTTATTCTAATTAATCTGCTCTACTTTGAAAGGTTCCACTTCTGTCAGGCGTATTCATCTTCTGTGGCCTTTATCGGGGGGCAATGCAATTTTCTCCCCTCTAACACATATCACAGGCACAGAAACCAAACTCTGATGGGGAGTCTTTCAAAGGAGCTCCACTGGGTATTCATGAAAAATGCATGAGTGCCGACTGCACATGGATGCTCCTTTAAGCTGAGGCTCAGAAAATATGACAATGACAAACAATGGTCTGATATGTCAGCGTTACTACACGGAAGAGGAGCATCTGAATGAACGTGTGGGTGCACCACATGCTCACATGTACAGAATATTACATGCTCAGTGGGGCTGATCACAGTCCCTTAGGCCCATACTATTGTACGCAGAAGCCTCAGGGGCATTTCTCCATTGCCACAGAGTGCAGTAACCCAATAGGATTTACAAGAAAAAACACTCCATGTCTCTTGTTCTAGTTCCATTTAAAAACAGAGATTATTGGGCTGCATTTCCCCCATATATCTTTGAAAGCAACATTGTCAGACCAGAAAAAATATGGCGTAAAAGTAAAATATGATTAATAAGTAATGGAGACATTTTTACTATTAAACACCAGAGACTATTAATAAATAGGCTTCAGGTAAAACTCTACACTTAAATGGCATTTTTTGAGGTCTAGCTTCTCCTTTTCCTTAATCTTCACCTTTACTCAACCATTTGCTTTGAAGCCCGGCCTGGGAGGGGAGCTTGCTAGCGATCGCCTGGTGACGAGGCCTGCACCCATGGGGCCCGGTCAGGCTCAGCCCATAAAAACGATATGGGATCATCATCATGACTAACCGCCTGGAGGGAAAGGCAAAATGGTTCAGTATTTTGCCGGTGAAGCAGCAGGCAAGGGCGAGTGCGACCCCTGACTGTGAAGACTGACATTCAGGATGTGGAATGTCACCTCTCTAATGGGAAAAGAGTCTGAGGTTGTACAGGAGGCTTAGCGATATCATCTAGTCGGTGCCTCGTTCAGTGGAAATTAACACCAGCAGTGAAGCAAGCCATTGGGCTGAAGAGGGAGAGCTTTTAAGCTTGGGTCAACCAGCAGACTCCTGAAATAGCAGGCTGGCATTCGTAGGCCAGAAGGGTTGAAGCTTCAGTGGTTGTGGAAGTAAAAACTTGTCCAACCTCAGATTCAGGAGGATCAATGCTGAAGCCATCCTGGTCAAAGTCTAATTTTCCCTGTGGACTACACCAAGGCTGTCCTTTGTCACAAGGCCGAGCCGAGGTTTGCACAGTGTCCAGTCTGTGTGCCTCAAGATTGCACCTCTGCTTTTTGAAGAAGACATAATTCTGTCGGCTTCATCAAGCAATCACCTCCAAAATGAACTGGTGGATGAGGAGCAGCACCTCCAAATCTTAGTCAATGTTTTTTTTGCCAGGAAGCAGTGGATTGTCCTCTGCAGATGGGGAATATTCTCAAGTGCAGGAGTTCAAGCACCTCAGGGTCTTTTTCATAAGTAAGGATAGGATGGAGCGTCAGATTGATAGGTGGGTTGGTGCAGCTATTGCAATGTAGCTCTCAATTTACAAATCAATCTGCTTTCTAACTCTTGACCTATGATAATGAATTCTGGGTAGTGACCGAAAGAATGAGATTGCGGATACAAGCGGCTGAAATGAGTTTTCTCCACACGGTTTCAGGACTCACCCTTAGGGATGGGGTCTGACACACAGTCATCAGGAGGGAGATCAGAGGAGAACCCTCGCTCCTTTTGCATTGAGTCAGCTGAGGTGGTTCAGTCATCTAATCAGGTTGCCCCTTGAATGACTCCCCAGGGAGGTTGTCCACACATATCCAACTGGGAGGGGACCGCAGGTCAGACCCAGAATAAGATGGAAGGATTATACACCCCCACTGGATGAATGGAGAGACATCTGGGCTGCTCTACCTCACTTGTGTTGTAGTTGGTGTGAGTGGATTGTAATATCAATGAAATATGAACGCATTTGCAAACAGTGACTATTTTGCTGACACGTTCAGATACATTCAATATATTTTGTCTGTAAAGGACATTCTGAGTGGAATCACATTTCATAGTGACTGTATTTTTCAGTTTTGGTGGAGATTGGGTTGTAAACTCCAGCAGAGGACGGTTACGCCTGTACACTTCAACACAACATTGTTCAGCACTACAGTCAAGTATTATTCTTTCCTTTTGGTAGCCCATGTAGTTATGAAATCACTTTATGGATCCTTAATGACAATAGAGCAAAGTATGAAATGGCAGTAATGTTCTTTTAGTTATTAGTAACAGACTATAGGAATGGGTTCAGTTATAACTCAGACACCCTGAGTGACACATTTTGCTTTGTATTCTCTCAGCGAACCTCGACCGATTAAAACTATAATTGCAGCACTTTAGCGCTTTATTAAATATCACCTCTGAGTCTTGACCCTTTACCTCCATTCTCTAAACAAGGACCTCTAAATGAGCAATTGAGGTACAAAACAAGCCAATGAATTAATGTCTTCCTCTAATGCTGTTTTGTGGTCAGAGTTATCACAGGGGGGAGACACGGCACCAGGGGGCCGATAAGGCAGAGTCACGCTCACAGGAAACACACAAACAGCTACCTGGCCCATGTTAAGCCTGTTTTTCCCCAAACATTGATAGTCACAGTGTGTTTAAACCAGACAGAGCTGATAACTTCACCTGTACACATTTAGTCTCACAGAGATTACAAGCCAGAGCTGCAGGAGGCGAGGAAGGACAATTCAGAGGCGGAGAAGTGGTGCTGTCCTAGAATTTATCCACACATGCAAAGACTACACAAGACTGATACTTTAGATTCTCTTGTGGGAATTAAGAGTCGTGAAAGAAAAGAGAAGGGATGAAGAGTGCATCGTTGTAAACAGAATCAAAAGCAACATTCAATTTCTGCTACAATCTCATAATACACCAATAAAAAAGGAGCTGTTGTGCATATTTCTTTAATCAGCTGGCAAAAGGGTCATGAATATATTTCCTTTCCACAAAAGTGCCTCATTTTAACATTTCATAATCCCAGCCAACCCAATTATTTTGGGTCTCATCTTGGCTGGGTGTTGCCACTCTTTAACTTTCAGCTGCTGCCCAAAGCTTCCTTGGTAATGGAATTTTAGCTACCCTTGTTGGTGACTCATCCAAGTCCAATGAAAGGAAAGGAAGGTCGCATTAAAAGGGGATTTACATAAGGATATCTAACCATGAATCCCCATACTATCATGGCACATTTCTAAAGGCACATCAATGCTTTTGGACATGCTGAAACTCAGTAGAGGTAAACTGATTGAGGGTTATGTGGGAAGACATTTTCCCATCTCCCCTGTCAGTAATGCTTGGTGAAGTGTGCACCATTTTGTTAAGTGGGAAAAGAGATGATGTCATTACGCTATCTTCAGGGACCATTGCTTTCAAAATGTGTACTTGATAACAAATGAATGCCAATGCTAAAATGCCGAAAAAAGAGATCCATTTCTGCCCTGAAAGTAAATCTTCCTGCAACTTGAGTCCGTCTTTGCAACTGTCAAAATGTGTGCAGCTAAGTCTGAGAGGAACAGAAGACATCTTTAACGTTTCAGCGGAACACAATTCAAGTTCTTTCTTGCCAATATTATGTTTGCTCTGTCAAGTGAACTATTTGTATCACAGTCTCACACTCAGGAAACATTATTGTTCAAAGATTTACATCCCAGGTGGCCTTGTTCCTTATATTGGAAATATATTTGTAATATTGGACAGCGAATAAAAGATACTGATCTATTTAGCCTTGTATTATTCCATACAGACAGGCCATTGATAAGGGCTGTCTAATTGAAACAGCAATTTGAGAAAGGGATCGATGGTTATGCTGGTGCAGAGAGCTCTCCTTGTGAGAGTCATATTATTAGATTTCATACAATCTGATAACCCTTTTGGTTTGATTGATCTTTTCCATTTCAAACATTCAGGCTCAGATCAATGGTTCTGCCCTCCAGCGACTACTGACAAAGCAGTAGTGGGTTTGAAAAAGAAGGACATGGTCATGGTCATTCTCTCAGAAATGCATTCCAGGAACATTGCGCTGTGAATTGATAGAACGCAAAATGTGTATTCAAGGTTCATTTACAGAATTCTAGGCAGACACATAAGCAATACCTATTTACCCCAAAGCATCAGATGAAAGGTTTTCATATGAGGTAATACAGCACACGTTCTTATGTGAAAGCGAATCAAAAGGAAACTTTACCATCTTATGGTCTTTACATTATGTCATCTGATCTGTCCCCCATGCGTCTCTAAAGACCTGAGAGAGTGAAGGGAGGAGAGGGAGTAAGCCCAGCTAAGTGCCCTTCTCTAATTCTCTCAGCACAATCTCCTGAGATACTGTAGCTCTCTGGGGCTGAGGGTGAGGGGAAGCTGTATGAACCAAAGGGCTGAATGAACTCTAATGAGATTAGTAACTACATTACCCAGGAACAGCCATTTTACAGGGGTTGCATGGCTCGTATTCAATAAGATCCCCTGTGCTGGCTTAACTTGTGAGGTCAGCAGGATATGAAAGAATGCATATGAAAGATCTGTGAGATAAAAAACCTGAACATCTGTCAAACCTGAACATCTGTCAATGCCCGTGTGTGTGTGCATGTGTGTGTGGTTGAAATATGTAATTCGTACATGTGCAAAATCCCCAGTGTAAAATAAACTGGTTCAGAGACAGGAAATGGATATTACCATTAGCACTACCTGAGGACACATCTATAGTGGTGTAATTTCCCCTTTTTCCAATATAAAACTAGACTTTTGTGATCATTACCCTAAAAGCAGCACTATACCACTTTTTGACCTGAAATCGTATAGACAGTCTGTCTAGATAAGGCCAATCTGTGCCTCGCTTTCATATTATCACTACATTTGATGGCTGTGAAAAGTGATTTCTTCACAGCAAAAACAAACTGCTCCATGCCGTCTTGTAGTTTTCTGGTTTTCTGGCTTGCTAATGTTCATGCAACTGGAGTCATGGATATAAAGGTGACTAACGGTGGAGGGATAATAAGGAATAAGAGACTTTTGCCCAAGGATGAACAGAGATAGAAATACATGAGGCAATGTGACCGGGCACACACAGATACACACAACAGATGCTGTTGTTTCCCAACTCTGTTACTGTTCCTGATTGTTTCTTCTCCTTCCCACTTCCTTTCCAACACTTATTCGCTTTGTGTCCCAGCCTGGAGCCAACTTCAACCAAAAATAAAAATGTACCGATGTTTCAGAGAGTTATTTACCTGGGGAGCCAGGAGGATTCTGGCATCCGATTGCACCAACTGAGCTCTCCCTGCTTCCGGGTTCCTCGACTTCCCACCCCAACACAGATGCTCAGTGTGAAAGCAGCGAGGCTTCTCGTGTGAAAAGACAAATGCATTCCAGCAGTCAGTAGCAGTCACACAAGCAACGCCGCCTCTCTGACGCATACACATGCAGTGTGAAGCGTGCGTAACCATTCCTTCGCAACTCTGCCTTGGTGATGAAATTTTGATCTGACATTCCGATTTGAAGTTTAAAAAATCCATAATTTGCACCCAGCATGATTTTTACTCTTGAATTCATCTTCATGAAAAGATAATGTGTTCTCATATACAAGCAAAGATGAGATCAGTCAGCATACAAGCAATGTGCTCTTCCAAGTGAGCTTGAGGATTTCTTGGGAAAACTGGAACAAAACAACACAGTTAGGCGGTCTTCTCAATACATTATGTTATTATATATATTAAATTATGACCTGCATAATCTTACACAATCCAAGATAACAGCCTGGCTATGATTCCCACATATGTGGAGTTGATAATGTTCTGTTTCTGTTGACATTGTGTCAGATATGTGTTGTATTGAAAGGTGAACTCTCTTGTCCGTCCCTACAAACATACATAAGGGGGCAGAGATTCCAAACCTAAATACAGACAAACATGCAACCTGACCCCAGATTCCCATCTGGGCCACATCGTCAGTCGCTACCAACAGTTTATAATTCATTGACTGTTAATTAGTGACAGAATGGAGTGGGTCTACTTATCGCAGCTTATTCTTTCTACCCTCTAATCAGGTTGAATTTCCAGAAGAACCTTTTTGTGTTTCCCTGACCACCTACACTAATCATTCAGACAGGTCAACCAGGAGGAATACTCCCTTGGCCCTCTTTGTTTCCACTGTGCTGCAGTGAAGCCCTCTGTGGGTCAGGCAATCCAAATGGATGAAAACAGACCTGAAATGCCCTCAGCGGTTGTAATTTGGACTTTCTGGGGTTTGATAATTGTTGAACTAGCCAAACTAAGTGACAGGAAATTGAGGATGGGCTTCAGAGCTTCTATATTTTCCACCCTGATTTAATTCATTTAGCAAAATATAACCAAATTTGGCACATTATGATCCTGTTACAGTTTGAACCAGTTTGCTTAAAGCCATCATTGATTAAAATATTTCTCATAAGCTGGCTCCTCTTCTTGTAGCGTAATAATTGCTCACCCCGACCCCAATGATCTGCGGTGCAATCACTAATGAGCTTATGAAAACCATAAGTTCCTGGCAGGGATCCTGCTCAATATTAATGAACAAACCCAGAGCTGAATGAGGATATGAAATTAAATACAGAGTACAAACTACACCCTGTCTCAAGGTTTAGACAAATGTCTCTTTGTTTCAGGCGACAACCATCTCAGACACGCGCAACCTTCCTCATATTGTAGTTTTGCTCCACAGCAGCATCGGAGCGAGAGGAGAGACGGGGAGAGATAATGGGGGCAGGGTCAGAGAGAGCCCATTGGAGGAGAGAAAGTGAAAGATAGTGGGGGCAGGGTCAGAGACGGTGAGCTTACAAGCAAGCAAATAGTCGACATAATTAGGTACAGTAATTAGGTTGTATTGCTCTAATCAGTCACATAACTCAACAGCACCGTTTTAAAGCATCTCCCCAACAACGCCGCTGGAAAAAAGGAAAACCCACAATGCATTTAATTGCCTCTCATTTCCGGTAAATGAAATGTTATGGTGTCAGTCCATAATAGACACAATAACCTTGTGTTTTGACTTCTGTGTTTACGAGCATCTGCGAGCTTAATTCATGCTTTAGACATTACTGAAACCTTTTCAAGTTCATGTCAAATTCAATATTCGTCCTAATCGCGTGATTATGAATAGATTACATTTCAACTCACTTTATACTGCCCATCGGATCTAATTAGCCACAGGCAACTCTGCAAGATGTTTTCTTTTTTTTCCCTTCCTGTCAGGGAGCGACGTGCCAGCCCTCCGTGACCCCGCCTGTGTTATAAAACTGCCCATCATGCTGTTTTAATCATTTATCCAACACGTCCTGAAAGCAAGCTGCGAGCTGCCAACCCCTCCCTCTATGTGCCAGACTGCCCAAGCCAACTGATCAAGGGACATATGCCAGAGACGGACACAATGCCAGGGCGATGTGAGGGACGCTCTGACACATTTCCTTAGTCATCCTTTAATATGTGTCTGTCTCACAAACACATGCGTGACAAGATGGTTCTTGGCTGACTTGAGGTCATTCTCAGAGTTATTAATGTGCACAGAAATCATGCTGGTTCGGATCGTTTCATCGAACTCATGAGAAAAGTTTTGGTATCAAGTCATTTATAACATAATGTGTTGAATTCATCAGGTCCATTTTTATTTACGGGTCTATTTTGAAGTTTTTGCAAAGCTTTAATGTGCAGAAAACACACGGAACCACCGCTCACACTGAGTGGAATAATTGTGAGGAGTTAATCTGCTGTGTGTTAAGAGTCTGATCGGCTCGGCGAAGAGCATTATCATTACATTATAGGTTCCAAACTCAACCAGCAGATCTGTAGGGCTTCATTGCAATTACTGGACCAAAGTTTTGATCAAATACTTTTCATTCTTCCATTGAATTGGATCCTAGTCTGTGAAATTGCAGTTTGTGAGCATGCTGTGTTATAGAACACATCTCCTCCTGCCTTAACATAGAACATAATAATCAATTATACATTTCAGGGTTGCTTGTTGTCTTGCACAAGAGGAAGTGGCATTGATAAGCCACTCTGAATGAGTCAGTGTCTTTATTCTCAGGATAATATGATGGATGACAGATCCCGTAGTGAGAACCTAAAACTTGAAAGGCAATATTAAGCTGTGATAAACAGTCAGGAGATCACTATCACACAGATACAGGAAACTTGTGCTGCTTATTATTTTTAATTGGCATCGCTCCTCATTGTGTCAACAACCGTTGGCACCTGCCTGTACTGTTGAACCTTGCAGTGTCCTAAATACAGGTTTCTGAGTCACATGTGTTAATTATCTGGGGATTTCTGACTTAGAGTGTGACAGAGGGATCTCATTAGGAATATGCCACACCTTACTGAGGGGGGAAAGCAGGATTTCACGCCAGAAGCTCTCAGCTCTGAAACTTCCATTTTCAAATACTTGCTGTGACCAATAGCATTTTCTCCAGCTGTTGCAATTCTGGAGTTTATTCTTCGGGCTGGGGGAGACTATCTACTGACTTGCCAATAAAATGTCTGTTGCCACTGGGGAAGAGCAGCAAACGTCAATTGGTTTCACCTTATCTACCTTAAACATGCCTCTGCTGTCTTCATGCTTTTTCTTGTTGCATTTTGCTGCAGTTTTCTTTGTTTTTTCATAATTTTCTTTCCTCCATCACATGCACATAAGGTAATGGTCAATTGCTGAACATACATTATCAAAGCAATGTTTTTAACCAAGACATCACACAAAGTAAACGAAAGTCAAATTAGATTACTGTACCAATATCAAAGAGTAAAAACAAGCTTTATTATGATTTATTAGCAAAGGAAATCCAACATATCAAAGGGCTGTTTAAATGCCCTTTGATGATCAACAGTTTGTTTGGATAAGTGAGTGTGTATTTGATGTAGACAGGGCCTTTCACCAGAGAGGAGGACAGACCAAGCAAAACCGATCAGTCGCTGAGTGCTTCTTAAAATCAAGACTCCCAACAATCGTGGAAACATAGATGACAAAGCCGGACCAGGGGATTGCTCTCAAAGGGTCTGATTGAAAGCTCCTACCAGGAAGGCTGGAGCAATCAAAGGACTTGTGTATTTCAAGTAGAAAGGGTCACGTTGAGATCATGATAAAGCCGACATACTGATCCGTCTATTGTGTGGCACCTGTTTCCTATTGTTGGTGCAGCTTGGTGGCATTGTGTGGGCTCTGAGAAATCCTCTATACATTTGCCTTGATGTGTCCCTAACATGTGAAAGGTGAGGCTAGCGGCCCAATCTCATTACCTGTCATAGCTACTTTAACCTGATTTGTGGGAATAGAAAATCCATGTGATGTTCAGGGGAAACAAAGCAATAATATATACTGTAGCTGCAAATGGTTGGAGAGTAAAGCAAAGTGAATACACCCCTGTGCCATGTTGGCAGATTTGTAGGGAAATCTTCCCTCGCAACTGTCAGCTCATGATGCTGCCAAAACACCAATTAGCAAAAGAACCCAGCTCCTGCCCTGTGCAGCTCAGGTAGAGGAAAACAAATTGGCCACTAATACTGTGATATAACACAAATATAGTGTATTATAACATACATCCTGCCCTGTTTGTTTGACCTATTTCACAGCTACACAATGGCACCATGGACATGGAAACGTGTCAACATTGCACCAATTATTACAATTAAGCAGGCGGTGTTTTTCCAAACCAGTTTATCTCTCACATTAACCCCAACTCTGCTTTCCACTACAGGGGTATCTTTAATAATTAATCCATACAGAGATCATCAATAATTGAATCGTTTCGTATTCATTAAACAACAAAAGGAAAGCAACAGGGGTTAAAGCCAGTGAGGAAGAATCTCCACAGTTCGTCGTGAACTGACAGGAAGTTCTGATCTTTAGACACCAGCTTGACTAAATGAGGACAGTTAATGGAGTACAGGAGGGGAGATATGGATCTTGTGGGTATCATGCTTGTTCAACATTATGATGATTGAAAGGTGGTCTGGATCATTTGACTGACGAAAATCCGATCCCAGTGTAAACAATCATATTTTTGGTTTTGTTGGCCCCGGATTGTCCGCATTGTGCAGACTGGGTGTCTGTGTTTGTGTGGTGTAAGAGGTTACAAGCTAGAGTATTTTTACTTCCCACATCTCCTGCTGAACACAATCAAAAAATGGAGGAGCACTGAAAGCCCAAACGTCCTCCAATTACTGTGTCTCAATGATGAAAAGGTTATTGTGTAGAGACCATCAACAGATCCAGATCAGCAGCAAAATGTCAGAGTTCCCTGGATCGTGCCCGACCTGCCCATCAACTCATGAAAACCTCTTCATTATATGATACATAATTGGACAAGTAATCAAGAAATGGGACAAACAAACAAACACAAATATAATACATATGAAGTCATCATGGGTCTAATTGGATCTGTGTATTACAAAAGGATCGCAGCTGAAGCAGCACATGAGTCTCCATTAGTCTGAGCTTTAGAAGAAACTCATTTTCCCTTGACTCTGTAAAGTCTGTATAGATATTGTTAACACATGCAGACCTGCTGCCATCAGCACCTTCCATACTAATGACTCATGGGTAGAATTCCCTTTATTTTTAAATTTATTACAACCCAAATGTATTCACTATTAACAGCTTGCAGCTTTCTGTTCCATGAAAAGCCGAAATAATAAATAAATAAATGTTTGAAGAGCAGCCTTTTCCACTTGAAGCTTTGCCAACACTTCTCTGTGAAATATCTGCACAAAGTGATACTTACATTGGAGAGTCATTTGGGGTAACTTTGTTTTTTCCAGAGCTCATTCATTTGTGATGCATTTAGTTTTAAGCCATAAAAGTGCCCTTCACAGTTTTTACGGGATTTGCGTCGAATAACAGAATATTTACATAAGTCATTTCTGATGAAGGAGAAAAAGCTGTGGAATCAGACACTTGTGCTTCATGGTACTGTGTGTACATGTTACATTAAGGTCATTATCTGTAGAGTCAGCTGTTCTGCCATGAGCACTGGAACTGTGATGTAGTTCAGTGAGCAGGACTGTTTTCATTCACTAGGACTTTGGACGGTAATTTGTCCCTCAGCTCACTCAGACATGCCATGCACACATTACAGGGGAATTGTTGTACACAGTGTTGACGTGCTTTACGGATAATGATAAAATGTTGGAAGCGTGCAGTCACTTGAGGTTATTAGTTGCTGATTTGAACCTTGATTTAAAGTCTTGGTGCATCAACTGTAGTGTCAAATGCAGTCACACTCCAACCAATATCCCCATGTCAACATGAAGGCAGATAACACCGACCTCTTCCTTTAAGAATCACTCTCATTTGAGGTTTCCAGATATAAATATGTGAAAACCGATTAAATGCAATGTGAGTATTTTTCTCTCTAAACTGTATGTGGGCGTTATTTAAAGTCCATCTGCTCAGCTGTTATTTATGGCTCCAGACTTCCATCAGTAAACTACGGAATAAAGAGTCAAATGAAACATCAGGGCAGAGGAATGAGTCATGAATGATCAAGGCTGTCCAGTTGCTTTAGAAGAAGACCAGGATAAGTTATTGACAAACACTGAAGTGAGACTGATGTCCCTGTGAAGGCATTTATAATCAGCTGAGACGTTTCACTCAGTCTCTCACACACACACACACACACACACACACACACACACTTTTGTATTTCAGAAGATCTGAATGGAGAGTTCAGATTGTGTCCATCACTCAAAATGGAAATTAAGAATTAATCTAATCTTTCAGGGTTCTCCCTGCTGTTGACTGAATACCTGCAAGATGAAAGGACACCACCGGTTCGTACAGCAGGTGCAGCTTTACACAGCATTCTTTGTTTTAAATCTTGCGCGTTAACACATGAAATACGAGCGATGGCCGTGTTTACGGGTCAGCGGGCAACACGGAGGACATCACCGGAGTTTGAGAGCAGTATTGATGATATCTTGGGCTCTTTATGGGGACATTTGGCACCTGTGTTATTAAGTGGGAATTCATTGGTTTGTGGGCTTTTATCTCGGGGCCTTTTGAGGTCGCCTGCAGACACACACCCGGCACAAATGTTTCCCCCTCTTCCCTCCACTTCAACTACTTCCACTGGCCATTGTTGTGATCTATGTGCCGATCTGTGTCATCACCCAACATGCTGATTAACATTTTTTGGAAGCTGCTGCCTCTTAAGAACCCAAAGATGAGTGGATAAAAATGTCCTGAGGATTTATCTTCAAAGTTTTGCAACCACTGCTAAACTTTAGGTGTTTATTTTCATCCCTAACACTTTCTCCTCATTAACTACCTGCCGGATGTGTTGGCAGAGGACTTGTGTGTGTGTGTGTGTGTGTGTGTATGTTTGTGTGCGCTCCTCTTTTCCCTATACTGCCATATGGTTACAAATTGTGGCCATGTGCTAATGTGTGTCTCAGTGGACTCTACCACTGAGCAGGGGGTGGCTGCTGCCTTTTGTGCTCGTGGCTATTTTTTATCCCACAACTGCCACATTGATGTCTTAACCACTGCGACAGGGCAGCAGTGACAGATGAGCGGCCATGCAGTGCAGAGGAAGCTACGGTCCTGTGTTGTATAAGGGACGTGGCTGGTGTCCATTTTGAGACCAAAAGGATTGGCTTTGATTTGTAACAGAAACACTGGAAGCAGTTCAAGCTCGTCTAGGATGCGACTATTTCTGTTTTTCAATTGGCTGAAGTGATAGACCCCAAGAAGGAGGAGGAGGAGGAGGAGGAGGAGGAGGAGGAGGAACCTAACTTGACTTGATTTACTAAGGCTAAAGAACCAAAGGCTTCATAGTAACACATTTGCAGTGTTTTGTCCGACCTATTTTTTAAACTGTACGGCCTTATGGTCTCACCAATAAAAGCTCAATCACAAGCTTGTCGTCAGTTAGGTTCTGGAAAGGTAAGGAACCAGTTAGCCGGTCAACAGACGGCTACCCTGGTGGGCAGCGTCAGAGGAAACCTTAACCTGTATTTCGTCACTCTTGTATTGTGCAGATGTGTGATGCAGTGTAGCCAACACTCGATTTCCCCCCCCCAGAGCTTCAAATGACACGCTTGCCTTGGAGCGGCAGGAGGCAGAGCTATATCAGACTGTGATGGATGACGTGAGGATGCTTTCAATGATGGATTTGTTGAAATTGACTGGGATTAGCTGTGACCCACTGCAGTCCCAAATATGGCGGTGGAATAAAGTCCATTGTGCTCTTTGTTGGTCGGATTGGGAATATTCTTGTTCTCACTCACACTCCCAAGGAATTGAAACATCTCAACTGTGTCACATTAGCACCATTAATTACCAGATGGAGGCAATCTCAGTCGTGTTCTCCAGCGAATTTGTTCCCCTTTATAACAAATTGAGAGCATTAAGCGGTTGTTGTTACATAAAGAGTAGCCGGGCCTCTTTAGCGCCACGTGTGCCCTGTTTGAATAAAGGGGCACTTCAGCTACTTGAGGTGCGTTTGTGTTCCCCTCGAATGGAGAGCACACAGATCTGAGACCCAGATAACACACACACACACACACAGTTTCTAACACACTCTGTCATAAGGCCTTTCAACAGATGGGGCTGCTATGTTTAGCACAGATGAAAGCTGCATCAAACAAACTAGGAGCGTCTTGGATATCCAGAGAGACTCGTGAGAGACAGTGGGAAAGAATTTGCACGCTCACTTTGCAGAACTTTTTTGTGTGAGTAATGATTGGTCGAACATTGCACTGAATACATCAGGATACAAGCAAAACTTCAGAATGTTCAAGCAAGATTACTTGATTTACTGAATGTAGAAGCGTTTGCTACTTCTTTAGTGACAGTAGTTGTTTTTTATAAATGAGTCATTTAAACTATCTTCTATGACTGGAGCTGTAGCTTTGGTTGGATATGCTGCACTGTGTTGCCCCTGTGTAAGACCCACCTGTATCAAATAACAGCCTCAAGGCCTCTCTGCGCCAAGTCAAGTGTATGAGTGTGTGACCCGAAACGAGTCACACCAAGGGGGAAATCACAGCCGAGTCTGAGTCAACTTAACTGTGAAGTCACATATAGCCGCCACGATGGAGACGGTATGGACTCGGCTGTATTTCTATACTAAAACACAATGAAAGCTAAGCACAGCACATTTTGCTCTGGCACTGATTGTCACTGCCTGCCTGCCACAAACACAAACATTACTCACTTGCAGACTAAAACAATAAACTTCATGAAATGGTACTGAACAATGACAACTTGATTAATGCGTCATTATCTTTGCGGTTAATTGACTTCCTCCGTCATGTGATGGGAGAAAATGAAAGTGCTCATCAGGAGATCTGTGGGGCTTCTGCCACAGGTTTAAATAACATTTTAAGAACTCCCCATGTCAGCATTTCTTACAGCACAAAGAAACATTCCCCTCAGCAACTTCTCCAATAAATCCTTGGAAATTGTTCAAATTCTAAAAAAGGCACGGGAGAACTCTGAATATAAAACTGGCTTCATGTTATTTAGTAAAGTAAGTTTCCAGAATAATGTGAGTCCTTACTTTGACTTGTTTTTAATTGTATTTCAGGTCAAACACAACGATTTAATGTGCAGATGAAGCGTTAAGCCTCGTGTCTCATCCATCACTGACCAAATCAAAGGGAAGTCTCATCAGACATCTTCAAGAGCCAATCAGAGCATGCAAAGCAGACCTTTGACAAAACAAATCAATATTTGCAAAGTCTTCTATCCGAAACCAGCTGGGCTGCCTGGGTTGCTCATGTGTGACAGTCAAGTCCATCATCAGGTTTACAAACCGAACCCAGTCATTGTTTTACAAACCGTCTCATCACAGACTTGATACATTCTGAATACAACGTGTTGTTGTAATGTTTCGTAAACGTTTGATATCACTGAGAAAGCGGGAGATGATCTTATTCCATATGTGAAGGAAACCATCCCCCCCTCACACAGCAGCGGCTCAGCTCAAATCATTCAAGAACTTTGAGTATGCCATCACTTTATTACAACTGGAGTGTGCAGTGGAGGGACAGTGGCTCTCCAGAGTGATCTGCATGATTGGAGCAGCGTGATGGCCAGTCTCTGTGGAAAAGAGAGCGGGATGAACTCAACGGTATTGGCTTTGGCTTCTTCTCCCAATTCAATTGAATGTCAAAATATTAAAGGTCAGATTTGAGATGGAAAAATTATGAAAAGGTCTAAAACATGCCCAGAGATTTTATCAGCAGCCACAAAAGACTGAACATTTGGCTGAGTGGACACTGCTGTCACACTGTAGGAAACCTGACCGCATTCAAATTAGACAGAACAATGCAGCGTCACAGTTTACTGTTTAAGTTCAATTCAATGTTGACGTTCTTCCAGCTACAGTGCTTATCAATCAAAACACCCATCTTATACACAAGATAAATATGATGTGGATAATAAATACAAGATGATAAACTAATTCATCAGTTTGAGCTATAACTAAACTTCCCCATTCTATTTATGATGTTGCTCATTCTAATGTCAATGTGTTTTGTTATAACGTTATGCAGGAGTTGGTTTTCTATTCAAGAGGCTCTGCTATTTGCTGCTCCACTTACCCTGACAGTAACAAAGTGAAAATTTAATCTCCCCTTAGTGTCAACAGTAGCTGAAAGCAATTAAGAAGGAAGTCTGGATATTGAAGAGGTGTGTCTGACGCCAAGTGTTCACACACATGTGAAAATACATCAGAAGACGCTTCAGCTTCTCTCACCTAAACAGATTAACTGTCTGGTGACTGGAGCCTTAGCCAGGAGGAGACGTCTCAGATAGTGTGTCCAATGTTCACCGGGTGTTCTGAACCAAAACCATAACCTCCTGCCACTGCCCGTCTCCTCCGGGCTTCAAGCTCGACTCTTCCCTCCTGTTCCCGAACAAACAAGCGACTCTTTCTGCTGCCTCCCCCAACCTGTAGGCTGCCGTTTCCCTCTCCCTTCCTGTCATCCCAATGGCTGTAAGCATCTGCCACACTGACTGTGCAGGGAATCCTCTGCAGCGGACCTCGACAGGGAATAGCCATGCCTGCCATCCTTTCCCTCTACAATCTTGCTGGCGGATTTTTGAAACTTCTTTTCTAAAGATTGGTTGCAGGCCTCTTCCCACAGGACTGTCGGTTTGATTAGGATGATCTTTTCAGCCTCTTCAAACCGCAAGACCACATCTGGTCTCAAGGTTGTTTGGACAACCTGGGGGAACTGCGCTGAAGAAACTTGGCTTCTCTTCCTCCCCACAAATTTGATTGATGGTATGAGTCTCACATTATTTGGGTGCTTCATTATAAAGGTGCTTCTTCCGTCTCCGCTCCTCGAAGGTGTTAGCGAACGCTGCAAGGTATTTTGTCATAGCGCTCCCATTATCTCCCGTAGGTGAGCACCATTTTACACCCTGCCAGTAAATGTGCCATGGTGCCCCTCTCTCTGCAAAGCTTGCGTAGCAGATCCTCCCTCATGCCCCATTTGTGCATGTTTGTGTTGGGACTGTATCGTACACTGACCGCAGTAGGAGATGCAGAAGGGTTCCAGCCATGTGACTTTCCTCTTGGGGAGGTCCCATTTGTCCAGACTCCTGGGGATGCCAGCTCCACAGCCTTTTATCTCCATTGCTCCTTGGACAGCTTTTTCCCCACTGCCTTGTCTTCGAGTGGATGGATTTCTGATGATGTCCCTGAGGCTTTAACATGCTCTCTGCTTGGCCCACTGAGGCATTGGCTGTCCACTTGTGCCCTGATCTTATTGTGATGCCTGTGTCTCTGATTGCCATCCTGGTAGTCTCTGAAGGTCAACATGACCCTGCACCGTTCCATCTTGAACCCCTCCACCACAGATGATGGCGGGAGTTGTAGCTGGCCACATTTTATGCTATATCCCACTGTGATGTGAAGCCTGGAGGAACTTCAAGCCACCTACAAAGGTGCTTGTTGATTTTCTTCTCTTACGTCTCCTTCTACACATGATGTGGGAACTTTATAACCTGTCAACAACAGCATGAGTCTGGGCAGCAGACCATGCTGATGGAACCATTTCTTGAATTTCACGCATCCCTCACTGCAACATTGAAACCACCTTTGTCTCCAGCCTGTGTCCAGACGAGAATTTGATTGAAGATCTGATTTAAGTTCTGTGTTATCTTGGTCTGACAACTGCATGATGATACTGTATATAGCATATTATTTATTCATAGTTATCATCTGATGTATGCAGTAATATATACTATTTAAAAATACAGTGAGTAAGAAGTTTTTGTTTTTAGGAGAGTAAATTTAACCTGCGTGAAGCCACAGAGCACAAAACTGCAAGCATCATCTCTGCTTGAGCACAATGGGTGCACTGTGCCTTCTTGCCAACTGACACTTACTGTAGGTATGATGCAGCCTCTGTTGTACTGCAGCCAGCACATAAAGCACCTGCTGTGTGAGACTGAGGTGATTTCTGCACCGCGAGCTCTGTAGCTGTCTGACACAATCCTAAACAAAGCCGATGCAGCCACTGTTCAGCATGGGCTAGGCTCACCTCGCTTCATGTTCTACTTCTAGTGAAAAACTATTCTGACCTTCGTTTATAACATTTAAACTGGTCTAAAGACAGCACACACAGCTGGTGGTGTTGCTGGTGTGTAGTATTGAATTTGGCGACTGATGTTGGACATGTTAAAGGGACATATTTGGCCTCATTTGATATTTTGTATACAACAGAACGCTAAATGTTTCATGTATAACAATGTTAAACCTACACAACCTGATGTCCATGCCTATAGTGCTGCGTCTGCTCGGGCAAAGCCAGAGGCCCTGAACTGCCTGGACAGCGTTGTTTGTGATTAGTCCTTTACTTCCGCAACATCGACATGTCATCAACATGCCTGCACAGCTGGTTAGACATGCAAATGAAAAACAAGACTGATGAGCCATGTGTCATGTGTAGTCAGAATATTCATAACAGACTCCTTATTGGAAATATGGAAATATGTCTAATATGTCCGATATGTTTGCTTTGGCTTGAATATTAACGAGTGGTTGCTGACAAAGCACTATGTGACAAAGTTATGGAATAAAGAGTTTAGTTCTGCAAATTTAAATCAAGGATTTTCTACTTTTAGTTATTTTATTAGTATTTGTAAATAATTATTAGTAAGAATAAAGACAAAATAATGTTACTGTTGTAGTTTGGAAACATTTATGGATTAATTGTTGATAATTCTACATAATTGGCTCTGTGTTGTGCTGCATTCTTACATGCATATAAATCAACTCATACGCCGCATAATGAGGGCACAGTATGGCGTTAAGTATAAAGTATGAACACCATTTACACGTGCTTGTTGTCCACATGCGGCTTCAGTGAAGCAGATGCTCTGTGCTTCGGCTACACTGCAGGTTGCTGCAAAGATCAATCAGGTGACTGGATTACAGAGGCAAATAAAGTCAGATGTTTTTCACTGCAGTATTATTGGTACTGAAAAATACTGCACTACTACACCTCAGCTGCTAACACAATTAAGATGAAGCTGATTCTCATCACAACAGGATTCCCGGCAATACAAACACCAGACAGTCACTAAAAGGTCTTTGAATGAGGCTGCAGAACAGAACAGGATGGAACACAGTATTTGTTGGAGGGATGTACCAGGACCTAAGATGATCCTAGGACATTTGCAAATGTTACCATTACGTATCAACACATCAATAGGGCAAAATTTGAATTAGAAATTAGACATTTTGGAGCGAGGTGTCAAGTTCATCTAGATGGTGCAGATGAAAAATTGGCAATATATGCATCTTCACAGGAACTGATGCAGATAGATAGATAGATAGATAGATAGATAGATAGATAGATAGATAGATAGATAGATAGATAGATAGATAGATAGATAGATAGATTCATCTCTATTCATCCCCTTGGGGAAATTCAATTAGATTGTTAAATCTGAAATGCAATTTAACGTGAAATTGAAAAAAACAGAGCCAGCATGATACGGTGCTGCAGTAATTGCTGTTTTCATTGTCATAAGAATAGAATAGTGAGTGTGTCACCATGAGATAACTCACACAGAAACCCATAAATGATCAATTTAGTGTCAGTTAACTTGACACCATGATCACTGTTTTCCTGCAATAAATGGAACAAGTATTTTACAAAGTTAAACATTGACTGCTGAGAGCACACATTGTGGTTGGTAAATGTGATGGTAAATGTAATTCTGGTCAGGATATGAAATAATGTAATAATGTTGAGCTTTCATGCAGCTGACAGCAGACTGCTCGACTGAAGTGAGGTTTGAAAAATCTGTTGTTTATGACCTAAAAGTGTACCTGTTAATGGTCACAGCAATTAAACAGCTTTGCACTCTGCTGGCGCCGCTCAATTTTCGACAGAACACGTGTCTGATGTTATAAATAGCTGAGAAAGTACAGAGGCCAAGCAGGCAGGGGAACATAACATCATCACCCACCCATCTATAGTGTATGTAAAGTGAAATCCATCTATCTGTGCAAGTGGGAGGGAACAGAACAAAGCAGTTGGCAAAAAGGTGTCTTTCGTCAGTCTGACCTTGTTAACTGCAATAACATTAAAATATAATCCTTTCAATTAAAGAGGGTTATGTTCACAGGGATCCGGGCAGAGCTGGCCAATTAGACCAGATGGGGGGGCCTGAAAGGGTACCTGAGGTGTTTTCACTCAGTGTCCACAGAGGTGCTAGAGCAAGTGACAAGTGACTATTTCATCATGATTTTCAATGTAAATATTACCAAAAAAGACTTGATGGGGATTGTCTGGATGAGACTGAACAAACACCTGGAATCAAATAAGTAAGAACTATATAGAATCTCTATATATATTCTTATTTCATGGTGTAAATCTACTTACAATGTAGATCACATAACACTGAAGATGTGCACACATGATTAGTTTATGAGTGTGTATCAATTAACATCCACGTCACTTTATTAAGTGTCTTCAACCAGCTTTTTCACCTGATATCTATTCAGTGGTTGTAGATCTCAGGTTGAGTGTGGCTTTGGGCTGCTGCAGATAAGATTCAGCACACAGTTTGATTTATTTTCCCAAAGAATGCGACTTGTGACACAATGTTGCTGAGTGTGTGTGTGTGTGTGTGTGTATGAGTGTGTGTGTGTGTGTGTGTGTATGTGTGTGTTTGTGTGTTTGTGAGCCTACAGGTCTGCTGTCTGTGGTAATGAAATGCTGCACGTTGCAAAGAGGCATCCAGAGGGAAATCAAAGTTGTTTTTCATTAGGATCATGTTTCACTGAGTGCACCTTTGACTCATTTTCTTTAGACGTACAAAAACCTGACAACAGATTCTCATCAAAAAGACACATGGGGTATCATTACCAGGAAACACCCTGCTCTCTCCTTAATGAATTAACGTATGCCATAGGGTTGAAAAATTCCATTTCACAAGCACAGTTTACTTATTGCAGATGAAGACGGGGTACCATTCCTAAAAAGTGTCTCCTGTGTTGAGAAACAAAACAATTCACAGTGAATCTCCTATAAAACTATGGCTGCATACTGCATACTGTGGTTGAATTCACTTATTTCTAGCAATTATGTATCACAAAGCACAAGTACATTGTCAAGTGGTGGCAAGGAGAAATCTTCCACAATGCATGTATTAATATTCCACTTCAGTATTACTATCAATAACACTAATATAGACTCAGTGGCAGCAGACATTTCATGGGAACATCTAGAGGGTTAGTTTCACCTATTTCTGTCGTGTAATATAATAGGGATTATGTGTTGAACACTGTGATGGCAAAAGTGCTCGCATGTAGGAATCCAGTAAGTCTAAGCCATAGGTCATATGATCTCAAAGCTTGGTTTTTAATAGGTCTTTTTACCTTTGTATCATGTTTATGGCAACGTGAAACACTTTGGGTCTGTTTTGACTCAGTGTGCACAGCAGTGTTGCAGCAAAGAGAGAGCAGATGTGTTTTTTTTGCACATTATTATGAAGCTGATTGATGAAAACTGTTTCATATATGATTTTTTACGACTTTTCATTTTGTTATCCACCATGCCAAGACGCTACAAATGAGCGCGGACACGCTGCGATACACAAAAGTTGCGATCAATACATAGTGTTCTTTTTCGACACCCCCCACAAGTCACTGATGCGTGTTGATGTTTTGCTGGTGACCCCTACTCATGAATCTTGACACGCTCGTCATCTCAGCTTGCGCACCGCCCCGTCTCCTGCAGCGTACGGCAGCATCGCCACTGCGCTCAGTGTGAAAAGCCTCAGCAGGGGTTCAGCGTGACTGAGCCTTGAAAGGAGGCAGGTGGCTGGATGCCATCAGACCTCTACCTGAAAATGTGTTTCATTTTCTAATAATTTCTTCCTGCCTATCCCTTTGTCTCACTCTTCCTTTAACCTCCCTATGAGACTAAAATAAATCAAATCCTTATATGATTTTCTCTCTTCCTCCCACCTAGTTATTGTATGACTTATCCCATGCTGATCCCCACTACACAGGTGGAATTACTCACATTTACTCTAGCACTGTACTTGACTATGGCATTGAGGTACTGCATAATTTGTGCGATAGTCCAGTACATTTACCTCTAAAGACGAGTTAAGCATGCATACAGTATAATACAAATGTCTATTTCTTTCTTATTTTCTCTCCTGTGTCCATTGCTCCTTTGCTTCCCTTTTCAGCTGTCCTTTGTCCATTTGTCCGTTCCTTCACCCCTTCCTTCCACCCTTTCATTCGTTCTTGCTGGATTCCTTATCTTTCTTGTTTCCTTCTTCCACAAATCTGAAAACCTAGAAATCTACAAAAGTGGAGATATGATAGTTTTGGTGAAACTAAGTGTCTTCCTTCCTCTTTATCAGTGCTTTTATTATGGATACTTCAATACATTTCATAGCAAATTTTACTTTAACTTTGGACTGCAGGCCTTCAATTGCATAGCACATACACACATACACACCCCCACATATTCTCAAGTTGCTTCTGTCTTTTATAGATTTAATGTTCCTTCCTGTGCAGATCCCCCAGGTGAGCTACGCCTCAACGGCTCCGGAGCTGAGTGACAACACCCGCTATGACTTCTTCTCCCGTGTGGTGCCCCCAGACACCTACCAGGCTCAGGCCATGGTGGATATCGTGAAGGCCATGCGATGGAACTACGTTTCCACAGTAGCCTCGGAGGGGAACTATGGCGAGAGCGGTGTTGACGCGTTCATTCAGAAGTCTCGAGAGGACGGTGAGTATTCTTAGCCTCATATATCATCCCTGCCTGTGATTGTGGGAAGAGTCTGCCCCATGAGAACATAGACTAGAGAGGGAAATCTGTGAAGCATGAGGACATGCCTGCAGAAATCAATTAGCCAGGTCAAAGTTTAGATCCAATCACTGAACATGCAAAGAGCTAAAGGTCAACGCATACTTTAACATGCAGCATTACAGCACTCTGACGCATTCAAACCGCACAAGGAATCTATACGATTCAGCTGCACACGTGACAAAGGGCAAGAAAATGCCTTCGCAAGCAGAATCGGTGAAATCTTATAAAATATGTTTTCAAAAGAAATGACAGATTGTGATTTGATATGAGCATGACCCTCATCATCCTCACCCATTTGGCGTTTGTTACAAAAGATCTACATCCTACAGTCTTGTGGCTGAGGATCAATGGTATAAATGAGTGGTTGGCTCTGTGGAAAGAGAAAGAGTTTTCTTTGGACCTTTGTGTCGTTGCATAGTTTTTCTCTTCTAAATTGTCCAAGAAATGACTGACGACAGATCAAGTTTTTGTTGACTAAGAACAGTATAAGTACATTAGCAATTAGACTAATGAGATTTTGAGATGCGCCGGTCATGTCTCCCATGTGGTCTCAGTTATTGACGCATTACGCAATCACGACCTGTTCAATGGTTCCGAGTAGAAATAAGTGAAAGTGGAGAAATTGTCTAAAGGGCCTGGTTGAAAATTATATAATTTTATCGATTTCATCCACATTTCTAACATCAGGCACTGGATCATTCACTTAATGCTTGCAGAAGATTGGTGGTGCTCTGTGATGAAAGGAACTGCTTTGGAAAACTAATACATAGGGTAATGCATTGTCAGCGGATGATTAACGTCGAGCAGTGGGGGTTTAATTCCACCTTAATCATCTGCCGACAATTCATAGGCTAGGCTTATAAAAGTATGTGAACCTTGTATTTCATAAGTGGTTGAAAGTGCTTTAGCAGCAATACCCTCCATCAAAAGTTTCCTGTAGCTGCTGATCAGGTCAAGCATCAGTTGGGATAATGATGAACACTCCATTCACTGAGGCAGCTTAAAGACAGGAAACTCCCTCCACCACGCTGGACATTTGTTGAAATGAGGTTTTGGACTTGGTGTGCAAATACAGTTTGGTTTATAGTGGATTGATGAAGACTCCGGACCTTAGTGATGCATTAGGGGCCTTCTCCAGCTTCATGCATCTCTGTAATTATTGTACTATTGTTCCCAGAATTCTTTTTGGTTTGGGTGATCGTTCATATTAACTTGAGAAGGTTACACTACAATTCCACAATGTACACCTTTAATCTCAATCCGACTCCAAAACAGTTCACTTGACATCTAATGACGAAGATCAGGACACATTTGACATGTAATTAATGCAGAAATGAGAGTGAACTCTTTGGGAAGTGTTTCTCCCCTCTGAATGTTGACATGATGGATTATCTAACACACACATTGTGAGTTCACAGCTGCATTTCAGGGACTTTTCCAGCAACCACGTCTTTATCTTCACGTACCAAAGACAAAAAGGAAAAATGATCCGAGTCAGCTCCCCCAACAGCATCCCAGGCAGACCAGCAGCCACCTGCTTAGCCTTACACCAGCACATTTCCCCCCCTTCCTCCCTTAAGTGCTTGCAAATATAACTGTGCACAATGCAGGTAAAAAGGAGATGATGAAAGGTAAATATGAACTCCAGGTGAGGTTTTTGATCTCTGCTGTGCAAGTCTCTTCCCTGGCAAACAGTGCCTAGAGCTGGGAATCAGTGGCCTTCCTTCCTCCCATCTTGGAGTGTTTGAAGTGAGCAGCTTCTCATCTCGTGTGCACTGACACAGGGTGTAAACTCCCCTAAAGGAGGAGATAAGAGGGCACAAGCAAGCATAGACTAAGGCAGAGATGGGTATTGATTGCTTTGGTTTGCAAAAACTCCTTCAAGATGTGATGAACGTACTCACTTGTGAAAGTGTCCATATTTCTTCTCTTGGTACTTCTCAGAACCCATACTTTATATTTTAAGACATATTTTAAGACCAGAGGAAATACCACTTCTCAGACTTCATTTTGGCACGATATGTAAAAACAGTCAATAAACTCCTGAAAAAGCTTTAAAACACTTCTGCCCTCACCAGTTGGCCTGATCTCAGTACTCACAGTAACTAACACGGCCACACAAACACACACACACGTACCTTTAAAGGAGGATACCAAGCTAATTCTGACCATCCCTTAGGTCTGCACAGTCAGAACCTCAACTGTCATTGGCTTCCCCTGATCTGTGACGCCACAACTAGATCTAGATGAAGGGTTTCAGGTAACAGAAAAGCGTTCAACCAGGAGAACAATGTGAACAGCACCTCATAAGAAACAGGACATTCATCTATACTAGGAAGGAAACTGAACGCAAACAGTATCACATTCCCAAAGTAACAACTGAGACATTTCCCAACACATAACATCCCCAAAAGAGAAAAAGCTAATGAAAATCGGTGAATAACTTCAAGATTTAATTTCCAGATGCAGTTTAGTCTGAGCCGCAGCCTTTTCTTCAGTGTTAATCTCATGGAAGGTTTTCTCCTGGAATGACGCATCATGTTATTTAATCAAATAGTGAATGCATTTAAGGAAACAGCAGGAAAATGAAGCCATCAGCCTCAGAATAAGTGCGTGCATGACCAATTCATTTGGTAGGAGCATCTTAACTGCTGTATTCTGGCTGTGAGGGAAACAAGACGTGTATTACTTCGTGTAATACACGTTTCTTCACGGTTCACAATCATCACCAAGGGACTACGTCAAGTGCAATTATTTTCTATTACAATGGCATTTTTGAAAATATGATTATATTGTTGGAGATTTTAGGAAACAAGCAAGCAATGATGAGGCTCTTCAAATATGGGCAAAAGTAGCCCACAGAGTCTCATGTTGGAGTGCAGACAACCCATCGCTGGCGCAGAGATGTTGATTACTGTGGAGCATGCCCTGGGAGATAGCATTAATCAAGTTAATGAAACACAATGTCAATAAGAACCCTAACAAGATTCCCTTGCAAACTGATGGCCTGCTTGACATCAACATGAGAAACCCTGCTAATGGAGTGACTGCCTTCCCTGTTTGACGAGCAGGATTACAAGCATTAGCCACTGAGTTTGGATGAATAAGAGTATGTGGGGAATGATAAAATGAAGCTAAAGAAAGGAACAGAACAAACAACTCTGAAATGGTCCTCTGTGTTATTTGCAGATACACAGAATCCGAAACTAACTACTAAACTCACTAACCTGGGCTGAATCTTTGTCAGGTAGATGGTGAGAGAAGATCGGCACAAGCTAATGAGGAAAGGTTAACTAAGGAAGATGTTTTGTGAAGAGTTCAAGTTATGCTCAGTTGGTTAGTGTTGTCATTGGTCTTGGGTGTGTGTGTTGATGCTTTCTTCCTGTGTGAAACCAAGCTGACATTATCACCATAGATGTTGTGCCTTTTTGAGACAGGGGCATTATCTCACTTTAGCTCAATTGGCTACAGAACGGTAATGGCTGATGTTTCGACTTATTTTTGAAATTAGTTTCTATGGCTTTACTTTCATTCAATGGACATCTATTGCTACTTGGCCTATTGCTGCTGTTAATTAGAGATGCATCATGCTGCCGCCACTGTTGTTCGCTCTCAGTTCATGACCAATCATGTCGACTGCATTTTGGATTGGGTCCAATTAATCTTGAGTCCATTTCGGAACAGTTAAGACTGTCCTCGGGTTTCTGTTGGGTCAGTCACAGCAATAGCGGTCCAATATATGGGGCCTGTGAAGCCCTGTTGCTGTGCAAAAGTCTCCAGGGTGGTATGACTGGAGAATTCCATCGCTCCACCCAGAGCAACAGAGGAACGTTTGAACATCTGTATTCTAAATGACCGCAGTCTCTGAGGGAACAGATCACAGCATAATCGGTGATGTCCCAGCTTCTTTCCATATGGCCTTTTAATCTCTCCTTCACACTCACGTGTGGCACGTCAGCAGCCAGTTATCTCTTTATTTATTATTTGACATCACGCAAATGACCCCTGAGTGCCTCAGATATGTCCTGTTGCAATTTGTTTCAACAATTACTTGTCTTTGCTTAATTGGGCAGAGCGAATGGGTGAATAACCATCAATCATCTTCTCTCTCGCTATTTTTGTCTTCCTCAGGCCCTTCTACTTGATGGCATAGTGGCCATTAATGCAGAGATATTGTAAAAGCCCATTACCTAAAGCAAATGCAGTTTTAACCTTTAACCTTGGTCTTTCCTGCTACTGCTACACACTATACACACAGCAAGTCATGAACTGTAAGTTATACGTTTGAGTTTCGATATGTATGGCAATAGGGAAGGAAAATCAAATGTTCTCCTATATGCATTTCACATTTGAAAATATTCCAACCAAGAATACGTTTACAGCAATTACGTGTTGCAGATCTGAAAAGAGCAGGAAACCAAAACGAAGGATTAGCATGTGGGGGAGGTTATGGGGGAAGCTGCAATGAAGCAATCCGGTAGATGTTTAATTTATCCTGAGGTACCTGGGGGATGCAGCACAAATTGGGCACAAAGAGCAATGTGAATTTGTACTGATAAGGTTAGAGGCTGCAAAACGGATATATGAATGTAACTGCATGGAAAATAAAAGATAAAAAGAGGACGCTGGAAAAAAGAGCCCCAAAATGGCTTCCAATGTCCTCTTACTAAAAGCAGAGATTATACAACATTTGTTGGGCTTCACTTTATCCAACAACTCGGGAGACAATCAAATTAGATCTTTAACAATGGGAGCAATGCAATAGGTTCATGCTACAGATCATTTTGGAGAGTGCAATGGTGAAATTAAGCAGAACATTTTTTTTAAATCTGACTTTGTTTCCCAACTGCTAAGAGAAGAAAAGATTTCACTGAAGCAAATCAAACAATGTAAATCAGCCCGTTCAAGCAACTAATCTGGATTACAATTCTGAAACTAATCTATACAGCTTCTTCTCTTCATCAGAATCACTTTACTGAGAAGGATAAGACGTCCTCAGCTTCCATTAAGCACTTTCTAAATAGCTTCATATGATCACCATTAGACACAGCTTAGTGTCCTAGTCCACAAGATTGAGACCAGTACAAGCGGTCTAAAACCTAATATGGTAAAATGAAAATCAACTTTGTGACTATTAAGAGAAAGAGAAAAGGATCGTTGGAATTTACAGATTGTAGGTTCAAATTAAAACACACTGGTATTCAATTTAGAGGGTCAAACACAGCCCACAGTGAAACAGTCCAGCTGTGATGTAAATGTGGACAATGTATTTACATTTCTGGACATTAGGGACATAATTATATAATAATGAATATGTGAATATATGAATGTATGAATAATTAGCTTTTTGCTGTGTTAAGCGTGGTCAGCTTGGGCGTTGTTGTTGGTTGCTGTTCATGCTATCAGATAATTAGTCCTTAATTACAAAATGACTCTCCAATTTTTGTCTGTACTGCAATAAGGGAAAAATGCAGAACAAGACGTACACATGGGCTGAAGCATGGAGGGTGAGGATATGCCTGCAAAGATGGCTAATGTTGAGTGTGAGGAAACAGATTGTTTACATGCTTGAGTAAATCGATTTACAATTGCATAATGTAGATCTGTTCCCGTGGTACACCAATGTTGATTTCACTCTGATTACGGAATATAAATATCATGGCATGACAAGTCAACAATTTAATTCATTGCCTTAATTAGTGTAGAATAAACATTTTAATTTGGATCAACACACTAGAGTGTAACCAGACAAACCCATTTTGTGGGAAGATCCCTTGGCGCTTTGTCTCATGTTGGTAGCTAGAAAGCCTGAGCGTCACTGCGAGCAGCCTACTTATTAGATTTCATTTGGACAGTCTGGAAGAAACATGTTGGTAATTTTATTTGACTATAGCAGACGTTCTATGGCGAGCGGCTCAAAACTGTTGTCTGGAGTTACATGCCTCTCCTGACTCGCTCATTTGTCATCTGGATTACCATCAGGCCTGTGTAACCAGAGGCAGGTAACACAGCAACCGTCCTCAGATTAGGTTAGAAGAGAATTTATTGATCACTGTTGGAAAATCAGATCATTGCAGCAACATAATAAATAAGATGTAGTATGGACAAAGACAGGTAGGAACATGAAAATACTAAATAATAAATGTTGAATGTGAATGTGCATCTCAGCAGTTTGCTCCATAGAAAATGTTTTAAATGAGAGTCGTGCCTGTTTTACTGCAATGTGGTTGAAATCAATACACTGACACTGCTGTCGAACACCATTGTTGTCCCATTTCCTATTCCCCTTGTTTTCCCTAAATTTTAATGATCGGCTTTATTACCCTTCAAAGGGCACTGGAACAAAACTGGCTACACAATAGATAATGTTCAGATGGTAAACAACACTAAACCAAGAGGAACAATGGCTGAAGGTACGAAGATAAACCTTTGGAATCCCAATCTGGGTTGCATAAATATCTATTGCTATTCTTTTTTTCCACTTACATTAAACATCTTAATTATCAATTGAAATTGAACCCCAGCTCAAAGGGCCATGGCAAACAAAAGCAAATAATGTGTTGTAAATTGAAGGTAACTAAGCATAAACACCGAGGGAGAGAGAGATCTGCTGCTCACTGGGCTTCATATCCTACAGGGAAACACTGATCCCAGGTGCTCCGCATCATCCGATCCGTCTTTCATTCAGGAACCTCAAAGGAAGCAGTTGGACTCTGACAGATTAGAGGAGCGGCCGTCACATCGGAATCTGGATCAGCGTCGGGTTTATTGGCTAAGCATTCGTAAACATACAAGGAATTTAACTCCGGTTTCCTGCTGCCCTCACAATGTACGGATGACAAAGCTGAACAACGTGAACATAAACATTTAAATACTATACCTACACATAAATAAAGAAGTTGAGTTGTAAAAGGAAGACAATAGTGCAAAGATGTTGGGATAAATGTGGAATATTAACAGGTTAATTTATAAACACAACGTAGGAAGACATGAGAGAATTATAGATTTATAACTGTTTAAAACTACAATTATGTATTTTAGGATAAGAGGTGTACAATGGATGTTAAGAGTTACGGGTTTATTTCAAATCAAGTGTTGAGTTGGCCTCTATTTGTATCGTAACATCCCTCATCCAGTCTGTCTCTTTACCTTCATTTAAAGGTAGACCATATTTTCACGTGTAGATAATTTACCCTTCTGGTAAAGAAACCCCGAAGCGAGTCGTTGGTCTCTTTGCAACAAATGAAAACCAACTTTTTGCCTCATTTGCATAGTAACGTCATTACTCTGCAGTGCCACAGAGTTCCAACAATTTCTCAGAACCCCATGCGTCCTCTAATGGAGTATAAATGCAATTTCAATCCTGCACAAGGACCTTGAAGGGTCAATTTGGATGTGGGTAAGGCAAAGACACCCTCGTGTCACAGAGCGGCAGGGAGACCACTGGGGGAGGGTGATATCAGCTCTGGAGCCTGACGCCGTGAAAAATACAAGCGGGAGCCAACCACTGACTTTCAGAGACAAGCAATCTTCTACCACAGTATGCTAGAATAACCTGAGCCTTCACAGTGAAAACTGGATTCGATTTGGTAACACAATAATTCGGATGAAATTTCCATATGGTAATAGGCTGCACAGGGAGACACAAATAGGATTCCAATTGGCCTATTAGCCCAGATGAAATCAGGAACACGTCTAAGCCGGGCTAAGCGTGCAAGTTTGATTGAGGAAAATGGCAGATTTTGTTTACTATAATTTTGTTTTCAGTGGAATAAACCTGCACGTACGGCATTTCCTTCAGTGAAGACAGCTGCTGAACGTGCAGGAGTTCTGAGTTCTGCCCTGCAATAGGGCACTGTGGGTAGGGATTTGCTTAGAAAATGTTTTGGTTAAGAAATAGCTGCTTTTAGGATAAGCACACAGTGTGAAATATACAGTCCACAATATGTTGATGAATGTATTTTTCAAGGCTAAGTGTGTGTGGCTTGCTTTTCTGACCTTCTGGGCATTCAAGCACATTTGATATTTTCCCCCTGGCTTTCCTCATTTCCGTCTCTATTATACCTCAAGAGAGCTAAAGTAACTTGAGATCGGAAGAGAAGCAGAAAAAAAGCAAGACCTTTCACTGCTTCATAAAAATGTGACGCTTTCCATCAGTCTCCAAGACAAACAGCAGGAGGCTGGGCGCCGCCATTAAAGTCTGTCCTTTGTGCGAGCATAAGAAAAGGCAGACATTTGAGTGGTGGGGAAAACAAACAGCCTTTCATTGCTTTGTTGCCATTTACCTTGGTTTAACTTTTTAAAGTTAAACCAACGTCCCTATTTTCTCTCGCAAATTCCAAATTTGGCCTGGAAGTTGATAAGATTCTGTGCCAAAGTGGAGTTAAAGACATTGCCAGCATTCAGGACTTAAAAAGGATTGAAACAAGACATTACACTGATTCCTATTTGCACTTTCAGAAGCGCTTTGAATGTGCTTCTAATTTCATTCTGAACCAGGGACAAAGTGTATTCATCTGACAGGAATCACAGGATAAAGGTTTGATATAATGTCACTGTGACTGACGATGTGTCATTCCCATTACGATTGGCAACGTGCCTTACAGTCGGCTAAAATAGAAACATGTGGAGAAAGCAGGAGAGCGGGAGAGAGAGGCATGTGGGTGAAACAAAGCTGCATCGGATCGAAAGCGTGTCAAAAAGAAAGTGTTTGCATTAACAGTTGCCAGTTCTGAGCAAAATTCCAGTAACTCTTGAATTTGATCTTTTGTCAGTCGGATGAAGAATTGATCAAAATCAAACCCGTCATTCATGTAAATGTCACAAAACATTTTTTGAAAACACGATTCCTTAGTCATTTGTAGATCAATCAGTCGCAAAGGAGGGGGCGGGGGGGCATCAGGGATAAATCCATAATTTTTAATCTCATACTTCCATTTCTCTCTCGTATCGATCCATTTTGTACAAAGCTTTGCGAATGGATTAAACTAGCATGCAACAAACACAATGTACTGTCCCAACATCAAGGCCGTGATCAATGGAGGAGACGGCCAGGGTCAACAATTCCAATGCTTGTGTTTACTGAAGCAAAGTATTGGAGAGAGAGAGAGAGCGAGGGAGCGAGAGAGAGAGAGAGAGGGTGCTGGTAGAGTAGAGGGTGCAAACTCCAATCAATACAACAGCTATCATCATTTGCAGGGTTTATTAATGGCTTCGCCCCCAGCCAGCAAAGAGTAACACTCACTTGCATTTAGACACCAACACTTTCAGCGTTTATGGAGCTGAGTTCCTATCAATCATCACTGTGTAAGCTGCTCTCAGCAATGGTCTGGCTACCTCCGTTCACCTCACAGAAACACTCCCCTCAATCACCTAATGAACGGCATCAATTATGTGACCGAGCTGCCAAGATATACAAATGATTCAGAGCGGGTCAGAGTCCAAAGGCTCGCAGAGGAAAATGAACAAGATTAATTTCAAAGGGAGCACATTCCGCTTTTTGTTATTTCCTAAACTTTTTATTGTGAAATAAAATAGGGAGTACGTGTCGAGTTGAGGTTTACGCTCGGGCTGAACCATGAATCGCTTTTCAATCTAAATTGCAATTTGAAAGTGCGATTAGCCAATCACCAAGACTGGGATTTAGGATGGACACAATGCATCGTGCCTGATCCAGGATTCAAACTGCCGCCGCATCAAGTGTTTTACAAATGACCATGCCATGCTCCTCTTGTACAAGTCATGCTAACCAATCAGAAGCGTCCCGAGCGGCATTTCTGATCGGACTATTTTGGAATCGAGTCTCTAGATGTCCAATAAAGCAAAGTGTTGTGCAAAGGAAGCTGTCGCAACTTCCCGAGGCAACGCTTCTACCAGCACCACCCTTCACCAGCCACTGCATGACGAGTGCAGCAATGCAGGACAGAAGTGGACAAAATGTAATTTTTGCAGATTACAATCAGGCCCTGTAATGAAAACACCCAATCAATCCTCTTTAATGTTCTTTCTTGCAGTGGCTCAACAGATCGTTCCTGACATTCAAAAGGTCTCTCTACCTGTTCACAAGCAACAATATTATCATCTGTCAGCCAGGATTCAGCCATGAGGCAACGAGTGTTTCCATCAACAGGTGTCACGTCACCCTGCTGGTAAAACACTGTGTTTTCCTTCTCAGAGGCTCCACATTTGTCATCTGTTACATCAATCAGCAGAGGAAGAGAGACACGGTGTTTAATGGCAGTTGAATTGTTTCTACAGACTGTGGCAGCTCTGGTGAAGAATAGGGCTTGGGTTCAGTCAAATGGCAGTGCAGTGTGAAGCATATCAACAAATCCATTCCTTCCTACTGTCAAATACAATTGTTCTGTGTGATGGATGAACATACAGGCCTGCTTTCCAGAGCTGCTTAAACCTACAGACGCGTTAGGATTAATATAGAGGAGGAGATATGACCAATAGACAATCCACAAGCTATCATCAAAAAGCAAAGACATTAACCCTCACCGGAATAATGAGGGAAGTTTCAAAGAATAGAATGACGAGAAGATGAACACTTCTCATGGTTGCGGAAGATTTCAAGTGCTGCATGATGGATGGGCTGATTGTTGGGTCTTACAGTGGTTCGTCTTGTGAATGGGTTTGGCCTCTGTAGCCCCCGTGTAGATGAGACAGTGGGGCCGCGGGATTAGCCAGCACAGCTTCCTCTGCACCGACCAACAGATTTAAAATTGCAGCACTGCTCGACAAGTCAGGATTACCACATTTTATTCCAATGGGAGTAAAAGAGATTCATTTATATGGATGAATTCCTTATTATCCCTTTTGTTTTCCAATATTATCTTTAGTTTTCAGAGGCAAATCAGTGTCACCAGTTTGAATTATTAGTAAATGTGCTGGAGCTGCAGTAGCATAAAGTCGCTGCTAACCTAATATTAAGACACTTCTCTGGTTTTACAAAGGAATCCCTTGCTCGCTCGCTGCATATATATCAGTGCAGAATCTTTGCCGCACTCTCTTCTACTGGGTGTAGAAATTATTGAAGAGATTGCAGTCTCGGTTTACACAGATGATTCCTGTTTATTGTCCCTGCGCGAACCCCAAAACCAATCTAGGTGCAACCGCACACAAAACATACAGAGGACGTAAAAGAGGGCTGAGTAAGGTTTCCTGTTTACATGCAAAGCAGATAACTGTTAGTCAACCTGAGTGAGAAATTCACCTCGGGAAGTTCTGGTTGTCTTGGTGGGACAATGGCATCTTATGATAAGCTCAGAAATAACATATACAATAGAAAACTGGTGCAAGATTACACACACACAACATACACACGTGTCACCCGTTGACAGCATGAGCACACAACTACAAAGCTAAGTGCTGCTCCACCTCCTCTCTCTCTCATGGCTGTTTGGCATGCAAATGAGAGCTGACATGCAGCGTTCTGCTGAGGCCACGCAGGGGTACTGGTGTGGCGTTCATGTGCACCAGGGTCCTCACAACTACTTACTACTGAATTGAAATGGAGGATATTTTTTTAATTCTGATAAACAAGATGATTTAAGAATGGAACAAATGACATCATATTTAGGTTCAGATAAACTTCAATATATTGCAATATCATTGTACATTTGCTCAACAACCAATAATGTGAAAAGTAATATTGGTATTGAATGTTTCTGTATCTTTACTTTTCAATATTTTTGACGATTTAGAGGCTTTATCAAAAAGGATACTGAAAATTTATAGAAACTGTTGCACATTGCTTTATGCATCTGCTTTCTCTGAAGTGATTTCCCCTAGACACAGATGTCATAGAGTGATCTGGCATCCATTTCATGTTAAGCCTGCATTTCTCCATCAATTGTTCTCTCACTCTTGGCGTGGGAAACAAACAACGTGTGAACGCTGCTGCTAATTCTCCACAGAATTCCTGACAAGAGTTGAGAAAAAGATAAAGCAAGCATCAAATACTCCCATCTCCTTATGTTGTGCTCTGGAAGTAACCTAGTCTTAAATATATATTTCACTGGTACCTTCACTTACTTCCGTGTTATTGCCAAGTTGAACTTAAATCAAATAAATCAGCCGCCAAACAAGTCATATAAATGTTGGTTGGGAGCAACAATAAATTGTCCAGGATCTAAACTTTTGTTTAACATGACAATACGGTAATAACATCCATAATATGTCCGAGCAGCATTGTTGGCTCCACAAGCGAGTCAGTCAGTATTATTCATGTTTGGGCAGACAGTCTAAATCCCCATTTCAGTCTACAGTAAACCTATTTTTGCACATTTGCTAATCCAAATTATCTTTATTAGCAATGCTTACCCAAAGTTTGCCTTCACATTGCAGGAATATTTAATGTGTTCTGCATACAAAACACAAATTAACACCGAACAGGATGGCTGGCCGGTTATGATATGATGTCTTTAGGAATACATCAAAATGTTCCTGGCTTTGCTGAATGAAGGGAACGGCGTCTGTGAGGAATAAGTGAGACGTTCCTCTCAGTGGGAGAGAGTCAATGTGCCATCGTGCAGTGGAGATAAATAAATAAGTCAAAGAATAAATGGAGAAGCAGTGTGAGCCTGGAGGGGAAAGAAGGCTGCTTGGAACACACAGTATAGCTTCCCAGTTTGAAGTCTAGCTTGAGCTGGGAGAATCTGTCTGCGTGGGAGCTGGTTTGACTTCTTAAGTAAGTATTGCCACCGTGCCCTCGAGCAAGGCAGCAAACCCAGAGATTCCTAGGATTTCTTCATGCCAAAGGGCGACACAAGAAGCAAAGCTATTTCACTGTTAAGTGAAAATGTATACATGTATAAAAATGCTGCACTCTGGCGCTATGAAGCCGTTTAAGTGCCTTTAATGGAGCCAGCGGTGCCAGACGGTGCTGCTACTGGACGCCTCCAATGTAAATATGTGGATGTGTGTGTGTGTGTGTGTGTGTGTGTGTGTGTGTGTCTGCCTCCACGCCTAAAGGACACTCACAGTAAATATTCATAAAACTAATTTATAAATGTGAAACGATATCATCAATCAATCAAAAAGTCTAGTTATGAATTAAAACATTGCCATCTATCATAACACACTCTCTCTCTCACACACACAGCACATTATTACAAATAAGACAATATTCAAGGTCAGGCCTGGGAGGTGATAAATATTACTGTTTATGAACAGAATTTTTTATGTGTATATTTATGCTTTGTTTCTAATGTTCAGCTGGAAAATGTGATCACTGCCAAATACTGAATGCTGCATTTGGAGAGAAAATGTAAATGTAGGAGATTTCCGGAAAAGTTACATCACTGGCCTTTGAATTCTTTTCATCTTACTTCTTTGATGCAAAATAACTACAGCAGAGTGTGTGGATCCTGTTTGGAGGATCATGAGTCACATTTTATCTAACATATGCAACCTGGCTATTTTCCTGAAATAACAAAAAAAAAAAAACTTCAAATCAAATGTTAACATTAACTTCCCATGCTGTTTTTATTGTAAGAATATTGACAATTGTTTTTATTTTCACAGATCATATTCATTAGTCTATATTTAGGTTTGATTAGTTCAAAACTTGATAGCTACAGAAAAGAACATTTACATTGATTTCTTCTGGTATATCAACAGTGACATCACTGTGCTGCCCCGGATCAATCTTATTGTTATTACCACTGAAAAAACAGAAAACCAAGGGTTTTACCTTGAAACAGCTACTGCTCTTCTCATCTTTGAACACACTAAAAACTTACCATGTGAGAATACTCATTAGTCCCTAATTTATGGGGTCCAGAGTGAAGAATCAAAGCAGGGATCCGTTACTGTGCACCAGGCTAACTATGTAACATGGACCAACAACAACATTGGTGCTCGTCCCTCATAGCTATTGAGTTGTCTGCCTCCTTATTTTACACTGGAGCTGAATTGCAGAATCCACCTTGCAGAATGTTCAGTCATCCAAGTCCTTTGGATGACAGACAAACTCCTCCAGAGTTTGTTGTGTCTGTTTTTAAGATTGTTGAGATATTTCCAGATATTCCTAAACAAATCATAGGCAGTTGGAAAACACGGTTCACTAACCTCCAGTTTCAGCTTAACACAGCCCCATAAGTGGACCACGTCAATCTGAATAAGGGTTTACATTATCTTCAGGTTTACAGTTAATTGGGATCTTTTGTGGTGAAGACAGTTCACCACAAATAGAAGAGAAAATGGAGATATCATCCTAAGCAGATAGTTATTATGTGGCAGAGTCATTCAAAGTAAACAAGACAATTCATCATTAAATGTGGCTTTAAATCCATAATATTCTTATGATCATTATTGTTTTTACCTTCTAAGTATAAAAACAAATCTCCAAAATGTTTTTTATAAGCGTATGCTCATTGTTATCTTGAATAAAATAAAGCTTGGTTCAACCAAAGGCTCACTCTGTGCAACAGAACCCCGTCTGTGAAATAAAAGTACTTTTTATTTGCTGGCAATGGTCAAACTCTGTTAATGCTGGAGTGAGAGAGCTGCCAACATGTTTCGGGGGGGTATTATATTATGCACTGTCCGGATTCTCTCTGTGCTGCTGCTGCCTTTCCTGCTGCTATATCACAGTTTTTTTGTGTCGATTCTGAATGTGCAAATACAAACATACTGTACAGGCTTAGTGAGAGGAGAAAGCCCTCTGCCAGAAGCTCGCTAAAACTCTAATAGCAACAGCTTGTCGGCATCAACGGAGAGTAATTAGAATGGGTTTAATAACTTTGAGATTGTTTATTACTCATTTGGAGCAATTTGGACTCATGCAGATGGATTCAGGGGAGGAAAGATATTTTGGACTAAATTATGGGCTGAAGAAAAGTTTAAACAAACATCTCTCCAAATATCAAACTCGATATGTGATATAAAAAGAGCGTTTTTATTCAGATTGTCCTTCGGGTCTATATGTATTATCTATAGCAACATGTTTAATATGAGATTCATCTTCAATGTGAAAAGGGGCTTCTTGGTTGCCAATATTGCTGCTGTAACTTTGTTAGTTTGTTATCTGGCAATCTTGGATGTCCCTTGTTGGGAGCTCCTGTGCTCCCGAGCAACAGGTCCCTCTAAGGATGGGACATTATGCGTGTGGCACATCAATTATGCTGCAGAATCAACCGGGAGTAGCTGTATACCACTTCTTCAATGTTAGCACTCTCCTGAGAGGTATTTTTCTCACATTTTCTGCACATTCCTCTCCACTTGTGGGTCTCTCTCACAGCCGCACTGCAACATTGCAAGTGGAACAAATACTGCAAATGTTGTCTGTGACTTCAGCTTATATGTGAATTGTCAATAAAATAATCAACGGGATGCACAAAGGATGTCTTTCCTCGTACACTGACATTTAAAGAATCATACCAGTTGCCTGTTTTGGCCTGTTAACTCCAGATTATGGACCTTACATTACTACTGTTTTGCAAATCATCTGCTGCTTGTAGGTTTTTCAGGGAGCCTCTGGTTTCCTTTCATACCATCATTTATTTGCATAATCCAGTGGTACCCAATCTTGGTCCTTGCTAAATAAGGTGCGTTCACTTGATCGAAAGTTGGTGCTTCACATAGCTGATCCTCCCTGGTTGTCTCTGTGTGTGGGTGTGTCTCAGTTTCACTCCCCTGCCTGTCAGTTACTCTTCTGTTCCCAGCTCCACACAGCTGATCCCCGGCTCTCACTCTTATCCCACAGTCACTCTCACAGCCTGACACTAATTCTTTGGTGTTCCTTGTGTTTCTGAGTTATCTTGCTCTCCTGGATCCCTTGGAATATTTTCCCCTTCCATGTGCCTGCATCTTTCTCACCCAATTTGCCTACACCCCATTGGTCTATTGGACAGCCACACCACTGTGTGCTTCCACACGTTTCTTGTGTTTGTCTGAGTTTGAGTTTTCCAGTTCAGTGACAGGGGAGGGATGAAATATATGCTATTCCTGGGATGGTGCAAACAAAGGGTAAGCAGCTCCCTTTTCCATACAGGATGGTCCAGAGCTGTGCAAAATGGAAGAATGGTCTAGAATGTCCACATAGAATTGACAACAATATCTCAACTCCCCCCAAAAATAAAACTTTTCTGTCTCCACTGTCTTGTTTCTGCTGTTAATGTTATGAATGATAAACCTGAACTTTTGCTTTGTCATTTTCCCCAGTAAGAGTGATGAGTGAATGATACTTGAAAATTCAGCCTGGTGGCACTGAGCAATGAGGCTATTACAGAGTCAATTAGGTAGGCCACAGTCTGAAGTGTTGCTATTCTCAGGGCTTACTGTAGTCATAGGACAGTGGTGATGTGAAAACTGCTTACCAATGTTGATTGAAACCACTGCCCTTGCTTGAAATGAAAGGTGAAGTTTTTTGTCCTTCTGGTTGAGAGAGGTCCTTCAGCCAGTAACATATCTCAAATGTAGCCTAATTACAACTGAGTGAAAGAAATGACATCTAACTACACTACACTTAATTGTCCCACTTGATGTCCCACAGTTACTCACGCTACACTTCAATTTGAAAATAGATTTGATCGGATGTGGCATTTCCTATATTTTAGCAGCTCGGTGGCTGTAAGACTGAAGGATGCTCTGAGTCGCTGTGTCCACACTGTCAACAGACTGATGGCAAGGTTTCAAATTCCCCATACTGGGGAGATCAGAGCAGGGCAGAACATCCATTGCCTTTCTGCGAGCCCCTTTTCAGGTGAAGGTATAATGTGGGACAAGCTCAATTATTTTGTCTTGGAAAGATGCTATTGTAGCACAGTGGTCACAGTGTTTCAATGAGTGTACAACCTGGCTAGAAAGTCATGTATGTCCTCTAACCACAATTGGTCCATAACCATTACTGAATAGTTGTCCAAACGACCTTACCATAACTACTCTGTGGTTCTCATGCATTCGTATGCATTCAACATTAAAATGAGTTGAAATCCAATGCAACCAACCAATAATGAGGATTTGTGCGTCGAGTAGTTTGCCAGTTCCAACCGATTGCTCTCCGACACTCCAGAATGGACTGATTAATTGCTATAATTGAAAATGTGCCAGAAGAAACAGTAAAACACTGATTTAAAAAAACAAAACACTGATTCATTCCAATTCTGTTCTTGTGATAGTTAAAGCTGCATTACTTTATGTTGAGCCACTGAGATATCCTGTAGAGCTGTTGCCATAGTAATGGCTTTACATTTCTCCACTCCGCCCCAAGCATCGTTTCTTGGAAGGTTACTCAAAAGGCCTCAGAGCTGCAGACCACATGTAACCACGCCAGCCCAGGACGCCACATCCAACTTCTTCACCTGCGAGATCGGCTGATTTGATTGGATGAATTTATCCTGCCAAGCCATCATACGCCTGCTAGTTGAGCACACAGACCCCTGATTCACTTTTTGAAAGGATATTTCAATTCGAATTTCCATTTTGTACTGATGGATTGGATTTTGTATTTGATTGGTTGTATATGAGTACCAAGAATGAAAAAAACCCACAAAATTCTATTCTTCATTTCTAAATTTTTGTGCCAGTGTATGAAATCCAATGAAGTGATGTCACATGGGCCGTATCATCAGGTTCAAACTGTAGAAAAGAGTTTGCTGATATCTGTGCCTGACTGTTATTTGTTCAGGATTACACACTTTCTCATTTCATTAAACACATTGTTCAAGCTGAAGTCTGAGCTCAGCTACACTGATAACCCAATAAAAGAACGTAATTGTTGTCATTAAAACATCAACCTTTAACATTCAAATCAGATGCATACTAAGTTTAAAAAAAGAAGTCTAGATGAAGATTTCCACATGTTAATTACTTACTTGAGTGGCTTTGCAAACTAAATGCAGAAAGAGACACATGTGGGGAGCAAATAACAAAGGAAAGATGTACAATTAGGAAACCCAGCAGAGCAGAGAGACAACAAATTGTGTTTTCAGACCTAATGCTACTGTATTTCTTTAGCTTAATTGAACATGATCCGAGCATGGACACGGCATAGGAGATTAGTTTCCAGCAAGATACACTGATACAAAGATGCAGCAGGCTGTCAATAATGACACAAATGATTACAAGTCATAATATGTAATATTAAAATCCAAGTATTTAATTGAAAACAGTTTACAGTTGCGCAGTGATCAGAGCTGCCACCATCCACTGCATATCTGTGAGCTAACATGGACACGGACTCATACACTCCAGTCCATTGCAATTCCAGATAAACTCAAACTGCTTTGGGCTGTTATTGTTGAATCTAGTGTACGTTTCATGTGCAATTGCATTGGGTATTGATGCTGACTATCAATTGTATGAGGCTGTTCATCTGGGTATACAGTGTGTTTATCTAGAAAACATCTTACAATTATCGAGAGGCGGAAAAACCAAATTGGAGCGCAGCTGTGTTTCGGCCATTGTGGCAGAGAGAAACGACACAGTTGAGGCAAGCGTGAAAGTCCCACAGTGGCTATTTATCACATTTAGTTTGCATTAATCTTAGTTAAGGCGTCATTGAGAGAACACCATGATCTCCCTCTACTGGAAACTGACAGTGGTGGTGGTTTGCAAGCCTTCCTCTTATCCATGGATGTAAACACAAATAAGTAAGGCTGGTTTTAGTTACCTGGACCTTAATCAGTGGACAAAAAACACTACACAACTTTGTAACTCATCTGTAAAGACTAAACTGAGCAACCTTCTTTGTCAACCCCATGCAGTGATAACTGTGATGGTAACACAGTGTGTTTTGCTTGGATGTGGTTCTCTTGATAGAGCTCCTGATATCCCGCTGTCTTGCCTCTATCCTGACTTTTCCAACACTGGTAACATGTTCAACCATTAACGTTGAAGGAGATTCTGAGTAGGGAAGATGTTTGGTCTCTCGCAGCAAGGTCTGTTTGATGCACAGAAAGTGTTGGGAAGAAATTTGAACATCTACAATAATGTTCAGTTTCTGTTCCTCCCATAAGGTTTAGTTGTGAAACATTAGTGTCAGTCTTAGGGGTTCCTGCTCTCCATTCTAAACACTTATCTTCACAATCTCACAATATGGGAGTGCTGCTGTTGATTTTGTGTTGACCACATTTTTAATCTCTGTATGTCCGACCAATCAAACTTAATCACATTTTGATGCAGCCTTGAAAAAATGAGTCCCTTCCATCTAGCACTGGAACTCTGTCCCAAACCTGTCAAGAACCTGTCTGGAGCAGCTATAGATTGGGACACATTTAGCCGCCTTCCACCCCCTCAATGCCCTGGACACAAGAGACCACAGGGTGATGCGGACAGTAGAGAACTGTAGTGAGAATTGTAGTGAGTCAAGAATTGTACCTGACTCATTCTAAAATACAAAGAGTACACATCAAGGATTTTGCTGTGGGCTTTATTTCTGTGCCAGTATTCAAGCTTTACTTTATTAAGGTTTGAGTGTGTAGTTGGCACAGAAGTTCCCAGCAAAACAACTGCAACTGCAATCAAGCTAAAGTTTACTCAGTGTTTTTCTCAATAGTGTAAATTTAGACATCAAATACTCCTTTACTCTAATCCAGTTTCAATAATTTCAGGTATGGATCTGTATTATGATCTACTGTGTGCAATATGTGCAAAGTCTTGATTTGGCAATATTTCATCACTGTCCTTCACTGCAGGATGCTCACAAACAATCTGACAAGCGTTCTCTCCCACACCTCCTGATCATGCACAAGGAACTCAAACTGCAGTTTATAGCAAAGTATCTCTCTGTTGGTCAATTATGCACTATTAGGTTGTCATTCAACACTCAAATCACAACTGTGGTAAAGTCCAATTAATTCTGTGTTGTGTGCTTTCCCGTCTGTTTAGGTGGCGTGTGCATCTCCCAGTCAGTCAAGATTCCACGGGAGCCCAAGCTGGCAGAATTTGACAAGATCATCCGGCGACTCAGAGAAAACCCAAACGCAAGAGTTGTGATCATTTTTGCCAATGAAGATGATATCAGGTAAAGCCTAGTAATGTAAACATAACAGCCTTCTGAAGGTTAGAAGAAAGATAAGATGAACAGAAAAAAACGTGGGTGCACAACGTTTTCTATCCAATTCAGCCAGACTGCTGTGAAAGGAATTACCGAGAGGAATCAAAGTGGAACTTGTACTGAGGCCGACCTTATCCAAGGTAACATCTGTTTCCTCGTCTCTGTAGGCGGCTACTGCACGCAGCTAAAAAGGCCAATCAGACAGGTCATTTCATCTGGGTGGGCTCCGACAGCTGGGGCTCAAAGATCTCGCCGGTTCTCCAACAGGAGGAGATGGCAGAGGGAGCAGTTACCATCCTGCCCAAACGCCAGTCAATTAAAGGTACAAAGAGATGCACTGCACATACACATCACACCCCCACCCCTTCCCTGTCTCCTGCTAGGAATTTCAATGCATGTTAATCCATAGGGGCTCTCCTTGCTGAAAGTCTTTGTCACGTGTAACCTTGTTGCTTGTTACTCATCAAACGTCTCCAAACTGCCCAAAGAATATTTATAAATAAATCAACCAATAAATGCAGCAAAATTAGTGTATACTATTGTTTAACCCCACACCGACTATGCCAACGACACTGAACCTATTGATCTGTCCAGGGTTTGATCGTTACTTCATGAGCCGAACGCTGGAAAACAACAGGAGGAATATCTGGTTTGCCGAGTTCTGGGAGAACAACTTCAACTGCAAACTCAGCCGCCACGCTGTGAAGAAAGGCCTCAAAAAGTGCACAAGTAAGATATTCTCAAGTTGGAGGAAAAGCTATTAAATGTTCTCTTTGTTTCAGCTTCTGGCACGCTGCAAACTCTCTTGATGTTTTGGAGAGAGCGATTCATTCAGTTGATGGTGGAAGGAGTCCTGACAGGAATGCCCATCTAATACAATTGAAACGGCTATGCAATCAATATTCAAAATCACAGTTCATCTCACAGCTCATTTCTGTGCTGTGCTATATTTCTGCTGAGTCCAATGTGTTTACCCACACGGCTATAATAAGTGAATGGCTTAGCTCGGCTCAATGGTGAAAGGCTTTGGGCTCTGGGCCAAATCTTACCCAGCTGTGGATAGCACAATCTGTTTTGGGGTGAGAAAAACACTTCACAATGTACAAGATTTAAAACACAGATTGAGTCATCCAACAAGATTAGGGACAAAACGGCTCGCCTCAAAATCTTTCCCCAGGGTTTTGTCAACTCAGGAATTTGGTTTTTAAAATGGTAACACTTAGTTTAGCTTTTTTTTTTATCGTGTCACTCCCATCCAACAGAAGGACAATAACAGCAGGTTGGTGTAATCCCATGCAACAGTCGCAGTGAGGTGTTGTAACTCATTGACATACAGCGTTCTGAAACAGCCAAGTCGATACTAATGAGTCGCTAATTAGTTTCAAGATAAGTGGAGAATACAGATATTGTTTTGTTTTGTCTAATCATTTTCTACTTGAAATAGTTATCACTGCTGCATGTACTGTATGTTTGTACAATGACTCGTAATAATCCAGCAGCTCATTACTTGACAATAAACTGAAGAAGATGCAGCCAAACTGCCCACATACACACAAACACACACACACACTGTACGACCTGTCTGGAGGGTCCCATGTGCATCAGAGACAGGAAGTTCGCACATCAGTGACATCTTAAATCACATCACCACTGCGTCTGAATAACAGGGGAGACCAAATGGAACAATTTTAACAAAAACTAATTGTGCTCATTCAATAAGAGTTCCAACTAGTAGCAGCTGCTGCGTTGTGTTAGGGTGAGCACACTGCCAATCAGCCTGGCCTCAGTCAGGGTCTCACAAGAGAACGTGTGCCAGTTCTGTTCCTACACAACTCATTTGCATTCCGACATATGGCCGAGCCAATTTCTTAATTAACAAACTGATAAAGTGTTTGAATCATATCTGCAAAATAGTCACTTTTGTTATTTAACTATTGTGATTGGGAAAGGTCGCCAACTAAAACCCTTGGATTGAAGGTGGAGGAAGGTCACTACTTACACTTACTTCCTGCACAGTTTGGACAATGGAATGCAAACTGTGGTCAATGGCACAGAAGTCCTGTCTTTATCTTATCTGACCACTCAACCGCCTCCCTTTAAATCAATCAATAGTATGTTGCCGACCTCATAAGGGAGCACGAAATGACATACAACGACAAATGAAATGATCACCTGACATTTGAGGAAGGAGATTGTGTGCTATGCTGTTGGACAAGGTTCTGCCTGGGTGCCCTAACACAGATCAATGCCCTCACTGGTCCATAGTCGGGTAGCGTGTCAATATGAGGCTGTGGTTATGCTCCATTTTTACTCACTAAGCCTGGAGACACCTCTGCACCACCTCAGGTTCACAATAAGGACATTTGTCACCCCACAGTGTCGCTGTGAAGATTATCCTTCCATATCTAGAATAGACCTATAAGACCTCCTGAACTCCACTGTCTCTTCACAACAGCCACTCCAGCTGCCTCTAACCACTGCCTTTACTATAGTAACAGGCCACACTCTGGGAAGGCACCAGCCAAAGATGAGGCCCCTACAAAAAAAGCAGTATTTCTTTAAAGTAAAAAATGCCATCTAAGAGCAAACACGGGCATTCCTTTGATGGAGAGTCCCGTCATCTACCTGCTGTATTAGAAAGAAACACACCTCAAGAGGAACTAGGCATTTCCTTGCCACCCCCCCCCCCCCCCCCCCCCCCCCCCGCAAATAACCCTTCAGACTCTTTTTACACAGCCACATATCATTGCCTCACACCAAGCAGCTCCACACGTCCTCTCTGGCCCCGCCGCAACACCTCATTCACAGCCCGGATCACATCACATGCACGCCACCTGCCCACAGATGAACCCTGTGAGGCACTGCTTAAGTCAAAAGATCCGCAAAGGAAATTATTTGTATTCAGCGATGAGTTGTACGGGTGCTTAACTCCATTTCTGGGCGTCAGATCGAGATAATTAAAATCTGCCAGATACAGTCGGCACCTCTGATGTCGCCAGGATCGCCGGCTGTTCAGCTTTCTGGGAATGAGATTTTTCAATATCTCCTGTCCCTTTCTTTGAAACAAGCACCTGCCTGTAATCTGGCCAAAACCTGTTTGGTAGGAAAAGCACACTGATTAAACAGCAGGCAATTATTACATGTGCCTATGTATGTATGCAGTATATGTGTTAGTTATATAAACATTAAGAACACACCAAATACCACAGTGCAATATTGTTTTTGTCAAATTTATATTAAGAATTCAATGAATAACCACAGCAGCATCCTGCATATTCCACCGAATGTTTCTCCCAAACTGGAATGAAGGGAGAATGACATTTAAAGCGTCTGCTGTTGGTCTCATGTGCAGTCAATTGCAGAGATAACATTTGGGAAGGCAACAACAGCAACAAAACAAATAAAGACGTTTACGCCCCTCTTCCCTGCCTTTGACAGCGTTGCTCTATAAAAGCTCTCATACTGACGCCTGGCAGACTCATGACAGACAGGACAGAACGCACAAAGGGGACGGATTTGGATTGGATTTTGTAAATGAAGTGTATGAGTATGTTGTTGGTACATCAGGTACATTACACTACATTTCATTACGCAATACATCGCAAAAAGAAGCCCGTGATCAAAGCTTATATGATGACTGTAAAGCTAAATACAAAAGGATGTCCAAGGATATGCATGTAGCTTCTAAAACGAGACAAGTCTTGAAATCTTCTGACACATTCATTAAGTGAGTGGGATCACTGCAATGTAAGACATCCAGAGCCCCACCAGGGGAATCACCAGAGCCTCTATTAGCATCTACAATCATGTCAATATTCATCTCAATTGTTACGCATTGACCCTTAATAGAGGAGAGTGAAACCATAATGGTATAGAATCACACTACATTAGGGGTACAGAGGGTTGGTATTTGCATAATGCGGTCTGTGGCTATTAAAAACACTCATTACAGGCATTTGGGTGATTTCCTATCAGCTCTGCTAGTTGGAGAGTGTTTCACAGCATCTGTTTTAGGTTAAAGTATGACCCTGCTGCTGCCTCTCCACTACTGGAGAGCTCTGCTGTATCTCTAAGGCTTGTGGGCACCACATGGGATATGGCGGCAGAATAATTAATGTCCTGGCTGGGTTAGACTGCTCTGCATGATCAAAGTATAAGGAATGCACCAGCGACTGCAAAATAAAAGAGAGACCTGTCTTTTATCTGCGAATGAGGGAGGTGCAAAGCTATTGATTAATGTGGCAGGCAGAGGTAAGGCAGAGCAGATATACATCTCATAGACTCTTATTTCCTATTTCCGCCGCTAATTAATGATGTGGAGAGCAGCCGGCAACACAGTAGTGATGAAGAAGCAGGCCTGTGTTTATCTGCTAGCATGATGAAATGACAAACGGCATAGAAGTGTCACGTCATCTAGTGGATGTGTTGCACAACCGTAACATCATTTTCATTCATCACATACTGAGTATAAACACACACACACACACACACCCACACACGCACACAGCTTAGTTGCTATTTGGCCGTTTCTACAGCACATTGGACTGCACAGACACACACAGTGATAGACTCATGCTTTAACACTTTAAAGCGGCACTATGTCATTCTAGGACCAATTGGCCGACCATTCAATCAGCGTTTCTCCTAATTTCACTTTGTTTTAGTCTCCATCCTCTGATACGTTCTCCCTAAAAGTGAGCTAGACAGCTTGGGTGTGTTTGTGTGTCTGTTCACAGGCACACACTGTCATGGCACCACTTTGTTGACATGGCGCATCGATCCCATCCCACAAATTGGCGCTCTGACAGTCTTGTGTGTGCCTGTGAATACAGAGACACAAACACACATGAGCTGTCACACACTTCTCACGTGTTTGGGCCTAAAACAAAAGTAAAACTAAGAGAAACGCTGACTCGCTGAATTGATGCAATTAACAATAACGCATGCAAAGGGGCTCTAAATGACATCACTATGGGGAGGCAGTGGCTCAGTGGTAGAGCTTGGAAACCGGAGGGTTGCCGGTTCGAGTCCCTGCCCAGGTGCCCCTGAGCAAGGCACCGAACCCTCAATTGCTCCCCCCTCTGTAACTTACTGGGTGGTAATGTAATGTAAGTCGCTTTGGATAATAGCGTCTGCTAAATGCTCGTAATGTAATGTCTATGAACTATATTACATACTGCAGTGTTACTTTAAGGTATAAAGTAAAAACAACGACTGGGTCACAAGAAGGCCAGCCGTCAGCGCCCACACACCATCACAAACTATAGTGTGTGACACTTCAAAGTGAGGGACACCCACACTTTTCAACTGCTTTGCTTAATTTGAATGGAATTCCCTAAAAGCAAAAGGACGGCTTACAGTGTGTACCAGTGTGCCAAGATGTCCATGAGGAGACGGCCGGAGACAGAGGGAGGAAGGCAAATGGTCCTATGGAGAACACACACACAATACAAAGGTGGTGTGGTTGGACTGCCCGGCCTGAATGAGACGTATCACCATCACACACACTGGGGCTTGCAGGGATCCTGGCCAAACTGTGACAATCTCTGTCCAATCAAGGCCCTATGGCCCTTAATTACTGGGCTGCAGCCCTCCACCATTAATTTATGCATTTCAAAAGCTCATGAAATAATCAGGGACCTTAGAATGTCTTTGGTGTGCAGAGGGGGGCAGGATGTGCTCCAAATGAAAGATGGATGGCAGATGCAGACTCCCACTGCTTTGGGCAATCGTGATTTCCCATTGAAATAGCAGTAGAAAAATAGCTAAAGCCTTTTTATGATCAATTCAATGCTTTGGCTTTTCTCTAGATATCCTAAACAACAGAAGCGGTCAAAACAACCGCAGCCCTGAATTGTAATCAACAGTGATCGACCACAAAAGTATCAATTAAAAGGAGAAGACATAACACGACTAAAGATCCAAAGCACTCAAAGTATTGGCTACAATGACAGCTGGAATGTTTAGAAATGGTTTAATCCATAATAGTGGCAGTATGGTGATGTAGTGACAGAGAATGGAAAAGGTTTTTGTTGTTTTGTGCTGGAAAATATCACCGAAAAATCAGAAAATGACACAGAAAAATGTCTATAATATATGAGTCAGTTTAGTTTGTATTCTATTTTGGTATATAAATCTAGACTACACATAAACCAGAACAAACACACTGTCATATAGGACACGTTTTTAGCTTTGATGTTTTTGGGTTTCAGCTCATTTGGCTGTGCAGCTGAGACGAGCTGCACCATTAAACAGTGGAATCATACACGACTGACTCAACTGGTACAAAGAGTGCACTGTCTGTGACACAATGCATGCAAAACACAAAGGAACTCTACGCTACTGAAGTAGTCTCAACTGTGGTTAGCAGGCTATTTAATATCTAAGTAAAGTTAAACTACACTTGATCTATTTAGTAGTAGTAGTAGTAGTAAGTGGCGTAACTAAACTGAACACCTTAGACAGCAGTGAAACCCGGTATCAAGGCTCTCCCAGGCCATCAAATCTCATTCTGGGACAACTTTGTGGCCCGGGAAGAGATTTGATATGTTCCAGAGAAAATAGAAATACTTTGAATTCGATGGTAAAAAGCTATAAAATACCTCAGCATACCATCAGGTCATTCAGCAGATAAACACAATCGTAGACATTTCACACTTTAAAGTTCAGCAGTCACTCCGGCAATCCCCTGCTGTGCACATAATAACTTGTCAAATTGAATTCCATCTGGCAGGTATATAAATACAGTACGTGCAACATCCTTACTTCATCCCTGGTAATTACTCCATTGTTAATTCAAATTGAACATGCATGCTTTATTTTTATCTCTTGGTCACACACACAGGAGTTACATGGAGACAGCGTTAAGAACAGAGGCTCCTGAGAAGACGACCGGGCATTTTGTACCTTCTTCCCAGTCAGAACCTCGTCAAAGCAATTAGCCATAAAATCCTCCGGAGCAACCTGGGGATGGATTAGTAAACACCTATCATAAGTTATTACATTCTATGAGCGGATTATCCCTGTCCCACGAAACGGATGTCTCCATTTCCTGCCTCTCAGATTTCCTGCTGTATTGGCCTCTAACAGACATTTGCTAGCAGAAAGCACTGAGTACACAAACAGCTGGACACGCTGCACCATGCTGATCAGGATTCCATTCTATTGACTGCATTACAATTGTGTGTTGCAAATGAAAAATGGCATAAGAAAAGTAAATGTTTACAATGTAACTCAGAGGGAAATTCATCGTTTAATGGAGAGACATGACAGAGATTTTGTTTTTAACTGATTGAAATTTCCCAAGGGAGAAAGCCTTGCACTCTAGATATTGGCATTGATCCGCTGCTCTACAGAGATCCAGATATTTACCTTCTAGCTAATTACAAGAGGCAAGAGCCATTGAGTGCAGAGAGAGGAAGGCTCAGACAGGATTCACACACGTATCCTTCTGTGCCTTTTGCACTGACGCCACAACTCCATTTATAAGGCTTAGCCCATTCTGAGTGGTCTGCCCTGAATTGTGCTGTCTGTCCCATTTGTGCAGCTTTATAAAGTGGAGGTAACACTGGTTGAGCCGCATTGAAAAGATCCCTTTCTCTAAGTGTTATAATTGAGTTTGAAGACGGCTCTCCTCCTCTTACTGTTGTTTTTGGCCCTTTTATGTACGATGCTAATCAGTTCTTACTGCTTGTGTCCAATTGACATCTGTCTCTGTGATTTCCAGATCAGGAACGCATTGGAAAAGACTCGCACTATGAGCAGGAGGGGAAGGTGCAGTTTGTGATTGATGCAGTCTATGCCATGGCCCACGCTCTGCACAGTATGCACCAGGAGCTCTGCCCAGGCAAGGTGGGTCTCTGCCCCAGGATGGATCCCATCAACGGAACTCATCTCCTTAAGAACATCCGCCGTCTCAACTTTGCAGGTCCGTATTAAGCTACATTTCTGATTGGTCATTTACCTCCATAACATGTTGACGTAAGGATGAAACACGTCTGTATTAACCTGGTTAAACACACCCGCACAAGTAAACAAAGCACAAGGCTGGTGAGCAAGTGTTTCATCCATACAAGTGCCTGTTGATGTAGCCAGCTCAGGCTTGACACTGGCCAATCAAAACACAGAGAGACTTTCGGTAAGGGGTCTTAAAGAGACAGCGCCAAAATGGTCTGTGAAATCTAGCTTACAGAAATACATGTAACATACCATAAGGACATTCCATAAGATCCAAAAACCATCATTTTCCAAACATAACCCATATATATTTACTGGCTACATATTTTCCACCTTTCACTAATTTGCTGTCCTGTCATGTAGCCTAACATTGCACTCAGCTATCAGTGAGGCCAAACCTGTGACTCAGACGCCACTCATTTACTGCTTGCACACCAAAGAGCAGTGATCCATGCATTCATCATGTAGACACTGAATTTCTAAAGCGAAGCATTTTAAAAACAATTAAAATCATTTCACAAAGACTTGAGCATGCACTGTTTCCTCAGATAAATCATTCATATGAACTCCTGCTATTCAAACTAATTTGTCATTCTAATATCTAGTTGTTGCATTGCCAGCATGTCAATTAAATGTTTAATTCATATCATGGAAATTAAAAAATATGTTTGTGTGATTTAAATCCCTGAAGCAGAGGTTAATTTCAATAATGAGTGGGGAGTAACTGTTGTTTGTAAATGCTTCCTGTAGCCGAGTGCTGTCTATGTTGCAACATATTCCAGCAGAAAAGCCATTCATGTGTCAAGTCACATCCGGCACATTGCTATGTTGTGGCAATGTCCACTCTATTCTGCATTATATCAAATCAAATAATGTAAAAAGAAACTTAAGTAAGGCAACACACCGCACATGGACTCAAAAGACTTCAGCATCATAAAAAACGTGTTTTTGACGCAGCGATAAACTTGTTGGACATTTAAGAGTTGGGTTTATCACTGAGGCCACTGAGCCGAAGCACAGAATCTGCTGGGAGTCCAGGTGTAAACTTCAATACTTTAGTACAACAAAACACATCACTGTGGCCTTAAACTCCAGCCTTAAACTCGGGCCACTGTGGCCTTGAACTCCGGCTGAAATATGAAGCACCACCTGATTATCAATCAAGTCCTTTGGAAAATAGTCTCACCGGTCCTGCAGGATCCAGTTGAACTCATCTGCATACTCATACATACATACATGTCACGCATTGAGCATGTTAAGGATTTACTGGACAGGCCCGAGGGCTGGGCAATTAACCGAAAATGTTCAGAAACCAACATTCAGAATCTTCTACAGTCTTAATCTTACTCATATCGATTAATTAGGTCAATACTTTCCCCAGTGAGTGCTTTCATGAACTGCCCCCTTAAAAAAACACTACTCTACATTCAGTCACGTACCTCCATAATGCGTTCACTCAAAGCAAAACTGACAGCATGGACGACACTGAGCACAAACACAGAGCCAACAAATAAATCCCAGCAGCTGCAGCATAAACCAAAAAAAGAATGGAAAGTGTCCGTCGTGCGTCGGGCACATTTTGGGTTCAGTGAAGATGAGATAATGAACCACAGGTAAGAGCCAGTGAAGAACAGGTGTGATCACGGCTGATTGCTGGGGTACCTGGCTGGTGAGTGAGAAACCGGTAATTAGCGTGGCGTGTGGAGTGGAGGGTGGGACTGAAACCACCCTGGGGAAACCTGACAGCTCTCCTTCCCTTTTTGGCACGGATGTTTGATCGTCTCGCTTAGACGTTAAAGGGTTATCAGTCCAAATTAAAATTAATTGGTGTTTTGTAAATGTCAAGTAGAGCCCTGATGTATAAAATAGCCCCGAGAGTAAAATACAAATATTGACCTTTCATTAAAACAAACAAACCCAAACGTTAATATCTCAAATGGGATTTTAAGGGGAACATATATAATAAAGGGTTTTCAATACTGATAGATTTCCAGGGTAGTGCTGTTTATAAAGTGGCTTACACAGGGTTAAAGCATGCATGTGTGGACATCAACCATCGTTAAGATGAATTCAGCCAAACTGTATCAATAAGTTATAACAACATCTGATCAGGGGGTTGCTTTGCGGTTACACACATCTCTATGTAATTGCATCAGCACACAGCAATACATAGAAGTTGTTCATGACGCATAAAACAACTTAACTGCTAAGGCTGGACTGGATTGACTGCTATTTGTTCCAAAGCCCATTTTCCCCTTGTTATTGAGACGTCAGATACGGACTGTTCATTATTCCCCCCATAAAAGAATGCAAGGACTAATTACCTGCACATTGATCTGACAGAAACCATTACACATTTTTACATTTGTGCGACTCTTCCTCCCATAAACAAACACTTGACAGATGTGTGAACGCGGATCAGCTTCTCATGGTAATGAATCATACATGAATCCATGGTTACAAGCTTTGTTTATTGTCAGACGTTAAAGGAAAATTCTGCCAAAACTAATTAATATTCAAACCTCTGCACAGACCAGCATGACAGCCCGGCAATATATTTACTGCTTTATTTAGTTTGACCGTTAAGTGCATCTAGAAAAATAGCAGATGTGCAAAGCGTTTCTTAAACCAAAGCTGTGTGAAATCAGAAACTTACTTCCTATGTTGGCGATAGCACACACACAAACATTTATCTGCGTTATCTCAATGGACCTTGCTGATCTCAAACGAGGACACAGTGATGAAAGATAACCTTTTATAAAGGACGAAAAAGGAATCTGACAAAGGTATTTGCCTGTCTGAGCCATTTCCTCTCGCCTGGTGATATCTGTGTGCTTTCTCAAGAGCCTCCATCATTTCAGGACTTCCATCACTCCCACACAGACATATCTGAAGCCACCGCTTCACTATATAGCTGTTCATTTATTCTAAATCATCAACTTTTCAAGTGCTCAATTTGTCTCTTTCAGCAGCAGCTACAGCTCTGCAGCCTACAAAGTCAAAAGAATCTAACGCATTCAGTCCATCCTTGAACAGCATTAGAAACCCCCCAGTGCTTCCTCCTTTCTTGTCCCCACCTTTGCATTTAATGTGACTAAGTTTAGTTTCCGTCTTCAATGGAGCAAAATTGAATGAAGCTTCCCACGGGCGTCCCACGTCTCTTCCTATGAAGTCACTGAAAGTGTTTTCTCGGCTGCAGAGAAAACGCTTGGCCTTTTGCCTCTCCTTCTCAACAGGCACCGCGCTTGAGAACACAAAACAAAAACCAGCCGCAATTTTCCTCTCCCCAAACCTTCCTCTTCTCCAAGGGTGTGGAGAGTCTTCGCTGCCGTAGAACGCAAACATGCTGCCAGTCCACAGATGCTCTGTTTAAGCTCAAATGTGGGGCTTCCTTTCACCTCTACAACCATCAAACAAGACAAAAACATGCACAATAATAAGGTAAAGTCTACAAGACACTCTGATTGTAGAATTTACTAATTTCATACGCAGGTAAAAGTAAGGGAAGTACAGTATTTCCCCCTCTTTTACAATGATTCCTTTAGTTTACTAGCTTTGTGAGCCAAAGGCCTATTAGTTATCCGAATAAACCCTGACCTTTCTAATGAACATGCAGCGTACGTTTATAACCTTTGAACCCAGTGTTGGAGCACTTGTGGATACCAGCGGCTTGTATATTTTGACAGGGGAATCATTCAAATGACATCATTGCAGTGACAGAAGGTTAGTACAGTTCATGTTCAATTCTGCATGACCTGTCTGCACACTGGTCATTAAGCATTAATGACCGGTGTAGAGGGCAGCAAGCTGTGCACCAAGGTGTCCCCGCTACGCAGCCATGCAGAACAACAAGCACATGTTGAATTAATGTTCATAGTGTGCTAATTATTATGAAGGTGTGTGTGTGTGTGTGTGTGTGTGTGTAACATGGTAGGGCATAAAACAACAATCACACTCATTAACTATAAAATATAATTACCAGCATTCAATAATCCCATCATTCTGGTAAAACACACAAAGCATTCCTGAACAAAGACCTTAACACACACACACACGTGGGGCCATTGGCTACTTGTGTGATTTTGCTGTCACATTAGTGCACAGCACAATGCAGCAAAGACAGAGGCCCCTATGGAACTCATTATAGCCCTGACTAGCCGTACCCCTGTTTAGACAAGCAGTCTGTGCCAAATGACAGGCAGGCACGATTCCTCATCTGCAACTTACACATTGACCACACACCTCTAAAACGCACTTGTCTCAAGCCTTAATGAAGAAACACACCAGTGCCTCTGGAAGACTGACAAAGATCTGTGACAATTATTCCCCACAGTCCCATAATGGGTCTTTTCATTTACCAAGCAGGAAGCCAGAATTGTCTTTTACATTTGTCTTACTATTATTCTCACCACTGGAGTGGTGTGATGAGCTGGCACGGCCCATCATACCATCTGTTAGCTCCTGATGCGTAAAATGATGATGTGTTCACATGAAACAGAACTACTGTGGGTCTTTTGTTCTTCTGATAGTCCTGCAGATGACAGAAAATAGTCATTTTGCTTTTGATGTAGAGAAAAACTAATGGAGATATGTGGCTCGGACATGTTAAGAAAAGCCACCATCAGTGTTTTATCTTTCAAATTATCTCTATATTAGCATGTGTTTACGAGCCAGAGATCTAAAGCTGCCTTCACAAACAGACCTTATAGCTGTTGTGTTAGAAGGTAGAAGACACGTGCTAGTTGCTGGATTGGCTTTTGTAACTTTGAGGAAAATGGTTTCAGTCACAAAGAACCTTCACTGGAATGGTTTGGATGAAGTGTAAGCTGTAGTGAGGCATATATGTTTCATAAAAGAGAGTGGAAAAGCTGCAGAAATCAACAACACTAATTAGAGTCACACACAGATGGTGTGAGAGAGCTGTCAATCTCTGAAGAAGATCTCATTTGTAAAACAAATATAACTAAAACACACAAACTATTAATAGATTCATATCAGCCTCGGCATGCTGGTAGAGTTTAGCCTCTTCAAATTCAGAGTCCGTCTTCTCCTCTTTCACATTTATATCCATGTGAGAGGCTCCAACAGCCCAAGCCCAAGAAGCCCATAAGTGCCTTAAAAAGCTAAGAAAAGCTTCATCATTAGGATATGTGATAGAAAACTGGCAGCATTGTTGTCATTAATACAGTGTGTTTATAGAAACGCCTCTCTAGTTTCACAAAGACACCGTAATCCCACCGTGATCACTAACTGCAGGGATAGATGAGGAGCATTGTCACGGAGACCAGGCGGAGGAAAATAGCAATGCTGAAATCCAGCAGGCTGACTCATGGAAATGTGGATTAGAGTTTGTATTCACCAGCACATAAACACACAAGAAAACACACATCAGCAGGAATCCAACAGCAGTGACTGAACACATTTACTCCTTTGTTCTTAACTGGGCTAACCATTGTGTTTTCCAGGGATAATAATAATAATACAGCCATGACATGTGATCGTAGCTGTCATCGGGGTTTTGGGGATGCTGACGTTTTTGAAAGTTGATGTTGAAAAGCAATTAGACATGGAGTTCCCCTGCACACCCTCTGGACCCTGCACACCTTCTGCCATGATTACAGGTTTGCCGGACTGCAATCGTGGCTGGCCTAGTCTCCGCTGGGGATAGCTTAGAGATGAATGCTTGATATGACACATCATTACAGCAGGTCGCAAAGTGGAACTCAGGAACACATTGTTATCGCCACGAAAAAGCAAAAACTGATTCCCTGCCTACAAATACAGGACACCTCGTGAAGGGTTAAGCTTACATATTTTTAAAAATAGGTACTTGAGGTCAGGAAGGTGTTAAGAAAATCTGTCTGTTCAAGCTCACTGTCAGCTTTGCAAGAGGTCCAACCGCCCCATGGATACTGCTAGGTAGCACAATTTGTGTTTGTGTTACCCTGCGAAAAAACAGATCACTGATGCAACAGCAGCAGTCAAGCATATCTTACCAGTCTGCACATTTTTAAAGGAAATTGTATTGCATTGTATTGAAAGACAATGTGTGAAAATGCAAATGAATCAGATATTCTCCTACCAATCATCCTACCAATGTTACATCCTTGCCTTACCTACACATCCTAACATGTATCATAACGCACAACATTATCTGCATATGAATGATGCATCACATTCCTGAGATGTAACACGTGCATGAATGCCACGTCAAATTATTTCTCATTTGAATCAATCGCCGCTCTGTCTCTCAGGTCTTCACCAGTATTGGATATGAGCCCATGCTGATGATGTAAAGAGACGGAAACATCTAGGTTAAACTGGGAATCGAGACCTGTAGTGTCAATGTAGTCTTAGTGTTGCTCAGATTGCTTGATGAAAGTGTGGTAAGTAATGTGATTATTTTCTTATTCAGGCATCGCTGGGAATCCTGTCCTCTTCAACGAAAACGGAGATGCACCAGGGCGCTATGAGATCTACCAGTATCAGATCCGAAACCAAACACCTGAATATAAAATCATTGGCCACTGGACAGACCAACTCCATCTTAATGTAAGTGTAAGCACTTTCTATTCCATACACACACACATCCTTACACAAAAGGAAAGGCAGCATTTATATTGCCTACAAATCTCTCATCTGTGTTTGTAAATAGCCAGAGGGAGTGCTAAATGATTAACAATGTGGACTGTAATGAAGAGGAAGCCATACCAGCTTAAGGACAGACAAAATTATGAATAAACTCTCCGGACTTCCAAAAACAATATTACGGACAGGACATGGAGTAATGGTATGTTACAAACGGAGCCAAACAAATAGTGTTTTGACAAAATGAAGAGGAGGGCCTGGGCCGACAAAAGAGAGGAGGACTGAAACACAAAGTAGCTTAAGAGGAGCTTGTGGTTTCTTTACGTCTTTCATCAAATTGTGTTTGGATAAAAGAAAAGAACAAAGTTAGTCCTGGGCTGCTGCGGCTCTGCTGTAGAACACAGCAGCACCCACTCTGAGGCCGGCTGGAGTTAATGAGACTTCTTTGAGCTTTGAATCAAATGCACATAGAAAGACATATTTTCCAGCTTTGAGTTGAACAGCTACAATTGAATAAATGCGATAACGTAAAACAAATCCTTTTGAGAACAACAAGTTAAATGCATCTGTTTATGCAAAGCAATAAAGGGGATTAAGTGTCTTGAAGCAGAATTTATCTTCAATTACACTCATTTTGGACAGCTGGGCATTGATTTCTGAACACAAAAAAAACATTTCCCAAAACAGCAGAGTAAGAAAGCAGAGACATGGCGGCTCCCTGCAGAGATAACAATGGAAATCCTTTCTCCTCTTGACTTGTCCTTCAGATAATTTGACCTCCCACAGGACGTTTCCCCCTGAATCTAAGAGAAAAGGAGATGTTCACTCGACCCCCAACTTGTCCCTTCTTACCCTTCAGCAAAACAAACAAATACATTTAAAATGAAGTGAGGTCCAAACCTTAGTATTGTAGTAATTCAAACCTTCTTAACAGACACGCACATTGCTCCACGGTATCCCTGAGCTCCAGGACAGGGATTCATCCAGCACTACGTCTGCCTGCCAACCTCTTTGGCGACTCTTACTGCTTAGTGCGGTACAAATCTCTTGTCTGCTTTTGTGTCTGCCATTGTCTCTCACTGTCACTCCATCTCACTCAGGTTCGTACGATGCAGTGGCCAGGCGGCGCCCGTCAGCTCCCCTCCTCGATCTGCAGCCACCCCTGTCAGGCTGGTGAGCGGAAGAAGATAGTGAAGGGCATCCCTTGCTGTTGGCACTGTGAGCGTTGTGATGGCTATCAGTACCAGGCAGACACCTACACTTGTAAGATGTGTCGCTTTGATTTGAGGCCCAACCTGAATCACACAGGCTGTGTTCCAATCCCTATAGTAAAGCTGGAGTGGAGTTCTCCATGGGCAGTCATCCCTGTCCTGATTGCAGTTTTTGGCATCATGGCCACTTTGTTTGTTGTGGTCACCTTCGTCCGCTACAACGACACCCCGATTGTCAAAGCGTCGGGCCGTGAGCTGAGTTATGTGTTGCTCACTGGCATCTTCCTGTGTTATGCCACAACATTCCTAATGATTTCTACTCCTGATGTAGGAATTTGTTCACTCCGAAGGATCTTCTTGGGTCTGGGCATGAGCATCAGTTATGCTGCACTGCTCACCAAAACCAACCGAATTTTCCGCATCTTTGAGCAGGGTAGCATGTCTGTGAGTGCGCCCAGGTTCATTTCTCCAGCCTCCCAGCTCGTGATCACTTTTACCCTAGCTTCTGTACAACTGCTCGGCGTGTGCATCTGGTTTGGCGTGGATCCCTCCAAGGCCATCATTGACTATGAGGATCAGAGGACATCTAATCCAGTGATGGCTCGTGGTGTGCTCAAGTGTGACATCTCTGACCTGTCTCTGATCTGCCTGCTGGGCTACAGCATGCTGCTCATGGTCACCTGTACAGTCTACGCAATTAAAACCAGAGGGGTGCCGGAGACCTTCAATGAGGCCAAGCCCATCGGTTTTACCATGTACACCACCTGCATCATTTGGCTCGCTTTCATCCCGATCTTCTTTGGTACCTCACAGTCAACAGAAAAGGTAAGCAACTAATTCTGCAACACTGTGCCAAATGATTTGCATTTGTCTGCCTATCATTGCCAACTAGTAGGAAAGAATTCTATAGATCCGCTCTCAAAATCTCTTTTGCTTCTCTTACAACTCTAAACATGGAGCTCTATAACACAGACAGTTGCACAGTAAACACGGCCAATCCCCTCCCCCAAAGGAAAGAGGAATGCATAGTGGTTACAACAATAACTTAACATGATTTCTTTGATTTTGAACTAAAAGAACTTGCACAACCACTCTGAGCCCAGACTTTAATGTGATTATTCTCTTTAGGAATGTAACTGTGCAGGCAGCATGCGGGTCTGTGACTCATGTGACGGCTGAATGCCACAACACATTAGAGACTTATGAGCTGTTTACACAAACACAAAAGCACACTCTCATATTCCCACGTCAGATCAATGTGTCTGACCTCATGAACCACGGTCCTGGATCACATCCAGAGGGAACACTCCAGGGCTACAGGTCAAAATGGATCCAAAAGGGACATGGGAATGGGGGCCGGGGGATGGAACACACATTTGGAAAAGGCAGTGGTGGTGTAAAGCCAAGGGTTAGTCGAATGACACAGTAGAAACGTGTAGATACTACTGAGAGAGGCCTTTGGCACAGTAACAAAAGAGGCTCAGTGGCTACAAGAGCGGATGGCGGTGAAGGAAAATCCTGGTGCTGGCATGGACACTATCGGCAGTGCCAGAACAGGTCTGACAGATGCAACAAATTAATCTGTGCCTCCTTCCCTTTGGGATTAAACAAAACAATGAATCAAAACGCTGGCCTGGAAAACTGGCTGATAGTTACCTTTGTGAAAAGCATTCTTGAGAGACCAAGTGTTGTATTGTGTCATGCTCGGCATCCCAAAATAATTTCTATTGACTATAGCGCTGCAGGAAATCTGCATATGAGTGGAGCCAAGTGAATGTCATTAATAATGCAGAATGTGACCGGCAGTACAATCACTTTCATACAGTGCATGTTGTGTTATCGCAACTAATCCAAACTGTTGGTCCTCCATTAGACATGGAGGTGTTCACACTCCTAAACACAAAGCAAAGCCAGTAGACAGAGCCAGAGTTTGACTTCTTCTCCTGACATTTAGTGCCAATTAGTATCAACATACATGCTTCATCACCATGTACACATATAACATTCATCCTAAGGAAAAACTAAAGCTTCTCCTGTGAATGTTGCTCATCATACTGTACGTCAACAGCAACTATGGATAAGAGTGAGTTCACTTCATTCCACCTCCTGCCTCTGATGATGAAACAGAATTATACAGCCGTGGAGAGAATGGACTGCTTTTTTTTTTAGAAATAAAGTAATCCATTAGCTTGCATGGATTTGAATAGCAAAGTAGAACAGGGGCAGAAATGTACTTATTCTTCACTCATCAATGTAATTCACCTTTTATAACTTCTCCCATTCAGGCTTAAAATAAGACACTCCGTCCCTTCCTTCGGATTCACTCATTACTTGTCATTTTCTGGAGACAACTCTACATGCCACTCGGGGAAGATTCCACTTTTCTCATGACGAAACATTTCAGACATTACCCTGAGATATGTAAGACATGAAGTGGAGCATGAGATAGACTTTAAGCCACAGGGAAAAATAGTTCACATTCATCAGATGTTCCACCTCCTCATCCATCAGCATCTGAGGGGAAATTATATCCAACATGTACCACAAACGCTTTTGAGTGCCGAGTCGGGAAAAATAATCTAAACTCGTGTTGTAAAATGATTTGTTCAGCAGTAATTCACTTTGTTATAGACTACCTTTATTGCTTGGTACATTTTCCTGTAGATAGTCTTTATGTGGAAAACGCTGCGCTCGATAATTCTTTCAGCAGTTACATAAACAACGTTCTTATTTAAAGAATTAACATGTCAAAGTAAACACACCTCATAATCATCCCACTGTAAATGACAGGCACCACAAAGCCCCGCAGCCCACGTTGACACATCTTTCACAGCAATTAAATGCACCACTTCCTCCGGGTCTTGATTTACCTTATCTACCCGCCTATGTGCTCATTTTACAGCAGACCTCTGCTTCAGCACTACAAGCGCAGCCATTTATTTGTCATCTGGTGTCAGGATAAATCTAACAAATGCCACAGGAGGATTTCCCTATCATTCAAACAGGGACATCTGGTCTATCTATGGAGCGCCATCGGAGCTTTATCCCTGCTTCGGGAATAGACGTGACACCTGCTTACCTGGAGAAACCGTCTAAAGCAGAGGTTGTCTCTGAGACGGGAAGAGGGGGGAGGGGCGTCGGACAAAAGAGAGCATACAGATGAGGCTTCAGCTCAATAGACTCAGTCCAAATTCAATCAGCCCACACAAACAGGTCCTGCCATCAACGGTATGAATGAAGTGATGAACGGTTGAATTGATGAATTATTTCTCTATGAAGTCTCCATCACGCTGTCAACTCAACAACAAAAACGGGTGTTACTGCACAACTCAGACAAGGAGTGGGCGGAATAGCGAGTTCAACAAGATGTCACACAGGACTGTCATTGTTCCAGTGTTCATCCTTGTGTTACCTCACCGGTCGCTTCCATTTCTCTTTCCCAGACGCCAATTCTTTCTCTGTTCATTCCAGAGACAAACAGCATTATTCACAGGAATGTCCCGCGGGCACAATAATATATAATGAAGATCGATGCCACAGAGCAGAGGGAGCTGAGAAACGTCTTGGTTTTCAGGGAGCAGTTGTTGCATTCATTAGGCCTCCAGCACACGGAGCTTCTGGGCCTAAGCTGCTGACCTCTGGGTGCTCCGCTACGGCAAACACAGGCCGTGAAGCTAATCAAGGCCAAAGGATTGGGATCTTTGTAAATGACACTCTCCCATGAAGCTAAATTATGGCGTCCCCAAAGGCTTCTGTTTGTTTATTAGCTTAATTAGAGAGTGATTATAGTGAATTCTCATGCAGTAAGCCCCTCCGCTGAATCTTTCCATATCATGCAGAGAAATGATGCAGAAGCCCAATGTAGAAAGGGAATTATGCAGCTTAAATGAATTTGATAGTTTGCATCCTGGAAACGCCGGCTCTCTGGAGAACATGGCTGAAAATAGCAGATGTTTATATTTATCAAGCCTCAAATCAATCTTACATTATCACTTCTGCTCACACAAGTGTGCTGCATCTAACAACTTCACTCTCCACACACGTAGGAGTTCCCCATCATCTTTCTTGCTTATAGTTTACTCATTAACGACGCCATGCTCTGCTTCCTCTGGGCACGCTTTGCCTCGGGCTCAATCTGTTGATGACAATGCAACGATAGGTGTGTGTGATATATACGCCGGCTCGCCTTTACAACCTTACAAACACTCAGGTACAATAACAAAGGACTTAATGATGTGTTGCTCTGACAATGAACAAACGCACCCTCTTAGATAAAGCCTCAGTAAATGAATCTTTGGGTTTGGGTGAATTCATAGAGTTGACTGATATTATGTTCCTAGCCTTTAGGAAATCTTCAAAAAGGTGTTTTGAATCTTCAACTATTCGGTGTTGAGAGGCAGTGGAACATTTTAATTTGGTGAGGAACAGCTTGGCTTTAACCGTCCCCGAGGCAGCAGAGAACTGAGGCCAAAGCAGTGTGTTGTTCATAGTTCCCTACAACTGAGATGGGACCACTGCAGCTCTCCCTCCGTCATACAGCCTTCATTTCCCCCCGTTTATTACTCGCCCCAGCAATCCCGCGCGGTACCAGACTTGGCTTAAATGAGATGCAAGCAGTCTGGAGGGAAAGCACCACAGAGAGTCGCAAATAATGAAAACAAACAGGTTATTCAAGTAGAAGACACATCTGGGGAGCTAAACGTTCCTCTGCTTTGATGAAAAGCCAGCAGGCATGCAGGCGCTGTGGTCATTCACTAGCTGATAAAACCATCAAAAGACATGTTCCTCTCATGGTGGAGTTCTATTAAATATTTAAAAGGGAAGATAGAATTTTGACTCTCATTGGCCACGAAAACTGATAGGTGTCAGTAAAGAACATGCAGTATAACAACATACAGTAGATTGAGTCAACTGTTCTAATTGAATACTCACGGTAGCCCAAGCATACCAAAACATACAGTCTGTCCCCTTTATGTCGTTACAGTGGAAGGAGTTGGAACAGCTCTGGGCATGAATCAGGTTTGATCATGGGTAAAGGTCTTTTCTTTTATGCGGGCTTGTTTGTTCTGTATAACACTCAATACACCGAGCTATCAAACTCAATTTCTGATGTGATGTGATGGCCATATTAAAACTAGCATGGCAGAAAATTAAACAAACAAGGTGGCCTTGGCTCGCCCAGCACGCTGCTGTAAAAGCAGATGAGATGCTAATTTAATACAACTTTTATCACATATCACTCGCATTAATGCTTTGTGAGCCTCAGTAGGACACAATATAAACCACTTCAACAGCTTGACCAACAAACGGGTCACTGGTTGCTCTAATTACAATGAGACAAGGCAGATGTCACTTGTATTGTACAGGTCACTACCCAGATAAAACAATCTGAACGAGCCGATGCGAATGGTAACAGTGGGAAATACATTTACACCAGGACAGCTGTGAGGGAGTGTGGATTGAAATGCTGTGCTTCTTTCAATTCCCAGGTAGATTAAACTTGACTTCAGAGATATTTTGGATTAAGTCCAAAAAGTGACGTCAGTTGACCAGAGACCTTCTGTCTCACCTGGGATCTGCAACGTTCAGAAATGATCTTTTAAATTGAAAGATATGGAAACAGGTCCAGTGTCACCAAAATGATCCGTTAATCAGATTACATGGAAGCTTCATTAATCCCTCATTTCTATGCCCACTTTATTTGTTTAATTTCAAAATTGCAATTGTTAAATAGAAAGACTAATACAATTGAATATCTATCTATCTATCTATCTATCTATCTATCTATCTATCTATCTATCTATCTATCTATCACTTCATTCGATGGGCTTCAATATAGAAAGGATGCACTGGATTAATGCATCTACACTGTTCTCCTCTGACAGAAATCATTCATCCCAATAAAACCCTTAGATTTACGTATCACTACTTATATGTATTGATTTTTACTGAATACTAGATTTGACACTAAACCTCGGTAAAACATTTGAATGCTTCAGCTGCGTTGCTTATTCTTGGTGTTCCTTTTTTCGCAGCTGTACATCCAAACAACTACCCTGACCATCTCCGTGAGCCTGAGCGCCTCAGTGTCTCTGGGGTTGCTGTACATGCCCAAGGTCTACGTGGTTCTTTTCCATCCCGAGCAGAACGTGCCCAAACGCACACGCAGTCTCAAGGCCGTGGTTACCGCCGCCACCATGTCCAACAAGTTCAACCCCAAGGCCGGACTGAGACCCAACGGAGAAGCCAAGACGGAGCTGTGCGAAAGCCTGGAAACGCAAAGTAAGAACAGGAATGCTAATGAAGAAGGTTTTGACTGGAAGGCTATTGTTGTGCATGTTTTGTCCTTCAGTCTGTATAAATCAGACAAATTGATGCAGAGACAGGATGCACGTTAAAAACGATTACTTATTAACAGATGTGCAGCAGGGTTTCACACTTCATTGCATTTTGTAAATTAGCCACCGTGGTTTCATTTAGCAGGGGAAAAGTGTTTTTGTCTGCGAGTAGGGAGGAAGTAGTACATTCTCTCTCTCTCTCTGTCTCTCTCTCTCCCTCTCTCTCTCTCTCTCTCTCTCTCTCTCTCTCTCATTGTAAATAATCAAAGGGCAATTGAGCCCCTTTCTTAACCAGCTGAACCTTTCTGTGTGTGCCTCCACCTAATTTCAATACCAATAAAAGTGCTTGGCACCACATTATCAGCGACACACTGCAGATTTATACAAGTGAAGTAAATAATGATTTCAGCGCTTGAGTCAGCAGAAATTGCTATTGTGACATCCAACACACACTCCAACAGTTTTCCTCCGAGAGGAAAGGTGTTTTGTTATCAGTTCTGTCTGTCAGCACAGATACACTCCCTCTATCTGGCCTGACCTACTCATGCTGATTGACAGACATGTTGCTGCTGTATTTAGTCCTGCTTTCTTCTGTCTACATAAAAGAACAAAAAAATAATTAGACACGAAATGAAACTGTAAATTGCAACAATTATACGAAAATAGACTTTTGAGCAAACATGTCAGAATAGCTCCAGGAAAAACACACCGCAACACAAATTCCCATCTTCCTTCAGGTTCCTGCTGCAGGTTAATAGGAGCTTTTGCTACACTAAGTGGCGAAATGGCAAAGATGCAGAGTTGATAGCCAGCAGCAATTTATCCTGATGGGGGTTAGCGTTCACAGGCGGCGTACAGTGCATGGCTATCTGAATAAGCACCATTCGTCATTGTCATTGCCGGTGTGGATATATGGCTTGATGAAATTGAAAAATTCCTGTCTGGACCGGCTCCCTCACTGCCTGGATTTGGTGGCGATGTGTCAGGACTTATCTGCTTCACCTCAGCGAATCAGCTAACGCGGTCTTGGGAGACGACTGGAAAGTTTCAGAGCTGATAGTTCTGTGTGAAGGGATGTGTTTGGGGTGGAGGTATGGAAAGGCTTTGGTCAGTGGAGGAAATACAGGGCATGCAGTCTGCAGAGGGTTGATTGGAATGTATGCTGTGCTGTGGCATGAGGTCTCTTACATGACATTTCATCTTACACATAAAATGCTCATATTCTCTCTCAACTCATGTGTGTCAGTAGTTTACTTTGATCCCACTTTCATATCTCTAATGCTTCTCTTTCAGGTTTCCCAACAAATCAAACATACATAAGCTACAGCAACCATGCTATCTAAGGAGCCAACATCATCGCCATTATTCAGGATTCCCACCTGACGGGGAGGAAAAGAAACTTCAAGAATTAACTGTCGTCAAAATGGATGGTGGTGGTATACGAGTGGAAATCGCAGAAGCATTGCCCAAAGAAGTGAAATGGAGGACCAAAAGGGGGACTAGAGGATGATACAGTTCAATTTGAAGGTTCCATCTTCTTTCAGCCTCACAAGATGAAAAAAAAAAAACATGACAAAAGAAAAATACTTGCATGGCAGAGGCCAGGAGACTAAAGGATGGAGCTCTCCTTTCAAAGACTTCTCATCTGGAGCAGTGCTGACTGAAAATGACCACCAGTATGTTCTTCATGTTGTCTGCCAGTTTTGTGAATGATAATATTAAAATTCTCAAGACATCACGAGGGATGAATCCACATCATAAAGGCATTTAAAACAGGACGATCTGGATTCCTGAGAAGGGTCCAGGTTCTTTTATTTCTAGATGTAACTTCAGTTTCATCTAACGACTGAAAACTGGGATCACTTCAACGATGCGAGATGTCTGTACGGGACTCCGCGTATTTTATTTCCTCTTTCAGGTTTCCACCCAGTAACTACAGAAGACGGCGACCACACGTACAGGATGCTCTCTGCTGATTTTGCGCATGCCAGTTTCAACATCCTGTGTTGTTGTGTTTAAAAAAAAAAAAGAGAAAAGAAATTATATATATTTGGAATGCGTTTATACTCTGTTGCAACGTCGTTACAATTGTTTGGGCCCGAGCCTGTTGTATGTTAAAAACTGGTCTCAAATGGTGAAGGTCTAGTGAGTAATTTGTTTATCTGTGCTTAAGTGAGGCCATGATTTATATTACCAGCTAGCCCAAGGCTGCCACTGCCCTCTGCAGACCTGTATGTGCTTTGAAAGCAGCTCATGGTTAAAATAAATATGATTTTTAGCCACGAGATCCTACTGTGAGCTGTCATCCAGGATGACCCACCCATCACTGCCACCAGCGATTCTTGGTCACACATACAGCAAAGATCCATCAGAATGGAAATCACATTGAAGTATGCCCTTCAGAGGATCATGCAATACACTCTGGAGGTGATATCCATAATGGACCAGCTATTGAAAATATTCATTACTATACGAACATGTCCTCTTCAGGCACTATCCAGATATGAAGGAGGTGTCAGGAAGTTGTACGGCTTTTCACAAATGAAAATCTAATTGCAAAAGTACACAATAATTCTATCAATCACCCTGAGCTCGCTGAACAGATTAATAGTCAGCTTTCGTGCAGTATAAAAGCCCTCTAATGTCTTGGGGAAAGCCATTGTGGGGTCATTTGTGTTGTGAATTCAATGCCGCTTTTCATGCCTCCCTCTGTATTAATTTCAACACCATTTGTGTTGCAGAATAAAATGTGAGTGCTGACCAAATTAAATGGCAAGTTAATGTATGTTATTAAATAGATTGATGATGTCTGCTTTATGTCCTGACATATCCTAAAATTGGGGAAAATGTATAAAAAGATACAGTGCCTGGCTATCTGACTATGTATTTGTAAAACCTCATGAAAACTAATGGAGTGTGTGAAGCATGTTCAATTTTTTTTATACAAAATTTTATTTCTATTAAAACTGTTTACAAACTTCAATGTCCTCTTCTCAATCTTGTGTTCCTCAGAGAAAACTATTGAGGTATATTTAAAAAAAGATGATTTGTTAATTAGTTTTGGTCTTTCTTTCTTTTTTTAAAGGGAAAAAGGGAATAATTCAGATTGATAACATGAACACAATATATGTAATAATAAAAAAAAATGAAACAGCAGCAAATCTACAACAGCTTCAACTGTGTGAGTGTCTGTTCTGTAATTATCATATTCTGTGGAGAAGATTAACAGGTTTGTCAGCTTTAAGAGAAATACAAAATGGCTGCCATCTTCTAAATGATATGTTAGCACAACTACTCTGATAACAGCTTGGAAGGGACAGATAAATTACAGAGAGACACATAAAATTATTTCAAATGAATGGTTAGCTGGTGCTTGAATCCAAGGGGCATGCATAGCAGGAGCGCACAGGCTCACACACTCCACGCCTCCCCAACAATGCCTGGACACCACACAAAAGGATTGAAAATAACAGCTGCTACACCCGTCCCTGCTAAATGAACGGCTACACCAGCGTAGGATGTACAGTAGGTGTTTGTTCATGCAGCAGTGCCACACCGGACGATATCTTCATGTTTCATCTCATGAAAGCACAGCATTTCACATGACTTTGACATGCCATCCATCCATCCAGGCTCTATAACCAATTCAAAACCAATTAGAGTTTGGATAATTCATGTGTTTGGATAATGGGAAGCATCCAGAATACCTAGGTTTCCAACACAGACAGAGGAGGAGCTGGATTTCCACAAAGGACATTCTTGTCAGCCACTGAGCCACAGCGTTAACATGTCTCTGTCTCAGGCTCGCATTTCTTAATTGTTTTTTTGTCAACTTCTTGAAAACGAATACAAAAATCTAAAGAAAAGAGGCAGATGATTTTATCTAAGGTTGGCTATATCGGTACAATTTGGTCCAAAATTGGATCTACCTTGTGATGAATGAGGCAATTAAGGCCGACTACTATCATCCTATTTTCTTTCTGTTTAAGCCAGTATATTATTAAAAATAAACTTGTCATAGTTATGTCTCTGAATGAGTGCCATGAGAAATGGTACAAATAATGTAGAAATACAGGAAATGCCTTGAAACTGAACAAGGAAAAAAACAATAAAAGTAAAATTTTCCTCTGACTATTCTGAATTCATGCTTGAAAGGAGTTTAAGATAATAGGGTTCTTTGCCCCATGAACAAAGTATCCACTAATCAGTTTTTCCACTGGTGGTCCCAATGACATGTTGACACAAAACGTTTTGGCTGTGTCTCATTAGTTTGTCGACAACAGCTTTTGCAGCTATTAGACTGGTAGTTACTAGCTGAAGAAAACAAAGAGCAAAGACATCTTTTTCCCAAAATGTCTTTTCAAAACAATGCCACCACAGAATTCTGCCTGTGCCCAAAGCTTCAGTCAGCAGAGACCTTCAGTTACTATAAGTGAGGGTTTCCCTCCCAACAGCAGAGAAGACAGAGAGACTGTATTATTGCTTGAGCAGCTGGCCTCTCCTCGCTTCAATGACTGGGAGTCTGAAAGGCAGCAATTTTCAATAAACTCACAGAATATTTAGGACATGTTAAGATGTTGTTATGCAGACTAATGGCAAAATACATTCAGAAACAAATTCCTGTGGGCAGTCATAATGACACATTGACTGCTGATGTGAAAACTATCGAGGGGTTCAATGCAATCCACTCAACTGTGTAATTGCAGATAGGATGATACAATTGCTCAGATAGAGGTTGAAAGGTTTATCCACACAAGCCAGTGACTTCAGTATGAAGGCAGGACACTATAAAGGTACAACTACATTGTTGATTAGATGGTCTTATTATGTGAAAATGATGGACAGCCAGGCAGTCCCTCAAATCTAGATAAAAGGATCAAAGCGTTCCTCTGAGAGACTCGTCTTCATCACTGCACAGCCACAGTGACAGTTGCTTCGGTTTGGTGGAGGAAATTAAGCAATGGGGTTTTACTTTCATACAGGGAAAAAATGAACGAGTCAGATCAATAATGATTCACTATAAATTCAAATAGTGCTCACACAGCACAGAGGGACGGACATCTACTAAACCAATCACACACAAATTATGAATCTCCTCACACGTTCTTAAAATAGTCTCAGCCTACTTCCCTGAGACAATGTAACCACATCGATGTAATGAAAAAACGAACAAACGCTAATCGACATTTCTGCACAGGCAAAGGAAGCCCTCAGAAAGTCATTTAATTGATTTGAGACATTAGAAAGTCATTTAATTTCATTACCCATTTAAACTACATATGATTACTGTGGCCCAAGTCAAAGCTATCTTCAGCAGAAAAGTGCCAACGCTGAGACAATCCTGCAAGTATGAATAGCTCAACAGATAAAACGTGGATCCCCTCACACTCACATCCACAACAGTCAGCAGCGCATTTCCACATGCATCTAAAGATAATTCAATACATCTGCCTATGGATGACAGAATGAGCACAGGAGCACATTTGTCTAGAATTGAGCACCAATATACTGTATATAGGATTGAGATGCAGAGCAGTGATGTTTCTCTCACAGGTCCTCTCAGCTGTGCCGTGCAGATATCCTATTTCATAAATTCATAAACAAACACACCGACAGCGCCCGCTTTGCGCAAAATGCTGATCATAGGTATCACAACAAAATTCATTCAGAGGATCAACCATTTACTGTGGGTCAGTGGCAGCGTAGCAACTTTGAACAGGAAGAAAATGAAGAAACACGCACCCAGCAATATAAAGGAAAATCTCCCTGTCCAAAGAGGAAAACAAGTGCAAACAGAACAGAGGATGAAGGAGAATGTTTACATGTTTTAAAGATTCACAGCCTTTATAATCAGCGCGACACTTCCTCAAGTATGCAACTCAATATTTCATCCGCCCGTTGTGTTTGATAGCGAAGAGTTATCACAGACATGGTAGCTTATCCACATGTTGCTAGGAAACAGAAGCTCATGAATATCCCCAGGTTATTGCACAAATCAAAGAACTAATGTTCAGACAGTTCAGTGATTGCATGAGAGCAGCGTATTGGTTAGACCAGCGTGTGCGAGGAGAATGAATGAATGAATGAATGAATGAATATTAAATGTACAAGGGAGCAGATTAACAAATATAACTGTATTCTTAGATCAATTTGAATGTCATTTAGTTCTTCCATCATGAGCTGTGTGTATTTGTACCCTTATCTTAAAGCCTGTGTAATAATAGTAATAATACTACTACTTATAATAATAATAGTAATTATAATAATGTAGGTTAAGTGCAGCAGTCCAGTCAAGCAGCATGTTGTGTCCCACGCCGCATAAACAATATTGCACAAGGGAATTTACTCATCTGTCTGTAAACAGTCAGCAATCATTCTGACTAGAGACCACTGAGTAATGCTTCTAATTGAACCCCAGGGAAGAAGGGAATCAAACCAAGTGATCCCTAGGTTAAAGGGAGACATTGTGAAAAGACGTTTCCCTTCGCTTGATAAAATCTGTGTGCGAGTAGGTGGGAAAGGCCTTTACAATGAAACTAGGGCATCCTAACAAGCTCTGGGAAAGACTGTGACAGCGGAATACACAGTCTACTGTACAGCATCCAGGGTCTCTGATTTTCAGTGCCAGCAGTGCTTTCATTTGCTATGCACCATTTCCCTCTTTCCTTTGAGCGTTGCCAACCACAAATGCATTAAGATGTATCATAAATATATTTCTTGTGCAGATCTTTGGTGATGTGTCAGGGGATTTTCCATCTGAACTATCTGGATCTGTGCCTGCTCAGATGAATGTCAAGGAAAAGTCTAAATGTGACACGGTCTAAACGTCAAGTCTGTGCACATTCAACAACAAAACATCATACATCACAATGAATGCATTATGCGGCTTAATTAACAATGGATTAAGTTATGGGTATAGAACTATTTTGTAACAATTCAGTTTACATTATTCGGTGTCCATGAGGCGCAGCCACATCACAAATTTAGATGTTTATGTCTCGTTTTTACTGTGGATGGCTTAAGGGCCAATTTTATAGTTATTTTGTGTTCCATAGTTTAGCAGGGCTTCACTCAGTCCTGTACCCAGTCTATTTGCACCATAGTTCATTACAGTGCCACATTCACCATGGGAAATGTACCAAACCGGAGCCGTTTTCTTTTTAAAATTTGATATATAACATTTAATAATTCAATCACGTGTTGACAACCAACCTCAAAATGTCCGTCAGGAGCTCAGTGCTGCTAGACTCTCACTGTCCACACCTTGAATCCAAAAATACCTTTTTGGGTCTGAATGTTGTATACGACATTCTGCCAGTATGGCTTAGAATCACATTGATTTAAGTGTAAAAATGTTAACTCACATTTGATCTTTATCTCTCCCTTGATATAAATGAAAAATAAAATGTGTCTGATGTTGAAAAGGAGGTTGAAACAGTTGAGAGCTTGATTGATAATAAGATGCAGCTCTAATACAACATCAGCCACTACTGACCACTCCCTCTGATGTTATTTTAAAGGGGATATATTAGACAGATTCCCATGTTCTGCTCCAGTTGGAATGTGTCTGATATGAGCTACTAATGCACCCTGAAGCCAGTTGCGTTGTCCTTAGAGATGTTTTCTGCAGCCAGATACACATAGTAAAGATATTGAAATAACAGTCATTATCATAAAACACAGCAGCAGATTTCACATGTCAGGCAAATAGCATCATTCGGTCTTTCCTTTGTCATTCCTTTGGTGTTGTTAGGGCTGATGTTCCTAACAGGTACTCCTTTGGCCTGGGTATCCTCAAATGCTCCCTTTCAATGCTACAAACTGCAAGCTAGTTAAAGAAACACTTTGGAGTTCTGCCCACTTTCCACTTTTCCACAGATCACTGAGAATACAAACCAAATTCTTCCAAATATCAAACAGCCATTGAAATGATCAAGTCTGGCAGCGGTTTGTGTGTGTGTTACGCTTTGACCACTATACGCTCACATTACAGATCTTGATCATCAAACCATAGTCCAAACGTGCCTCGGCAGGTAACAAGCAATACTCAACGTTCTATTGCCTGATGTGAAGCATGCAGGTGTAAACTTAATGACAATTTCTCATAAAGAAGGTTTAATTAGCAGTTGTTTTCTTAGTTCTGGTTCTTACTTTATTAATTACTTAACATACTCTAAAGGTTCATTGCCCTTTTATCATTTGAAGTTTTTAATCTAACCCACATTTCATTTTCTCACTCTGCTGATAATAAAAAAATGTTGAGATATTTACTGTCAGACTTAGTATATTAATTATACTTCAGACAGCATCTGCTAATTGCATGTAGAGTTATTATCTCTAAAGCTGGTGTTTTCTCCTGCCATCTGTAGACTCTCTGCATAGATTCAGTTCATATATGCATGCACGTATGAGATTTTTCTGAATTATCTTTGACAATTTTAATACATTTCTGACTATAGGACATGGCTGGATATTGACTGCATTCTAGAGCCTACTCGGCAAAAATACAAAAACTTCACAAAACAGCTGACAGAGTTTGCCTTTCTAAGATGAGACAAGTCCATGGAAGAGCTGTCAGTCAGGGATGCACTGGACCTGGGACTGGTAAACATCTTCCCAAAAACAAAACCTGAGGCCCAAAATTCCATTCCCAATTTAAAAATGTTTTGTACAAGCAATAGCGGGTTCCAGCATTTTGAGGTTTGATGGTTATACTACCAATACATACATTATTTAAATAAAGAGTGGTGCAATATGCCGATAGCCCTTCTCCCAATGTGTGTGGCACCCGGCCCCAAGTCACAATAGCTTGTGCAGTCACTCAAGGTCGACAATATTCCTCACGGCCACACTGTAAACTCTCTCTGAGAGTTAGATCTCAGTGAGCTTCAATACAGCCCCGGCAGGCTGAGCTTCAGGGAGGAGGAAATACAAAGCTAAGGAAATGGCCAGGGGATGTTCAGTGTGCGCCTTCCCCACGCTGGCCTGAATGAGCGCACAAAGGCACAAGGGCGATGAACTGACAGCATCTAACAACAAAACAGCCAGTTAATATCTCTACCAATGTGACACTGGGTTTTCAAGGTCGATACAGATATACAGATATCAATACTGTATTTATATCATCAATGCTATCAGTTCAACCTCCATTTCAGACTTGCTCTGGTGTTATGAAACATCTAGATCTTTCAGTTCATGTAATCCTGCAGTGCTTACTCTTCATTGAGGTCAGTACTAGTAGAAACTGAAAGGAGCCTTATGGAATAAACTCAGTGTAAGGCGCAGACGTCAATGGTTTGACTCAACTCTATTCTCTTTTAAATCTGGGCTACAGCCTTTTCTGTTTACCATCATCTTTTATTAAATTGCATTTGCTTTCCTAGTCTCTATATTTTTGCATTTTAAAATACTGTCTTTGTGTTCCCTCCAGACTTTTCGCTCTCTTTTAACTGTCATGTTCTATCTTTCAGTGTTCTGTTTGAGCTATAGGTGCTTAATTGTAATTGTAATGTCTAGTATTCTTGTGAAGCACTCAGCTGACTGAACTGTGTTATACAAATGCGGGATTCTTCAAAATTGGTTACGAGATGCAATACCCAGTCTATTTTAGAGTTTAACAGTTTATTATCAAAGACGACAATTATAGCAAATAAGATTGAGGAAAAAGTAAGAATTCACAGAAAAAAATGTAAAATATGGTAAAAAATAAAAATCATTCATGTACAGCAGTTTCTTCCTGCATATCTGCCAAAATTTGTGACACCAATATATTTGTGATAAGTAAATAACAGCTTGCTGATACGTCAGGATCAACAGCACAGTTTCTCCTGAGCCTGCCATACTGAACACTACACACAGCTCAAGCATTTACATATTTTCAATGCAAGTGTCAAACTTTAAACCGATGTTGCTGCTGGGAATCAAGAGCTTTTCTGGGGGTTTTTTGTTTTTGTTTTTGACACTAGTGCTTTTTTTTTTTTTTTTACCTCGATGCAAATTTTAAATCAGAGAGCTCAACAGCATGTTACAAATTCAATTGGGCACACAGGGGGCCATGTGATGCAGAGGGTCTGACACAAGGTCTCATATCAAGGCGTCTCCAACGTAATCGCTTGGAGATTTAAAGCTTGATGAACACACGCTGGCACACGTGTCTCCTTCTGTCTGACTTCATTTGTCGCCTTCAGGCTTCACAGGGAGCTCATACGCGCCTCAAAACAAAAATAAGAGAAACTGCAATGTCTCTATCAACCCTCACATGGGAATACAAACTCAACAAACAGCATGGAGGGAATGAGGATATAGTGAAATTGGAGATCCTGGACACCAATCGAACCCTTGCGCAAACAACTGATTAGGTTCTCGGATGAGGTCCTTAACAAGAAGGAGGTATAGGCCTCACTCTGAGTACAACACTGTCTCTCTAATCAGGATTGTAACCACATCAGTCCTTGGTGACGCGTCTCTTAAGCCTGAGGAATAAGGGGGTGCCGTCTGTGCAACGTGTCTACAGCAAAGCAAAACACTAAGCTCATAAAAAGTGACATATTTCCGCCTCCTAATTATCAGCCACCATCTGCATAGTGTCTACAGTAAGGGGGGGAATGTTGATCTATGTTGCCAATCCTGAACAATGAGCCACAGCAAACAAACTGTAGCACCAGGAAAAGCAACAATATGTTTTGGAGGGGTGGACACTTTTGGCTACTGCAAACATAAAATGCTGTGTGACCCTCGCTTGGATTACTTTCTTTTATGATGCTTTCTATTGCTTTGTGTTGCTTTGCTATTAGGCCATGACACCCAACAAGACATTTATCAATTAAATGTTGCTTTTACGACAACCTCATATTTCAAGTTCAAGTTTAAAAGGGACAGGGAATGAACACTAAAGAACAACAGTGTATTTGTGCCAGATTGAGCTATTTGGGTTCATTTGAGTCCCGAAGCAGGTCGATGGAAAGTTACATTTCATACACCAAATGTTCACGATTGTAAGAGGAGATATAGGGTTGGAGAGTTTGGAGACACATTGTCACATGAAGTGTATTGATGAGCCCGATTTAGGACCGTGATCTTCAGCTTTTCAAAGATTCAGAGCAGTATTGTACAGTCAAACTGATTTAAGAACTACTGTATCTGAAACCCACACTTTCAAAACCAAACAAATCTCTCAGAATTCTGAACCAAGACTCAAGACAAATGAATGCAGAAATGCTCTCTGTATACATCTCAACGTTTAAACAGTGGAGGAAATCACTGAAGCTCACTCCACTCCGGTCTTATGAAGTGTGACAACTGACACATTTTTCCGACAGTCCGTCTGTCTGGGTTTCGCCTGGAAATGATTCTGCCAATAGATATTTAAGAACTTGAGTGCAAAGTAAGAGTCAAGAATGCTTGGACTTATTTGCTCCCAGGCAGAGGAAAAAAGGTTCCCATCCCTTTTTGTCCGTTTCATCACTGCCTATTATGACTTTCTCCCGCTCCAACATATTAGCTGCTATGTTAATGACAGGCAGCAATGCTAAGCCTAATGGACACTAATTGACAGGTGACACACGCACATCAGCAGTCAGCCACAACACTTAAGCACACACTGCAGCATGTATGCTTACTGCTGATAGCAGAGATAGATTACAGCCAGTCCCCTGAATGCATCGTTACTGTCCAATTAGAGGTTATAGATTATAAATAACTCACTAGTGGTTTGAAAAGCAGTCTGTGTGTAAATAGATTAGTAAATCAATGATGTTTGTGTCTGATTGCTCAAACCTGTCATCCCAGATTGTTACCGCAAACAACGTGTTGGGGTAATACAATTCACCAAGTATGAGCATGTGTATCTGGGCCATTGTATTCCTTTCACCAAGGTTTGTTTGCCAGCAAATGATCTCAATTATAGTCGTAATTTGCCAAAATCTCATCTCAAACATTTCTTACTTGATAACAGTAAAACCATGTGTGTTCTATGATCCAATTCTGATTTAGATTCAGACTGAGATACACTGAGACAACTTACACCTGTGACATGAAGCTCAGAAAATGCTGATTCAGCTGAATAGATGCTGAGATCAGCAGTTTCATTTATGGACTGAGACACTTTTTTTTTTTTTTACACATGTGGCTTTATGTTTACAAAATGTACTGCAATACTGCTTTTAAACTGAACAGGGACCATAGAAATAATTCACTAGTTTTCATATCTGTAGTATCTAACATCCTTTCCTTTAGTGAAAGGAATAAAGCTCTATTTCTTTGTTTAATATAAAACTAGTCGGCCTCTGTTGCTTCTTTGCGTTGTAATTGTTATTTCCTGTACAACTTTTATTGGTGGTGATTTGCATACAGTGTTGTGTCCGTATCCACACTGGGATCTTTAATAAAGACAGAAATTAACTGTATTATATTTAAGTGACTAATAGTGTGAATCCATTCTCTTAACAGCCTGCAGGTGTTTGAACATTCTATTGTACTGCCTGTCAGTTATGTGGAGTATCTTCCTGCTGCTTTTGTTTTAGTCCAATCATGAGACCTTGAAGCTGACAAAATGCTTTCACTCTGCTCTAATGACTGGAGGCTCATAGCAGGAGGCAAACAACACAAGCGGAAAGTGCACCTCCATTTTGCATGTTCAGTAGGATGATTGAACCTCATCAGATGGACTCGTGACTCATAATCTACAGACATAAGTGGGAGAGAATGAGTAACACTGTCCCCCTCCTCACAAATTGCTGTCCAATTGCCCTCAATGGAGCCAATAATTGAACTTTTGATTCTGCAGTGAAGTGGGGTGGTAATAATACCTTATCCAGATTAGGGTCAGAGTGTTGGTAATATTTGTGATGTATAGAGACGTTATTGCTTTAAGTCATTACAGACCTGAAGGAGGGCAACTTAATCCTGATTTCTCTGATATTTAAAAAGGGAACAAATGATACTGATACTGATTTCTGTGTTCAGGTCAAAACTCTTCTCTTTCCTCCTTTTTGCAGCACTGCTGTGCCAATATTATGGAAGTTCAGGACCAATCAAGATGAAACCTCAGCCCTGTGCGTTGGCTTACTGGATGCTCACTTAACACAACTTTGATTGACCTTCATCAGTCCCCAGTACAGTCCACTATGAAAACGAATGAAAATAACAAAAGGCCCTACATGTCTCCATTAACACAAACAGCCTATTTTGCTTTATCACAAAACCCATCCCCATTACCGCAGACACACTCAGTACAGTTCTTACATCATATTTACAGCAAACATTTCACACCTAAGTATAAAAAATAAATAAAATAAAAAATCTGACAGCCTGATGCCCACTCACTACTAACACAGTAATGTAGTGGAATACACTGAGGGTAGTTCAGCCTATTTTGCTTGAGTGCCACTAATTGCATAGTGGAACAATAAGCCAAAGCCAATTTCACAAGCAGAGGGCTCCAGTTGTCAAAGGTGCAAAATAAAACAGTGGAATGTTAGATTTTAGGGAAGCTTGTTTGATAAATCCTACACTTCAGGGCCTGAAGAGATTATTGTTTTCTCTGCCAGTATTTCAATTTCAAAGCATCTTACCCACTGACCTATGTGCTGGCCTCAGTTACACACCTTTGATAGATGCTTGGATGTTAAATAGAACATCTAAGATTGATCTTCAAAGTACTGAGTTCATAGAATAAAAATATGTGATTAAGATGAACACAAATATAATAATAACATCTTCTATCTTTCTTTTACTTTTTGGCTATTTTTACTTTGTAACTTTATACTGAACAAACGGTTGAAAAGCTTACTCCATTGAACAAAGCTTGGGGTTTGATCATTTAGACTGCAGGATGAATAGGAGTTATGATGGAAGGTGATAGACTGCACAAACATATTTGTTTTTTTCTTCCATATTGGCTCTTTCTGTGGTCTGAAAAAGCCCAGACAGCAGAAAGTATTAATGAGTAACTCTGCTCACAGTTAAACCACTTGTGAGGTTTTCCGCTTTTCTTAATTTGTTCCAAAGCCGATTAATCTCCGAAACTGGCAATCCATCACAGCTCAGACAAGGTTTCTCAATGAGGTCTAAACAGGTAGAAGGTGCCGGTCAGTAGCTGTCGTATTCTTTGATTTCTTGTAAGGTCTGTATTTTCACAAGCAGTACCGCATCTATCACTGTACTTATGGCACTTACTCCAATACTCCAAAGATCATTTGCATGCTTGAACTGCTTGACAGGGTTGACAAGCAACAAAAGGTCATCTGATTTCTCAGCTAGTTCCCAATTGCCCTTTTCTTTACCTGATCCACTGCCAGAGGCGGACCAGGGAAGTGTCTCCCGGGGACGTTTCTGTGGGGCTTATCAGACAGCCCAACAGCTACAGGACCATATATGGCATTCATGCGACGAAAGCCTCAGATGGGTACTGTAAAATATTAGCCTAAATGATGGTCACAATTCTTTGTCCTACTAAAGAATAATGTTACCTTGTAGGACTGGTGAAATGTAATGGTACAGAGTGATTTCAGGGTACCCAGGTCAATGGGAGACATTAAAACAAAGACTTTGCCAAAATAATGCCCTGTTCACCTTCGTCCAAAAACATGGTGATTATGTTCTCTTGTATACATAAGAATCTTGCAGTGCCATCACCATTACCTCAATAGTCCCTCCTTAAATTCATAGGGGCACTATTGGTTTCTAAAATGGGCAGGAATCTGAAGACCTAATCTTAGCTCCTATTCTGACTGGGTTTTGCCTTTAGAGTGCAGCATATCAGGTGTGAAGTCAAATATGCCAAACTGACTCCAGGGGGTTAAAGTTTTCCGAGCATAAATGAATACTAAAATTACTGCATACATGAACACTTTCATATGAAAACATCTATGATTCATAAAGTCGACCTCCGGTAAGCTGAGGTCAAGATGAGCCCCTAGAAAGTGTCAAGCACTACATTGGGCACCAAATTATTCTGCATTGTGAGGCCTCAAGCATTGACTGGAGGTATGTACGGATTTCAGACCTTAAGTTTTTTTACCACTTCTCCTGCAGAAAGAACCTTTTATTAAAGTAGTGTTGTTTATTTACAAGGGGGGTGCTCATCTATCAACATGGATGTGCAGTCACAAGTCCATTATTACAGCAGAGTTATCGCTCCTGTCGCAACTAACACTGCAGTGCTCAAACAGCTACCATGAGAAAGAGTTATGGTGACTGAGACAGAGAGATATATAACAGTCAAGCATCACATGATGAATTACTGCTTTGGCTGCTCTTATTTGTTGGTACTTATGGTTGCTGGTGATATATACCAAACAGCTGTGGCAGGATGCAGAGGTGGTGTAAGGTCATCTATCAGCATCATGGACTACACACAGGCCAACTAAAGACCAGAAAGATAGGGAACTATGATGGGGGAGAAAGCCTCACATATACAGTCATGCTCCCTGTGTTACATAAACTGCTCATCCATCATTTTGGTGTGAAGGATCTGTACAGGGCTGCAGTAAAGGAGGAGTCATGACACAGGAGTAAAAAAAGTAAACAAAGCAATGTGCAATATCTATATTCTACATTGAGTCTACATGGAGTACAAGTACATCACATGCTATCCACCAAAGATAAGAGCAGATGGTGTAGAATCAAATTTCATAAACTATTTTTCAAAGACACTAACAAAGTATTGGCATGGACTCCACATGCATTTACAGGCCATAGGTCCTTTTTATTCCCCCTCGACTTTATAGTGTCATAAAGTAGGGGTGTTTTGAAAATTGCCAAAGAAGCAAAACTTGAGGTTTACAGTGAAATAAATTGTCTTAATGAAGACATATTACACAGATTTCTATGGTCTTATTTTCATTCAATTTGTCATATTGTTTTCTCTCAGGATTTGTCAATAGACTGCATCTATTTTGTGTAAGGGTACTTCTGCCGCTCGGCACATAAAACATTAATGTGTACTTGAAGCCAAATTACAATGCACAGCGCAGAGCAGCAACGTAGATGCAGATTTGACAGAATTCAGCAGACTGCAGAGTAGGTTGGAAGGCTTCTCTCCTGGGCTCCATGGTATTGTATAACACACCACCAATCAGCAAACTGCTCTTAGATGAAGAGAAATGCATCCGGAGTGTTTCTATGGCAGCAATTTTGTCAATAATAAGAGATAGGCTGGAGGACTTTTAAAGCTTCAAATAGTTTTCTTTAAAAACACGACATGTGACATGCTTAGTAGTCGTCTCACAATGTTCAATATGCATTGTTTGATAGCACCAAGGGAATGAATGACTTCACTTATCATAAGCAAGTTTACTGCTTACAAACATAACAGCTGCTCATCTACATATCTTAATTAAATACAATTCAGAAATCGCTTTTTCAATACCAACTTAACCACATGACGTCTAATGTAACAGAGAAACAAAGCCTTTGTGTACGTCTCATTGGTAGACAGAAAGGTTTCCCCTCAGTATGCATTTCAGTTTCAGCTCTGCGTCATCACACTTTGCTGGAAGCACAATAAGAATGGATTGCCATTAAGGAATAGAAGTCTTTCTGTATATGAATATACATATTCCAAGACACCACTTATCATCTAAGGAAATTTCATAATGCAATCAATACTTCATGGTCGCAGCCCTGCATCAACACAATGGAAGCCATACCTCAAACCTGCACTGTAATTCAGGGTCTATAAATCTGGACCACTGGGCTCTGGATGACTGTACAACTCTATATTTCTAATGTATTAATCTGGTGCTGAGTGAGGCCTGTACTCAAAGGGCAAGTGGCCACACAATAAAGTGTAACTGCGCCATCTAGTGGCAACAACCAACACAGTATGATGTATTTTAAGGAATCAGGTCAATTAAATGTAAATTGTTCATGTTACAGGCTGAAAAGAACTGTGTGTGCTCAACAGCTGAACAAGAAACACACAATGTGGTTGCATAGTTTTCACATGGATCTTCATTTCTTGTTCTCCTTCCTATACCTGGTAGAAACCTGATGCGTGCTGTTTTCACTACCGCTCAGATTCACAGACCTATTTTAAACCACAGAAAAACACAAATGGGTTTCTGCTCCATGTCTGCGAAAAATCAAACATGAACAATTTACATCAGAGCGACTATGTTTGTTCATGATCAATGTGTTATATGCATACATTAATCCACTTTGACATCAGCTCTACTGGAGTGTTGTTGAGCTACAAATATGGATGAAAAATACAGCCGGTGCAATTTTACCTCATTCTCTCTGTTCAACAGTTCTTTCTTGATTGATGCGCTGCATGCATTTCAGTGTGTAAGTGTTATACGAGGCTGCTGGGAAATTAATGTTGACCAAATCTAGGACTTAACCCTGACAGGTCACACAAGGTTGTATTTGATTCCCCCTGCCCACCAGGGTTAGCTGACCTACATCCACACAGACAGATCCATTTCCACAGTGTCAGGTTCAAAAACACTATTCAGTGCCGTACAAAAAAGACGATACCAGAACACTAAGCAACCAATGAGCCGTCCATCCATCAACAGCCTATCAACAAGTCTGTGCGGAAAAAGTATACAACGTGAAAATTGCACCTTGTCTTTTTTTTCTAGATGTGTTTTATTAAAGTGAAAGAAAAAGCCATTATTTCATTTTTGGTGTAAAAGTCCAGAAAAAAATAATTAACAAATTTCTCATAAGCTGGTGCAACCAAATGTGTGTTGAGAATGTTTTTGTTCTGTTTAGGTACTTAAAGTGTTGAAAATCCGCACTGGCAAGAAGATTAATGAGGGGTCTTCTTCACGCTTTGGTGAATTTGTCTTCCTTAATTGTTTTGTTTATCAAATTGGGGACTCGGGTATTTTGGTGAGGGCTATTTCCTCTGTGTGTTCAGCCATAATGACGATCTTTGGCCTCTGAATACACACATCTCTGCTTATTCCAAACAAATGTTCCTTCTGCCAGGAAACACACAAATGCCCAGCGTGTCAGAGGGTTGATGTTTACAGCAAATTACATATTTCATAAACCAAACTGAATCATTACGTTTTACTACCACTCAGCAATGGAGCAAGGTGGGGGAAATGTGTGCGTGTGTGTGTGTGTGTGTGGGGGGGGGGGGTCATCACTGAGGTTGTCACAGGACTAAAGAATCTGCGGCAGGAAAACAAATAAGGCTGCTGGAATCTGCTGGAAGCTCTGATATCTAAAGGTGCTCCTGGATTGCTGCACAAGAGTCAGGCTGCAGCAGGTCACATCCTTTGGGCCAAAGTGTAATTCAGCACTTTATAAGCAGGACAGGACAGGAAGAAACCCACGGGGCAGTCCTTCTTCCACTTAATGAGAGAAAACTAAATAACAAATACCAACTTCCCAAGTAATTACATTGTCTGTGTGAATAAAATCTTGGTCTAGGGACATAGAAATGTGTATGAAAGGGGCATTGGTTGTGTTAGGGACGGTTTTTGAGTATGGTATGTGTTGTACAGCACTGAAAATAATGAGCATTCATTTGTAGCATATAAGCACTCGACTAGAAAGCGATGCAATGACTAACTCTTAAAATCTGACCTAGTTACAGAAAACCTTTCAGGCCTACAGTGTTTGGTTCTGGCTGTGAGGTCAAGGTCAAAGTACATACATACATTAAGTACATACATTAAGTCCTTCAGGGAAAGATTGATGGTCCTCAGTTTTTTATTCAGGTCATTCTTCATATCTGGGTCACTTGGATCTTTTTTGTTACTTACGTATAGTAGGCTGTTAGGACAAAGGTTGTGTTGCAGAAAGATACACATTTTGTGTGACTATGGCATAAAGTGGAACAGGTGTTAGCTGTGAATAAAGGAGGAAGGTTAATAAGTCTCAGACAGTCGAGGTTGTGTTCACTTGTGCTTCTCTCAGCAAAGGACAACCATGAAACACAAGGGGAGGAGAAACTGCAACTTCCTTTTAAACCGTATAACCATGTTTGTTTAGGACATGACTAATTATAATTATAAGCAATTTACAACATGTGTGAAATTCCAATGATTCTGTCAAATTCTGTTGCTAAGCGCACTTGTCTGTGCAAACTTATTTAGCAGAAACTAATCCAGCGTATCCATGTTAAGTTCACTGATCCTGCTGAGCATTAACAACATTACACCTCTGCTGTAAGTCACACTGCATCAGCTGACAGAGCTGCATAGTTATGCCGTGAGGGCCGGCGAAATGAACTGAACTGAACAAGGAGGTCAGGAGCAACAGTCCAGCGCCTCCTGTTTTCCTAAGGACATGTAGGATTTGGGTTGTCCTCTTTACATTCTGCCATGTCACCAATCACCGTCACAAATGAGGACATCTGAGCGCCTAACCAGCCTGCTGACAATCACTCCTCCCTTTATCAGGGCTCCAATAACGCTGCCTCCATACATGTGTGCACATTAACATCCATCACCGAACGATGACTGACCTTACATTTTAGTTTAGACAACACAGCATGCCAGATGTCCCTCCATGACTGTTCCATGGTCTACATTGGGAATGAGGAGTTACAACTACATTTACCGTCTCATTGCCCCCAAAGAATCCATGTTTGCTTTTAGCATCGAGTCATTACATCTTAAACAAGAAAAGTTTAAAAAAAATAAAAACAAATTCCCATCTTCCAATCTGTTTGAAGGGAAAAACTCAAGATTTCATAGAAATGTTTTGCAGTTTTGTACTTTTCTCCATAATGTGTTTTAGCAGTTAAAGATGATTTATGTTATGAGTAAACAAAGTGATCAGTCAGATTTTGGTTCTTGTAAATAATGTTGGTTTAGTTCAAACTTATTAGACAATATGAGCTCCAAGTTAAAAGCCATTGGGGTAAAATGTGGAGTCCCATCATTTGCAGACAGGACATGGGTCACTGCTTCATCTGTTTCAGAAATACATTTACAGAATTCATTCTTACACTGATTGTAAGCCTATGGAGCAGTTACACGCTTGAGTAAATCAATTTGCAATCGCACAGTCTGTTAGCTGGAGCACTCCAATGATGATTTATGTCAAATTGTACCTATTCTGAAATGTATCTACGTTCACAGCTACATTAACTGGGCACGTCACCAGTAAAAGGACGGCTGGAAGGTGGGGGTGAATGTGGAGTGCCAACTTTGCAGTGCTCCAAGTAAAGCGTCCCGACATGCAGCAGCAACAGGTGGCGCTTTTATGAGTTATTGAGTGTTGCATGACAGTGTGCGCCACGGTTTATTACCATGTTCAAGGGGAAAGACAAGTAACAGGAGAAAGAAGAGAAGGAATGCCAGCGGATGAGACTTCAGTGTGAAAGAGCATGAATGTGTGTGTCACACGGAGAGGGGGATGGTTCGAGCGAAATCCACAAATCCCAAGACAAGGCCCTGAGATTTTTAGGGAAGACGTTTGCTGAAATGAAATGGGTCCTTCCTTGGCTGGAAATAGAGACATCTGTTATGCCAAGCAGCCAAACCACATGATGGATAGAGAATTCCAGTGAGGCCACCCAACCCTTGACCCCCAACTCGCCCAAAACCAAAAAAGCCTCTGATTGTGACTCAGGCAGCTTGGATGACCCAGAGATTCTAGAACAAATCACAATTCTTAAGCCTTCTCAACCTTTAATAAAGTAATCTGCTTTGAAATATGTCATTATGTAATCTACAATTCACCCAGATCTTTTAAAGAAGCAACCCTTAGGAAACCTATTCCGGAAATTAATTATGATATTAATTATCATCATTATAAACCCATTCATTACAGACATTTCAATTATAACCAATGTTTTATATCAAAGGATGAGTACAATGGCTGAAATGTCATTCAATCCCCAATCAACAACTTCTCTCTCTTAGTATGCATTGTTTATGTCTGTACGTGATGAATGAGCCCACATAGAAAAACATTTTCCGGATGTAGGACCCAACCTGAACATGTCACAGGAGGTCACAGTGGCTTCCCTCTGACCCGTGAGGCTGAACTGGCCCCATATCCATTTACGCTGTTCAACTGTCAATCAGCCGAGTTCGCTCATCTAGGAAATCAACACTGCCTGGCTTAACAGTTTAATCCCCACTGGAATCAAATTTTTCAAGTCTGATTGGAAGCTTAGACCTCTCCAAGTACTCTTAGAACCTCACATTATTTCAGCCTTATTTTCACCCACTTACTTTATACCTCATTTGGTCTCCGATACAACTCATTTAGGTGGAGGTGCTAGTGTAGACAAGTTGACACGGTCTCCCTTCAGTCATGTGATGGCTACATGCCAACTTGTAACCATTTCAGGTTTCTGTTGTCACTTAACATGTATGAAGATGAGATCTCTCATTTGGAAGCATCTGTTAACTGCAGCATGCCAGGACTGAACACCAGCTACTGTAAAGGACAACAAACTGTTGGCTCCTCATTAAATTAAAGATTTGCATAGCATTGTTTTTCACGTCTTTAAAAACCGAGACGTTGTTACTGCCCTTGCTTATTAACACAATATTTCAGCTCCTGATACTGTGTGCAGTTACAGTACTATCTCATTGAATGTCTAATATTTACCATTTCGCATTTAAATGGGAGTGTATCTATACTTACTGTTAAATATGTATTAAACCACAATACAGTAAACTTCGTACACACAGTACTATGAATATATACAGTATATAATATACATATATAACTTCACAGAAACTGACAAATACTCAAATATCTAGAACACGTTGACATTCAGTTATGATCCAAAATGTTCTGTTTTCAAGGCCTCATTCCACTTTGTATAGCACGGATATAAAAGTGAGTGATTTACGGTTCATGACATCATAGTAAGCCAGATATAGCACAGTCCTCCTCCTCCTCCTCCTCCTCCTGCCTGAGCCCATCCCCAGACCCAGACCTGATCACATGATATGACGTCCCACCAAAAAAATAGAGCATGCTGTGGTGTTACCTTTCCATGTCGATGAAGTAAGTTAAGTAGCTGGTGAAATCCTGTGTGCGCTTGAGCATTAAGTACTTATGATCACACGGCATCAAGGGACATGAACACTAAGCCTTTTTGTCATCCTAGATTGGATATAGAAATGCCATGGAGTAATAAAGATTAATTAAATAATTAATAATTAATAAAGTTGACTAGATTGGACTAATAAAGTGAAATCAATGAATTAAACAAACCAAACCTTTTTTTCAAACCTTTCCTCGCATGAAACCAGTGATGTATCAGTAAAAGTGGTACTTCTAAATAGAATGTTGCATCCAGTGTAAGACAATCTGCTGGAGAAGGACACCTACTGTGCGCCTGTTTGTCTAGGAGTGACAGGTTTACGACTGTGGTTGCTTGCTAAATGTAAACTTTGACCGTTTTACTGTCAGGGCACGAAAAGGTTTCACTGGCACGAGCGACAAACCTCACAAGGACGTCTGTCATATCTGTCTCTTCAAGGTTTCACTTTAAGTTCCAACACGATGTGATGTTGTGTGGGCTGTTTCCCTCCATAAACACACATGCATCATTTATAGGCTTCGTGCAACTGTGTTGTCTCGTACCAAGTCTGCTCCTAATATAAACTTGGACAGCAATCAAAGTGAGTAACATTGGAATACAGAAAGATTTAAAGGGCAAGTTTCAAAGCAAATCTGTACCTTGAAGTTTCATCGTGTCGTATACTGGACGTATATGAATTCTATCAGTTTGTAATCGATTGTTGCCTTATTTATGATCAGCATTTACAGCTGTTGGGAATGTTTGAACACTAGGTAATTCTCTTGATCATGTTTCAGACGCTCCTTAAAACTAAAATTATGATGCAACACTTAACACAGATGGGGGAGGACACGGAGATTAAACCGGCTTCTTTAATTGAGGTGGTTAGTGGCCTGAAACAAAGCAACAGCGCTCCAGATCATGTCACGCAACTTGAATACCAGTATGGGATAAAAATGGGATTCAAGGGAGTTCAACAGCAATGCTTAACCCTTCACCTTTCACTTTTGAGTTGAACTGTGTCTTAAAACCAGGAGCCAGAAGAAAACCAAGTGTAATCCAGATCCACCTGATGTGATGACAAATAACTGCATTTCCATTCCAGTGTGGTTCACACTTGACCCCTGACAACACGTGTCAAACTTTGCCCAATAAATATGATTTATTTCTGTTCCATTTTCATAAATACAGAAAGAGCTTTGAGAAATTACTTTTTTAATCATTTATTCATATCTTTCATTAGACATATTTGCAGAAAAACAAGCCTCTCAACATAACGTGCTGATTTTAATAAAAATAATGTTTTATTTGATTTAATATTAACACTTTTTTCTTTCAGGTTACCTCCAGGGTGTGTGTGTTTTTAATAAAATGCGTGGAGTAACCTGACATAATGAAGTCATGCAGTGTTGTTGTTTTAATTGAATCTCATCCTCTCTTGGGAAAGAAAACACAAACACCACTTTGGTTGAGGTCTCGCCTCCTTTATTTTCATAAACAATGACTCAAAATCAATTATGATGCTGAACATTAAACTTCTCTTCAAATATTAAGGGCTAAATCACTATTATTGGATTTATAATGCAGTTGCTCTCAACTTGGGAAGGCAGGTGTGAGGTGATTTCAGGCTGACTCGCATGAAAACTTATCTCATCTTCATTTGTCACCTGCTTCATGAGGACAAATTATTCTCTCAGAAGTATTCAAACCTCTCCCTCTCTTCCATGCCCCCCCTCACACTGCCCCCTGCCTCACCGCCCACCCAACCTCCAATGTCTTTGGAGAAACCACAAATACAAAAAAGCCTAAACAGCTTTTGGCAGTCACTGGGTCTAGGTAGAGGAGCATCTAGCTCAGGCTTACACGCTGCTGGAAGGATCTATTACCTTGAAGAAATTAGAAGCAAGGCACAGTGTGACCAGACTGCTGCTTGAAAGGAACAGAGCTGAAAGCACTGAGGACTGTCAGCAGGTAGGTGGCCCGAAAAATGAAGCATGGAGGAAAAATGAAGAAAGCATAGAGGGAGGATGAACAGCAGCCAAGCTTGTATTTCTTTCTGGGACGACCCCTGTGAGCATAATGGCGATAAATGCGACGCATACTGCATAGTCGCTGCTTTCATCAGGCACCATTTTGTGAACAGATGCACAAACAGCAAGTCTGTGCCATGAAGACATGCTATTCCACTACAAAGGAGTAAACTTTCTGTGTACAAAAAGAGCAACAAGGAACTTAAATAGCACGGCAGATCTAGTTTCACTTACTCATGTTACAGAATAGGTTGCCATGTTCAGAATTTGGTCTGGAGTACACATTGATGTAAAGATGGTGTACAGCACTCACTTTCATTGTAGAGTCTAAAGATCTGATTGGTGTTGCATTAAATCACCTTTTGAAGCGTGCAAGCTTCTCAGTTTGTATTTGAGCTTTGACTGTGGGAAGCTGGTGACTGAGGTCATTGCTGGAAGGTTGCTGGGTCAAGCCTGACTTTAGATGGAGGGATGGAATCAATAAGTGGCCTGAGATTCAGAGCGCTGCCTGGGGAATGTGGGTAATATTCTGAGAAAATAAATGAATAATGTTTACCATAAAGAGATGCACAGGCCTGATATTAACCCTATAGTTCCTCTCGCTCATTTTTGCATATGTGAATGTGGGTGGTTGTTCCAAGAGGTGATTACAGACTACGGATCGGAAATCATAATGAATTTAAAAAGATGACTTTCGAAACCCCGTACACACACATGCTGTAGCTGAGGCGTTTGTAGAACACAAATGCATCAACCTGTCAGCTCTCTTAATTAATTGAAAGGAATTAGGGAAACACAAGCAAGTTCAAACGGCGCTGTTGTCACAGATTTGACACCAAAAGGCCTCGTCACCCGGCTCGTGCTCCACTTGTACAGCTGCAGCCAAATTCTGTCACGTACACAGTCAGTCAGTCGGCAGTCAGTGACATGGGGAGGATTGATGTGAGGGATATTTGAGAAGCTCCCAAATGCCATTTCAAAAGTACATGGTCAGTGGTGCTGTTATCTGGGTGGGTGGCAGAATTCCTCATGCTCTGCCGAGAAATGAGGTACAATTGTTTGTTTGCTGTGCAGCATCTCACACATCCACACAAAATCTAATTAAATCCACCGCACACAAGCTCAATCAGCCTAATGCAAGACCGTCTACTAGAGTAATACACCAGGAAGCAGTGCTACACAAAGGTCTGAGAATGGCCCGGGTCTTAATTTATGACAAAACCAGAGCCTCAGCGAAACATTAACTATAAATGTAATGAGCTAAAATGGCTAAACTATTTTGTGGGAGGGCAGAGGAGAGTTTCCTTTAATGCTACAGACCCCCTGCCAAGATGTCTCCCATTGCAGACTGTTTTGCTCTTACCATATGTGTTGGGCAGTTCATTTTGAAGACCCACCCAGAGCCAAGATCAGGAGGAACTTTGCTGAACATAAGCATAAGCATGTGTACAACTAAAAATAAATGGCTTACTTTTCACGATGCTGATTGCATTTCCACTAGGTGATGAAAACTGAATATCTGCTATCTGATGTGTAATAAATACCTAATCATAATATTGATTCTTTCACAACTGGACCTGAAACTGGTCTCGTCCTCCGTACCCTTGTTTACAGTACAATGTAAAAATAAAGTGATAGTAGAATGATTACCCCGTGATGCTATCGTAAAAAGGGACATCAATCTGTAAATAAACAAAATCATGTTTGATGGTTACTGACAAATTAAATATGCACAATTACATTCCATTAGAGACAAATTTGGCATCCATCCAAGAGATCATGCATTCAAAACGATGCAGGGCATGACATGCAAACGAGCTTTGGACAAAAGGAGTCATGTTGGCTACGACACCTGTCCTTTGGATTGGTGTTTGAACAGAAATGGCAGTACTAAAGTCATCTTCTTAATAGTAACTTAAATAAAAAGATGAAGGATAATATCCAAAACCATACGAGAACATTGATCAGGCAAATTTTAAGGTAACCTAACCAATACAAAGGAAACATTGTTATCATAATGATGAGCAAAACAATCACATCTAGCATTAAAGCACAATTTATAAGGACTCACCTCTTCAGGTCGACTACATTTTCTGAAAATCTGCTCAGCTGCAAAGTAATAACACAATAATCACTCAAAAAATAGTTGTCAGTTTCCCATTATTCTGGTTCTCATGACCAGTAAACAACACATAAATGACAGTGGTTGCTGCCTCTTACTGATGGTTCAGATTAACTGCACTGGAGGACCGGGGCCATATGCTTCGGTGTGTGAAATCGGAGTAACAGCAGTTTACACTTTCTTAAATGTCCTCCATTTAGTTCTGGTGTCTGTTTAGTTCTGTAATGCCCATTGACATCAAATACTTTCTTTAGAGCTTCCATATCAAACTCAAATTTCCTCCACCATTTTTCTGCTGCAGAGCCTTGAGAGTTGGCCCAGGACACCAAGATGTGGAAGAAGTCAAAGGTGACGGATCCAACTGCCAGTGGGCAGGCGGGTAAGAGCAGAATGACTGACACCCTCTCTGGTTATCATATTGAAAGGTTGGTACTGCAGCTGTCTTCCTCTGTATATCCTTCTACCCAAGCAAAGACCATCAGCAAGATGCATTTGATTTACCGGGGGAAAATATTGAAACAAATGAAGATGGATGTAGAATTGCATTGGAGACGCAAACCTGCAATGCAAGAAAACAGCAAACACCTGGGAGGCTCAACAAACTCACATCAGATCAATTTCCTTCCAAATAAATTGATCTTTTTTTGAAGGGGAAAAAAAATGAAAGGCATCCGAATCATACTGCATAACGCTACCGAGTGCTGACCACTTTTCTTGAGGGGAAACAAACACGCCAACTCTCTTTCTTTTGTCAAGTGGAAACAGTCCAGATAAAATTCAAGGACCTGCACAATCTTTCATCTACATTCTCAAGAAAACAGCAGCAAAGACTGTTTATATGTTGGTGAGCGATCAGATGATGTTTTTCCAATGGAAGAGAGTTTATCCATGCCCAAAAAGAGCCAGTAGCGAGTTTACTTCAGTTCAAAAGCTGTGCTCGACCCAGAGGAAGCCATTATGAAGACAACACTCAAATAAATGATCACAGAATAAACAATTCAGGAGCAGATTGGCTGTAATCCCAGAACAAGAGAATATTACCAAGGAATCTGTTGATAACTAAATAGAGCACCGACAAGCAAGGGGAGTTCTACAGTCCAGAATATTCTGAGCAAACCTGAAGAACACTTGTGCAACACGAAAACCTAAATGAGAAAAATAAAATCTTAACCAGCGATCGACAAAGAATTCATAAGCAGTTCCTTCATTGGAGAGAAACTTGAAAATGGAACGTGTCCTTCTTTGAATGAAGAAATGAAGGATTCTTTGAAATGATTTGTTGATGATTGACATGATTGTTTCAAGCACTGTTTGAGGAATCGGCAAAGAAAAAGTCTGATGGATTGTCAGTCATCATCTCTTCAGCAGTTTCACATCGGAACCATTTAAACCGTACGTTGAAGAAGAACAAATCTAACATATATCTTCCACTACGACTAACCCTTTTTCAGTGGGTGATGTGTCTGGTGTGTCTATGAACATTTTCTTTGAAAGTGGTGTCCTGTTTATGTTGTGTTATGTTTCCCGTCGTGTTTGTGTCTGTGTCCACAACCCTGCCTCAGTCCCAAAGCTACCAAAGTTCTTTTGTCAGGATTAATATTTACCTGTCCTATTCCTCTCCTGCTGTCATGTTGCGTGTTAAGTCGACGGTTCTGATGGATTTCCACTGGACGACAAAGGTATGCAAGCAAAACAAATCAAATTCAATAAACGTTTCATGGTGTATTGCATGATTCCGTGTTCGATGTGTTGCACGTTCTGTCTGATGTGTCTTCATCACTCATTGAAAGGTGTCATCCAGAATGGATGCGTCAACTTTCAGTGTCACAATCGATGGGTTTGATTGTGACATTTTAAACCAAATATACCTGAATAATACAAAGGGGGACTGCAGTTGACTGCCACTTTTGTCTTGTACATTTTGGACTTACTATTAATTTAAAACAAATCAGTCCTCTGTCTTTGTAAATTCAATCTTAAAAAGGTGAAGCAACTCTACAGGGAATGATCCTAACCCAGTGTCTGAGCTTAAGTTAACAATCATGAGAGAACTCTAATGAATGTCAATCCAAAATGGTGGACCTCAGTATAAAACGTCAATTCAGCGCATTTGCAAGAAAAGATAGTTTAAAAAAATGTAGGACCACCTTGACAATGACACTTTTGATCAACTGCAAACATTTTGAGGTAATCAACTGGATTGAGACTCGTGACCTCTGTTATCCATCAAGCTCTGCCAAACTTTCCATGTTACTCCACATTGCTTTTGTATTCATTTTATTCCTGTCACTGCAGCTGTACACTGGCAAATGTTTAGGCTGTATGCAAGTAGAACTGCTATGGATGCTAAGACAGAACATGCAGGAGGATTATGTATTATTTAAAAGTTTCACATAAAGTTGTTTATGTCACAAGACAAGTGTTTTTCAAATGCTCCTTAGCTTTGACTATTGTCAACTTTCAATTGACCAATGAGAGGCCAGACGATTACCTTGTCATTGTGCCACTGGAGAATGTTGTGATTGATTTCTACCATTTGCTATAGGGCCAATTGCTAATAACTGAACACAACATATCTTTATAATTATACTTCAGTAATTATATTATATTTTAATATATTGTGATTTAAATATAAATATAAACTCACACAAAGAAGTGTGACGAAGGAGATTTATAACGGTGTAGTATCTGCAGTCTGCGTGTCTAATGTAGTATATCACAAAGATTAGATCACATAGATTCACATATACAGTACGTAAAATCTGGATACACAGTAAAAAACTGTCAGATTCTGGAAAAACAAGATCATTTTCTTGGTATCTTGGAAAAATAATATCAAATTGTATGATACTGCATGTACTCTCTTAGCTTCTATACACTGCTCTGACACACAGTTCAGTCCGAGTCAGGCTTGCATCCACACAAATTCGTTCCATTACAAGCTTCGCAAATTAACAGGCTCATTGTAAGATCACCGTATTGTGCTTTTTTCCGTGCTTAAACATCGGCCTATAGAGTAGCATCTGCCTTCAACTGCAAACTGCTTGGGGCATTTTGATCTTTCCTTCTTCCTTAACTTCGTATTGCATAGTTTATATTTTGCCTATTACAGGTCTGTCCCTACCAAATAAAAGGAAGCTGGTCCAGGATTTTCTGGACCAGCTGAACCCCTGTGATCAACATTGATGCCCGGTCATTGCTATGGGTTAGTCCATATTGGTACTCGCTGGCACCACAAAGCACTGGAACCTGCATCAATGCCTAACTCCAAGCATAGAGCTTTTAATCACTCAACAAGTGAGCTTTGCTGAACACATATAGTGTTATCTGTACCCTGTGCACCATTGGCAGAGGAATAGTGCAAAGGCCAGATTTCCACTGGTCCTGTTATGGGTCTCAGCTCAGGTGTAGATGACGTGGGTTAGTGACCATGTCCGCCAAGATACATTTAACCCACCAGCAGCTGTTGGGGTGCTGAGCTTTTCTTACATGTTGCATTTTTGCTTATTCTAGGCTTCAGTTTCAGTCCAATAAATAACTATAACTGTCTGACTTTCACTGTTTGAGGCTTTCACTTCTGTGTAAAACAGCACTGAACCATGCTGGTGAGATATAGATCTGTGTTATTCCAGTCAATGGTAAGCATTAAAACAGCATTTATCCTCTGAGAGTAATCCACACCTTGGGTAAGGCGACTCAATGCAGCGCATGGGAGTCATTTGAGAGTCATTGGAGTTGATGGTCGTCCCAATGCCAGGGTGCGAGAATATTTCTCAACTGAACAGATTCAACAGAAACCTGATTGTAGAGTAATATAAAGACATAAACAGGAATTGGTCTCTGTTTTATAATAACACTGATGTTGATGGTTGCAAGCTTATGGAATTCGTAGTAATGTTGACTATTAGCTAACAAGGCATCTGCTTACCTAAATCTAAGTTACTCAGGGTGCATGTTTACATCAGCGCTTTCTAAACAAATTTAAATGAACACTAACTTTAGTCATAGCATTAACTGTAATAATAAAGTGCTACAGGCAATGATGCTGTTTCTCTCTCTAGAACACTTTTTGAACCTGCTGTTAGTCTTATTTATATATCATTTCATGAGCTGTTTCTCTATTATGAGTGCTGGCATTGTTGTAGAGAGAGTGTACTGAAGCACATCCCAGGAAACATACTGGAGAATAAAGTAGGTCAGGATCTAAATAACACCATGGCCTACGGATGCTTTCAAAAACATGACAGTACCGGCAGACAGAAAGAATAACAACTTATGGTAGGTTGAAACAATCCCAACAAATCTCATATTTACAGAAAGATCTGGCCTGGAAGAGAGAAACAAAACAACTAAACTGCTTCAGAACCATTGCAACTGCTAATAGTATTTCTATTTAACACGGCCTAATCAGAAAACTACTAAGAATCATCACATTTTTATAACTATTGGTGAGGCAAATCCATTTTGATCCATTTAAGCGGCATTATATGCAGGAGTAAGTGTTCTCATATGACATGCATAAGGAAATGTGACAATGTCGTATTGTATAAAGTTGAAGAATTATATATCGGGTAGCTTTTCTGGGTACCATGTTGTAATTCTCATCTTTTTCTCTAAAATGTAAAATATGACACTAAAGTACATCAGTGTACTGCATAAAAATGTACAGACAACAGACTTAAAGACGCCATGAACAAGCATCAAAGAAAATACTGTAGGTGTTTCTCCAATATCCACCCTAATTTCAATTAGTTGATCATAACGTACCTTCGGATTGTTCTCTATGTGTCCGCATATTGCTAACATTTGGTTTACCTATTTCATCAGGAATCAGGATGAAGTCAAAGGTGCCAGGTGTGATGATAACACAGTATAGGGAGGAACTTCCAGAGGGAATGACCACTCCAGATTTCACTCGCAAACCAATCGCTCTGACAATCCAGGAGGGTACGTCTTACCTAATCAATTTTCTTCTTATTCGTCAGTATTCTGTACTCTCTCACCACAGGTAGTAATGGTAATATCTGATTGTGTTATTTATGTGATGAGCCAAGCGTATCTAATGACAAGGCAATGGAACATTTGTCATTAATAATACAATTATCGTTTAATCCCATTACAGGTAAACATGCAATCTTTAAAGCCAGGGTTGTAGGCACTCCAACACCAACCATAACATGGAGCAGAGCAAATGGAGAAATCATTTATCACCCTGATGTGTGCCTGCAGAAGTATGACGAGGTATCTGAAGAACACACCCTTGAGGTAAGTCTGTGTACATTTACACGGCATAATGAATGCCACTTAGGATACTTTCAATTATTCCAAAAATTCCACTTAATCTGTCTTTATGTGTGGTTAGTTTCCTAAGGTTGCACCAGAGGATGCGGACACCTACAAATGTTTTGCAACTAATGAGTATGGAAGAGCTATTTGTACCGTCATCTTAAATATCATTGAGGGTAGGATCCCCATTATCAAACCACTCATTCTTTTTATTGGAGCTAATAGTCCTTTGATGACATCATATCATCTTTCAGTTTGAAAGCATTAAGTATATTAAGTGATTCATTGAAGTTAATGTTTTACAGTTGGATTCCATAAGAGCAAAGAATTTCGAAAGGTCCAAGTGGAGGGTAAGGTCTGATTACAGCTTTTATAAATGACCTATTTAGGGAATTGTCCTTCTAATATAATGATGTTTTCCATTATGGTACAGATGCTGCAGAACTCAGAAAAAAACTTAAAAAACGGTAAGAAAGATAAAGTGTATGTGGTATCTTTGACAGAATAATGTCTTTAGTGGAATGTTGGTGTCGGTAGCTTCATGCAGATTTTTACCCTGCAGTAATGTTGATGGAACACGTGAAGAAAAGGCAATGGAGCAAGAGGACAAGGTCTGGGAAATTCTCCTGAGCGCAGACAAGAAAGACTACGAGCGCATCTGTACAGAGTATGGCATCACAGACTTCAGAGGAATGCTGAAGAAACTTAAAGCAATGAAAAAAGAAAGGGAGGATGAGATTGCAGAGGTACAAAGACACATTTTCACCAAACTTATGTGAAGAAGATGTCTACAAACTTTAATTTAAAAAAAGGCTAAAAATGATGCATCAAATCAGTTAATTTATCAGAAATTCAAGTGAAGATCATTCAACATCAGCCTCTACTTCACCAACTGATCTACTGATCTACTGAATTAAGTTTGCTTCTGTGAGTTTTTAATGTTGGGTGTATTGCTTTCATACCAGTGGACTAATTGGCATGTCTGCTTTAGTTTGTTTCACATATCAGCACCTTGAAACACATTGAGGTCGGTGTGGATGACTGTGCATCATTTGAGTTGGACATGGACCTGAAGGATCCAAGTAGCAAAGTTTTTCTGTACAAGGTGAGGCTTTAACAACAATATTTCTTTATCATTTGGCACCTAAAGAGTAATTGAGAAAGTCAACATAACATTGTCCTTGTAAACTGCAGGACGGCATCATGGTCCCTTTCACCGCAGAAGGCAGCGATGCGCTGAAGCATAATTTGAAACAAGTAGGCAAAAAATATGTATTCACAATAAAAAAGCTGAGTGCAGAGGATGCTGGACTGTACTCAGTGGACGTCGAGGGCGTCAATGTATTCTCAACAGATTTTAAAGGTAAGTTTCAAGATATTTACAACTGATAGTAGAGTAGAAGGAGTTAGTTACTGTATGTGTTTAACTATAACTGAGTCTAATGAACCTAATACGTCTATTCTGCTCTAACTTTCTTTTCTGTTCTCTATTTTTTCAAACTCGTAGTTCCTCAAGTTGATTTTGCTGTCAAAATAAAAGAGGTGAAGGCGGAAGAAAGAGAAGATGCAATCTTTCAATGTGTCCTGACTGCACCTATGAATGAAGTCAAATGGTTTGGCAAATCCGCTCCACTGACCAGTAGTAGCAAACATGAAATCATCGTATCTGACGATAAGCTTATCCATAAGCTGATTGTGCGAGACTGTATGCCTTTGGACGCTGGTATCTATGCTGCCGTGGCTGGAATCAAGTCCTGCAATGCCTGGCTAATAGTAGAAGGTGAGCGGGGGCTTCCAGGTAGCTTTGGTAGAGGTACTTTTTCCACCTGAAAGACTTGGGATTTATGGGTATCATATGCATATACATGCATAAATGAAGAATATATAAGATCATTCATTTAACTCAAAATTACGCAAAATAAATTCCAACTATAATTTTCCTCTAAATCCTCAACACACATTTTATATCTTTCATAGCCAACAGAGATCCTGCTAACAAAGGCAAGAAGGCCACTCGCAAAACCACTATGGCTGGAGGTAGTGATGATGATGATCTGCAGAAAATAGCAAAGGAGCAACAAGAGAAATTCCAAAAAGAAATGGAGGAAAAACTGGAAGTTGCCAAGAAGGCCCAAGCAGAGAGAGAAGCTGCAGAAGCTGCAGCCCGGGCAGAAGCAGAAGCAGCAGCAAAGGCAGCTGCTGAAGCCAAAGCTGCGGCTACAGCCGCGGCTAAGGCTGCTGTCAGACCAAAGACGGCCCCAGGTAGCAAGGATGCAGATGCAAATGACATCAACAAGAAAGAAAGCGGTGCAGCTGATGGTTCAGGCTCTGCAGCAGGTGGCACTGGAGTTTCTGCGCACACTAAAAGTGCCGGTACAGCCATGGATGCAGCTGGAAAGACTGCAGGTGGAGCTCCTGGTGGTGGTAAAGGTGGAGCTGATGGAGCTGGTGGTGGTAAAGATGGAGCTGATGGCGGTAGAGATGGAGCTGCTGGTGGAAAAAATGCAGCAGCTGGAGCTGATGGTGGTAGAGATGGAGCTGCTGGTGGAAAAAATGCAGCAGCTGCAGCTGCTGGAGCTGCTGGTGGTAGAGATGGAGCTGCTGGAGCTGCTGGAGCTGCTGGTGGTAGAGATGGAGCTGCTGGAGCTGCTGGAGCTGCTGGTGGTAGAGATGGAGCTGCTGGAGCTGCTGGAGCTGCTGGTGGTAGAGATGGAGCTGCTGGATCTGCTGGAACTGCTGGTGGTAGAGATGGAGCTGCTGGAGCTGCTGGAGCTGCTGGTGGTAGAGATGGAGCTGCTGGAGCTGCTGGTGGTAGAGATGGAGCTGCTGGGGCTGCTGGAACTGCTGGTGGTAGAGATGGAGCTGCTGGAGCTGCTGGAACTGCTGGTGGTAGAGATGGAGCTCCTGGAGCTGCTGGAGCTGCTGGTGGTAGAGATGGAGCTGCTGGAGCTGCTGGAGCTGCTGGTGGTAGAGATGGAGCTGCTGGAGCTGCTGGTGGTAGAGATGGAGCTGCTGGAGCTGCTGGAGCTGCTGGTGGTAGAGATGGAACTGCTGGAGCTGCTGGAGCTGCTGGAGCTGCTGGAGCTGCTGGAGCTGCTGGTGGTAGAGATGGAGCTGCTGGAGCTGCTGGAGCTGCTGGTGGTAGAGATGGAGCTGCTGGAGCTGCTGGTGGTAGAGATGGAGCTGCTGGAGCTGCTGGTGGTACAAATGCCACTGCTGGAGCTGGTAAAAATGTCAAAGGAAAGGGTGTTGAAGGCAAAGACGGTGTTGCTGGTGAAGGTGCCCTTGCAGGAGCTGGAGGTAGAGCTACAGGAGACGTTCAAGGTGAAGGAATCGGAGAGGGACAGAAGCAAGACAAATCATATGAAGAGTCTGATGACATTGATGGACAGGCAAAAGGAGGGGTAGGAGGAGAGGGCGAAGATGACGGAAAAGAAGGTGAAGACGAGGAAACACAGCGCAAGAAAGGAGTGAGGACTGGCCCGCTGGTGCCAGACACTGTGATAGGTAAGAAATTAATTCATCCAACTGAACTATTTCCAATTTTAGCACTTTATTCTTTATTCTTCTTCTGTTGGTGTTCCATTTTAAGGGACATTTATCTACAAATTTCTTCAGCATATTGTAAACTTTACAGTTCTTACAACTTTCAGACTGTTTGTAAAAAAGATTTTGACTGAGAAAAATAATTAATCCACAGACAATAAATATTCTATTAAAAAACTAAAAACAAAGAGTACAAACACCAATGAAGATTAAAGCTCAGACAATGCAGGTGAACATGCATTGTGTAAAGTCACTACTGATTATCCCTGATAGGGGATAATGAGGAATCCCTAAATGAAAAAGGGGAAAATTCTCAGAAAAAAGGAAAGCGTCCCAAAAAGGAAAGTCTGGTGGCAAACGAAGCTACAGCTGGTAAGAGATGTCCAAGTTTGCATGCTGTGGACCGTTAATACTTACAATTTAAGTCATTTTGGAATGAAAATGACTTTGGCAGTTGAGCTGTAGAGAATTATAGGCGCCTTCTAACTTCCATGCAGACAGAACACACGAAACCACTGATGCTCCTCACTGAATGTGCTCCATACTGTTCAAGCTTCAATCCGGACAGGTGGATTAATAGAAAGGTTACATGAAAGTGAAGCTTCAGTGACTTCAGTGATGATGCTGGATCCTTCAAGTCTAATATCCAAAGAGTGCTTTCAATATTAAATAATGTAATTATATTATTTGTTCAAACTTTGAATTGCAATGTCATGCACACATACATACAAAAATACAAACAGTTTATGTTTGTGTCATTTTGCATGTCATGTTTATAGACATTCTCTTCTCTTCATATTATTGAGATCTCATAGAAGCTTTTGGCAGAGTTTAAGAGCTGAAGAGTTTTGGCATAAAGGGTGATTAGTTAGGGTGATGGAAAGGTGACTAACCAACAGATTCAAGTCCTTTTTAATGTGATTTCTGACAGACCACTGTTTGAATGCTATTCTAGATTCAAGAAGTCATATCAATTTGTTTATTATTGCTTAAATAAATTGGAATTAAAAAAGCATTTCTTATTTCTTAGTGGTATTACTGACTCAATATCGTCAAAAACAACTTGCAACATGTAAAACTTCTCAAACAACTTTTGAAAACCTGTATGTTTTCTTTAGGACTCAAAACACAAACTTTAGGACTAACTGGGACTTGGCTACACACTTACTTATTAGGTAATTTTGTTATTATCCGTTAATATCATTTCACAAAGTCATTTTGGACCTCAGCTTGGGTAATAATCCAACACCTTTCCAAAATCCCTCCTCTTCCACCTTTCAGTAGCGCTTTGAATCTTTGGTTTTTGGTACTAATCCAAATTTCACGGTTTATTTAATTTAACTTCATTGTTATTGTAACTGTTTTCATAAATGCTATTTATAAGCCGTCTCCAACAGATAAGATATTATCGGAAAGATAGTAATTATGATGATATCCCCCAAAACTGAAAAAAGCAAAAAACGGAAAAGCCAGTGGTGCTACTGACACCGGGCCAGCAGGCAAGGAAGAATCTGCTGAAAATGGTGACAGTGCAGACGGCGCTGAGCCTGCAACAGCTGGCAGACATTCACGCCGTGCAAGACAAGGTCCATTGCTCAAGGAGACAGTTAGTGGTAAGATCATGAGCATTGCTTTACCTGCTGCATGGCAAACAATAAGAAAGTCATTCAATCAGGTGACTTTTCCACTGATTCTGAACTCAACACTAAATTAGTTGGTGACCAATATTCTGATCTCTAATTGGTTAAATTGCCTTTTAGAATGATCAGTGTTCAGAAAGAGTGGCTTCAATCTTGACGGTGTTCATAAAAATTCATGTACTAATGGTTTTTCTTTGTCTCCATAATAGTTGATTCATTGGACAGACACAAATCATTTAAGGTGGTAGACAACAAAGCAACCAGAGCAACATTGGTTGTATTTAGCTTCTATGGTCTATTTATTGTTAGATGTTTATGTATCCACCTCCTGTTTGGGTTGGCAGATTTGTTTTTATATTTCATTGTGTGTGTGTGTGTGTGTGTGTGTGTATGTGTGTGTGTGTGCGTGCGTGTGTTTGTTTAAATGCATTTGTGCTCTGTGTTAACAATCTTGCTTGCACTTTCAAATGACAATTTCAGGGTAAGCAAATTATTCTACTTCATTCATTTGTTAACTGAGCAACATCAAAACTCATCATGTTCTAGACACAGCTGTTGCTGCAAGTGTGTTAAGATTGTTAAGACTTGCAAGAAGAAGGTGGGAGAAAGCTCACATATCAGTCTTGAATCATTTGAAGATGGAAGGAAAGCCCAGATGAGTTCGGAAATCGGCAGTGCTCTGAATCAATTTCTTCACATTAAAAACTCCATTTCAACATCAAGCATCTCAAAGTCTCTCTTTTTTTCCTGACCAAGGAGATGTTGGTCCTAAATAGAAAGGAAACAAAGAGGCAAATGAAAGACTGAATGAATGAAGATCTCAACTCTCTGAAGTTAAAGAGTGAAAAGTAAGCTACACATAACCAATGAAGACACGTTCAGCAAACTACAAATGGAAGGGAAATCTTCTCATCTTCTTGTCTCAAATCCCTTCAATTCTTGACTAAAATACTCTCTTAAAGTGCCATCATTTCTGTCAAACATTCTGCATTTTCACATGTATTTTATATGTAAATGGTATAATAAAATACATGAGGTCAAAAGCAGAATGCAAATGATGTCTGACAGTTTGAAACGTGAGGTAAGTGTACACAATATGATCACATGCAAGTGTGTATACCATGCATTCATCAATTCATGGATGCATGAACCCTTTGTAATTGTACAAAAACAATTACAAAATTAAAAAAACAACTAAAACTTAACTTGTGTGAACGCTGTAGTGCCTGTGCATTTCAGTGTCTAACTTAGTGGTTGATCCCCAGAACCTGGAGTTCACTTTCATGCTGGGCTTTCTGACTGCAATGCCATTATGGGACAGGCAGCAGAACTGGAGTGTAAACTGAGCGATGAAGCTTGTGCAGGAGTCTGGTACAAGGACGGAAATGAAGTAAGTCTATGGCTACCTTTAACTTACACTGTAGCGCCCAAGCCAAACAAAGTGGTGACCAAGCAATATTTTCAAGTGGACTATACTCTACTTTGATTTATTATGTGACGGTAATGTGTTTACTTTATAGATTAAATCGTCTGATGGTATGACCATTTCAAAAGATGGAAGTGTCCATAAGCTGAAAATTCACAAAGTCACTGAGGAATATGCTGGAATATATAAATTTGAAGCAGATGGACGGAAGACAGAGGCGGTGATTGTTGTTGAAGGTAAAACACTTTCCTCTCATAAATGATTTAATGATAGAAGTATTTCCCAAACAGAGGTCTGTATTATTCATCAAGAACTTCCTAGAAATCATAACCACAATTAGGAAACCTTTTCAAAGGCTATTTGTTTTTACTATCTTCACAGATCCTCCCAGATTGGAGGCTGACGACTTGGCAGTATTCAAAGCTCCTGTAACAGTGAAAAAAGGACACAAGGCTAACTTCAAAATGGGCTTTATTGGTCATAAACCTTTCAAAGTTCAGTGGTACCTTGACAGTGAAGAGCTTTCCGATGACACAAATATCAAGTTAGAGACCTCAGAAGGATACACCTGTCTGCTTCTCAACAAGTTGCAGCGCAAGGACACTGGTGAAATCAAGCTCAAAATCAAAAATGAGTTTGGCACTGTTGAAGCCTTCAGTCAGCTAAATGTACTTGGTATGTATGAATAAGACTACCACATGTGAAATTTACAACCTGTTTTTCGAGTAGCGAAATAATTAAAATCAAGCACAATCCAGGCCTTAGTGTTAAATTAGTCAAACTGGAGGTAATCAGTGCAGGTTAAAATTCTGTATCTCTAATTTGACAGATAAATCAACTCCTCCAACGGGGCCTTTGGAGACTGTTGAAGCCTCCTCCTCCGCAATCGAGATCAAATGGAGGCCACCAAAGGACAACGGCGGCTGCAAAGTTGACAATTATATCCTTGAACGACAACAAATTGGTCGCAACACCTGGAAGAAGGTGGGGCCAATTGGTCCAGAGGCCACTTATAGAGACACTGATGTCGACCATGGCCGGAGGTACTGCTATCGCATCAGAGCGGAGACCGAAATAGGCGTAAGTGAACTGATGGAGACAGAGGACTTCCAAGCTGGCACAAAGGGTATGATCATCAAAAAATTATCAAAAACCAATGACTGATCAAATGGTTGTATTCTTAAAAAAAACATGACCAACCCTTTTTGATAAAGAAATGATCATGATCCCAATCTTCTTTCTGTGTATGTAGCATACCCAGCACCTCCATCACAACCAAAGGTTAGCAGTGCCTCCAAGGACTGTATCAACCTCACTTGGTCTCCTCCAGCCGATACTGGAGGAACTGATATTTTGGGCTATAACCTGGAGAAACGCAAGAAGGGCAGCAATCTGTGGATCCCCGTCAACACACCCGACCAGATGATCAGAGGTTTGTCTTTTGTTCACACAAGATAATTGATCAAAATGATCTTGATGCTGAATATATTACACAGCGTGTTGCAACTATTTTTATGTATGGTGTGTTACATTATGTTTCTCTACACAGCTAAAAAAATGGCGGTTAAAGATGTGGTTGAGGGCATCCAGTATGAATTTCGTGTGTCAGCCATCAATAACTCTGGAGCGGGTGAACACAGCACACCATCTGAATTTGTGTTTGCCAGAGATCCTAAAAGTAGGAGTTTCTTAATTTCAAAAAACTATTTATCTTTTATATCAATATTGCATATCGGCTGCATACTTTAGAAATCATTGTGTGTGATGTATTACAGAGCCTCCTGGTAAAGTAATTGACTTTAAGGTGACGGATTCTACCTACACAACTCTGTCCCTGTCATGGACCGCACCTAAGGACACAAAGGGGGTTGAAGATGAGGCTAAAGGATATTTTGTGGAAATCAGACCAGCGGAAAATCCAGAGTGGGATCGCTGCAATTCCAATGCCATCTCCTTGAATTTTTACACAGTGAAAGGTTTGAAGTCACTGGCTATGTACTGGGTGAGAGTCATTGCTATGAATGATGGCGGACAGGGAGAACCCCAGGAGCTGAGTAATTACATCTTGGCCATGCCACCTCCAGGTAAGACAATTCAATTAAATATTTTTATAAATTTAATTAATTTTAACACTTGATCAAAAATTCTTGACATTCAATGTATGTAACTACATAAAAGCTTATAACATATAACAATTGACATAAAAAAAGGTCTTTATTTTGTAGAATCATTGCATTCAGATAGGAATCCATAAATTGAATGCTCTGTGAAAAATCTGTCTCTGTAAGGCCTCTAACTGACTGAGTGTGATTTGGTGGGGAAACTTTGCACCCTAAAAATACCAAAATTTACCACAAGGGGTCACTACTTCAATCATGGCTCATGTTGTAGGGTGGGAGGAGTTGTGGAGGCAGAACTTAGGTGCTGCATGGATGAAGTGAAGTGGAAGTCTATCAAACTTCTCAGTGATTCCACCAATCTTACAGACTTTAAAGGTCTGGTTAGTCATTTGTGGCCATATAAATGAAGGCCTTTATAGACTTGGATGTATTTTTCTTACAGCCCTGGTGCTTTTTCACATGCATAATTTATGCAGAGTAATACAGCCAACATTTTGTTTGTGATTTTGCACTACAGTCATTAGCTTTCAAAATGTTTGCTCAGTGCTTTTTAATCATTCTGAAGAGATATTTGTTAGAACAGCCAAATAACAACCTCCACATTACTTTTCCTCTAGTGAGACCACGATTCACTGATGCCAAAATGAAGAGCTTCATGGTGGTGAGAGCTGGGAATTCAGCCCGTTTCAACATCAACTTTGTGGTAAATTACAAAACTATTATCATTACTCATTTATAATATTCATAATGGTCCTGGCTTCTGTGCCGAGATTAAACATATATTTATCTTTACAGGCCTCCCCTTGGCCAGAGGTCACTTGGTTGAAAGATGGAACACCTGTGTCAAAGAGAGCGACCATCAGCAATGCTGAGGGAACATCTCAACTTCTGATCCCTTCATCTGAGCGCTCAGATACAGGAATCTATACTATTATTGTCAAGAACATTGTTGGCCAAGAGACATCAAGCATTGAAATTAGAGTCACAGGTAAGTTTGGAGGAAAAATAATAAAATGCTGTTTTCATAATCATTACACTCTGCATCATTCCAAAAATACATTTGAATTGTAGATGAGCCGAAGCCACCAGGTCCTGTGGAAATTGATGAAAATGTGCCTGGAACTGTGACTATTTCATGGACAGCCTCGCCAGATGAGAGACGTGACGATAGGCTGCACTACATGGTAACCAAGCGAGATTCAAACAAAAGATCATGGCACAGTGTTGCCGATCGTATCTTCAACAACAAATTCACAGTCTGCAACATAATGCCAGGCAGAGAGTACCAGTTCCGTGTCTATGCTAAGAATGACATGGGCGCCTCCGACCCCTCTGAATCAACAAAATGGGTTATTTACAGCAAAAAAGGTATGTTAAACCATTTCTCTTACACAGCCCTTAAACAGGCACATGCATGAGCCACCAGTTAGATGCTTTTGCAGTTCTTTTCTGCATCTGGCTGTGATCAAGTTGACGGGGTGGAAACAAACAGGCAACCCATAAATCTGCAGTGTCTGCAATGTTAAACCCATTCATTGTCTATGTGTTGCACAGCCCTAGTTAAGAGCTAACAAGGTAAGCTAAGCTAACAATAAAACATTGCATTGTCTAGGTTGGTGCTTGGAAACATAAAACTACAACAACAGACAATTTATCTAATTATACATAGTTGGTCAGCACTGTCATTATGGTGGCGATGCTGTTTATCTCAACGGAGTCCGTCTCTGTACATCCTGTCTACTCAACTTTGAGTTTTTTCAATTTGTAATTACGCGATAGAACATGCAAAATTAAATGAGGCGATTGACTTGTCATCCTGTAGAGGGTGTGCTATATCAGCAACATCCCTCACATAGCCGTCGTACTGTCTGCACAGCCATATTCAGTAGCAGTCACACAGCTGCAATTCTAGCATAACAGCATGTATGTAAGAAACCAGCGGCATAATTAGAACCCTTTTTTAGGCATATGTAGACCTTAGTGATGTAAAAATTGCATGCTCCAAGATAGCATAGGATAATGAAATCACAGTTGGAAACCACAACACTTTATAACCAGGCAACACTCAACTCTAGGATGTCAGGAGCTAAACGCGCCAAGGGCCACAATAACAGTGGTTTTATTTAGTTCATTTTAGACCCCTGACAGTGTTCATGTTCTGCTTCGCCTAAGCTACTCAAACCTTATGTATATTTTAGCAACTAACCCAAAGCAAGACATATTCTCCTATCGGGTGCATTCAAAGTGAGATCTATGCTAATTTGACACATTGCATATCTACCTCTTCCAGAAAAGTTCCAGTTGAATATGCCACAGTCAAAGCCCTGCGACCTCCAGTCTTCTCCTAAGTTCCTTGTCCCATTGAAAATGCACACTGCACCTCAAGGGTACGAATGCTACATGAGCTGTGCTGTAAAGGGAGATCCAAAACCTCATGTGACATGGTTCCGCAACAATATCAGCCTGAATACCAACACGAACTACTACATCTCAAACACCTGTGGAGTCTGTTCTATGCTCATATTAAGAGTCGGATCTAAAGACAACGGAGAGTACAAGGTCGTTGCAGAAAACTCTCTGGGCAGAGTCGAGGGCTCCACTAAACTGCTTGTCAGAGGTAAAGTTTAATCATAATCTGACATTGCACGCTATGTTTTACAATGAAGGAAATATGAAACTAACATCAGCCTTTGACTTTTTCTCCCAGAATAAATCAACAAGCTGAAGATGGCAGAAGTCAGTAATCAAATGTAACAGCATCCAAGTAGTAGCATATGCACATATACTATATATCTTTACCGCCAAGCCAGCCCTGAGAAGTGGTATGTAATTTAATATAGTTTGTAGTGCCTTTGTTTAATTGTTGAAGTTATTCACAATGTTGATCTTCTAATTGGTTCATGGCCAGCAATTACTCAAAGTTATAACAACATTTCTTTAAGCTTTAATGGTGCCAAATAAAAAGTCACAAACTCATTGCTGTCATGTTGTTTTCAAATTTCAAATAAATAAAAAACAAATCAAGAAAATGTTTTCTACCCAACACATTAAACTGTGATCAGTCAGTCCCTTTTTGTTTTTAAATGCAGAGTCTTTCCACACGTGGATATTATTTTCTGACAATCCTTCATTCATCAGAATGCAAAAGAAAAAATACTGATGTGAAACAATGGTATCATGCTGCATGAATGTTCCCCATGTAATTCTTGTTTCATTGTATGTGGGCTTGGTGTAAATAAATATTTCATAGTCACTGTGTTGATTTTGCTTTATATTTTAAATAGAGAGACAGCTGACCTCAGTAGACAATAATAAATAAATAAGATGCATATGTCAGTTTTTAACAGTTAATATAGCAGAGAATGGTGTATTTGGTATACTGTATGTATAGATACATATACATATATGAAGATAGAAAATAAATACAGCGGATGCATACATGCATGCAGCCACTGTCTGTATATATAGTAGCCTCGAGCCAATTTGAGACAGGCAAGCAAGTATCAAAATTCATACCACTTGTTCACCTCATGCAGGTTAATGTGAATAATTTATGTGCAGTCTTCTTGTATTACTTCTCTGGGTATGTATTTTTGTTGTGTAAGACATTCCAAGTTTAGAGTCACTGAAGAAGAGCGGGTCAACAGTTGCACCCTGGGTTGAAACTATGCCTGATCAGTGCAGGGTGACACCTCTCAGTTTCAAAGAGGAGTTGTATTTACAATGCTTAAGTACAACACGTAAGAAACGGATTTTGATCCATTTCAGCCTGACAGCTAAGATAAAAAAAAATACAATGATGGCTCCATTTGCATTAGGTTATGTCTAAATACATACAGGAACATGCATTTAAAATAAAACATTCTGATTTTGGACAATGCTTTATTCTAATCTAACAGCCGTAGAGATTTTAGAGAATTGTCCATCAATACTGACAATTTAAATTTCCAAAATTAAAATCTTCAAAAGCTCAAAAAAAGCTATACTTACCTCTGGATTGTTAAACGCCCTGACGATGTACAGGCTGTCTACATTTAAAATTCTGTTCATAGCTAGGAAGTTCAGCAAAAGGTGTATTCATGGTCTTCCTGTGACGCTTCTTTTAAAAGCCCCCCAATGCACAACTAAAGCTAAAACACCAGTGTTGAGGGAGGGATTAGTAAGCTTCACTCCTCCATTTCCTTTAGTGCCTTCTTTTCCGCAACCTATAGCACTTTAGGGCCAAAGTGCATGTCAGTAAACCTATCCCAGAGGGCCACATTAAAACGCAGAAGGTTAGGTTGCTAGAGTATCTTTCCAAGGCATTATCACCTCACTAGACAGAGAGCCTCCCCTCAAGAATTAGCTGGAACTTTGCCGACAACACACAGCGGAGAAGTTTTCTTCCCAAATAAAAAGTAAGTTCTTTTTGCCCTTGCATCTAGTAACATTCTTTTGGCTATTTTAGTTGACATTGACACCAGCACCACCAGCATTACAACAGCAATCAGTGTCTCTACAGTGAACCTATACTGATGTAATTAATTGTGTTAGGGATGTGTTAAGAACCTAATAAAGCAGATTCATTAAGTCAGAAAAGTATGAAGCAATTAGACACAAAATGGAAAGTGCACTGTGAAAACCAGTGTTCCTATATTTACACTCAATCACTTCTACACTGAAATAAGAGTTATCTACAGATCAACAGCAAAGTCACCCGATATCATTTTAATACAAAAAGATGGTAAAGTAATAGTTTATGGTTGTAGCATGAAGGTTAGACAGACAGAGAGCGAGACAAAGGACACAAAACAGTCAGTCAGTCTACTCCTCATGAAGGGATTTGTTGTCCCAAACAAATAAAGTATGATTGCAAATGTCCCAGGACCTCAACAATAAACTTATCTAATTCAACCTAGCGTGACGCCTCAAACATAATATTCCTAATAATCCCTAATCAAAATCTGTTTTTGAAGAAGAGTGGAAAAAACAGGGCTGCTGATCTTATTTTATACTTCAAAATACAACACAGATCTTTCATTTAAGATATAAGGTCATAATATTATCACATCTAGTTTTGAGATTAGATCATTTTCTGAATTTGATCATTGAAATAATGAAATAATTTGAAATAGCTGCAATGATTTGTTTTGGAATACCTTATATAAAGGATTATGGTTAGAGTTTTGTCTCTTTTTACATACAAAAATCCAAAATCTAAATACAAACATGATTATGAGTAAAATAGCCTGTCACTGTTTCAGTCAGGTGATGCCAGACTGACGTCAGTTCCTGACAGATTGTTTTATGAGGTATGTGACCTATTGAAAGCAAAATTAGGCTGGTCAGTCACAGGAAACCTATTAAATGGTATCCTAAGTATTTTGTTCGGATTGAATTACTAATTCAATGTATGGATACATATCTTTAAAAAGATGAGATAAGAAGATAGAGATCAGTCTGAGTATAAGAGAGTATGTCTAGATAACTGATGAAAGTTGGTGTCCTCTTTCACATTGTAGAATTCTCTGAATAACTCATATTCTTTAACATCAAAGTCAATTTCCCACTGCGCAGCAGATGTAGGTCATAACAATATCAGGCCAACCCTTTAAAAACTAAATTCTGCCAGATTATGCCTGATTGAACATTACGCTCTGTAGAAGAACAGGCTTAAAGAAACTGTACCAACACCACATTCTGTCAGCCTGTCGGTTAAAGCACAGTGTAAGCGATACCCACAACCAACCCAGGCCATCTGTAAAAGATCAAATGTGTGACGGACAGCTGCCGATTCTCCTGGCTAACAACACCGATCGATGGTCAAAGTATTCACCACAGTAACAGTCTGGACTCACTTTCGCTTCTTCCTTTGACAGAGAAGCTGTTGTCTAAATCAAAATGTTTAAGATACGAAGAGCAAAGGATGATGAGCCAACAGCGCCTGGGCAGGGTAAGTGTAAGACCACCAACCCACCATTTACTAAATGCATTTATGACAGAAAACTAACTAGAAGGGAACTTATTAAAACACATGTTTTAATTTTAAAATGAAATAAATAATAACTTCATTATCTGAATGTATTCATTTCTAATTGGATTTTCTTTGAGCCAGATCCAGTAAAAACTACCGTGTAAAAGCCTTTTGACATCACGAGGGTTACTTTATGAGTTGCCTCTACAACCACAATTCAATATGTAACAGCTAAATCAATACATCATATGTTCAAGTTAAATCAAGAGCAACCAAAAATTTATATATTGAAGTTTGAAGAGTTCAATAACGATCTACATGTTCAAGTTGTGAATAATTGTATGTTATCACTTCATTACAGTCAAAATCAGAATAAAGTCCCGCGTGCCTGGAGTAATGATTACCCAGTATGTGGAAGAACTCCCCGAAGGCATGACCACCCCAGATTTCACCCGTAAACCCATTGCTCTGACAATTCAAGAGGGTATGGTAAAATGCCACTACTGCCTCTAATCACATGCATATAACTTCTCTATGATGACGGTTACATGATTGGAAAGTTATTTAACCATCCTCTTGCTGTCCTGTTTGCAGGCAAAACAGCCGTTTTCAAAGCTATAATTACTGGAAATCCAACACCAAGCGTGACTTGGGTGAGAAATAATGGAGAAATTGATGAAAGGTTCCAAGTGACCTATGATAAAGCTGCGGATGAACATCAGCTACAGGTGAGATCACTGAAAAATTCAAAATGAGATTGACGAATTATAAGATCAAAGCCTGACGCGTTTTCTCTTAGATGCCAGATGTGTGTAGTGATCAGGCCGACACCTACAAATGCTACGCCAGAAATGAATACGGAAAGGCTATTGTGACTGCAACCCTCAATATCATTGAAGGTAAATTAGATTTACATCCATAACAGATCAGTTAAGAATAATTTGTATGACAAGGCGTGTTGATCTAACTGTCAATGTCTTCAATGTCTGCAATTCTAGTTGGTTTCAAAAAGAGCAAAGCAATGCAAGAATCAAGGACAGGTACACAACCTACATTTTACCTGCACAAATGACGTGTGGATCATTTACTAAATCGCATTATAAATACGCTGCTTTCATTGCAGCTATTAGAGAGACACCGGAGGATTTTAAAAAGGCCTTAAAAAATAAGTAAGTAGGAAGAAAATAAAAAATCTGCAAAAGTAAAAATAACATTCTGTCTTGGTGAGCGCATTTTATATCACTTTGTTTTATTTTGTGTACATTAAGGGTTGATATGGATGCTAAAGAAGAGAAACCTGAAGGAGAAATCGATGAACGCTTTTGGGAACTCTTGATGAGTGCAGAGAAAAAAGATTATGAGGGCATCTGTTCTCAGTTTGGTGTTACTGATTTCCGCTGGATGCTGAGGAAACTAAACGAAAGGAAGAATGAAATAGAACAAAAGCAAGAAAAGGTTCATTTTACTTTAGATACCATGGCTATACAGTGCAATATTAAACAACAGTTATACTGTATCATGTACTGTAATGTAATGTATTTTTATGTTGTTTTTCCTGATTCCAAATACTTTAGGTTGTTGAAAGAAAATGCCACCTGCAGGCTGTTGAACTTAAACCCACTGATGCAGGAGAGTTTGAAGTAGAATTGGATCATATCAGCAAAATCTTCATGTATAAGGTGAGCGACTTCAATGTATTTTTCTATTTTACACACATACATAAACACTGAAAGTTATTATGTAAAGGGTATCACAGACACATAAACACTACATACATATTCAACTAAAACAACTGCACTTATAAGAATTAGTATAAAATAGCTATAGCAAAATATTCAACTCAAGACACAATGTAGTCGGTGTTGTTTTCTCTGGTTCCGCATGATTTTTGATCACAGATTCTCTCTGGTCTACTCTGTAGTGTGTTTAACATTTACGACTGCTTATGTTTGAACAGGATGGTGTTATGATCCCGTTTACTGATGACATAGAGGTAAAGCATGGATTGAAACAAGTGGGAAAGAAGTTTAAGTTCAGCATGGGTGCTGAGAATGCAGGGTTATACCAAGTGGAGATCGATGGAGTTAAGATCTTCTCAACTGACTTGAAAAGTAAGACACTATACCAAATAAAATACCTACTATTGTTACACGACACCACACTAATGTCATGTTTCATGCAGTCCCTAATGTAGATTTCTTGGTCAAGATTGAAGATGTAACAGCAGAGGAACGCCAGGACGCTGTGTTTGAATGTGTCCTCTCACACCCCATGACCAAGATGTCTTGGATGGGAAAGAATGTTGCACTGGAGCAAGGCGACAAATATGACATCAGTGTTTCCGAAGACATGCTGATTCACAAACTGGTCGTCAAGGACTGTATGCCACTGGACAAAGGAATCTATGCAGCTGTGGCCGGACTAACATCCTGCAGTGCCTGGCTCATTGTGGAAGGTGTGTTTTTAACATATTTCAGAGTTAAACATACAGTATCTACAGAGACCATAAAAATAGCAACAGCCAATCATTCATACTATCTTGAGGAAACTAATTACTGGTGAACTTGCTAATTTTTTAAAGGCCAGTACAATCACATTCTATCTTGTGGTAACATAGATCATCCTATATTCATTTAAATGTATATGAAAAGCATTAAACAAGGCCAAACCTTTTATATTTTTTAGTTGACAAAGATCCAAACACGCGTGGAAAGAAAAAAGCTCGGAAAACAACTCAAGCAGGTGGCAGTGGAATAGATCTTTTAAAAATTGCTCAGGAGCAACAAGCCATAGTACAGAAAGAGAGAGCAGAGCTGATTGAAAAGGCAAAAGAAGAGGCAGCTAAGGCTGCAGCAATTGCAGCTGAAAAAGCAGCAGCAGCAGCTGCTGCAGCTGCGGCAAAATCACAAGCAAAAGCTGAAGCAAAAGCTGAAGCAAAAGCTGAAGCAAAGAAGAAGAAAAAGAAGGTGACGGTAAAGCCAGCAGTGGAGGGGGAGCCAGCTACAGAAGAAGAAATAGTGGAAGAGGAAGAAGAAGAAATCAATGAATCAAGTACACCAGAAGAAGTAAAAGACAAGTCTAAATCTGCTTCAAAGCCAGCACCAAAGTCCAAGCGGGCAAAAGCGAAAAAGACTGCAGAAGCAGGAGAAGAAGCAGCAGAAGAAACAGCAGAGGAAGCAGCAGAGGAAACACCAGAGAAAGCAGCAGAGGAAGCAGCAGAGGAAGCAGCAGAGGAAGCAGGAGACGAAGAAGAGGCTCCTATGCAAGAGAAAAGAAAAAGAGAGAGAACAGGCCCTCTTGTCCCAGACACAGTCATTGGTGAGATGCAACAGTCTCGGCAGTAGTAATTAAATTAAAGTATTGCCATGTTCTAAGCTAATGAAATGCTCTGCTCTACTTTAGACCCAGGAGTTTACTTCACGGGTGGACTGTCAGATGTGACAGCAGTCATTGGTACTGATGCAGAGCTTGTCTGCAGGCTGAGCAGTGAGGACTGTGAAGGAGTCTGGTATAAAGATGGAAAAGAGGTGAGGAGCTTCACACAAAGGTTGGAAAAAGCAATTGATCTTACGTTGAATTTTCAAAGATATAACTGTGCCGGCATGTGTGTGTATTTCAGATACAAGCAACAGATGATATCAGTATCGTCAAAGATGGAACCTTTCGCAAACTGATTGTCAAAACCTGTAAAGAAAGTGATAACGGAAAGTATAAATATGAAGCTGATGGCCGTAAAACAGAAGCTATACTAAATGTTGAAGGTAATGAAACCGGAGTAAATTTAGGAAAGCAGTGGAGCAGCCTCTGTAAACATATCAAATAATACATATTTGAGCTCAGCAATTACATGTACCAATATAAAATCTTTCTCTGCCAGATCCTCCAAGGCTCAACCCTGATGACCTGGCTGAGTTCTCAAAGCCTGTCATAATCAAAGCTGGACAAAACGCAGCCTTCAATCTGTCCTTTGTTGGCCGCGAGCCAATGAAGATCCAGTGGTACAATGAGGGCGAAGATCTCCTGGATGACACCAACATCAAGACTGAAAAGTCTTCCTCACACAGTCGCCTGCTGCTAACCAAGTGTCACCGCAAAACCACAGGGGAAATAAAGATTAAGATTAAGAACGAATGTGGTACAACTGAGGCCATAACTCAGCTCATTGTGTTAGGTAAGGTTAATATGTTGAGCACAGAAATAATTAAATAAATATATGCTATAGGACTGTGATATAGATGTACATTTTCATTATCGCCACAAGTATTTACTCTTTGATAAGTTCCTTTTACTTTTGCCATCAGGGTAGCACATTGTGATACTCAGCCCTGCATATTGACATTTGCTCTTTATTCCCATGTTTGACTACAGATAAACCAACACCACCTCAAAACCCTGTGGATATAATTGAAAGTTCAGCAACTTGCATTGAGTTTAAATGGAGGCCTCCCAAAGACAGCGGTGGTTCTCCAATTACTGACTACATCCTGGAGCGTCAGCAAATTGGCCGAAACAGCTGGAAGAAATTAGGAAAGATTGGTCCGGAGCCTAAATACAGGGACGCAGATGTGGATCATGGCAGGAAATACTGTTATCACATCAGGGCTGAAACGGATCAAGGGATTAGTGAAATGTTGGAGACAGATGATATTCAGGCCGGAACAAAAGGTGAGCCTCTCTATGATCAGTGGGTGATGGAGGCTTTCAGTGAGCTTGGTGAAAATGGATTGTTGCTTCTTTTTGATCATTTTAGCATACCCTGGACCCCCTACTACACCAAAAATTGTTAGTGCCTTCAAAGACTGCATCAATCTTTCTTGGTCTGCACCGACTAACACTGGAGGAACCAACCTTTTGGGATACAATCTGGAGAAACGCAAGAAGGGCAGCAATCTGTGGGGCCCTGTCAACTCACCTGATGAGCCTATTAAAGGTAGAACCATTTCAACACTATTCAGTGATCTTTACACAGTTCTGTATTTCAGTGTCCTGTCATTTCTCAAGGAGAACATCAGATGTGAAAACGTAAGTTTTAACCAACCATTTGCTATGCCAACAGAGAAAAAGTATGCTGCAAAGGATGTTGTTGAGGGAATCGAATACGAGTTCCGCGTATCAGCTATCAACATCTCTGGTGCTGGAGAGCCAAGTGCACCTTCTGAATTTGTGATTGCAAGAGATCCAAAGAGTGAGGTCTTGGCCATAATCCAATATGTTGTTGTTATGTCAATGTTAGTTAGGATTACTGCAGTGTTGTGTCTTCATGCTTTCAGAGCCACCTGGTAACGTTATTGACTTGAAGGTGACAGACTCCACATACACCACCTTGTCACTGGCATGGACTAAACCCAAGGAGGAAGAAGGGGTCCAAGATGAGGCCAAAGGATATTTTGTAGAGATAAGACCCGCAGAAAACCCGGAGTGGGTTCAGTGTACCTCCAATGCTATCATTATGACCTCTTATACCATCATGGGTCTAAAGTCTATGGCCATGTACTGGATAAGAGTTATTGCCACCAACGAAGGTGGAAATGGGGAGCCTCAAGAATTGGACAACTACATCATTGCAATGCCTCCTCCAGGTGAGTCAGTGGAAAGTGAGAACTCTGTAAACACATACCATACATTTTCTACTCAGCTCAGCTTTTAATCATCAATTTTGTCTCAAATACCCCCCCTCAAAATAGTGAGACCTCATTTCACCGACAAAAAAATGAAGAGCTTCATGGTAATGAGAGCTGGGAACTCTGCACGGGTCAACATCAACTTTGAGGTGCAGTATCATAGTCAAACAAACATGTGTGTGAAAATCAAGACCTTGAGTAGACAGCTTTCTATTGTGCTAGTATTTCCTATGGATGCATGTTTCCTTGACCCTTTATGTGCTGTTTTCGGCAGGCCTCTCCAGTACCACAAATAACATGGCTTAAGGATGGCATGCCTTTACCCAAGCGTGTGACAGTGAGCAATTCAGACACATCCTCACAGTTAATCATCCCCACATCCGAGCGCAATGACAGTGGGATCTACACAATCCTTCTTAAGAACCTTGTTGGACAGGAGACCTTTACTGTTGAGATGAGAATCACAGGTAAATTGGAAAACTATAACCTAATGCATGTGATGTTTTTTCTGGATTTTCAGATTTAAATTTGTTCCCAATTACTTTTCATGTACAACATTTTAAGCAAAGTGGGTCTACACTAGCTGTGTGCACTTTGGACTTCAATCTCAAGCCATTACTTCATTAGCCATCCCTTAAAATAATATATTCACAAGGAATGTGTTCTACCTCTTTCTAGATGACCCCAAGCCCCCAGGCCCTGTAGAGCTAGAGGAGAATGTGTCGGGAACAGTGACAGTCTGTTGGACTCCCTCTCCAGATGAGAAGAAAGATGACAGGCTGCACTACATGATCACCAAGCGTGATTCTATCAAACGCACCTGGCAAATTGTGGCTGATCATCTCTTCAACAACAAATTCACTGCCATCAATATCATGTCAGGAAGGCAGTATCACTTCCGTGTCTATGCCAAAAACGACATGGGGACGTCCAATCCATCCGAGTCACCAGCGTGGGAAGTGAAAAGGACAAAAGGCAGGTTGAAACAGAACCTACCCAAACATTTCAGTCAGGAAAGAACAGTGTCCTACCTGGTTCATAGAAGGAGAGCATTTCAGGCATGTAACTAGGCGCAAGACCATGTCCAATTTTATTCAACAAAAAAAGAATCAATCTGAGACTTAACAGGTAATTTTAAAATAGGCCTAATGTGTGTTCTCCTGCTTCTTGTGAGAACGCCGCAAGCAGCATTTAATTATAGCTGATTGATTAGGTTTGTAGGGAGACCAGAGAGGAGAGCCTCACAAGAGTCTCATCTGCTGGTGATAAAAGCGCACATTACTCATTCTTTGTTGCTCTGAGAGATCAAGACACATACTGTGTTATGATACCTATTTGGGTATACAGGAGACATTGGTTAAATTAACAGGACTAAATACAGCACAGTTTCAGAATGTATCACACTGGATTAACAGTTTTCCTTTCCCATCCAGAAACATTCACTCTGAATCTTCGGGCCACAAAGGACTGCAGCTTTGAGACGCCTCCACTGTTCACTGTGCCACTGAAAACACACAACAGCCCAGAAAGCTACGAGTGCTACATGAGTTGTGCTGTGACAGGAAACCCAAAGCCCCATGTTACCTGGTACAGAAATAACATCAGCCTCAACACCAACACCAACTACTACATCACCAATACATGTGGGGTCTGCTCCATGGTGATCCTCAAGGTTGGGCCCAAGGATAGTGGAGAATACACAGTCATTGCAGAAAACCCTTTAGGCAGAGTGGAATGCTCATCTAAACTTGTTGTTCAAGGTAAAAATAATTTTACAGTTTGTCTGTGAATGTTCAAGGCTACTTTTCCAGCTGTGTGTTTAAACGTTTCCCTTTCTCTTCCCTCAGAATAAGATGAGGCAGTGGTCCTGTCGTCTTCAAGACACCAGTTTAATTTAACTAAATGGACAGATATATCAATTTAAAATCTATAGATGTTTGAGTTTGCTTTATGAAATACTGTATTAAAATAAAATGTTATATTTAAATAAAATGTGTAAAGACAAAGAGAGAGAGAGAGAGAAGGAAGGAAAGAAAGAAAGAGAGCTACCCACAAACTTCAAATTGTATTCATTGTCTCTATAGGAAGGCCAAAGCCCTTACACAAAACATATTTGAGATTAAATTGTAGTACTGTGCCAATCCTGCGCCAACATGTGTGTATTCATTTATTTGTTAACTATTTGGGAGTTGTGATGACTTTTGTTTCTTTCCCTTGTAGTTTTCTGACAAGGTCGCCAATTTAAAACTTGAAGTAAAGTTAATAATGGTGTGGCTGTATCTGACTGCATCCATCGGTCATTTAGCCAAATCAAATGCAAATAAATCCAGGATATTTTCAATAATAAATTGTCTCATGTGTTTCAACTCAATAAAGTCTGTGCCCCATCTCAAATGACGTCACATGTTCTAGACACAGTCCGATTTCTGTTTCACTTCATCTCAACACAGTACCTCAGATTTCCGGTTCTTAAGTTTTCAGACATCCTAGTTTGTTTTACATCATGAATGCAGCAACGGTGGCATATTTTAGGCTCCATTGCCACCACCTTACCCTCATCAGCTGACCTGTCCATGTCATTGTGGAACTTCACATGTGTGCTTGTGTTTTGCCAACTGTCACATGGCTTCAGATTTCTCTTTAACTGTGAGCATGTGGGCGCATGTATTCAGAGGATATTGTGAGACTATTATGGTGAGTCATAAATGATAAATATTCATGCGCATGACTAAGTGTGACCTTGCAAACAACCGTCCATCTTCCTGTGTAAAATTCCAGCACATACTAATATTATCAGTAGACACAGTAGCAAGCCCTTTGGTCATGGAGTCTTTACTGGGGCTTGGGGATTTGACATTTAAAAGCTTGTAAAACAGTCGGACTGCACAATGTCACTGTAACACGTGCTCATGGTATTTAGAAATTCTGTCTAGTGACGCTCTGAGAAAAATACTGAGAATTTATGACCTTACTATACATATAGTAGCTCAAATACAAGAAAAATACAGAATTTGTTCTTGATATAATGTTGGGACTGTAACATTTAGACTGATTATTATTATTAAACTATTCCAGCTCAAATGCCAACTGTAACTACAACCTGCTAGTGGATATAACAGACATAGAGCTTGCTTTGCCCATTTAAAATATAGAGTGCTGGGTTGTACAATACCACGTCTTTCATTAATGTTTGGCATGATAGAATTCTTGGCGTCTGACTTTCATGACCCTTGCAATAAATGCCTTCAGAACTTCAAGCCTCTCATATCAGCTTCCCATTCCTGAGAACAGTCATGGTTCCTGTGCCACGCATCAAGCTTTTATTACATGGCTTGAAATATCCACACACACACACAATCGTGCCCAAACTCAACATTGCTATGTTATTGCTAAGACACAATAACTGTGCCATGGTTTAAAGTTTCAATGAACCAGACTACAAAAGGGATTATAAGGACTTGTAACATGCAAGTAAATATCCTAAATGTGGCCACTGTGTATGTAAACACAACACACATTCCACCGTTACTATGTTTATGTGCATTTGAAATATTTAACAGATCTTAAAACCATTGACCTAAGCAAAGTCAATCAACAACTTACAAAAAAAGGAACATTAGGTAAGAGTTGTTCACCTACATATAGAACCAACACAATTCTGGAGGAACAATGAGAGCGATGTATAGAGATCAGATCAGAGAGGGAATTGTAAAAAACTGTTGTATGCTGTAGTTTTGGCATGAACATTCATTCGGCAAGAGATTCACCAATGAAGAAAACACAAATTTCATGGCATGTGTCGTTAAAAAAGATATGAGGGGGAAGAAGGCCACCCATAGTGTAACACAAACGCCAAAACAGATACAAGTTCTAGTACATAAAGTGAATGGCAGGAAACTAAAGCTTAATTTAGCATTTTCATTATAGATGTAAAAGCTGAATTCAAGGGAAATGTGAACGTTAGACTATTATGTATTATTTCAGCCATGTATTGTGCATCTGGTCATACATATCAGGCAAATAAAACCAAGAGTGCATTGCCAGGTGGTTGTCGAATTCAAATTTAAAGACTATTTTAGATTGACAACCTACCACCTGAAGTATTGCAGTACAGCAACTACTTAAAGGACACATACATTATCAACAGGAACATGTAATATAGGGTTGAATGCTGAAAGTCTGAAAGCCGCAATATCATTATTTGGAAAACAAAAATAGGCTGCATTAAACAACAACGCAACTTTGAGTGCACAGGTCTCGATGAACAGAGTGCAGACTTCTTCTATATTGGTTTACTTCTCCTCAGGCAAACTTACATTTGAAATATTAGTTTCTATACTTTAGGCATATGCAGGCTACACATTATACTAAACTTCTTGATAATCTCAAAATGTTTGCACTTTTCCAGCACAAAATGTCACATCGCATTGAAGTATTGAACCTAAATTCATCAGATGGATAGAAAGTAAACTCCAGAGGGATGCTGAGGCAACAAAGCTGCTGGGTGTGTAAAGTAGACAACTATTTGCAAAGAGGAACTTAATAACTTGATAACCTGAACTTGCAGCATGGCTGTGTGGCAGTGTGTTGTATTATTAGTGTTATCTATTCACGTTTTCTGCCCTTTTCAGGCCAAAATGGATTAGATGCAGGTTTATCTTATGCCAAAAGCCTTTTCAGGGGAAAAGAGAGTGCTTTTTGTAATAACAGTACTGGACAACACCATTGTCAGCATTGAAGATGTTCACATTGCCCCGAGACACTTGCAGGTACAGGACATCCTCTGTGAGAGCCAACAACAAGGGCCTTTTATTAATCTCATCCACAAGCTCCAGTTTGACGCTCTCAATTTAAAAGCCAACTTCAGATTCCCAGAGCAGGCTGTTCTTGAATAAAGAATGAATGAATAAATAGCAATAGAATAAAAAGCAGACGACTTCCATTGGTTGAGAAGTACAAAAGTTGGTGCCTCTGGAGGTGCTTCAAGCCAACGCTGCGCCTTCGGTGATTAATTACTTCTGCAATGAGCTCATCATCCCAATATACACATCAGCACGACATGCAGAACAAAATAGTTGTATATTTTTCATGCTGCTATATTTCGCAAAAGTTGAAAATGTGACACATTGACGGCCAGTGTTGAGAGATTACACCAATTTACACTCATCTGAATGAATCAAAGACAAAAGGGAGATTTCAAACAATCAGTACAACAGATTAAAGAGTTTCAGAATGTGCAGTATATTGATGTGACATAAAAGAGAAACACTGCATTGTTCACAAAGCACAAAGGGGTTTGTGAATTTCTCATGTCATAGGAATTGGCATCCCACGAGGAGTCTTGTACAGCAAGTGTCGACTTTCCCTCCTCCCCCTTACCAGAAGTTATGGTTTATGCCACAAAACATAAAAGCAATTCCCTTACTAGGCAGGCAGCATGTCTGAGAACGTGGGAGCTTGGATTTAATGGCTTGTAGACCAGGGAGGCAACACTCAAAATATCAGAGTGGCAAGCAGCTACAGTCAAGAGGATCAGGAGAGTAAGGAGGTAGGTTTCTCTGTCATCTCACCTACATCACCATTCTTAGATGGAGGACTTATTGTATCTATTGAGAGATGTCTTTATCCTATATCTAATCCTATGACTGATTCTCTCATTCATAGCATCCATAGATTACTTGGTTTAAATTAGATGTATTTCAGTGTATTCAGAGAACAGGAGAATGGTTTTGCCAATTTTTTTTTTGTAAAATGTCAACTTCGAGTTAGGACTATACCATGATCTGAGACATTTCATTTGATTCCCTGTATGCATGGTATGAAAAACAGAATTTCCTGGAATTCCTCACTTACATCCACACATTCTTTGGATGGTCAAAATGTGTAAACAAATACTGCAAAAGCTGGGTTTTCAATCAGCCTTTTATGAATTCATTATAAGTCTGTTGTTACTTACCGCACAAATTTGAAAAAAAAATAATAATAATAATTAATTAATTTAGGACAAAAAATAACATTGGATCTAACTTTCATTCATTCTTCCATGATTATTTTTCCAAATCTCCTGAGCAGATAATAGCATTAATGGTCCTCATAAAAGTAAAAAAAAACCTTCCCTGGCTACTGTTCACGCATTAATCTCAAGTCCCCAGATAGCCATAAGCTCCCTCAACATGCCCTTCGTAGAATCTTGCTTTGAATCATTTTTTTACGATCTTCAGCCTCTCAGTCCACTGTGCCATTCTATATTTCAGCAGTGGTCATGCAAGCAGCTGGGAGCTTTCCCAGGAGCATGAGGCACATGAAGCCCATAAAAAACCTGTTTGCTCGGCATGCTAGTTGCTATGTCAGAAGCCAAGTACACAACAAGTTATAAACATTTTGAAACCAAAACACTATTTTAAATGTCTGACTTCTAACAGGATTCAGTTTTGAGGAATACACTTCATAGTAAAACTATACTTAAACACAATTTAAAAATCCAGTAGCAAATTATGGTCAACTTTGTTCTCGCAGTAGGAAACAAAGCTACATCAAAAACTTTATACTTATTGTAGGAAATAGAAGGTGGTGCAATGATCCACACTCAGATCATGAGTTAGAAAATGCATATGCTTTTTCTGGCTCCGTAATTATACTGGTTATATTAAGCAGGTTTGACTGAAATATGACTCACTCATGTCACCCGTAACATATACAGTAAGCACATCCTGACGTTAGTGTAGAGATGATCAGTTTTATGTGGTATGTGACCTATCGTTCGGCAAGCCAGTTTGCTCATGGACCCTCTACACCCTAGAGTCACAGACTATCATATACCTGCACTGGGTGGTGCTGGGTTTATTTTCAGATGTCAGACATGATGATTTAACATCTAAATATTATACATGAGAGTGTCAAGTTGTCCAAGTGTTAGAAATATCAATTTAAACGCCACATACATGACACTGATAATACTGTGGCAAAAGCTGTTGAGTTGTTGCTGTAATATATTTCTCAACTGTTAATACTGCCACCATCTACAGGTTAGGTGTTCTTGATGCACAAGGTATTAACTTGATTTAGTTTCTATTAGTTGGATTTCACAATAACAGCTATAACTCCTTAAAGTCTAATGGAATTTCATCAATTGTGTGCTCAATAAACCATGTTAGGAAGGTAGAGAGGCCTCACTTTGGATTTTGACTGCAGTATTTCAGTCTTGGATGGTAATGCTGATCAGTCTCTCACCCATCTGGTTTCTCACCAGGTTGTTCTGTCTGTTTACACTTTTCTTATACCAGGAGTTGTTCAGGTTTTACTGGTACAATTAATACTTCTATTTTAATTAGTTTTTTCTTTTACATCTTAGATTCTTCTTGTCTAACTAGACTCGCAATTTCTGTTGTAGCCAGTGACACTTGGCTACAACTTGGCTACCTCAAATTTGATTAGGCCCATAATAAGTGTTTGGTTAATCTTAAAGGAGTAAATAGTTAAATAGCCTATAGCAACTGTTAACAGGGCTGTAACTCACACTGAAACTAGGAAAAAGGTTTAAAGCAAACCTAGACTTATGGCCTGGTCAGAGTTTGCATCAGCTACATTGTTGCAACTGAATTTTCTCACAGAATGACTCAAGTTCACCCTCACATCATCTACATTCATCATAGAATTTGCAACAACATGATTACTTTATTTGAGCAGTAGAAGTTGTGATATGATGCCGATGGCAATGTGTATATGTTTGCCTTGTGTGTCTATCCATGTGTGTGTTTAAGGGAATTAGCAAAGGAGCATATTATAATCAATAGTTCTCTGAGCTGCACTCCAAAGAACCAGAGAACAAACTCTTAAGCAAGTAAGAGGGAAAATCAGCTGCAGCTGTGCGAGGAAATATATTCTGGCTTCAGGCAACCCCCTGTCTGAACGTTGTCACAGTCACTTCAACACAAAACTTGAGCTTGAACCTAAACTGTGATTAAAATGTGGAATGTGGAGCAGTGCCATAGAGATTGAGTTTGAGAAATATGCCATCTCAAGCAATTTAGTGCTGCTAAATCTATCCACAGGTGAAACTTTTTTTTGCTGTTCCCCAGCATGGGAGAAGATTTAGCAGGTTAAGTGTACTGACTGTCTTCAAAGCACCAACATGAGCAACTATTAGACTTTTGCATTAAGCTACTCTCCCATTAAACCAACAGTGTGTAATCAGTGGTGATTCTAGCAACTAATGCATGGTACCTTGACAGGCTGTTGGAGGTCATATTTGTCACTTGTGTTATTAATGCAGGTCAAAAGAGAGAAAGGGGCTTTTAAAGACATTAGGATGGAATTATGGAGAATTTGTTAAGCGCGGTAGTAACTTAATATTTCCGCACGATCACAATGCTGTCACAACATCTCTATCTTTAGATTAACAGATTGTCCCAAAGCCAAAAACACATTCCAGTAACATAGAGAAGCTAACTTCCATGATGGAAGTCGTGTTTGTATTGTCTGTTGAGAAACATAGAGATGCACATAAAACATTCCTATCTGGCAAATACCTACGAATGTCTACATTCCGGCAAATTCCCTGAGCCCCTGTAGCACCAAATCCATTACAATTAAGTCAATCTATTTCTGTGAAGTGACATTTGTCATTCTAAGTTAAGCGACCCATCTGGGTAATGAAACATCGCTATGTGCCACTAAAAATCCTGCTGCAACTGGAAGTGACAGATCATAAAAAAAATGCTAATCATTCAAAAATAAACAGCCTGCTGTGACGTTAGGAGGCAACAAAACATAATGACTACCACTAATAGTAGTGACATCATGAGTTTAAAATGAAGTATCTCACTTTAGATCTGATTATAACTTTTATTTACAATGTGGTTCTCAAACCCAAAGTGCTAACAATCAAAACATCTCCCACAGTCTGCTACCGAATCGAAATTCACAATTTTCCAAGGTGTAAAGCTAACAGTGAAGCCTCTCTGTCATTCATTGCAGTTGATTTTGCTGAACCAGTCCAGGAATCACAGGTCTCGAGATGTCCACAAAGTTTAAACTGGCGGAAGGCACGGGCACTGGCCAAGGTAAGCTGTGGAGCATGACATGTATATGAAGTGACACGCCAGACAGGAAGTGGCATCATCAACCGACATCAACCTTCTCTGCATTTGCAAAATTTGCTTCTCAACTATAAACTTCTTAGTTAACTTGCATTTATCGCCGATGGCAACAAGTCTGCCATGAGAAGGAAAACTGAAGGAAACCATGTCTAAATCCAAACAAGACAAAGACAAACCTTGTTTTGAGGGGGTCAGCCCTGTGTTCCCTCAGCCCAATGGTCCCACAGCCCTATGTTCCCTCATTTCTAAGATTTTTTTCAAAATTAGGCCCTATGTTCCCTCATTTCTAAGATTTTTTTCAAAAATTAGGCCGTATGTTCCCTCAGCCCTATGTTCCCTCATTTCTAAGGGTTAGGGTTAGGGTCGGGGTCAGGGTTAGAGTTAGGGAACATAGGGCTGAGGGAACATAGGGCCTAATTTTGAAAAAAATCTTAGAAATGAGGGAACATAGGGCCTAATTTTGAAAACAATCTTAGAAATGAGGGAACATAGGGCTGAGGGAACATAGGGCCTAATTTTGAAAAAAATCTTAGAAATGAGGGAACATAGGGCTGAGGGAACATAGGGCCTAATTTTGAAAAAAATCTTAGAAATGAGGGAACATAGGGCTGAGGGAACATAGGCATGCTCCCGTTTTGAGAGTACTTGAATTTACAATAATATTTTTCACAAAAGAGATGTAACAAAAACAACATCCAAAAAATTCTGCAGTATTTGTGTTTTCCGTAATGATAGGGGATGACAGTATATAGGTCTTAATGCTGCGCCAATATCACACTTACATGTGCTATATATGCTTTTAAACATGTGCTCTAGCAGGTCCGGATGCAGAGAATTTGGATGGTAATGAAGGTAGGCTTAGGGAAGATCGTCAAGCTCGTCGTCATGCTCACCACAGCATGAAGAAATGATGCAACAGATATTTCTTACCATATAAACAAACATGTTTGTGGATATGTAGTTGAAACACTACATATCTGAGGAGAGTGTTAAGTTCGGGCATGGATGCACAGGGGAAGGTTGTGAAGATAAAATTTCACACAAATGCAAATGTCCAGAACAGCGTCTACACAGCGTTTACACATTCACTGCTCCAGTTACCTGGAGCAGTGAATGGCGATAAACCGATCAAATGAGTAACATGCAACATTCTAATACTTCATGTATTAGAATGTGTTTCAGCATGGTTTGTGTGGGTGATGGTTTCATTACAAATTGACAGCAGGTTTGGAGGTGGGATGATCATGGTGATTTTTATTTTATTCAAATATCTCATAGGTAATATATACTGTTTATATGTGTGTGAGTGTGTGTTGTTGTTGCTGACATGTCATTTTCCAATGCTGACAGTGGGGATCAAGAAACGATCCAGGGTCCCCGGGGTAATGATTACCCAGTTTGTTGAGACGGTGCCAGAGGGGAAGAGTCATCCAGACTTCACCCGCAAGCCTATTGCTTTGACCATCCAAGAGGGTAAGCATCTCAGCAGAGAGTCATTTTAAACATTAATGCAGAAAAATATCCAAATGGAATTTCAGATCCATGACTTATGAGCAGGAGTTAGTTTAAAGGCGAGGCACAGCGGGAACAGAACCCTTCCAGATTTCCAACATGAATATTACAGCAACATCCCATTCTAATGAAATACAGTATACCACCACTGATTAGAGGCTCAATCACCCTAACCAAAAGTCTATGTACCCTATATGACCTATACATTTGCTGTGTTCAATGGCTCTCATATGATAAGTGACCTTGTTGTGATCTTGCTCTGTGCGTGTCAACAGGCAAGTTTGCCTTTTTCAAAGCCATCGTCACTGGAGACCCCGAGCCAGCTGTAACATGGAGCAGAAATAATGGAGATGTATCCGATACCTCAAGATATCAGACCAAATATGACCCCACTTCCAATGAGCATACATTTGAAGTAAGTGATATGTGCTATCAAATGTCAGCGAGAATGTGGATGTGAAGGAGAGGTGAAAAATAGCAGCGATAAAGAGAGAAATCACATAAAAATGTCAAAAATCAATGCCGCTCAGTGTTCTCACTCTCTGTCCCATCAGTTCATTATCTTTGCCAATTACTTTTACTTTGATGCACATGGGAGCTGTCAGTTTTTGAAAAGGTCTCATCATGTCAACCGCTTTATCTTTTCAATTCACTGCTGGGCAGGGTGTAGAAGATGTAGAATAAAATCCACAAGCAAGTCATCTATCAATCAAGGAGTGTGCAGAGCCTCAAAATTGTCTATCTCAACTGCATACAGGACATCAAAAATACGTATGAATCCATTTATCCATTCATTATATTGTATATCAAGTTTTGTTTTTTTACAGATGGCAAATGTTATGCCGGACCAAGCAGACACCTACAAGTGCTTTGCCAAAAATGAATACGGACAAGCAGTGGTCACAGTTGTTCTGAATGTCATTGAAGGTAACATTGATTACCATTACAAAAAATATGATGCGTATTTCTAGAGATGTTACTCAAAAGTAAGGAATTCTACTGTGTACCACCACAGTATTACAGCTAAATCAAAACAGAGTGCAACTATGCAATCTACTTCTCCATAAACTTAAGACGCCATAAGCTTGCACGTTGGATAGCAGATGGCAGACGGCCTGTGCTGTCACCTGCGAGGGACCAAAGATGAGTCTCTACATGAATAATGTGCCATGTTGACACATTATTATGTATCTAGTATGTTGCATGCTGTTTGAAAGATTGGTTTAATCTTTGTCTCCTTTCAGTTGGGTACAAAAAGAAGAAACCGCCTCAACAACCAGCAGAAGCGCCAGATGGGAATTTTAAGAAGGTACTAAAAAGGAGAAGGTGGGTTTGTGTACCTTTCTTTAGATTCATCATGGTTTTCCTTTATCGATGTTAATGTTGAAGTGGTTACCCCATGTTCTAATTTTCAGTAAGGTCCTTCCTAAATCTGAGCAGCCTGTGAAAAAGGAGGGGGAGATAGATCCCAAACTCTGCGAACTCTTGTTGAGCGCTGAGAAAAAAGACTACGAAAGGATCTGTGCAGAGTTTGGAGTGACGGATTTCCGCTGGATGCTGAAGAAATTAAATGAAATGAAGAAGGAAAGAGAGGAAGAGCAAGCTGAGGTTTGTCTTGGTACTAATTGAACACATTTAGTGTTTTAATATGTAGATTATACAGTTTAGGAACTAAACTTATTATTCTCGTCTTGATTCAGTTTGTCAAAAGCATTTCCAACCTGAAGCACATTCAAGTGGGAGCAGATGGTGCTGCTTTCTTTGAGATTGACCTGGATCTTATAGACCCAAGCAGCTCCATATTTCTGTACAAGGTTAGTATGTAACAAATACAAGGTAGTTTTAATATGGGGTTCACAGTAAAATATTAGGTTCTAAGAAATATTAAGAATAATCTTATACTGTACCATATATTGTTTTACACTATGTATTATCATTAATCTAGGCAGTAATAGTAGTAGTAGAGATATCAAAGGGTTAAACAGTGGCCAAACATGCTCTGATAGAGTCCACATTAGTCCGACATTAGTCTAGTGGGCTTTATCTCTGGCTATGTTTTGCATCCCAGCATCCCAGAACAATTTCCCAGCTTGGGATCAACAGTAGTATATCTATCTATCTATCCCATCAAAATGACATTGCATATTTCCCAACAGGATGGTGAAATGGTCCCATACACAAAGGAGTTGGGAGACAAGATGAGACACAGTCTTAAAAAAGTGGGGAGAAAATACATTTTCAGCATAAGGGATCTTATGCCTGATGATGCTGGACTCTACCAGTTGGATGTTGAGGATGTGAATATGTTTTCCACTGATTTTAAAAGTAAGTATTACATTAGGGATGGAAAATGTGTATCCGTTGATCAATTTTAAATGAATATGTGTATGCTTCCTAACCCAAGCCTCACTCAACGGGCAATATATTTTATTTATTTTTCAGTTCCCATAGTGGAGTTCTTGGTGAAAATCCAGGAAGTGAAAGCAATGGAGAGAGAAGATGCTGTGTTTGAGTGTGTCCTGTCCAATCCCTTCTCCAAGATAACATGGTTTGGCAAGAACCTTCCTTTGGAACAAGGAGATAAATATGATATTGAGGTTTCAGAAGACAAGCTCATCCATAGGCTGGTGGTCAAAGACTGCATGGTGGTAGACAAAGGAATTTATTCAGCCTGTGCAGGAATAAAGTCTTGCAATGCGTGGCTCATAGTTGAGGGTAAGATGTTACACTACCTACACTATACTGCTAATAAAAGGTCAATAAGTGACAATGCCAATCTAACTGGTATGTAATTGAATAATGCACAGTAATAATGCTAATAATACTTTTACCAGTTTTCAAAGATGCTCTTTTTCTTTTTAGCTGACAAACAAGCACAAAAGGGTAAAAGGTCAGCAAGGAAAACTACAAGGGCAGGAGGATCTGGAATGGATCTACAGAAGGTTGCTGAAGAGCAACAAGTAAAATTAGAGAAGGTGAGAGAAGAAAACAAGGAGCAGGTTAAAGCTGCTAAAGCAGCTGCTGAAGCTGCACCTCCACCTGCCACTGAAGCTGCACCTCCACCTGCCATCCCTGCAGCTCCGGCCCCATCGGTTGCTGAACCCAAAGCAGTAAAAGAACCGGAAACGGGTAAGAATGCAAACTACAAGGTTTATAAAACAAGTCAGGAATACACATTGTTAAGGGCCAAAAGTTATCAGTGAATTTAATTACAAGCAGCTCTGACATCTTTATGCACTGCAAACCTGTCCCGATATGCACAGAGGACACAGGTCACCAAACACACCTGTGCAGTGCATTTTCTATGATAACTTGCTGACTGACAACTTTAACTGACAATATGTGATGCATCAGCAGAGACAACAGAGGTTCCAGAGCCACAGGTTGAAGAGGCGGTCAGTGATGGTAAGAAACCTACTGTGTTCACCCCTGCATGGATATACAACTGAATATGACAGCATTCTGATACAAGGGTTGATCATCTACTTGTGTATGATGAAGGATGTGGTACGCAATAGAGAGTACATCAATCAATACAATAACTTGTTTGTTTCATTATATTTACATGTCTATTTGAATTACTATTTTTAGTAGTAGAAGTAGAAGTCGTATATTTAGTATTAGTAGTATTTTATTTCCATGTACTGTATATATACAAGAGAAGTAACTTTATTTATAACACTTAGGGCCTGGAATTACCTGTGGGCTCTCTGATATTTACGCTCTTCGTGGAAAGCCAGTTGAATTAAGTGTTGAGATGAACACTCACTGTGAGGGGGCCTGGTTCAAACATGGAGAGGCAGTAAGGCGCAACATTTCATCTTCTATATTTTTTCTGGGACTGACTATTTTAGTTTATTTATTTTGTTAATGTAAAACACAAGAACCTTCTCACATAATAGAGTAACTCTGTCTTGCTAGATAACCTCCAAAGATGGAATCAACATAACCAATGATGGGACTTTGCACAAGCTGATAATTGAAAGCTGTGGTGATGACGATTCTGGCCTTTACAGTTTTGTGTCAGGAGACCAAAGTACGCAAGGAAAGGTCACAGTTGGAGGTATTATTTACTTGATGTTATTGCATAATATGTACTATCTAACACTTTAGCTTCAGCACATACACGTGACTTGTTCTTTGTGTTCCAGATGTACCTCAGTTTGATCCTGATGACCTTTATAAGTTCTCCAAACCTGTGATAGTAAGAGTGGGCCAGAACGCTGCCTTCAAGATGCCTTTCCCTAGCCAGGAGTCTTTGGCAGTCAGTTGGTTTAAGGATGGTATTGAGATCAAAGATGGAGGAGAAGTAAAGATTGTGAAGGAGCCCAATCACAGCCGGCTTCTGCTCAGAGATTGCCTGAGGACAGACGCAGGGGAAATAAAGATCCAACTGAAAAATCCATTTGGCATTGTGGAGGCTACATCTCAGCTTATTGTGCTTGGTAGGAAAACAGAAATGTGCTGAGAAAAGTCAATACTGGGAAATTAAAATTTTTGAAATGTTCATTCATCCAATTTGTCAAGTGACTTGTAAACTTTTGTGGATACAGTGACAAGGCCCTCTCCAATAAGATTTCATTTTTCTTTTTAATATCAATTATGTTCAATGTTCAAGGATAAACTAAATGTGTCCGGAAAATCCAAACTTAGGAACATTTCAAACGTTCTCTTACAGATCGACCAGGTCCACCAGAGGGCCCAGTGGAGACAGTTGAAGCCACCTCATCTGTGATTGAGATAAAATGGAACCCGCCCAAAGATGATGGTGGCTCTGCTGTCACCAACTATATCATTGAACGACAGCAGACAAGACACAGTCTGTGGACAAAACTTGGGGATGTCTCAGCTGACAAGACCTCTTTCAGAGACAGGAATGTGACCCACGGAAAGAAATGCAACTACCGCATCTTTGCAGAAAACCCTGAGGGTCTCAGCGATGCCCTGGACACAACCGATAGCATTATGGCTGGCATAATGAGTTAGTCTCAGTCAATTCCTCAGTGAATCCCATGTTAATCTCCTTCAGACTGTAATAAATGAAAGTGCCTCTGGATAGGTTTTGCACTGGCTTCAAATCATTCATCATCTAAAGTCTTAAATGATGTTGAAAGCCACATTTTTAATGTTACTATGCAAATGTAATCATAAAATAATAATGTGTTTAAGTCTTTGCATTCCTTTAATGCTTCTAATACTTAGTCATTAATAATTAATACATACATTTTTTCATCCCTCAGTCCTCTCCGGCCCACCTGGAGCTCCCAATGTGGTGAGTGCCTCTAAAACCTGTATCAACTTGACCTGGACCCCACCGGTGGATGATGGAGGAGTACCAATCACCGGTTACCAACTGGAAAAACGAAAGAAGGACACAAATCAGTGGACTGCCATTAACCTGCTGAATGAACCTATTGAAGGTCTGACAGGACAAAAGCATACCGACGTCCAATTACAGCATCAGAGACTTACTTTCAATAATATTATTCCTCAACTTACCATTCATCTTACATACAGGCTTGACCTATGCAGTTAAAGATGTCACAGAGGGAACAGAATATGAATTCAGGGTCTCAGCTATCAACAAGTCAGGATGTGGAGATCCCAGCCCTCCATCTGCAATGGTGTGTGCAAAGAATCCCAACAGTAAGTGGTGAATGTTTGCTCTCTGTATTAACGATTTAACTGTTTCCCAGCGGACTGTTTGCTTCCTCACTGCATTTTATTTTATGTGTTTTCCCTCCAGTGAGACCTTGTTTTAAAGACCCAGAGGATTTTGTTGTTGTCAGAGCAGGAAATTCTGTGCGTGTCAAAATAACCTATGAGGTAAGGATAAGCCTATAAGCTGGTATGAATAATGAGTGCTTTATTCCTTTGTCAGATTCAGTACCATAAAATGTGAAAACCCTAAAACCCAAATATACACCAACTTGTCGCATTCCTACCAGATAAATACATACACTTTTTTTCTAGATCAAATCTTAATTGATTTCCTGATCAGACTTTGCTCCCTTCTACTCCTGCCTTGTCATCATTTGCTACAACAACATCATTTCTCCCATTGTTTCTGATGCTGACATTCTCAGGCTGAACCTCCACCACAAATCACTTGGTTGAGGGATGGTGACCCAATATCCTCATGGATGAAGGTCATCGATACAGAGGGAACGTCCCAGCTTGTCATCCCTTCATCAAAACGCTCAGATTCAGGCATCTACACTATTGTAGCCAAAAACTTAGTGGGTGAGGCTTTCTTTGATGTTGAGGTTAGAGTCACAGGTAAGCGCATGACAAGTACCAACATCATACCAGTGCATTCATCAAATGACCTATTCAATGATAATTCAAACCTGTGCATCTTTTTTGTTGCTAGACGAGCCAAAGAGCCCAGGCCCAATGGAGATAGAGCAAACGGTCCAGGGAAAAGTAGTGTTGAGTTGGGCTCCCTCTGCAGACCAGGAGCTTGATGACCGTCTCTTTTACACGGTGTCACAACATGACTCCGACACCAGGGTGTGGAGGACTGTAGCGGACCGCATTTTCAGTAACACATATACAGCCAACAACATTCTGCCTGGCAGAGAGTACCATTTCCGCATCTATGCCAAGAATGATGTGGGAGTCTCAGATCCATCTGCGTCACCAACATGGGGTGCCAACGGCAACAGAGGTGATTTACAATTAAGGTCCAGTTCAATAACATTTAGTGATGTTATCAAAACATACATACAAGATTAGATTTAAAGGGACCCAATATGACACCTACCTCTGCAATCCAATGCAAACAACACAACAGCTACCAATGCAAACAACACAACAGCTTCAATGTTCTTAGTACTCCCAGACATTGTATAGGAATCCATACCCAGAAGTTTGACATGAATCCAATTCTAATCTTTTAGGATTCCCTCATTAGTGAATCTGAAAAGCACAATGATAGAAAACACAAAGATGCTTGGTTTGCTGCAAAGCCTTATATACATGCTTTATCTCTCCAAGTCCAAACCCAATCTTTTTATTCAGTGAGTGGTGCATGTAGAACTTGGTATTTCAGAAGTTGATTGACAGAATCTATGTCAAACACATTTCTAGGTTAAATGTCAATTCTTCCCCTGTGTGATTTCTCCTGTCAAGTTCCAGTGATGTCAAATGGAAATTCAAACATGGAACTCAACCTCGAGAGGCCACCGTCCATCTTGGTCCCTCTGAAAATTCACACACCACCTAAAGGTTACCAACTGTATATGACCTGTGCTGTCCGAGGATGCCCCACGCCCAGTGTGTGCTGGTACCTGGACGACGTCTGCATCAACTCAGACAACAACTACTACATCACCAACTCGTACGGTGTATGCTCCATGTATATTCTCAGAGTGCGACAAAAGGACAGCGGTGAATATAAGGTTGTTGCAGTAAACTCCTTTGGCAAGGCAGAGTGTTCAACTAAACTTGTAGTTAAAGGTAAGGATTAAAATAATTTCTTATATTCATAAAATGTTTGTATTTGTTAGAAATTTATCCAATGTATTGCTGTGACAATTGATAATTTCTCTTTGATTTCTCCACAGATTGAATTGGTGACTATGCCTAGTACAGGTTATCAAATGTTAGAAATAGAAAAAAATATTGAGAAGAGCTCTTGTAACAACTGCAATAAATTAACAATCTGACATTTATCACAAAGTTCTATTTTGTCTTTTTTTTATGACGTGATACTGAAATTATCAAATCATCAGAAACAGACAGATAGCTATTACTGAGGCAGCATGCTTCAAGCAAGTTTCCACACAGCTACAGCACACAGCTTCAGCACACAGCTACACGTCCAAGCCTAAAACACCTTGCACATCTCAAGAGATGCGTACGTTTTAAATTGCATTTCCATATACAGTATAGAGACAACTATGCTCCCTGTAAACATCATAGGAGGCAAATATAGATTTGATCTTGTTTCCATCCATAGTCAGATAACCATGAAGGGAAGAGCGTCCAATGTGACTACAGTTTATTGACAACTATGTATAACTGCTTACATGTTGAAATGTATGGGAGTGGCAGGCAGTAGATATGTATGCTGTACAGAGGCTCATGTTACCCATGCTCAATTTACTAAAGAAATGAAGAAGGCTCACAACCTCACATGACCACGCCTGGATTACCAGTCCCTCCAGGATTTCATGACTTTTTTTTGTGTGAATATTGCATTATATCTTTCACAACTTTTACACTTTTTATATATATTCACAACGTTTAAATTGATTCACATGACAAAAACACACACAATATGCACAGAACAACCTTTTTTTTTGTGTCACTTGCCATTACAATTCCTGACACATCATCAACTATCATCATCTTACATTAACGTTGGCTAGTTTATACAAATACAAAGTTTAACTATGCGTAAGGCAATGTTTACAAAAGCCTTGATTTTAACATTCAAGTACAGCCTGACATAAGGGAAGGCATGAGGATAGGAAGGAAAAAAACCTGCATTGAGAGTGTTCCCGGACATGAGCTTGCACCCTTCACACCCAGCAGCAATGCTCGCCACTCTCCCGGTATGCAATATGAAAATAAAGAAACAAAGACAGACAAAACATTACTGTCTGTTATTTCCTACTCCTTATTCATCTTTTGTTTGTAGAAATATTTATGTAACCAGCTTTCAAATAAAATGAAATGAAACTAAACATCATGATTTCTTCACTTGTGTTTTATGTTGCAATTATCACGACACACATCACAAGTCCCACGTTACTTAGATTTGAATGCTGACAGTTTGTGCCCGCACGCTCTGTGAGGAATGACGTTCTTCGCTTCTTCACACACAATGTTGATCTTTGCTTTTTTTCTGAAATTTATGCATTTAAATGGAAAACAATGTGGTAAATATGCAGTAAAATGAGAAAATATGCAGTTTAGTTGGATTTACATTGAATTCCGCAAACCTCATCATCTAATATTATTCTGCTATAAAAGAGTGAAAAATTACATCATTGTCAAGTAATGTGTAGTATTTGTAGCATTTGTGTTTCATAAGTTGTCTTACCTCTTGTAGGTCAGAGGATAACATTAGTGTTTGTTCTCCTCTCGTGTTCTTTGGGTTTCCTTGTCGTAATGTTACAGCCAGGGTGGCATGTCGGTGCTAATCAAACGGTGTGGATGTCACACTTGTTTAACCTCTGACAATATGAACCCACTAAAACCCCTCAGTGCAATGTGTACAACACCCAAAGCCATGAGCAACAATCTTTTTATAACGTCAACACAGGACCAGTGTGACTCATTGCATACCCCATCTGCTTTCTTTGGCTGAGCATCCAATGGAAATTACTGTGCATAATGTTGATGGCCTACTGTCATATGCCATATACTACAAGTTATCAACCAGAGACTACTTTCCAGATAGAATGTCTCAGGTGGAGTTTTATGGGTCAATAAAGTTTGTAATGGAGATATTTTATTAGACGAGGCCTTGTGAATCTGCCAGTCAAAATCAGTTAGGAAAGTATTTTGCTTCTTGCATGTGAGAAAGGTCATGCCTATTGTGGAACATAAATACAGTATCATGTAATGGCTATCATTAATGCAAATCGGATAGTGTGCTAGAATCTGTCATGGTTTTATTTAAATCGGATTGGAATGTTAGTGTTAACTAACTAGTATAAATGATCCCGCTGGTATTTCATATATTCAACAGTAATGGTGTAAAACTGTTAAGTAGACCTATCCAACAGGGGATTGAGTGTTTGTCCAGTGCCAAATACAAAGTGATCGCTTTCAAAGGGATGGAGTAAGAGGAACCAAGATCCTTTACTATTGCTGTAATATGTGTTTTTAACAAGTACATTTGACCCGAGTGAGGTTTTGTAGGAGTTCCAAAGTTTCATCACCAAATAAAAAGGGGCGTCACTTTTGATACATCTGATAGTGAGAACAGTACAAGCTGACAAGGGACTGCTGAGCATCGAGGACATATGGGTAAGTTAAGGCAAATTTTATACTTCTAAGCAAAGGAATTTCCATGTCACTTTCACCACTTTGATTGAAAACCAAAACAAAAGTATTTTCTGTAAGTATTCTGAAGTGACATTTTAATTAGAATAGATACCAAGGTATCATTTGATAGGTAAGCATGTGAAGCCAATTCTATTATTTAAAAGCATGTTAACAGAGAGGTCATAATTCATTCCGAGAGATGAACTTGAACTTGTTCTAGTACATTGACGTCTATTAATATTTCATGAGTATCATTGTTCTAGGAGAGTGATTTTTGTTACTGTAGTTTACAGTTAAGTACAAAGACTACTTCTGACAATAATGACTTCAAGGGCTTCAAATTTAAGGTAAAACAATATATGACTTTAGACACAGAATATTTAAGGGACTTGCTCATACCTAGGAAAAATTATGACAAATAAAAAGACAGAACATGTGCCAGTAGCCTTACTAGCCTGAGACACATTCAGAACAGCCATGTATACTCGTACTGCCATGTACAGGAGTGGTTTTTTTGTGCCGTATCACAAAAATGCTAATGCAGTGAACAGCAATGGTCTGAAATTAGTAATTTGTCCGGAGATTTCTATATTCTAAAGAAAGGAAATGATGATACTACACAGACAATTCAAGGTGGTGACAGTGAGTAAACATTTCAGTAAGAAATGTGACCGGTCCAAATGGTTTCCCCTTACTCATGAAGGATTAAGAAGACGCCCATGATAGAGTCCAATAAATGTGCTGATTGGTTTAGACTTACAGAATGCATGACCCATGAAATCCTTTATAGAACTTTAATGCTAGGTGCGTGATGTCTAAAGATAAATATAGATAATAGTCTTACAATCAACTAATACTCAGTGTTCCTCTCATGGCCATGATGCCATAATGATTCACAGCCCATTTCCTTCTATTTAAAAGGCCTCTGACTTGAGGATAACTCAACAACAAACCAAAAGATGAAAAATATCCACCATTAATATCATTTAGCCATTGTAAGCCACTGGTAAGGGCCTGAGGCCTTTGAGGTGACAGTCAATATAGGCCAAAGTCTAGCTTACTGACTTAGCCTTGGGCTTAGTTAAAACAAATTATATGTCACATCATCTCTCTGGAGTATAGTAATCATTTTGTAAATATGTCAAGTACACAGAAAGTGAATCAGGTAATGCTAAGACATTCTGCCCCTGTCTATGTTTGGATCAGGACCAGTTATAGTCACTAGGTGGGATTTCACATTCCCCATCTACAGCATCCCAGCATGTCTCCGACACTCTGCAGGGGTCACACACGTGTCATGGCATCCCCGCTTTGACAGGCGTGTCATAAACAAACCATGATATTATATGACCAGAACCTCCAGGGCAGAGCTGCTCAGCCTTTTCTGGACCATGACCCTGTTTTTAGGTCTCGTGATTCTCATGACCTCAGCAATATGATAACTCTCAAGTTGAGTCAAGTGAATAAATATACTGTTCTTCTGAGCATTCTTTTTTTTCTTTACATTCTTACCTATAAATTTATCCATGGAGAATATTTTATTAAGTAGAAATCTTCTACAACATCACCTGAATATCTGTTTATAATTCATAAAGGGTCACAGCAACTTTGTAAATATTACAAAGGCATTCATAATAACCAAAACAGAATATGATCAACTGCTGCCACTGCTTTTCTGTGGGAGCCGAGTAAGAGATAAAATAAAAAAAGGGAATTGGCTGGACATAGGGGACAATAATACATTTCTAGGATCCATATCATACAATGTTAACATCACCTGTGAGGTATTTCTCTCAGTGATGATGTAAATTATGCCATATAGGATTTTAATGAAAGGATACAACACAAATAATGCATGACTGTCTCCCATGTTTTAATTTATATATATATATATATATATTTAAGAGCATAGAGGTAACTAATCGACAAATCACAAACTTTTCTCTTTGTTTCAGTGTCAAACAGATCGCATCGTTGACTTAAGAAAGGCAAAGCTACAATGAAACCAGAACACCAGGTCCCAGAAGGCTCGGGTACGTTTCCAACATTCCAGCAGAGCACATTTCTGCTGTATTTCTGAACACATGCAGTATTTTGAGTGTTTCTAAAAACATTTGGGATTTTGAAATTGAAAAATACAAGAAAAGATTGTTTTCTTTCACAAACCTTGAAAACGTTCAAGGATTCATGAGATCCATTGTCAGCTCACCATAATTTCACTCATAGTCTTCCAAGAGCAAAGCTGCACATAGTGCCCATGGAATCACATTTCTCAGTGCTACAGTGATTGAAAACCATAGAGGTAAAGTGAGGTAAAATAATAAAAGACAGGGCTCAACATAATTACCTTGTCCATGCAAACACTAAAACAATAACAAAACTCTACATTTGGAGAACATGAAATGAGAACCAGCATGGATGCAATTGATGTGAAGGACAATAAGTGCACCATTTAATTTACAGGTAACATGAAAGCCGTTTTTCTGAAAACACTTGTGCTGAATTTATTCAAGAGGCAGAATGTTGGAGGCTTAGAATGGTTTATGAATTAAATTGTTGAGAAGCCAACATCCTTCTCCTTTAGGTGTCTTAGTCTAAATCCAGGTTCTTTCAGGAGTGATTGGAATGCAGAGGAGAGACACTGACTGATGTCCAACCACACTTGGATTGTGTGTGAATCAATGCTAAAAGAACAGGGTTACTAGAAACTTGCTTGCATTCAGATGATATGAGAAAGTAGTTCAATCCCCTGAGATGACACATACAGTTTGATGAATATTTAACACATGCTCTCGAACAGACGCAGGGCCACAGCAGTAAAGTGATGAAGATTAAGAATCTGAGAAAAGTCACATTGGAAAAAAAAATAAGAAGCCAGCAAACTTGTTTTAAGACACAATGGGAAAGTGCCTATCTTTTTCAGCATTTCATTGTTCTACTTTTTTAACAAAGTGCTCTAAAAGTGAAACTGATATGATCTCCAATTCTTCAAGGGAGACTGTTCAGAGATGAATCCATTTTCACTATAAACTGAATTTTGCAACCGTACTGTTGCTCAATCACCTACTTAGTCACAAGTAACAGAAGAGAAACACTGTCCTCCGATTGTGTTTATATTAGGAAAAGACACAGGAACTGAACAAATCTGTAGTAAAATGTAAACAGCTGCAAATGAACTATGAAGGGCCAATTTTAAGATCTACAAACAAACCCCACCTGAGCTGCTGCAAGGATTTATTCTATGAAGTATAGAGTATAAAGATACTGATCTCATGGACCACAGGCCACACATCTGATGTGTTGCTTCGTAATACAATGACAATCTGTGAGCTAAAGTGCACTTACAAGCAATACACTTCAAGCAAACACACTGGGCCTGATCCATCAATAGGTTACGCCTCAAGACTTGCATATAAATAAATAATAACTAGAGCAAAGTGCCTGCGGCCCCTCCAGGCGATTTCCCCCAACGCTAACCTTCCTCACCTTCAATGAAAACTCAATTTTTTATTGCCGACCCTCCCATAACATCTTCCCCTTCCCCCATTGGGACAAATGAGCTTGTGTCAAGTTCTGTGTTGGCATCTGGCCTGAAAATTAAATTGGCCTGATTTTAACCACTGACAACTCTTCAGACATGCCTATGGAAAACCATCCGCTAGCCAGAGTTTACTTGATTCTAAAAGTGACTTAAGCGTAACTATGATCTCTAAATACATCAGTGATAGTGTGACACAAACTGGTCATGCTAAATATGCAGGACCTACAGTGAGGGAAGCAAGAAGTAACAGGTGCTGGCTGGGCTGGGGTTGGAGACATCAAGAGTGTTTGTGTGTCATCATCCGACAGTTGAAACCTGTTGACACAAAGACGTAAAAGGCTGACAATAAATGAAGACGTGAGAGGCCTGTGTTTCCAAAATGTTTAAAGGTTTCTAGGGTTAATATTATGGTTAGGAGTAAAGTAATGTAGCCAGAACTATCCAATCACACCCATGCAAATCAAGAAAGAAGTCCATCAATTTTGTATTGAATATTGATCAGGAAAATCCTTGCAAATGCTAAGATGCAACCTTCAGTTCAGATTTTGTGTGGTTTCACTTTCAGGGATTTGCCTCAAAAACTACTAATAAGCCTAGTTTGCGCCTTTCTCAAATTTCTACTTTTAAATCTTAATGCGGAATAGCTCAGAATTATTGTTTTTATAAGTCTACATGGGTTTTGAATGTCGTTTTTTTCCATCCTTTTGACAACTTAGAACCTAAGCTACATTTTCTGAATTTCTTCTTTGCATATCTTAGAACAGGGAGTACTCCTACCCTTGACAAATGTATAGGAAATCTATATTACAAGAATACAAGATGCTTTTTTAATCAGTTTGTTCTGGATTTGCCATTTTATTTGTTTTTCCTTTGGCGAGAACGGAATGGGAAAATAAGAAAGCTTCATCGCTGCAGTACAGAAACACAGACCAAGTTACTGGCAAGAGTTCTGAGCTTTTAAAAAAGGAAACACTGACCTCTTGTGAAATGTTGGCTCAAATGCAAACCCCAGCAGCACTAAGATGGAAATCATGGCACCGGCAAGCCTGATTGTTTAATAAGACATCTGTTTAATAAAACTTGGATATAAGAAAAAAAGTATACTATTTTATTCCCTAATACTTCAGTAAACATGTGGGCTTGACTGGTGGCAAGATAGTTTCTGTACAGTGTGTGTAGTAAAGATTCTGTGTTGCAATCCTATCCTTGTTTACTTTCTTAACTGCTTTACTTGATTAGGTGATCTAGATGACTGCTCTGGAAGGTAGGGCAGAATTCCATTCCATAGTACTACTAAACTTTCTCTTGGTCTTGGCAGTGGCCATCAAAAAGATGTCCAGAGTTCCCGGGGTTATAGTCACTCAGTATGTTGAACAAGTTCCTGCAGGAAAGACAACACCTGATTTCTCCAGGAAACCAATGCCACTGACTGTGCAAGAGGGTAACAAAACACAAAATACAATCAACATCTGGATTATAAAACACTATTACCGTTTCCCAATTGTGAAACTTTCTATGTTTTAACGTTTCAGGTAGAAAAGCCATTTTCAGAGCTACGGTCACTGGAGAGCCTGCACCAACTGTCACATGGGGGCGCAATAAGGGAAAACTTGACCAAGAGAAGTACAGGACAAGATTTGAGGGAAGAACTAAAGAGTACATTCTTGAGGTACAAATCAAACTAACTGTGTTTTCATGATATATTCCTTATAAAACACTCAATGTAATGTATACAATAAGTATATTGACTGGATTCATCAAAATTGCAAATTTTAATAACGCTCATTTGTGGAAGGATTCTCTTTGGTGACCTGTAACAAAAATAAAGACTTATGCACTGCTGATGTGCAATGTGACAATATCGCCTCATCAGATACCCAAAGCAACACCAGACCTCGGTGACACCTACAAATGTAATATCAGCAATGAGTATGGGGAGGCTTCTTGCACCTTTCTGCTAAAGGTTGCTGCAGGTATGAGATTTACTGTGATATACTGTCTATTTATTTCTATTAAACATGTTTCTGTTTCACTATGTTCTAACTGTTGTTGTTGTTTCCAGGGAGTGACAAAGACCAAGGTATGAATCGGCCAAAATACAGTATCTATTATCATGTGTCTGTTCAGGATTTGACAGTTGTCCTTTTCTGCTTGAATATGAAACCTTGGTTAAGATTTCAAAACAGAAATAACACCACTGTAAGTTCAGCATGGAACATAATCATTTTTCTCTCATTTTCTTCCAGGAGACCAGGATTTTAGAAAAATGCTTAAAAAAACGCAAGTCAAAGCTCATTTAATATGTAATCTGATGTAAAGCCAAAATAATTACTGCCCACTATTAACTTTGACTCTTTACAGTGTCATTGTCACCAGAAAAAAACAACTCCCACCAAAAAAAGAGGGAGAGATTGACCCTAAGCTCTTGGAACTGCTAGTCAGTGCACCAAAAAAACGCTATGAAAAAATCTGTTTGGACTTTGGTGTTTCTGATTTCCGTTGGCTGCTGAAAAGACTAAACCAGATGAAAAAGGAAAGAGCAGAGGAACAGGCAAAGGTATGTGTCCTCTTAATGGTCAAAATGCCTTAAATGACATTTCATTTCATTGAATAGCTAAGTCTTCAGCTCTTAATTTTAAGTTGTGATGGCGGACAATGTTTTGTTTCTGTCTTTTTGGCTTACAGTTCTTCTAAATGCACTTAATAATTGCATTGGCTTCTGTACAGGCAGTAACATACCAATACCTAGATACTAAACTCTGTATTCCTTTTGCCATGTAGGTTGTGGAGGGCCTGGGCAATGTAAAACAAATTGAAGTAAAACCAAATGGAAGAGCCGAATTTGGCTTTGAACTGACACCGAGGAATCCAAAGAGTGCAATTAACTTATACCGGGTGAGTTTCAAAATCACATTACACTGCTCAACTATAATAATATATACAGTACATATAGATATAGATATACAACTTTATGTACAACTTTGACTTAAAGAAACTAATTCAATTCCCTTTCTCTCAACAGGATGGGATATTGGTTCCTTATGGTAAAGACAACAATTCTAAATTTAGGCTTCAGAAAATTGGGACAAAGTTTGTTTTCAGCGTCAAAGATCCTCAGCCAGAAGATGCTGGATTTTACCAGGTTGATGTTGATGAAACAAATGTTCTTGCAACTGATTTCCAAGGTAAGGCAAATCCTTCACATGAAACAGGATGAATGGCAATTAATATAAACACTGTGTGTGGGAAAAACAATACCTTTCTATGTTGTTTCTATGTTCCAAATGCCTACTTCTTTCTCTCTCAGTGCCTGCAGTGGAGTTTACAGGAAAGATTAAGGATGTGAAGGCCGTTGAATGCGATGATGCCGTCTTTCAATGTGTCTTGTCAAAACCCCTCAACGGAATTACTTGGTCAGTTCATGACACAACACTTGAAGATGGGGACAAATATGAGATCACAGTCTCAGAGGACAAGCTCATTCACACATTAAAGGTCAAGGATTGTGCAGTGGCAGATAATGGAACATATTATGCCATAGCTGGAATTACTTCCAGCAGTGCTTCTCTCACAGTGAAAGGTGAGATATCATTTCCTCTACATATCGTTTTTTTTATTTTGGTCATATACAAATGTACCTTGAGAAAAAACACAGAATTTCTTGGCCCCGTTTCTGTGTTTTCATTGCAAAATAGCTGACCCAAATCGTCGTAAACAAAAAGAGGATGACCTTGCTAAACTAGCACTAGAACAGCAGGTGAAGCCACAAGAGAATGAAGATCTGGAGGCAGCTGAGGAAGACGCTGCAGAAGCTACACCTTCCCCTGCTAAACCTGCACCAGGGGATGGAGGAGATGGTAAAGGTGATAGTAAAGCAGATGGTGAAGGTGATGGTAATGCTTCTGGTGGCAAGACGGACAAAGACATGAAAGATGGAGAAGGTGACAATAAAAAAGAAGAGGATGATGCAACAAATCAGAAAAAGAAGCGACTAAGAGCCGGTCCATTGGTTCCTGAAACTGTTACAGGTAAAACTGCTGATTGCTTTCTTTGAAAAGACAAAATGACACTTTGAAATGTACAACAGAAATAAATATATCACAAATTGAATTGCATTGCTCCTAATGTTTACCTACCATGGCAAATAGATCTAAGAGTTCATCAATTATTATACACAGTTTCAGCACAGGAGTGTTATATAATGGAGTCACCCTGAACAATAATGTTAACCAATGCCCAACAGCTAACATTGGCTGTTATTTAAGCATCATAAGTACATATTATTTTATTTTTTTTGTGTATTCTTTATTTATCTATTTCCACTGCTTGTCAACAACAACAAGGTGAAACAGTTGAAAATAATGCTCACTTTGAGAAGAAAGTTAGGGACTGCAGCTTTGTCACACAACATCACTACCTTCGTTAGTAAGGCTAATTCACAAATAAAATGCACCTCATATTGCAAATGAGCTTAAAATGCAGTCATTACAGTTACTTATAAGGTTGTTTCTCACTGTTACAGATCGAAGTGCTCAGTTTGTAAGTGGGCTCTCAGATACTACAGCTCATGTTGATGAACGGGCGGAACTTTCCTGCAAACTCAGTAATGAGACATCTGAGGGAAATTGGTATAAAGATGGGAAGTTGGTAAGTCAATTTTTGCAGGTTAAATAAAAATGTCAGAAGAATGTCATGCATGACAGTGTCCTACTTTCAAGTCCGATTTCAACCTTGCAAAACTAAAATCCATTAATCAACAACAATGCAGATATAACTGTTTTTACCTTATCAGCTAACCCCAAAGGACGGAGTTACAATGATAAAAGACGGAGCCTGCCACAAGCTGATTATTGATAGCTGCAAAGAAGATGACTCAGCTATGTACCGCTTTGAGGCGGAAGGACGTAAATCAGAGGCAACACTTAGCGTCCAAGGTCAGAATCTATTATTTGGTTTCATTTGAGATTGGTAATATAAAGGAGCTTAATACATTTTTGTAATTGAAATGTTTCGTTCTTCTTACAATAAAGACCCACCAAAAATCAACCCAGAGGCTCTGGGAAAATTCACAAAAACTGTCACTGTGAGAGCAGGTGAAACTGCTGAATGGAAGTTACCCATCTCAGGCAGGACACCAATGAACGTACAGTGGTACAAGGATGATGAAGAAGTTTTTTCTGGCCAGAATTCAAAGATTGAAACATCCCCAACTGAGAGCCAGCTGCGCCTTACAAAGTGCCAAAGAAAAAATAGTGGACAGGTTCAAATCAAAATTAAAAATGAATTTGGCACAGTAGAGGCAGTTTCCACACTTGTTGTACTGGGTAAGTTAAGAAATGTCCACTTGTGATGATTTATTACACAACACATGTAAGGAGATACTGTCTCGCCCCTGTCTCGCTAGTGAAGAGTTTAAATTTACACACTCTGCCAACAGACAAACCTACAGCACCACAAGGACCTGTGGATATCATGGAGAGTGCTGTGACATCTGTTGAGTTCAAATGGAAACCACCAAAAGACAGTGGTGGATGTCCAATCTTGGGCTACATCTTAGAGCGCCAACAAGCGGGGCGTAATAAATGGACAAATCTAGGTGAGATCCCTGGCAGTAACCCAACTTACAAAGACTCAGATGTGGACCCTGGAAGGAGATACTGCTACCGGATCAAAGCCAAGACTGCAGACGGCATCAGTGATTACCTGCAGACAGAGGACATACCAGCTGGGATGCTGCGTAAGGTTCCATACATTTTAGGAGAGTTTGAGGTGGAAGGAGTATGTGTTGTTGCATGAGAGCCTAGCATCTCAAATGAGACACCCTTTAAGAAGGCGAAGAAGAAAAATCAAAACAGAGCATTCAATTGTAAAAAGCATCTAACTCCCTTAATTCATGAAACATTCGACTGTGTCTTCCTTCTGCCTGTTGCTTCACCAGAGAAATAAAAAACATTAACCCCTGCTCAACACCTTTGCTTGATGTGATAACCATAACAATAGACGATCCTGTCTTTACCCGAACATTGACAGTATGTAACATTTCCCCTGCAGGCTACCCTGGATCCCCATCAGCACCTAAAGTGTCCAGTGCCTTTAAAGACTGCATCAATCTGATATGGTCTGCTCCCTGTGACACTGGGGGGACCAAAATTGTAGGTTACAATTTGGAAAAGCACAAAAAAGGTAGTACTTACTGGAGCCTTGTGAACCAAGATGGGCCAATTACATGTATGTATCACAATGATAAGCTTCAGAAATATCAACATGTTTAAAATGCAGAATTAACTCATTCTTACCATGAATCTGACCATCAATGCATCAACGAACATTTGTCTTGACAAGATAAGTTTCTTTATTTCCTAATAGGTACAAAGTGTGCAGTTAAAGATATCTTTGAGGGGGGAGAATATGAATTTAGGGTCTCTGCCATCAACCTATCTGGTGCTGGTGATCCTAGCATCCCATGTGACACGGTGATTGCAAGAGATCCAATGAGTAAGTCAGTTCCTATATTTGACTGCATTTCCTTTCAGTTGCATAACCACTGCAGAATAACCTCCAGTTACTGTAATTCCAGAACCCCCAGGCAAAGTGACAGACCTAAAACTAACATCTTCAAATTACACAACATTTTCTCTGGCTTGGACTAAACCCAAGGAAGTGAAAGAGGTAGAGGACGAGGCCCAAGGATACTATGTGGGGATCAGACCATTAGAGAGCCTTGAATGGACTCGTTGTAATGTCAACCCAATTGCTCGAACCTCTTACACGGTAGTTGGGTTGAAAGCAATGGAGACATACTGGGTGAGAGTGATTGCCACCAATTATGGAGGTAATGGAGAACCTCAGTGCTTTGACAAGTACATAATTGCCATGCCACCTCCTGGTAAGATGTGTTGAAATTAAAAATAAAAAACAACTTCAGTATTCAGTTCATTAAATATTGAGCATATTGTTATACCGAGTCAAATCCAATATATTTAGTAAAGTTAAATAATCAGTTAAGAATGCCTTGAAACCTGATTCTGACTCTGCAAATCAATTCAGGGCATACATTATTATTCACACTTCTATTAGTGTGTTACTAATCACATTATGTCAAATTTTACCCTTAAAGTAAAGCCAAAATTCAAAGGACGGAACATGAAGAGCTTCATGGTGGTGAAATCCGGAAACACTGTTCGTCTACAGATCAACTTTGAGGTAATGTGCCACAGCTTGTCCTCTTTGTGACTTCACTGGAGACTGTATTTTACACATTGAACTTATTCTATCAATATTGTTCACAGGCATCTCCCCTGCCAGACATCTGTTGGATGAAAGATGGGTTTCCAGTGGCTAAACATGTAACAATTTCCAACACGGATAAAGGCTCTCAATTCTTTATCCCAACAGCTGAGCGCTCCGATTCTGGCATCTACACTATTACTGTCAAGAATCTTGTCGGCCTGGAGAGCTTCAATGTCGAAATCAGAGTGACAGGCAAGCATTATGTTACCAATGGTTACTTTTAAATATTTTCTTGTTGTGGTTGGTCTCTTAAATACACTGATTGTGCCATCTCCACTGAAGTGCCCACTACATTTCTAGACATGGATATGAGCATCATACAAGCAAAGTTACAACATTAATGAACAGTACCAAGTCCAGAAAGGGCCTTTCCCAAACTTCAATGGATCCAAGGGGCCACATGTTGTTCACCGAGGCGTCCAATGAACAATGGGAGCCCAACAGTTTCTACACGTTTGACTATACAACGCATGGTACTTCATACACAGCAACAGCAGCATAACGGCACAAAGTTCACAAACAAGCACGGCACATCCATCAAACAGCGTTTAGCACTTTGGCTCAGCAGCTCACACGTTGCCATTGATGCGTTTGAGTACCAATGAACACGATACACAAAAAGATGGACTCACCTCATTACAGGTGATTCACTGCGTCAAGGTTGAGGAACGTCAGTCCGCTTCAGTTTCTCGGATGCTGTGGCTTCCTCTCCGCTGCTTACAACATTGAACGCCCTGTAGTTTATCCTGATACAGCGCAAAAGTATTTCAATAAACGTGTGAAAGCGCAACTCTCCACGTCAGGGAAGTTAGTTCGCGCACGTACTAGCAATCCAGGAGGCGGAAGTAATTTCAAAATATTACATTTGAGGAAATTGTCGAACAATTTGATATTTTTTGTTCTTTGTCAACGTTTCTGCAATACACATTTTTGTTTTAATGGTGACGTGGGGGGAGCTTTTATTACCTTAAAATTAAGGCTTTTATGATAGAATTTATCCCTACAGAGCTTTCATCTATTTCCTCTCAAGATTTTTACATTTTATGCTTAGGCCTCAAATTGAACTGGTCGAAATTTTATTGAATGAGCAAGAGGTTCAGCTGAGCTTCAGTGCAACAGAACACAGGGGAAATGATTTTCACGTGCTGCCCATATAGATTAGATTAGATTAGATTGTACATATAGAGAGAACATTTAGGGTAAACTAGGCAAAGAGAGCTTGTAATGTAATTTCCCTGTCTCTTAATCTGACCCCAGATGACCCCAAGCCTCCAGGCCCAGTGGAGCTGGATCAGAACATTCCTGGGACAGTGACTCTGTCCTGGACGCCCTCTCCGGATGAGAAGAGGGACGACAGGCTGCACTACATGGTTACCCAGCGTGACTCCGTTAAGCCCACCTGGAGGATGGTAGCAGATAACCTCTACAACAACAAGTTTACAGTGGTCAACACGGTGCCTGGACGAGAATATTACTTCAGGGTGTTCGCCAAAAATGACATGAGCCTTTCAGCACCCTCTGAAACTCCTGCATGGGGAACCAAAAAGGAAAGAGGTGTGTGTTTCTACTTCAATAACAGAGACTAACTCACAATTTTCCCTTTTTTAAACGATTGGACACCTTTTTTCTAAGCTCACCTATGGCTGGGTATAAAACCACTTAGATCTCTGGCAAGAACATTGTCCTTGAAGAAATGTCTCCTAATACTGTATTTTAAATCTTTGATTCTTCTTCGGTCAACAGAAAAGTTCAAACTGACCATACGGGAGAGAAAACCTCTCAACCTGGAGTCCTCTCCATCCTTTATTGTCCCTTTGAAGAGGCGTACAGCTCCAAAAGGTTACGAGTGCTGCATGAGCTGTGCGATTAAGGGCAATCCATCTCCCCGTGTGACATGGTACCGCGACAATATCAGCCTGAACACAGACGCCAACTACTACATCACCAATGTGTGTGGCGTCTGCTCCTTATTCATACTAAGGGTGGGATCCACAGCCGGCGCAGAATACAAAGTTGCCATACAAAACCAACTGGGGACAAGCGAATCCTCCATGATACTGAATGTCAGAGGTACAAATATTTAGACAATTTTCCAGAATTACATATTATCTTTATATTTGATGATCTGACAAATTAATTGTGCGTACACATGAATAGATAGAAATGACACTATTCCTCTGTTTGTCTTACAGAGTGAAGGAAACAACAGGACACTGTGGATGGACAGACTCCTTGCTGTGTTCTTAAATCAAATTAGACTAAATGAAATATCCTTTGTGTAAGGACCTTTCTGCAGTGTCACTTATGGCCACAGGGTGTTGCCAAAACCCTATATCTGCTCATACACACACATCTACATCAACACAGATATTACAGCTTCTCAAATACTCCTAATTGTGTCAGTAATTGCAATGCTTGGGGTGCACAACAAAACAAACTCATAATTTACCTTAGCAATTGTTTACAGCATAAATATTAACTCAGAAATTAAATTAAAATGGTAGAAAAACAAAACAGGCCTATGGCATCACGAAGGCAGATAATAAGCAGATGTCCTTTAGCAACGCAACACAAACAGAAATACCTAACAGAGAGAGACAAATGTACGCACTGCTCCTCCTCCTCCTCCTGCTCCTCTAACGTCAGTGAGTAGCAGCATGTGTTCTTTACTGCCACCCTGTGCTTCAGATCAGAACCAGAGTGTGATATAAACATTTACACTCCTATGGCCGTCAAAGGGCAGAGAACATCCCTCTTGAATACTTCTGTCATGTCCTGTCCTTTCTGCTTATTTGCATGTTAAACAGACTCATCCTCAGTGCCCCTAAGTGCTGGACTGGTTTTTATGAGGAACAAAGGCATTTAGAATGGGCATTAAATTCCATACTAATTAAATACAAATGATGTTTTGGACAATATTATTTCATGTGTGTGAGACTCAGAGAAAGAGAGAGCAAAATACTGATGTTTTGCTTGAATGTTTCCATTTTTGTTGAATGACCACAGTCTCATGAGAGTCCTGGTGAACAATGTTGCTGTCACATCCTTATGTGCTCACACACACTCTGCACAGCCCGCCTACTCTTCTGTCCCTCCACTTCCTCCACTACGCACACACTTGTGATCTTCTTTCACTCTCATCTGATATCCAGTGTCTCACCATCACAAGAAGATCACACCTCCATCGTAGACTTTCTTCTCAGGATAGACCCTCACATCAGAATTTCTCTACTGCTGTCCATTTAAGACTTTTTGACAGTGACACTGACTTTATACAGTAAGTATCACAGCTGGATGCGGAGGCCAGCGGCTTGCAGCGATGTCTTCACTACTTTCTCACAACAAAGATCAACCACGCATCAGGAAGACCATCTCTGACTCTTCTCCAGCTTCAACCACTGCCGCTACCAAGAGCACGAGGGTAAGACCTGCTTCTCCTTATGCACCTTGAAGTCTGTTTAATGACAGATATCTATGACTGATATCAGCAAAAACCTTTAAGCCCAGACATAAATATGAGAGAGAGCGGGCGAGGGAAAAGCGAACAGGAGATGGATGACAAAACACTTATCTTTCATTACGCTGGGGGCTTCTGATACCTTTGCATATTTAATGGTGTAAAAAGTGGAGCAACAAAGAAAAAGTTATAATGAGTTAACGCAGGAGTCTCATTTGGGAAAGAGGGGTACAAAGACAGTAAGTCAGTGAAAAGAGAGAGAGGGAGAAGGGGGGAAGAAGAGAGGAAGAAGAGCAGACAGAGAGAGAGAGAGAGAGAGAGAGAGAGAGCAGTTAGAGACAGGATGACAGAGAGCAGAGGGAAAGACGTGATGCTTACACTGCTTTGTGGGAACTTGGACAGTATTTATGGATGTTTATCTCGCTGCTGGTCCTCGGGGAAGCTCATATTTTCCACATGGTATAAACTGGTCAGCAGGCATAGAGTTCCTTGTGGGATCCAGCCAGGCTGAAGGGAAGCTTGCAGAGGAGATGTTCACATACATGGTCACAAAAACTGGGATTTCCATTAGCGCCTGTTTACTTGATGAATCCTTCAATGTAAACCACGTCCACAAACATCATGAAGGACCATTTGCCAAATATGTGTCCACACAGATTCTTACATAAGATGACATAAGAGCTCCGATGAAGACCCCAAAGTGACAAATCATTGTATTTAAACATCTGTAACTGAACACCCAATACGTTCTGTGTGAGAAAACACTTGTCGTCTTAACTTTCACTGCTGTGGCTTTCTGTGATTGTATATGCCTGTGGTTCTCAAACTATGGTACGTGTCCCGCTGCTGGTACACTGGTAGAAGAACAGATAACAAAAGAAACATCCTTATAAAGCTTCTTACCAAAGACATAATCACAAACACAGCATAGTCATTTCAACTCAACGTATAAACTCTATATTTAGTTTGAAAGAAATCCCATTTCCGTTCCTCTGCACTCAGCTCAGACTCACCCAGGGGAACTAAAGCTTTTTTATATTGAGCTTCATGCAGTTACAGTGAGTTTTGCAGCTGTGATCCTTCATCGTTCCCTGTGAACCTCAGCCAAACAGTCCCAACATGGTGCTGTGTCCCCTGGCTGTCTGAGGCTGCAGGTCCGGTGTCTGAGATACATTGGGATTGTAAATGCCTGTGAATCTGTAAGCTGAAACCATCAGATTCAGCTTTGAGTGAGTTGTTGGATATTATTTATATTCTACCAGAGGGCCAGCTGATATTATTGTGTTATTGTTAATACTGCCACTCTGCTCTTGTGCTTGAACATCTCTCAGCACACTCATAACCCTTCCAAATTTAGCACGCAATAACGTAGGCCCCTGCCAGAGTTATGACCTTTTTTGGATATGTTTTATTTATCTGTGCTCGTAAGGTTCTTACAAGGAGCTGTTCCCCCTCTCCCCTGTTCACTCCGTTTGTTAGTTCAGACTGCTGTTTATCTTTTCATGTAGGACTGGAAAAGACCTTTTATTAGGAATCCACTATCTAACTATGTTACTGCATGGAACACAACACAGAGAAGACACATGAGGGATCCAGCTGTAGTGAACATTCAGTAAAATAGAGACAAGTTGCCGTATAGCTGAGAAAAGACAAGAGGAACTTTTGCTTTAACCTGTCCTAAATCTCTTCTCTTCTCTTTCAGCATGAGAGGCTGTCTAGGTATGTTCCTTCATTTCAATTCACACTATTACACTGCAAAACACATTCAATTTACTATCGAAGGACTGACAGTAGAAAAGACTAATCCATTAAAAAAAAAGATAATGCATCCTTTCTCCAGATTGAACTCTTCTGGATCATGTGACCTCTCCAATGATACAGCAAACCACGCTGAGTCCTACCTCACTCGGAGGGCAAACAGACTATCGGCACGGAAAAAAGCAGAGGAGGAGGCGGGAGAGTGCAGTGACTACAAGAAGGCAAGTGAACGCATCATGAAGTCTGTCATACAAGTGCAAGGGGAAGAGTGCAACGTTTTCATCTGACACAAAATCCAACAATCCAGTGGAAATCCTAACTACTGCCAATTCTGTAGATGTATGAAGAGGCACTGGCTACCAATGAAAGGCTCAAGTCCAGACTGGAGACAAGTAAACAGGAACTGGTCTTGGTTCAGGCCAAGATGGGGAGAGTACAGGTACATCAACTGCAAAGATCGTTGGTCTGAGAATAGCACAAGTGTGATATGAAAGAATGTGACATGATGCAAAGCACGACAGAAACTATAAGTGTCAGAGCTGAACTTGGAGAATTATAAGTGTTTCTGTGTATGAGAGTCATCATATTGAATATTTAATATCTGACATATATCCTCAGTGTTCTCCTCATAATATGCTTTCATTGTAGCAGAGGGATGCACGGGATTCTGGTTCCAACATGCTTGAGACGGAGAAAAAGGTAAGAATAGCAATGAAACAGTTACAGTCTGGACAAATATATGAATGATCTTGATTTGTTGTTCTTATACCTTCTTCTTTTAGGAAACACAGAGTCTAAAGAAGAAGATATCAGACATGGAAGACCAAGTGAAGGTAATTTATCATGAGAAAGCCAATAATCAAAGGTACTGTGTGGAGCGTCTCTGTGGGATGTGGTGCCATGGCGTCGGCTCTAAGTGGGCTGCGGGGAGTTCAGCTGACATCGTTTGTCACCATTATGCTCCAGTGGCTGTTGAATGTGCGAGCGGCTCAACACTGGAGTGAGTCAGCCGTCGCTCGTACTCTTGTAATGGTCTTACAGCTACGTACACAAAGAGGACGCACACAGAGACCTCTTGTTATCTGTGAATGAGAGGGGGATGATGCTTCACCACAGAGACGCACTGTTACATGCATGTAGACAAGAACATGTCTGGTCAACTGTGTGTGGTGTCTGTCTGTAAACAATATGTGCACTTACCAAGATACTGTAACTTACCACCTGGTGTCTGAACCTATAGTTAATGTCTATCTGTTATGTTTAGTCCCCCGGTCTCCCTTTGTGCTGTCTGCTGTCCAGTATGATCATCGGATTATTAGATCCGATTAAAAACATTCTAAGGAAAATGAGCTTTGGTGCATTGCTAAAGGGCTGCATCCTCTCTGTCACCGCTTCACTGAGTCCCCTTTGTCTTGTGCTTTGTCCTCAGGTTAAGTCGGAGCTTAAGATGGAGAACCAGAGACTGAAGGATGAGAATGGAGCTCTTATTCGGGTTATCAGTAAACTGTCAAAATGAGAAGCAGGAAAAAAACAACAACAGGAGTAATATCTATGTATCTATGAGTGTAAATCCAATCACAGATGAAATGTATATGCACAATTGTTTCCTGTAATCTTGAAGAGAAGAATTTGGATTTTTGTTAATTAGAATTCTTATAAATCAATTTTAAGATGATTCTAAAGGAGTGAAAGAGTGTCGGGGGAAAGAGTGACTCATGCAAGGACTCACTCTGCTGCCCGTTACTGTTCTCATGTGTCTGCTAATGAAATGATTTATCCAAAACACAGAAACAGGTGACAGTTCTGTACCTTTTAATACTGAGGCTGAGTGAACAAACAGCCCAGGAATAAGCCCGATATTTCCATGGAAACTGCAGCATATGCAGACACTGAGAGCAATATTGAACCTATCAGGGCTGAGCGGTGAGAGATGAGCTGCTCCACTCTGATTTGAATACTTAACCTTGAATTATACCAAAATGAATGACTTGCTTTTTCCCTTTAAGCAGCTACATTCTACAGCTCCATCCTTGTTTTTGCCTCACGTGTTTCAGCACCACAGCAAAAATCAGATTCTCCTACGTTTGTGCTTAATGTCTGCTTGATTTCTGTTAAATCAACTTCAGTATCTGCTTGAGTTTACATTCCCATCTGAAACCTTCTAACGGTACATAATGTATCTTTTGTATTTATTCAGATTAGCCTTTAATGAGTGACTTATATTCATTCATTCATTTAAGCAGATCTATTCACTATTTTCTATATGGTATTTTTTGACATTTTGCGCTGTGATGCTCTAAAATGGGTCCCAGTCGAAGTCACTATTAAAAGTGCTATTCAACATCGTCTCCAAGTGTCACAGTGCCACCTATCGATCAAAAGGGGTAAAGCATCTCCTCTTCATTTAGAAACCACACACAGCAGTTCTACGTAAAAGGCCTTTATTATGATTATTCTTTTGAACAACACACAGATATGTCTCGATGACAGTCCGTCCCTTGGTTCCCTTGAGTATTTTTGCTCTACACTAAGTGATATATGAGTACAACGTTTTTAAGTCTTTTTTCCCCCCCCTTTTTTGCTGGAAAACATGGATTAGGAAAGAATTCATGCAGTTCACACAAAGGCACAACTATCCAAACACCTCTATAACAACACAAAAATAAAAGGAGAAGGGAGACATTAAAGCATTTCCCATGTTGGTAGGCAAGTGAAGGAATGCTTGCCTGAAGTGTTTAGGATGATAGATGGCTCTTTGGATGTCTAAAATAATGGCTATGCATTAGAAGACCGTGACTAAGAGAGGAACCATTACTGAAGCAACAATGGCAGTATTGCATTGCGAATGTTGTTTTGGTCTGCTCTGTACTCTTGACAGCTTCTGAGACCCAGGAAGACAGAGATTTTGTTGCCTGCACTGCAGTAATGAGACAAAACCACTCAGGTACATATGGGATATTGGTCCTATTGCAAAGATACTCAGAATATGATAAGATTATAAATAGGTGATTCAATGTAAAGATGGACTGAAATACTCTTTCAAATGGGCCCATTGCTTATCCACAATGTCATCTGAAACTATCTTTAACAGGAAGTAGATATCAAAAATGGAGGAGTGTGAGTGTAGTATATCTCCGTGGAGTCTCCCCTCTACAGACATATACAGTAACTACATTATAATGTATAGAATGGACAGACAAGATTAGAATCACTAACCTTCATGTTCATACAGTGATACAGTAGCATTTGTTTTCAGAGCATGCTCATGTGACAAAACCAGCTCATCCCATTGCAATTCATTACTGCATATTCATTCATGAAGTGATATTCGCATGTAAACGTTAGTAACAAAATAGAGTTCATTAGTAGATACTGCAGGAGTTCTCAAATTGTAGTATTCTGAGAACGCAGTGCCATTTTTTGTTCACAACGAAAATAAATGAGGCTTAATTAAGTAAACTTGAATTATTCTATTATTCAATCAAGAAGTTCCTACAGTTATTATTATTATTACTATTGATTTGTATTATTATTGCTGTTATTATCATCATTATTATTATTATTATTTAACTAGACCAGCACGTCCTACATGGCTGCTAATGACTGCTTTGAATATCCTTGAAAACATGAACTAAGTCATTTTTCATGCTCATACTGTGAACATCTAAACTTCATTGGCCGAGACACTGGCAGCTGAATCATTAACATTTTGTGGCTAATCATATCGGGGTAACTAAATATCAAAACCCATATTCTACATTAGCATTTACAGACTGCCCTCACCTATCTTGACCGGCATGTTTTCAAAAATAAACAGCAGGTTTATTGGAATAGCAATAAGATGAGAGGGCATCATGAAGTACAAGTCTATTCTGGGAGTTATTGTTGAATGAACTAAGACTTCACACCCATTTGGCAGGAGTAAAATGAAGGAAACACTTACGGTACACTGAGATAGAAAACCAAGGAGCCAGCAAATATTCTCCTCGTTGGTATATATATATACAAGTTAGTGTTCAATGACCAACACATACAACAACTACAAGCAGAAGTCAGCTGGAATTTACACAACGTGAAGCCCAAGCACACAGTAATACTGGGATTAGCACAGACAATACATACAAAGGATGACAGAAATATGACATTCATGCAGTATTTGGTAGTACATGAATTGATGTTACACAACAACCCTGCTTTAATTCCAGGCATGAAAGGAGCCCGTGAACCACACATGGATTAACCCCCGACATACATTCAGTCCCATTCAGCAGAAACACATACACTTTGCAGTCAGTGCATACTTTTTCACTCCATTTTATTATCAAAATGAGACAACACAAACACACATACACAATATAATTATGTTTCTCTTTAAAACATGCTTCTATTTACATGATCTTGTAAATACATGCTTTAGCCTATTAACAAATTTGCATGGTGCATAATGCTAACAATCAGAAGAGAGAGGGGGTTAATGTACTGCTGGACAAATGGACAAACTGGCACGCTGCTGCTGTTCAACCCCCTGTGGCGTCGTTTTCATATCAAGGGACAGCAGGCGATGGCGTTCGCACACCACACTAATACTGCAGGCCTTGGGTGAGGTCGTAACACAAGCATGTTGCAGTACTTTGGCTCCAGGTATACACAGCTTGTGGCTGATGGGTGAACAGTGAGCAATCCAAACAACATGAGACAGTGGGAGGCATGAAACATGCTCGGCTCTGCAGCTCCATTTGTTTCAAGCAAACGTACCTGGAGATGTGTTTTGTATTTTTATTTTTAATGGTCAACAATTCATAGCACTCGCCATGTAGAGATTATACAAACTTGCTTTTTGACTTTGAATTCTTATTTGATGTTAATTTGTTCTGCAGCTGCGTCTTTACTTTTCAAGTTCTGATCCGTTCTCTATAAAACATCTCGTCTTTGACTGAAACCCCCCTGGCTCTCCAAAAACTATCCTTTAAGCTCAAGTGTACTACACCGGCTAAACTATACAGACTGGAACACAGTATGTGATCAAAATAATGATGTCTACTGGAAAAACGCGTTTGATGGCACAATTTTTAAGAAGCAACAGCAAAGACACGACCGCTTTGATCATCATTGGTAAGCCTTCTAGCATCCTTACTTTGTCCACGGATAAGTAAGGAGTTACATCCAAGTGGTCAACACAGCTAAAGACAGGTTTAGATGGCACATTCACAGTGTCCCTGACTACTTTTGAATGATAGTCACTCATTAAAAAGTTCCCTCTCTAAAAAACAATTAACTCCGAGCCCACCGAGTTCACAAAGTGTCAAATCGGGAAAGGCACCCTTGTATTCCTGTCGTACATCGCGTCTGTCTGGAAACAGTAATGTGTGTTGAAACTAAATGCATAGATGTGCCTTTGTGGCAACACAAAACAAGCAACAAACATCTCACAACTATGTCATCCCTGCCATTGACTATGTATCTCCTCACCTATGAGCACAACAGAGTTGCTGATCAAATGATGACAATCGATTCTGCAGATTTCTCTTTAAAGCATATTGCAACATGGATCTCAGCATTAAGTGACCATGACCTCATTCATTCTAAAGTTAATCTTGTGCATTAATAGACTTAAAACAGACTCTATGCAGGAAATAGCCCGTACTTAAAAGCACACTTAATAGCGATATACAATATTGGGCATGGTTTATGCAGAGTGGTGGGGAGGTAATTAAGCATGCTCTATAAACTAAACAAAGCTTTATTTCCAGCATTGTCTTCATCGAGCCTTCCATTCAGTGTGAGCACCTTAGCGATCTGTCTCTGTTTTTTAAATGAATAGAAGACTCTTTTTTACACATTAACTCAATCCCACTCTTCTCACCATACACTAATGTGTGTGAAATGTGATGCTTAAAACAGTGGTTGACTCAACCATGAGAGAGCTGATATTCTAAGAGGTCTCTGTTTTTTTGCTGAGCAAGTTTGAAGTAGTTCTGACGGGAAGTCACGTGTAAGTCATGGGATTCATGCAGAGTGGGGGCTGGGCGGGCGGGGGCTGGATTTCTGAGTTAGTGCATTAGCTGGGAGGTGAAGCATGTTACTTCTTTGCAGCTAGGGACGCCAGCTGACCATCAATATCCTCCTCTGGCTGCAGTACATGCCACTGAGCAATGGGGCGGCGGGGATTAGTCAGCATATCGGACCAGTGCTTCAGACCTAAGCCAGTCGCCTTGCTGCCCACAAAGATCTTTCCGATGGCGTCGTTCTTACCAATCTTGTCATAATCGAACACTGTGACAGCCACCAAGATTTTCTAAGTGGGACACAACGGAGTTTGTTAACACATCACCTAATAATATCAGGTAAGGTTGTAAATACATGGACATATTGAGGTTATTCAGGTGTGCCTTGTACTGTACCTGCATCTGTTCCAGGGGGATTTCAAAGCTGAAGGATTCATTGTAGTATGGGTTGAGAGTGTTCTTCTTCACAGTAGTCTTCTTTTTCTTCAGACGCTTACCTCCCTGCAGGAGCTGGATCTTTACATATGGATCTGAAAAGAGCATCAATCAAATCAGCGGTAGATTCAAGCTTCAAGGTCTGGCAATGTAGATTCACTTTGCAATTTTATTTTTCAAGTGATGTCTTTTCTCTACCAGACAATCCACAGGCGTCCATCTTCTTCAGATTCTTTGCCTCCAGAATGCAGACGGTGAGTTTGCCAGCAGTGGGGACATAACGGAGGGAGATGCAGATGTCTCCAAGCTTCTCAGGCTGAATTCAAAAATAGAAAGTTAAAAGCATAGAGACTCATCAGAAAACTCCTGCAAAGTCTATAATGGCTCTATTCTGCATCTGTGAATGGTTATTGCCTGCTGCAGTGACATTAATGTCCTGGTGCCATTATTATATGTAGCTGTGACGCCTTTACAACATGGAGCTGAGACTGACTGTTGACAGCAGGACAGATTCCTATACATTTTATATTACAGCATGAAAAGGAAGTGATTCCCCTGATACAGTGAATCTCAAACTAATCTTGATTGGTGATCTCATTCAAGCATGATCTTCACATCACCTCCTCTTGATCTGCACTCTCCAGGTCCTTCCATTCCTCAATAGGTCGCCCAAGGTCAATGGACTTCATGGGCACCTTCACCTCGCCAATGACATCGTGTTTGGAAAATCGGTCGTAGTCGTAGACGGACATCACCAGTGTCTTCCCGCCCAATTCCTCATAGGGCACCTGCTGCATGAGATAATAAACTTTTTATAATTGATTGTAGTGTAAGATGGTCCGATCCCCACATGGTGAGTCATGTCAGCTGACGTTCAGATTTCCTTCTGGTTTCCTTTTATGTGCAACCACATGCAGGTCAGATTTGAGGATCAACATGATCTAAAGGTGTAAAACTCTGTCCGTGTGTTTCCAAACCAGTCGGACAAATCAACGAGTGAATACTGATATTAAGTTTCAAACGGTGATATTGATCAACTCCAACGACTCGAGCGACTCAATTATAACACGGCTATCAAACATGAAATGTGGCAACAATCTGGCTCCGGGTGAAAGCGGGAAGGTGTTTAGAATACGGTTTACTTTGCAGACGGGCAAAGCTTCCAGTCCGACCCGGAGCCATTCCTCAAGTCTCTGAGGGCCTTATTAGCCAGCAGCAAGTGAGAGCTGACAGGATATACCGGTACACACACAGCTGAAATAGAGAGTGTGTCAAGATGATTATTTGAGCAAATCATGGTAGATGTTAAATCATCTGATATGACATCTCAAGTACCCACGTCTCTTCCGCCTCGAGACATTTTTCATGACTCTATCAACTTACCTTGAACACAAACGTCTCATTGAAGACTGGGTTCAGCGTTTTCTTGTGGACTTTAGTGTCAAACTTCTTCTTCTTGTCAGGGTGGAGCGAGACTTTGACGTAAGGATCCGAGGTTCCACCTGAATCCATGGATATGAGGTCTGCTGCTTGAAGGATACCGACTGTGAGCTGCAGCAAGGGAACAGGAAGGTAGAGCAGTGACCAGAGAATAACATCGAATCAAGACACAACATTTATTGGATTATTTGTGTCAATGTCACTGCAGCAAAATTGAAGAGCGCAGCCACGTTATGTAACACTATCTGACAGCACAAACCTGTTACAGCAGGAGAAACGAGGAGCAGAGCTGCTGTTTGTCTCTCAATTGTCAGAAGTGATAACCAGATGCAGGTAAAACACTCCTTTGGTTCAATTTCCCATTAGTTTGATTTAGAACATCTAATCTCATTAATTATAGTGGCAGCCTCCATCTGCTGCTGATCACAATAATAGCCGTAGAATTTGCCACAGAATTATTCCCAATTTATTTATTACATGGGCTTTTGAGCCTCACTCCAGCAATCCTGTCATCATTAGACCCTGACTGTTGGAGGTTTGCTGGTAGTTCTCATCTGTGCAATATATCCAAACATCTCTCTTACAGTTCCTGGAGGAGAAATGTATTCATAAGCCACAGCCACAGACCTTTGTGTTCTCAAAGTCATACTCGATAGAATACTGCAGCTTCCCCAATTTCTCTTGTTCTTTCTCCTCTTCCTCTTTCTCCTCCTCTGTCAGTCCGGTCTCGCCTTCGTCGTCGTCGTCATCCTGGAGTTTCTGGTGTGACAGTAATGAAACAAAGACGGTGTTAAGTTCCACGGTCAGTCATCAGACTATAGGATTCCCCACAACAGCATGCCACAGACACTGGACCTCCGTGGCAGATACACGTTTCACTCACTGCTTACCTGTTTGGCACTTGATGGCATTTCAAGTTGGTTTATAATTATCAATGACATCTCAGACTTCTAACACATGACTACAAATGTTAGATTTATACTTCTGTCCGGTCTTCTTAGATTTTCGATCATTGGGCAATTCCTTTGACATGCTTGTGCAGTCCAGTGACAGAATCAGCCAGAGTCAGTGGAGTCATTGCATGCTAGTTCCACCAGGAGGGGTAATAAATGCAACTTTCTCCAATGAATGAATCAATCAAGGTTTTCTTTTTCCTCAGAGAGATGAATTTAACATCTCGGATTTTGACCGAATGAACAAGGAGTTAATGTTTCTGTAGAACCCCTAAAGGAACGAGCTCACAACAGCAGTGCCAATGCATATTCAAGTAAAGCCAAATCAGACATAAGATTCAGGCCAAGGCTGTCATATAATCTGATATTTATCAATCCAGGGTTTGTAATTTAGGATTGCCACCAACTCTTCTTACAGCATTCATGTGTTCAAGACAACATCCAACAGAATTCTTTCAAATGAGGGACCTGCATGCCCTTAACCTCTAAATTGATGTGCATTGTAAACTTTCCTCACCATTCTTCTAATGAATGGATCAGGATTAAAGGACACAGCCAGCTATTTGCTAGGATTTACCTAAGACCAATACAGTTAATGCCTTGTTGCCAAGATAACCTCGTCTCAATGCTGAGATGCTTAGATACTTTACATGTCTCCTCAAACTAACTCCTCCTTGAGTATCACGGGTACTTTGGTGCAATCAAAAGAACAGATTTCAAAGTATTTGGTCATTCATGCAGTTTTATCATCACCATTTCTCTCAAACAACCAACCATGCCCTTTATCACATGCATACATTAATAGGGTTAAAGGTGTCTTGCATATCATCTCTTAATCCAATACTTTCCATATTGGCGTGAGTTATATTTACATTGTCCCAGGAACAATGTGTTAGATGGTTAGACTCTCCTCTCTGGGGTTTATGGAGCACATCATAGCTTTCCATTGTCACATTCTCAAGCTGTCATAACAAAAAAGTTTGGGGGGAGGAAAAAAAGCCAAGGAAGCTACGACTTTCATTCCATGAAACCCCCCTCCGCCCGGGGGCCAGAGAGCGTCAGTGTGAGCTATCCACCTACCGTAGAGCAGGGTCCACCACAGTCAAGAAACACGAGGCACACACAAGACAGACACAAAGCGGAGAAGGAGGAGAGCAGAGAGAGGAAGAGATTCAACTCACAAGACACCAGGACCAAACACACTACTAAAGAAAGGCAGTCAGCAACACTACCACCACCACCACCACCACCACCACAATTATGATGAGAAATGACACACACTCTTTTTCGGTAGCACAGAACGACCCTGTCTCACTTCCAGTCAGGGGTAATAATTCAACCTAGAAAGATAATTGATTGTTTTAATTAGCTGTCATTGGAACACAGTGTAATCTATATGCTGATGTCGGCTGATTAAACTTCAAATGAATCATTGGCTTTTCTAACATTTCCCCTCTGATTTTTCTGCTTCCAAAAAAATCTCATAATACTTTGGTGGGCCTCGTTACCAAATCCATTATCGTTAAGACTGAAACAGAGCTTTTTTTGTGCAGCTGAGTACAACACCTCAAAGAGAACTTCTTTCCACTTCGCACGTCGTCATTATTCTTCGCCACCCCGTAACAATGTGTGTCATTTTTCACCACTGGCCACAATGGAAAACGTCACAGTTTTTTAACGACCACAACAACAACATCAAATCAATGGAGGGGAAGAGAGCTCTCCTTGTGTCCTCTACAGCCCGGGCTAAAAGAGCTGCTGGTAAGAGATTCATTTGGGTTAGCTGTGCACATCAGAAAAATGGATAATTGAGTAATAAATAACAACAGCCAGATCAACACCTTTCACATTATGGATGGGATATACATATACGTGTAGGTGTCTTCAGAATGTAGCATAATGGAAAAGAAGAGACACAATGTAAGTATAGGATCATCTGAGAACCCAGAATATGGTCTAACCCTGAATTTGAGTGTATAATGCTGTGAGTGTGTGAGCACCAAGGTGGAGTCATACCTCACCACCCTCCATGTTCTTCATGTTGAACCCATCCTTGCCCTTCTTCCCCTTCTTGTTCTTCTTCTTCTTGCAGCAGCATTTCTTGATTATGCAGAAGCAGCAGGTGAGGATAAGCAAAGCAGCCACCACAGCAATGGCAATCAGAGCCCAAGGTGGCACTGGCATGTTCAAAACAACACAGAGAGAAAAGTTACAATTTGGTATTTCGCACAACAAAACAGCAACAAATTGTCAAACAGCTTTCGAAAACTAGAGGGTAAAGCATCGTTATTTTTAACTTACGTGGGATTTTATCAATTTCGTTCAAGAATTTGCTCTTGATTTCTTCAAACATGTCGTTCTTGCTGATCTCCGTGTTGTTGTTGGAGCTGGGGATGTCCGCCACGGTGGAGAGGACAACTGGAGCCGGGGCCATGGTCCCACTGGTGGCGTCCGTAGGCTCCTCTTCCACCGTGGCCACCGTATTCTTCTTGAACAAGTTGAACTTCATTGTCAGAGACTAGGCACAGGGTCCCTGAGACACAAGAGGGGCGGGGGACAGAAGAGAATGAGAGAGAAAGCAAGGACAAACAACAGCACCCAAACAGGGAAACGTGTTTTTCAGAGAATTCAGTCCCCATTTTCAGCGTGGAATTATTCTAGAACCAAAGCAAGTTCTCTGGGAGCACAAGGGAAAACACATTCTAAAGGGAAGCCAGAAGAAACCTCGAGAAAAATCCCAAATCCTAATCCTCCAAGGTCAGGTGTGCAATAGTATTAATAGACGGGGAAGCACGGAATTACAAAGAAAGGAAAATGTGTTGTAGTAAAACCGAGATCCCAGAAACCGAGACGATCCAATCAATGAGGCAGAGAAGACAAAAGAACACAGCGGTCTGACTGACTGGTCTAAAGGAAAATGACCTCTCCAATGTGGGATTAGGTGATGAATTTAAACTGCGGTGCTTATTCTTCATATACTGCAGCTCCTCTGTAAGTTATTAAAGAAAAAAAAGATGATCCCATTTGCAGAAACAACCCTGTGCAGAGTGAAAGTCGTCAGGACCAAGAGTGACAAATGTTACGGAGTTATTAAAGAGAAATCAATTGTGCGAACAAGCACAGTTCCTCAGTGGAGACGATGGAGAATGGAGGATGTAAATGCCATGAAATTTCAGACTAGACGTGAGAATTAACTGTCACAGTGCAGAAAGAACACAGACGGAGGTGAAAGCTGTGAGTGATGGAGGAGTTCTACTGCCTAATGTAGTTACTTTATTTTGAAAGGAAATACATAAATACATATCAGTCTGTGCAAATTAAGAGGAGACCAAATGTATAGAAGGTGGATATGTTAGCCTGTTTCATGTGAAGGCGTCGGTCTAAGATGTTTTGTATTCCATCTAAAACAATATGTCATATACAATAAATAATAATGATAAATGTGTTTTTGTTTGTTTGTTTGTTTGTTTAAACGTATGCAATAACTCTTTCTACACACATCACAGAAACACAGCAAAGCTCACAGTTGTTTTTGACACCTTCACCATGACACTCCATGTGTTGAATCACAAAAAGGATCATTATAAATGAGAATACAGTTTAAAAACACACAATTTTTACATTTTGTTTCAACAAACGAACATGAATTTTTTACTACTGACTTACTTACTTTCAATATCTTTCCACAGGAGTCACGTTTCACCCTAGAAACAACACCTTTGTGCTCCCAATGCTCCTGTTCAAGTTGGACCAAGTTTGAGTAATATAGGTGAACGGATCGCTTTGTTAGATCGTGTTTGACTACATTGTGGTCATCATGTGAGAGTTTGTGCTGAATACTCTTCAGGAAGGCTAGAATTTGTTTTATAATTCACATTGTTATCCTTTATCTTAACTGGCTTATTCTGTGAACCCTCCATGAAATTTTAATGTCAGGAAAATGCAACTAATGTTAATGTGCCCGAACTTATAATAGAATATTTGACAAAGAAGCCAGAAGGAACACAAACAACATAAACTAGCATGAGGAAATGTTTCTCCATTTTGTGTCACGGCAGCTTTGGGGAAGTGGATTGATGCAGTGCAGACGGAAGAGTGTGTCATTGTTCCAGTTCTCCCTTACTGCTATGGGATGCCCCCTCCATATGGCACACACACACAAGGAGAGAGAGAGAGAGAGAGAGAGAGAGAGAGAGAGAGAGAGAGAGAGAGAGAGAGAGGGACTGGAACTAAGGCTCTCTGTCTCTTTATGTGTTTGTGCGTCTGTGTGTGTGTGTGTGTGTGTGTGTGTGTGTGTGTGTGTGTGTGTGTGTGTTTTTGTGTGTGTGTATTTGTGTGTATTTGTGTGTATTTGTGTGTGTGTGTGTGTGTGTGTTGCATCTTGGGATGATCCATATAAAGAATAAAAGATAGTTTTGCTTTTATTTTTGCGTTGATATTTAACATCTATATTTTGTTCAAATGCAGCCATACACACATCCTCCTTTACTATGACATCATGTTAGAGAACAGTACAGATGTTGCCACAGATAATTCCAAACATACCATAATTGTATTTCAAGTAGAGGAATATCATAAATTATAGAGGCGTCCATTCAAAGCCCAGTCATGAACCGAGCCTCCCTGCATCCCAGCCTGCACACACACACACACACACACACACACTGCATTCAGCCAACAGAATCTATTTACCTCCCCGGCCCCAGTGAGCATTATATTATTTATTCTCAGTCTGCTGGTTGCATCAGCGTGAGTGACACCAGCATGCTATTATCCTTGACTGAGTGAGGATGGAGGAGCTGGAGCTCTGAGCTGACCGGGCTTTGCTGCGTTTTCACCAAAAAAGGATGAAATGTCCATGCAGTCACCCTGGAGGCTCCAGCAGCACCGGCTCACCTTGGTTACTATATCACTATACAACACTACAAGATTTGGTGCAGAGGAACAATTCCTGTTTTACAAGCACACACAGCCGGCTGGAATAGGAATATAGGGAGCATAAATACTTTCAACTGAATCGTAGCAGGAATTACAGACAGAATCACAGTGTGGGAGCTTTTACACGTGTGTGTCTGCAGCACTACCGCTCATAAATGTTTAGAGCTTTCATCCCCTTAAAGCACGAGCGAGAGTGAAATGATCCGCCTCGGTTTAAAGAGCGTTTCCTACCAAAGGACTCGTATACAATGACATCATGCTGAAAGATGTAGTTGAGTGATGCGTTGTCGTTATTTTATGATCTAATGGAGTTTAACCCTGTGAGGGGAAACATGACCGCACTGTGATTGATGGTTCAGTTAGCGTCGCTGACTTTATAACACTGTAGTGGACTTCAACCAGCAAAAGCCGTATTTCACTGTATGTCACTGTCCCCATCTGGAGAACATCTTCATCACCTGACTTCATCTTCATCCATCGACTCACGGGTCACAAATCAATACACACTGTGTCCCCAACATGTGTATCTCATCATGCCATTCACATATGGGCCCATGTGCTGTGTGTGTGTGTGTGTGTGTGTGTGGTGGGGGGGAGGGGGGGCAGAAGATCATTGTTGCTAAGCAATCCTGATAGTGTCTATAGTGCCCAGCTGGCCAGCCAATCAAATTACCAATTGGCTGAAGACCAGCCTCACGTCATTCGCAGGAGCAGTTGGCATAGAAATATGAAGGTGCACCCTGCTGCCTTTCAGACGATGAAGATGATGAAGATGATTAAAGTTTCAGCTGGAAGAAAAATCCCTCCCAAAGACGAAGCAGCAGACGCCTCACTTCTTCACTTGGTCATCTTACAAACGCACAATCATCACCGTTCATCATGTGAGTCACACAGTTTAAGGGAAAAACCTGATGCAGTGAATTTGAGCTGTGCCTCCTTTACTTCCGCATCAGGGAGAACTTCAACAGCAGTCTGTCGTCATTTAATGGGAAGTGAAACTTTCTTTCTTTCTATCTTTTTTTCCTTCTTTCTTTCTTTCTTTCTTGCTTTCCTTCTTTCTTCCTTTCTTTCTTCCAGGCTTCTGCTCCATTAGCACTCAGCCCTTATCTGCCTTTGTTTTCTGCAGCTCATCACTGGCCAGCAGCTCTTAGCCACAGCCATGCTGTGTAACATCTGTACCATAGTGATGCACACACATGTGTGTGTGGTGAATACAGCACTAACAACACAACGCTGCATGAGAACCATTCACTTGTGACTCATTTGGAAAATACATTCCACCTCAGATTCACTCAAACTGCCTCATTCATGTACAGTATATGTTGATTCTCTTCATATCACATAACTACACACTGTCATTTTCAACAAACTCACAATCAAACTCACTGCTCAGATGTCGTGTCTCCTCTGTAAGATGGCCCATCCACTGTTTGGGCTCTACTTCCTCACAGCTGTGGCAACATCGTCTGATCTCTCCCATAAGCAGAGACTGCAGTCTCCTCTCACTTCTCTCCACTGCAGCACTACACTCTCCCCCCCTCCCCCCCCCCTCCTCATCCAACGCACACCATCTCCCCCATTTTTCCACTCTTCTATCACACACACACCTCCCTACCTCCCTAAGTCCACGCTCCCTCGCCGTCTCTCCCTCACATATACACACATGCACGTAGCCCCTCTCTCTCTCTCTCTCTCTCTCTCTCTCTCTCTCTCTCTCTCTCTCTCTCTCTCTCCCTCTCCCTCTCCCCCTCTGCCCCTCTCTAGCCAGCCTCATTTGCGATGCTGCTCACACAGCCGAATGCAGCATGTCAGTCTTTGGTCTAGCTTTGGAGGGCAGTTGTAATAGATCAATATGCAAATGCGTCGGGGTTGTTTGAGGAGCAGTGATTGAAGCTCCTATTATGTACAGTAAAGTCAGAGCTGGAGGAGAGCGAGGTGGAGATGGCTGAGAAGGAGGAAGAGGAGGAGGAGGAGGAGAAGGAGGACCTACACACCTACACACTGGTGATGGGGCCACTTCCAAGTTGATGCTTCAAATGTGCTAGAACTTATTCCTGCTGTATAATCAGTGTGTGAGAACATCCTCTCCGGTCAAATCCATTTAGAATGAACAACATAGGAGCAAAGACTGATCAGGTTAAAGTGTCAGCTTCCCTGGTGTCCCTTAGGAGACCTGCTGCCATGACGGGAGAAGATGAGGTGATTCCAGAGGATCTGCGCCACTAAATCCAGCAGCATCGTGCCATCAAGCAACGTTCTCTCATCGGCTTCTGTTTACATTTCTAACTGCTTCTAAACGGTGGAAACTGAACATTAAAATGACCGAGACATCTACATCTACATATGTTACATACATGTTAAACTCAATCCTCCCTGTGTGTGTAACATACGGCAGCAGAATCAATTCACCTCATGTCATTACTTGTGTACATATTTGTCCCTATTGCATTCCAGCATTCCATTTCCTTTCCCCTGCTTTCTCTCCAAGCCTTCCCCATCCTCTCTGTCCTTGGGGAAATACCTTGGTGTGTGTGCTCAGCTAGCAGCTGTCAGGATCCACAGTGGGGCTGAGCTCCCTTTGCTTTATCATGTAATAACCTCCTTCAGCCAGAGGGGGCAGAAGTCCAGACATATGCTGCCTGCATCATTTTCAATTAAGGATCAATCTTCAAATTTCCAAATCCTGTCAAGTCAAACTCCTCCCACCTCCCGATCCTGGTTAACAGGAGGAGATGGAAGGTTCTGCTTCTGCTTTCTGGAGGTTAAAGCAGGTAATGGTAAACTATTCCACGCAGGCTCAGGCTCCTGGATTAGTGTGTGGCTCTTCTCTTGGTATTCCCGGTGTTCGGGGCTGATAGTTTTATTAAAAGCCGAGCAGCTGCAGAGCAGGCGGGGAGAATGGCTGGGTTGCAATTAGGTGTAGTGGGATTTGAAGCTGGTGTAGTGAGAGGACAGCCTCCCTCCATGCTCACTGATCCATCCTGCTGCCTGAGTGAAATGACGCTGCAGTGTCCCCACAGTCACCGCCACATGGAACCATCTGGAGCGCCACCTCCTTTACTTTTCACTCAAGCTGGATTTCATTTTGCCTCCTAAAAAGCTACACAGTCCAAAACCTGTGCTTTAGAAAGAAACATTGATTATTGTAGGTGCTTGCAGAAATGTGTGACTGAGAGCTTTCTAGGCTCACAGTGATGCTTCTCCATGGCAACCAACTAGTAGATCAGGTGAAGTCACACTAGAGCAGAATTATTTCACAGCTCAATTCATGATCCATGTGAAATAAACTGACAAGCTTCGACAAAAGAGATCAAAAGCAGCCAAACCAAAGTGCAGAGCCACGGAATATCAACTCATATCCAATCTAATAATAATGAAACTTGGTTATCCAATGTGTTCGTCCCAAATACATGTAACTATTCTACCCAAGTGTCAGAATGCCTTTGTCCACATATCTGATTCTTCTGTTATGAATGAAAATGAATCCAACTCAATGCAAAACTAAAAAACAGACAAACTCACTGAGAATTATTCTGATTCTGCTGCTCAACCCCAAAAACCTCAAATCACCAAAAGAGAAACAAAAAAACTCCAAAACCTGATTGTTTGCCACACGCACAAACACACAGCATTGATATTGTTTTCCCCCTGAATGATCATTTTTGTTTGCCTTCATGTGGATGTGATTTGGCTGAACCAACCAGGCGACAGAGGCAGATTCCTACTCTTGACTCAGCAGCAAAGTTTAGTGCAAGGTCACGGTGCAGCTGCAGCCCCACCTGAGACCGTGAGGGTCCAAACACCGGCCTTTGATTGGTCCACTCAGATCCCCCAGTGCTTTGTGGGATACATCATTTCCTCTAAACATCTGTGAAGCTCTCCTCAGCCTCTTCTCCACAAACGGTAAGAGCCTCACACACACACACACACACCACCCAGGAGGTAATGAGCGAACGCACACGGCGGCAGGTTCTTCAGTCGTGCAGAGAGTCGGTCAAACGTTATTTGCCTCCTCTGTGAGAACGGGCGAGGATGTGGAAAAGACTGCACCCTCTCAGCTCCTGCAGGGATGCTGCAATGCAGGGGTTTAACTGAGAAATATGAAGCTGGAAACGCAGATGGCACTTTGTCTAACAATCAACTCCTCACATTCTGCCTTCCATTCCTCAACTGTGTCTTTCCTCCCTGTCCTTATTTATGCTTCTTCCTTTCTAGTCTCCCACCTTTTTTCTCTCTCCAAAGGCTCTCAAAACACACGCACACACACACACACACACACGCACGCACCCACACACACGCGCACTGCTGAGGCCAGTCATTACTGCAGTGTGGACAATAAATGGAACGCACCATATGCTCATAATGTTCATAGTTGGCACTGGGCTTTGACTTTCTTGCAGGTTGTACTCGGTGTGTGGTGTGTGTGTGTGTGTGTGCGTGTGTTTTTCTAGGTGGGTTGTGGGTTTATATGGGATTTGGCTCTAGCTGTTGCATGGTCGGGAGAGTCGAGCTAGAATTGCTTACATTGATCTACCGAAAGGATCGTGTTCGTATGTCATTTTAAAAAGAAACTGTTGCGATTGTTATGTAATTTGAGTCGCCAACACGCCCCCGAACACAGCAGCGGCTATTTCTGTCCCTGAACACATTCGAGTGAAATGGAAAGACGTGCAATTGACTGTGTTTATAAGGGAAACTGTCATTTAGGATCAATACAGCGTTTAAAACCGTCGTCTTCAATATCACTCATGTAACTCAAATGCACAGATGACTAAACCTGTCTGTCTGTCTGTCTGGCTGGCTGTCTGTGTGTCTGTCTCTGTCTGTCTGCTGCGGCTGTATTAGAGGATATTTTCCAGCTTCCATATTGAAAAGTGTGTAAACATTTCTCATCACAGGGGTAAAACTAACAAAAGCAATCAACTGCACAATCTCTTCCTTCCAAATTTCCCCTGTGACTTCTTTTCCATACTCTCTTCTCCTTCAATGTGCAGTTGCAGCCCTTTGTCGATGGAAAGATTCACCAGAAAGTAGCTTTGAGCTTTAAACTGATGTTTGTCTAGATTAAAGAAAGACAAATGCAGTTTTTTTTGTCCATGCCCATATGAAGCAATAGTTCCCTGGCTCTGGATCAATCACCCTGCTGCTCTGCTCTCTCCCCTCTGAAGCTTGGGCCAGTTTAACCTTTGCTTCTCGCTCATTTGAACTCTTTCCTTTCATTTTGAGCGTGTGTGTGTAAAGGGCCAGATGCATCACACACACAGCAGTCAGGATGATGAGCTGAGGCACCGTGACAGAGCGGCTGTGTGTTAATGGAAGCCACTCCAGTAACGATTCATCAATTCCTTCTGCGCCACATTTCATCTTTTACTTTCTGCTCTTTGCCACCGAGAAAGAATTTCTTCACTTTTTTTCTAATGAAGCTGCGTGCATTTGTTTTCATAACCGTCTCATCCTGTATTGACCGGTGCTTAGGTGAGGTGGATGCATTTGCCAGCGAAGCCTTTCTGTTGACCTAATGCTTGAAGCGTCAGGCCCAGAGGCAAAACACCAACGCCGTGTACAATAAGCACATGTGTCACACTTGGCATCTTCCATTTTCTGCTCCAGCAAATCTCTCCACGTCTGTCAAGGCATTTGGTAGCAAGACAGGAGAAAACAAAAGGGTCTCATTAAATAAGGCCTCACTCAGCAAACCTTCACAAATAGCCCTGCACTCTGCATTCACACACCTCAGGGCAAACACACACACACACACACACACAGCAGCTTCTGCTCAGGTACAACACGATTTGGGTTATGTGTTATTTTATGTTCTATATGTTTGACTCTTTGCACCTCTCGTTAGTATTTCAGCATTGAAATTGTTATGAATCGTGTCAAACCAGGGCTCAGGTTGACCAGTAGCCATCTCGTGTCAGCAGAGGGCGCTAGAGTACAGATGACATCAGTGAACCATCAGTTTCAAGTGTTACTGTTGAAAAACATTAACAAGGAGTGATACAAGGGCAGAGATACCAGCTGTGACAGGGAAAAGGTCAGAATTAGAGAGTGTGTGTGTGTGTGTGTGTGTGTGAGAGAGAGAGAGAGAGAGAGAGAGAGAGAGAGAGAGAGAGAGAGAGAGAGTACCTACATACAAACACCAACAAGAGAACAGTGTAACGATTGTGGCTTCAAATGTTAATTTAATTTATCTCTGTTAATTTCATTTATCTCTGAAACACACAAATCTGATCTGATGAGAAGTATTCATCTATGTTTGCACTCAGGCTGCAGGCAGATCTGGACATTGAAGCTGCTACAGACACAAAGGTCAGCAGGTCAGAGCAGAGGAACGGCCACAGTCAAAGATTTTGATTACATTTGGAGCACATCCTTCAGAATGAATGCTTCTTATTCACACATGCAGAGGAATGTGTGAGAGTGTGGCGGAGCACAGCAGGGCAGGTTTACGGGCCTCATTTACATCCTGGGCCCTCTTTGTTTACCCTGTTGAGTGAAATCAAAAGCAGTTTCTCAGGTGTTTGGTTGATCCATATCTCTGTCCTCAAGTTGCCCTCTAATGGATCCTGAGTCCTGTTTTACGCTGAAGTATCTGTGTGATGACGAGTGATGAGTCTGCATCTAAATCAAATCAAATATCCTCCTGGCCTCAGCACCATTTTGTTACATTTGCTGCTGTAGTTGGAACACTGGATGAATTAAACCTGTGTGTGTGTGTGTGTGTGTGTGTGTGTGTGTGTGTGTGTGTGTGTGTGTGTGTGTGTGTGTGTGTGTGTGTGTGTGTGTGTGTGTCAGCAGTGACTGAAATAGTTCTGTGTGGAATAAAAATGTTGCATGCGATGATGAATGAAGAAATATTTTTAAAATCTACAGAGCTTCAGAGTTTCTGCTTCTTTCTCTCTTTGGGTGTTTTGGTGTTTTTCTGCCTCAGCCTTAATTTTACCCTTACACAGAAGATTTCTCCTTATCTTAAGGGAATATTAAGGTCTTCCCCAAGATCCTCCAGAGCCAACACGCAGACGCACGATGATGCTCTACGTCTGAATGTGATTACGGCAGAAGCAGCAGACAATTGACAATTATCTTCTTTTCTAGGCCGGTCTAAGCCCCATTCTGAGGTGTCCCGAGGCAGAGTGTGTGTGTGCCAGTGTGAGGCTGATGCAATTCACTTTACACAGGATGCACTGCAGCAGCACCAGGGAAGCGTTGAAAGTCAGCGAAACAAGCCGGTGCTGCTGCCGTCGTCCTCCATAGTAATCCAACATCCCCCATGAACGCCGTCCTCTGCTTGCTCTTACTGATATTACTCCTGGCATCACTTTGTATTGTGTTGATTCAGACGTTCCTCGGCTCATTTCATTGTGTTCCTTTTCTACATTTCTGCTGTTCTGCTTTCCTTTGCCTAGCGTAATGTTTACAGGACAACCGTTGCTATTTCTACCTGGGCTCTGTCCTTTTACGTGCGTGGATGCACCTGACAGCCTGTGTGAAAACATCTCACTTTACTGGACTGGATTATGGGATCATTGTACACAATCCCATTTCATGAGCCATCAAGCAGCAGCAAAGCTTTGGTGCCTGAACACCTGCAGTATCGGAGCTCCAGCGGTTTGTATTAAAGCCACTTTACTGCAAAGATATTCTACAAACGCAAATAAATCAGAGCCGGCGTTCGGTCGTTTCCAACATTCAGAGCTTTTTGCACATCGCCGTCTTTTTGTCCCTGGCAGCATAATTCCACCTCAGGTTGTATTATAATATTATGTAAGATTGAGTTCATCATCAGAGGCCTGCAAACAGGAAGTGCCAAAGAATACAACCGACTGCAAAACACCTTTGAGATCTGCAAGAGGAGATTTTCTCTTGACATAAATTCTGCTCTGGCGATTCATCTTGTTATCTGACTAACACATCACTCTGACAACACAATCAGAATGGTGCGGATAGTTCATTTTGTAGACGACAGATGCTAGAATAACACAACAATGAGTCAATGAAGACGATTCCTTATATGGACGTCTGTCACTCTTCAGCTATTGCAGCAAAAAATTGCAGCAAATCACGGCATGGAAAGCAGAGGAGGACAGTTTTCTCTCTGTGTGTGTGTGTGTGTGTGTGTGTGTGTGTGTGTGTGTGTGTGTGTGTGTGTGCGTGCGTGCGTGTGCGTGTGCGTGTGTCTGTGCGTGTCCCTACGATCATACCGCAGCCACACATCTGCTGTGCCAATAGGAAGCCCTGGTTGATCTCATACCTTGGAGTACCCGAGTCATGTTTCACTCCTAAACCCTGTGGGGACTGAAGAAGAAACCCCTGCATCACATGATCTGCTCCCCACACTGCATCACAAGCAGCCCAGCGACATTAAGTCCACTCATCCAAAGCTTCCATCATTAAAAAGAAAAGCTTTCCTCCTTCATCCACAGGAGGAGAGAGAGGGAGAGGAGCAGACCGAGACGCCCGAGAGGACAGACAGAGACGGAGGGTGAGACATTCCAAGCCGTGGTCCATTTTTACAACACAATCAGTGTCCGTCAATGGACGTAATGCGGAAAATGTAAACGCACACTCGTGAGCGCTTTCTCTCCATTCTGCTTCCATCACAGCCGAGATGCACCGATGGGAATGTGTGAATAGAAAAAGCTTTTAGAGAGAAATGCAGCAGTGGACTTTTGATCTAAACACCTCAGTTTAACGGCTAATAGGATGACACAGATTCATTCCAGAGCTCTGCAGACTCTGACGTGGGCCTTTCACTCCTGCTGGCTCAGCAGTTCTGACTTTGCACGCACTCCCTCTGAGCTGTTCACTGTAGAGAGCTGAGCCCACTCTCATCATCATCATCATCTCTCTCTCTCTCTCTCTCCACTGTAAAACAAGAAGCTGCCTCCTCTGCACCTGCATGAGCCATCAGCTGCTCATCGCTCCTCTCATCCCCTTCAACCAACCCCTCTCTCCCCTTGTTGCGTCGTCTCTATAGATATTCATTCCTTATAACCTTAGAAGTTAACATCTGCATTACACTCCCATCAATCATTACGTCTCCTCCTTCATCTTGTGTTTTCTGCTGTCTGACTGATTCCCATCTCAAGTTCTGCCTTCACACACATTTGTTATTATTATGTAACCTTATACTGCATTATACTGCACTGCATGATGCTGTGCTCAGGAGTGTGTGTGACTCTGATATGCAGCAGAAGTTGGGACAGACCCTCCTTCTGTGGCAGCGCTCTCTGCAGTTTAGTGAAAGGTGACAATCCAGATGAGAACACTGGAATTACCGCAAAGCCCCTGCTCTCCTCCTCCTCTCCTCCTCCTCTCCTCACTACTTTTTTCCCCCCCAGAATGTGTGTAATGAGGCTCAGTGCCTCTGTGACTGATCTGCCTCTGAGCAGAGCGTCAGCAGAGATGCTGGCTGCCCTGGACAGAGAGAGAGAGAGAGAGAGAAAGAGAGAAAGAAAGCCTCTTACCTTGCTGAGAGACGAGCTGCCTCCTGAATGAGGAGTGGACGTCGCACACACAGGCTCACACAGACGCTTGACAGGAGGAAATACCTTAAAAACCTCTACTTTGGTTCATCCCACTCTCAAAAAGACATAGCAAAACCTTGTTGATGGAAGGTCCCAGTATCACCTTGAGGGGGGGGTGTGTGCGTGTGTATCTTCCCACCACGGCACACACACAAACACATTCACATACAAGAGTTCTCAATCATCAGTTACACGGATTGAACATTGTTCTCACACACAGAGGAGCAGCACAAGCATCAGAGCTGCTGCGCTTCCACTGCTGTATTTCCCGGCACTGTGCACTGATTGGCTGAGGAGCGACTCAATAAAAAGCCTTCTTGTCATCAATTGGGCAGAGGGGGGAGGGAGGTGGAGGGAGGAGGGGGGGGGGGGGGTTGCATTTTCTGTGGCGCACTAACAACTCTGCTCCTCCTCCTTTGCCTCTTATGCTTTCTCTCTCTCTCTCTCTCTCACACACACACACACACACAGTTTTCCAGTGCACGCACACGAGGAGTGCTGAGCTTTGAAAACGAGATGCAATGGTGAAGGGAGGGAGGGAGGGAGGGAGGGAGGGTGCAGGGAGGAGAGAGAGAGAGAGAGAGAGAGAGAGAGACGGAATGCAGGGGCTGGCGGCAAAAAAAAAAAGTGCAAAAGCATGAGAATGGATGAGGAAGGATGGAAACAGAGGTGAAGATGGCTGTCAGGTGTGTGCAGCGCTTGTGTTTGAGCTGGAGGTTCTGTGCTCCACTACCTCTCTGCAGCATGGAAGTGTGCAGGACCTGAGTGCAGCGAGGTCTGTGAGGCAGAGAGGGAGGAGGAGGAGGAGGAGGAGGAGGAGGAGGAGGGTGGGTGGGTGTGGGGGTGTTACTCGTCTGCTCGGGCTGGTTTTGCTGCAGTACAGGAGCAGGCAGAGCTCTGAGGGGAAGTTTTTTTTTTCTTCTTCTCCTTTTTCTCCCCACCAGCAGCCAGGATGCTGAGTTCACTGCTGAGCTCCTTTAGCAGCGTGAAACAGGCAAACAGCCTCCCGTCCTCATTCACAGGCTCTTAGCATGTAACTGGTGAATAATTTAAAAGCCTTACATGCAGGGATGAAGATGAAGATGAGCTGCCGGAGGATCTGCTGCTGCTGCTCCTCACCGACGCTCCTGCTGCTTCACGAGGAGCTTAGGCTGATCAAGAACTCTGCTGAAACAAGGGAACAACAATCAGAGTCATCCTGTAGTGGAAAGGCCACACACAGCAGCAGTGTGAGCGCTCATGTCGCTCACTGAAACATCAAACATGAAGCTTTATGTCATAACAGCATTACATCATATCATCAGTAAAGTTACAGACACACAGTGAAGGCAGGCAGGCAGGCAGGCAGGGCAAGTTTAGCTGCTGTGACTCATTTTTGCTTCCCACTCAACAATCCAGTGCCTCAATTTTAATTAAATTGACATAATGAAGTCTCATTCTGCCATCTGAAATCAATAGACCTCTTGGCTTCCCTGGATATCGGGGAAGAGCTGCGTCACACGGCAACTGCAGCGCTCCACTGGGAAATCTGTACAAATGTGTGTGGCGTGTTTGGAAGAGACGCTGATTGTTTGAATCACTGCTTAGCACAAAGCAAACAGACTGCAGATGTATCAGCGTGATGAGGGCGTGATGAAGGCCATCTCAGGAGGCATTACTGGACCTAAGCAACTCCTTTAAATGTTTGGAATGACACGAGAGAGTCCGGAGCCATTAGAGTCAGTACATCAGCCGGCATCTTTACTGCTCAAGGAAATGAGGAAGGAGCAGGCGGAGCGAGCGGCCCGCGCGAGCCGACGCCGATGCAGATGCTGATGCCGATGCTGTTGCAGTGCTACAGTTGTTAATGGAACACAATGACAGGACGTCGGCGTGAGTGCCAGTTTCACCATTACACTTATTAGCCCCTCTGGGAACCAAGCCAAAAACCTTTTGCAGTAAATGGCAGCGAGGCTCCTTTAGAGAAAGGTCGCACCGTTCCATTCCCAAAGGAGTTCCCCTTGACATAGCAGTCACGAGTCACAGCTCAGTGCATTATCCATAATTACAACAACACCTGCAGTGACTCAGAGATGCTGCAGTGGAGAGAAGCAGCCTGCATTTCATGAACTTTACATCCTTTTGTGTGTTTTCTTCCACGCCTGCATGAGGCTGAAGTACCAGGGGGAGACGGGATCTGATGGAATCCAGTTTTTCCAGAGGATTCTTCTTAAACCAGCCTGAGAATGAGCGGCGGTTAATGAGCCTGAAGCAGCTGTGCAGCTCTGCTTTCATAAACATGAAATCCTCGTCCACGTAGTCACATTTGATTTTAACAAGGAGTGGAAAGTGGAATTGTAAACATGTTTTAATACCTCTTAATTAAAAGCTTAATGACTTCCCCAAATGACCGTCTGGTGATAGACACACAGTAAACACTCCGCCCACCAGTGATGAGTCAAAACACAGCAAAGTCACCAAAATGGCAAAGGGATATCAGCGTTCAGAGGTTTGACTCACCGGTCTGAAGAGCCTGAGAGCAGCACTGAACCAGCAGCGACCATTAAGCCTGATTAAAAAGAGGCTTTCTCAAACACACACACACACAGTGGAGTCTTGCACTTTGCAGCTTCACACAGTCAACACACTGTACAGGTCACTGAAATTAACCCCTGTGATTGTGTGCAGGATGCCAAGGTCAGGATATGATGGCTGAATATAGAGCCGTGCTTTAAGTGATCCTGAGTGTGTGTGCGTGTGTGTGTAGACTGATCTCCTTCTGCTATTTGGTGCTGCCAACATGCAAAATTGCGTAATTCAGATTGAATCTGCCTACTTCTGGTTGCTCCCTAGATGCTGACATGCTGGAATAGGGTCAGAGAGTGAGGGACTGCGAACCGAAATTAGATCTCACACTGAAAAGGTTTCACACTCCCAAATGGAAACGCTCATTAAATCACTGATGTGTAATGTAGGCAAGTGAAATATCAAAAGAAATAATGTTTATATCATGTGTTTCAATTATTTTACCAAAAAGAAATAAATGTTTAAAAAAATCTGTGGCTGTTATCAATTTCATATTCTTTTATTTTGAAGTAGCAAATTCTAAATGGCCCATGCCTCTGTGGGAGCCTGCAGGTGCTCATCCCAAACACTAGAGGGCGACAAATGCGGCCACGTTTCAGCGCCAAACAGTAGAGGCAGGTCGGTTCGTCCTACAGCAGTTTGAGACTTTGAGAGCTAATTATCTAACTTACTGTCTATCCAGTTATACTATAATAACACAGTGTCTCTTATGACAATCATGGTTTTAATAATAAATATGTATTGCATTGTTGCTAACATGTTGCTACATTTCCTAAAAATCTGTCTAAATCTAAATACTGATAATATTCATGTACACTCGCAACTCCAAAGCTGCTGCATGATTTCAAATTCCACCCGATTCCCATTGTAGCATAAAGGTGCATTCTGCTGTCAGAGCCACTTGTTCTGAAACTATCTGGGGCAAGTTGGAGCAGTGAGGCTAATTTTGTCTGCCGCTGTGTGAACCCATCTGTCTCTGGCAGTAACCTGGATATCTGTGGCCTGTATCACTATGTCAGTAACTCCATGACCAAGTACTTACAAGAGCAGGATTACAAATTGGTATTATAACGGAGGCCTTAGCATACTGGGATGTATTATTACGAAGGTCCGAACATACTGGGACATATTATTACGGAGGTCTGAACATACTGGGACGTTCTCTCCTTTGTGTTACACCAATGAGAAGTGCAAAGTCTCACTGATCTACTGCCAGGAGTCAAATTGAGACAGCTGGGTGAAACTGTAGCTCCGGCTTATTCAATCATAATACAGAGATCCTCACATGAATATAACAATAAATAACCTGTTAATAAAAAGGTATGACTTTCTGAAATAGCATTCTTCTGATTTTTGCCACGTCTGGATCAATCTGTGTCCCACATACATGACAGCAGTGCACAGCTCATGGTTCCTCTGTTGGGCTTTACAGTGTAGGTAAACTAATGCAAAAACAAGACCATAAATTAAAATATTTATTGATATAAACACGTAGATGTTACATGTTGTTACATTTCAGTGAATTCATGCTGCAAAATTCTGGCTGTGTTTAGATTGAAAGAAGCTCAACTGGGGAGAAAATGCAAATGTGGTAATTTAGACGGGGCATAGATGTAGTTGTGGAAAAAGCTGACTGTGGACACGGATATAGACTCATGAATGCACTGTCAGTGACGAAGAGACGCACAAGCAGGCGGCAACTGTTCATTATAACGTAGGAAAACACTCAGCAAGTGGCCACAGGAAACCGTTTGTGTTCAGCAGCTATATATACATGTTCCTCCAGGAACCCAGCACCTTCCTGTAGAGACAGGGAGACAGGACAGAGTCACTGCATGATGAGCTTCATTCAAAGCCATGGACCAGAGCTTTAGAATAGCTGAAACTGTCACACACTCACACACACACACACACACACACACACACGCGCACACACACACGCGCGCACACACACGCGCACACACACACACGCGCACACACACACACACACACACACACACACACACACACACACACACACACACACACACACACACACACACACACACACACGCACCTTGTGCTAAAAAGGCCTCATTCCTTCTGCTCCTAATTTTGGAACGCAACAGATGAACAAATAACAACAACAGGTGCTGAGGCTCAAAGGTGCAAAACCTCCAGTCCAACGTGCTCATGGGCTCAAATGATGGAATGAAAACCTGACATATATAATCCAGTATTTTAAGTTTTTTCTTTTTTAAGTGTTAAACTTGAAACCTTGTTCGGACTTTAAAGAGAAGACCAGATTGAAGAAGATGGCAGATGCAGCTTTGAATCAGGAGAGTAACCTAACAAACTGCTTGTCTCAGCGCCTCCTGATCTCTGCTGCTGCTGCTGCTGCTGAGTCGAGGAAATGTGATTATGTTCCTCGTCAAGAACACGAGGAACCATTGCAGATTAAATTTATGGGGTCTACCTCTCGGACTCTTTTAGTTGCAGGGGCCACCTTTTCCAAGTTTAGCGTCCTCCATGTATGGACAATAAGTCCAGGAGAAGGCTGACGTCTCCTCATGGGTTTGGACCATTTATTATTATTATTATGACACATTCATTTTACAATTATTCATTCCATATCTCTGTATTTCACTATTATGTTAGTTCTGTTGACTCACCTGCATGAATGAGAATGTTGACCTATTTCTTCGCTGCATCTGGAACCGCAATCTCTGTTTACAGCAAGACGACAATAATGAATTAAATAAAAGCAAATTCTGGTTCAATTATCAATGTTTTATCCTCACAAAAAGAGAAAAAAGAATTCCTGACTTACGTTTCACCTCCAGCTTGCAGCTGACGGTTGCTTCTCCGTGAGTGTTCTTGGCTCTGCAGGAGTAGACGCCACCGTCAAAGTTACCGGGCTTACGGATCTCCAGGGAGCAGATCCCCTGGGTGCAGATCTGCCTGTACTTGGGGTCGTCACCAATAATCATCTGGTTCTTCATCCATTCCACCTTGGGCTGCAGAACAAAAACAGATTAATATTCAGGGGAAGGGACGGAAGGAAGGAAAGCATTTGTGTGTAAGTACATCATATTATTATCAAACAAACAAGGGACGGTGATGTTTCTATTTCTGTTCCTGCCAATTGCCCTGAAGCTTCAGTGAGACTGACAGGGTACGGACCTCCTGGTGCCTCACAGGGAATGTTACCTAAAGCATCTGACCTGTAACCCTTACACCCACTCCTCCCCCTCAGCTGATCCCAGCATGAGCAGAATTCAAAACTAAGAATACCAATCCTAACCTGGCCTGAGCTTCCACGTCAGGAAAGGCCATGTATGCTGCTGTAGGACAGATTATGTGTCTAACAGGAGATGAAAGGCTCAGACAGCAAAACACAGCCAGTGATGGATAAGCAGAAAGCGTGACGGTGTGTGTGTGTGTGTGTTTAAAACCCCTTAATGTCCCCGGTCACCACGTTAATGTGCTTATTAAGCTGCTGTCGAGTCGTGTGAGCCAACCTCCATTTCACACTTTGGGTGTTACATCCTGATCCAACAAACACTAAAAACATCCCAGCCATTAGGTAGCAACTAACGCTAACTGAGCCAGGAGCCCAATGTCATAATGTGGAAGGACCAAGAGGGAGTTTAAACCATTAAGTCTCAATCACATTTATTGGATCCCTGGTTTAGATTCATTTCACTGCAGTGTGAGAATCGGCTGCCATGTGAACATTTAGAACTCTTAAGTTATTGTTGGCATGTTTGAATCCACTGATTAATGCATTGAGACTGGAAGTATAAATGATTGACAGTTAATGTGCTGAAACATCCCAAAGCACCACTTTGGTCCCTGAGCCATCCTAGTGTGTTTGGCTCAACCTCAACCTGCCTCCTTCTCTATCTGTCTGTGCACCAGAAACATCAACAAAGAGAGCGGCGGTGATGTTTTGGTGCTGTGGTGAACCAGCTGCTAGACTTAGTGGGTAATTAGTGGGGATTCTTGTTAGGTATGAGAAGAATCCAAAGCTTGTTAGTGTACTTTTGGGTATCCCCTGACGGAGCACAGCAGCTTGGTGCTGTAGCCCACAGTGGTGGCTCTGTTAGACAGAGAGGTGGTGAACTTGGGAGCCTCGGTGCTGTCGCGCTCCAGGTATTCCGGAGGCGTGTACTCGATGCCTGGGAAAAGGAAGTGAGACAGAACTCAGCTGATTAGTCAGTAAACAGGTTTGAAGATGACGCGTTTGCTGTGTTTTTATTAAGCAGGTTTGTATTTAACAGCTTAGTAGACAGCAGTAATATTAGTTTAGGGATAATGACTAAGGAAAGATTGATGGGAATGATAGTAATCACAGTCTGAGAGAGGACATTGTTCAGTATCAAGATTATAGTCAATTATAGGTAAAAGGCTGGGAGAAGTACCTGTCTTCAGGATCTTGGCTTCTCCCTTTGTAACAGCACTATCTTCACTCAGTCCACATTTGTTTTCCGAAAAGACTCTGAACTTGTAGATGTTGCCCATGATGAGGTCAGAGATGGTGGCGTTCAGTCTGTGGTAATGCTCCAACACAGTGAACCAGTCCTACACACACACACACACACACACACAAACAAGAAAGAGGATATTCAAGCTTGAGTGCATGATGGATGAGCTGATGAGGAAATAAGGATTCAGAATTTATGATCTCATTTGTCAGGGGGATCATATGAATCCGTCTCATACAGATCATAACCGGATACCCAAATGTGACTCACTCCAGTCTTTTTGTCGGCCTTCTGGATGGTGTAGCCGGTGATCTCTGTGTTCCCTTTATCTTTGGCGACGGTCCATTCCAGAGCCACGTTGAAGCCCCATGTATCCACAATCTTAATGCCAGCTGGAGGCCCTGGCAGCTCTGTGACAAACCAAATACCGATTAGGTATTAAGAACTACACACTTATACATCTCATCTCACCAAAGCAGCCATTGGCCACAGTGTTTGAATTTCATTACGATCAGCTCACCAACGATCTGAAGGGTGAGAGAAGCTTTATCCTCAAAGTCGTCCACCTTCACGGTCATCTCATACACTCCAGAGTCGTCCCTCTGTGCTTCACGGATGAACAGGATGCTGTCTCTTTCGGTGCTGCGGATGTTCACCCTCTTCTTGTCCAGGGCCTCACCGTTCTTCGTCCAGCTGACCACTGGTTTGGGTTTGCCCTTTGGAAAAGAGAAGTCAGGCCGTGCTTTGGTTGTAAAGACGGACAGAGTTTCATGGATTGTTTCATTTAATACTGCACGGCTGTCTTGTGCTTACTGAGAAGGGGATGGTGAGGTTGATCTTGGCCCCAACCTGAGCGACGTATCTCTGCCTGAGGGAACGGGGCAGACGGACTTTGGGACGATCTTAAAAGGGAAAGAAAAGGAAAGGAATGAATCTAATGATTAAATGAAGCTCTCTGTCTCCTGTTCTTGGCTTGTAGAAATACAAAAGATCCCCAAGCGGTGAAAGTGTCTTTTGAAACAGCACATGGGTCTGTACTTAGAAGTATCCTGCCTGTCAGAGAGATTTGGTGAGAAGCACCACCTGTTGAGACATTTGTCAGAACTCTAAATAAAGCAGAGTTACTGAAGTCTAGCACACCAACCCCGCCCCCCCACCAACACGTGATGACGGGCTACAGTTACCTCCACTTAAATCAGAACGCACTCCTATATAAGTCGGCCCTATAATACCATTCACTAATGATAAAAACAGATATGGCAAAATATGTCAGTATTAGTCATGGGTTGAGTGCCTCAACACTTCGTATAGCGAGGATTAGGCTAAAATGAGAGTCCTCCCTGTAAAGTCTGTGGTATGCTTGAACATAAACGTCGAAATCTCTGCTAGTATCATGAGATTTGTGTGCCACCAGAGAGCTTACTGTAGATCCAAACCCCTGCCATCACGTTCCCTTCATACATAGAGGGAACACATTGGAATGTACCATCTGCCCCGCCCCCACAGACCCCCAGCTGCTTACAGGCAGATCACTTTACACCATCTATCTTAATGGAGACGAGCTTGACACCCTTCCAAAATGAATTCTGGTACAAGGACAACGCAATGCCAAAACCTTCACTGAATAATCTGTGTTAATAGCAGACGCGTACTCGCTGTTTTCCGAGGGCATTGTGGGAAAGTCAGCGGTGGTCAAAGGAAACCATTCATGAGTCTTTTCCATACGTGTGTACCACCTGCTTTGGCTGCCAGTTAACATGACTTTGAATGTGGACATGGCTGGTGAAATGTTGCTTGTTTGCTGGTATCAAGTTGCTCAACTCTCCATGACGCAGAATGATGATTTGTGACCGAAGCAAAGTGACACTGTTCCTCCTTTTAAAGCTGCCAGAGCCCAAACCTATGTGTGTGTGTGTGTGTGTGTGTGTGTGTGTGTGTGTGTGTGTGTGTGTGTGTGTGTGTGTGTGTCTGTGTGTCTGTGTGTGTGTGTGTGCCCCAACAGGACAGCTAAGATGAAACATGGCTGAGTTGTTTCTCTTTCGATCCTATCTCCTCAAGATGGATGGCTGCTCAAAATCACACCAGATTGTGTGTGTGTGTGTGTGTGTGTGTGTGTCAGACTTGAAACCATGATGTAGGGCAATGCAAATACGTCATAAGATTAATATTTGAAATCATTTTCTGTTCCTGACTTATCTTCATCTGACAGAATGAAAATTCAAATCAAGCCTTCTGAGCCATTTCAGTCAGATGGTGATTTGGTTTGGCAGGACACACACACAGTGTAGTGCTTCAACTGAGGCCAACATGGCACAAGGACCAGAAAATAAGTCTACATATATAGATCTAGACACCTAAACATGTTATTCTATATCAGGATGTGCCATGTTGGAATGTTTTAAGGCCCAAGACACACATTCATCCTCAAAACCAGAGTGTAGTTGAAATCTTTGTCTTTGACTTACCGGCGACCTCCTTCACCACGACGGCCTCAGGCAGGGTGACGGGGGCGCTGGGGCCGGCGGCGTTCACAGCCACCACACGGATCTTCAGGCGGTCTTCGGCGGTCTGGTTCTTAATGACGTAGCGGGTGGACTTCTGAAGCTCCTCATTGGCGGCTTTCCAGTCCTCAGCTGGGAGGGAAACACACACATTTACAGAGTCGATTATCCCCCCAACACAGGATAAAGAAAAGATTGGGCACACGGGTGGGATGATGGGAACACACAGTGATTATGACACCAATGAATGCTGATTGCTGATTGAACTTAGACCTGAAACATGATTTTCCTTGTTTGTGGGTAAATTGCTTTGGCCCAATTGCTAAATCGGGCTTCCATTGGTTTGCTGATCTTAGCTTGGGGCTGTGAGTCTAAAAGCAGGACCTGCAGCCGTTCCTGAGATGCCTGTTTCCTTGTAGGGAGCGGTTGGGAAGCTCATGATATAACTCTGCAAGTGACACTTCAGGGACAGCTGCACCCGATATGCCTGACCCACATTAAAACTGAAATTTGTCGTGTTCCCGAGCAGATTTCAAACGCATCCAAACGTTGTAGAGCCAGTGGCACTAATACATCCACCAAGGAGGATATGCTGCTTGCCCTACTTATGCTTTCAGGATCATTCAGCCTCAGTCTGAGCTCTCCGGTCACAAACAGAGCAGGGACTTACTTCCATCCTTGCAGACTTCGATGCTGTATCCATCCAGACCGGTTGGCCCAATGTTCTCTGGCTGAGTCCAGATGATAGTGACCGATGTGTCATTCTTATCTTCAACAAACAGATCCACGGGAGCGCTTGTGGGCTCTGCAGAGGTCACAAAGTCACCATAGATCAGTGTTTTTGTAATCAGCAGAAATGCACAAATCACAACGCTGTAGGTCACAGATCAAAGGTCAAAGGTCACGATAATACAGTTCTTTGACTTGAAGTTTGACTAAAATAAGGAGAGGACGAGTGGAGAGACGTGCGTGATGATTTGATGGTGATGAAGCTTTTTCTGAACAGTACGTTACCTTGGGGTGGAGGTGGAGGAGGAGTGGGAGCTTTGGGCTCTTCTGGTGCAGCTTCAGCAGCTTCAGCTGAGGTTAAATAGGCATGGATGCATTCATGTTGGCAAAGGCAGAAGCATGTAGTGAGCAAAGCCATCATGGAGGTAACGTGAATCAGTTGGTACCTCATAAAACTCAACCCAAATTGGGAAGTGAACTGATTTACTGTGGTGTTACTCAGAGTTGATCCAAATAGGCTCAAATGACAAAGAAAGGCATCTGGAGTGAGTGTGTTTACCATCAGCGGGAGCTTCACCATCAGCAGCGGGTGCAGCGTCCTCTGCAGCTGGAGCAGCGGGGGCTAATATTAAATGTTAGATATTAATAAGTGCATTAGCAGATGGCAAATGTTCAAATATATATGGTATATATACATTATGGCATTATTATGGTTATGAGCAGCATCAGTTAGGGCTGTTAGCGTTTCTATCACTGGTTCTTATGTGAGTGATACTGAAATAGACTCCAGTTCTTTACCATCAGCAGGCGCCTCAGGCTCAGCAGCAGGAGCAGCTTCCTCTGCAGGGGGGGCAGCGGCGGCTATTATTAAACGTTAGTATATTAGCAGATGTCACTTTATACTGGGTGTCCATTAATCTGTATATAACATACACATTACAACATACTGCTCAGTGTTCTGAAGCATTAGTTAGTGTCGTTGGCAGTACACAGACATTATTGAATAAAAGTCAAAGTTTAAGTTTGTATCTTGGCTTTTTACCATCAGCAGGAGCCTCAGGCTCAGCAGCAGGAGCAGCTTCCTCTGCAGGGGCGGCGGCAGGAGCAGCGGCGGCGGCTGATATTAAAGGTTAGTATATTAGCAGATGTCACTTTATACTGGATATGCATTGTCCAGTAAACTGTATACAGCATAAACATGACATCATACAGGTGAAGGTGCTGTGAAGGCATCAGTTAGTTCAGTTGGCAGTACAGGTTCACAAGGTTCATATTGAAATAAAAATGAAAGAAGAGTATCAATTGTGGCTCCAGTGTTTTACCATCAGCAGGCGCCTCAGGCTCAGCAGCAGGAGCCTCAGGCTCAGCAGCAGGAGCAGCTTTCTCTGCAGGAGGGGCGGCTGGGGCAGCGGCGGTTGATATTAAATGTTAGTAAGTCAGTAAATGGAACATGTTCCAGTGTATTGAGTATATGAGTCATAAACATTATAAGATGTTCTTAAGTTAGTGCTGTTAACTTTACTCTTAAGGGTTAAGATCCAATTCAACACTCAAAGACTTTATTGTCAAATTGCACTTTGAATTCCTTACTTTACAGCTGTGTCTGATTATTGCCGTGTTTAAGAAAAGTACAAAATAAATAAAACAAATGAAATACTAAATTAAACTAAAGTGCAACATTGAAACACTTAAAGATGTAAGTATCTGTTCTTCCTCCAGGTCTAGTTGTTTTACCCTCAGCAGGCGCCTCAGGCTCGGCGGCGGGGGCAGCGGCGGCTGATATTAAATGTTAGTACATTAGCAGATGGAGAATATTCTAATGTCCACACAGACCAACACACTGCTGAATGTTCTCTCAGAGCATCCGTCAGAGTTGTTGTCACTCTTAATGGTGCTTATTTGTATGGTTTGCATCCTTGAACAGTGTTTTACCATCAGCAGGTGCTTGGGCCTCAGCAGCAGGAGCGGCTTCCTCTGCTGCGGGGGCAGCAGGGGCAGCGGCGGCTATTATTAAATGTTAGTATATTAGCAGATGGAACATGTTCTTACTGATCTGACATGTGTTGGATTCCAGTTAACAATCCTGCAGACTTTCTTTAAATGCTCTGGAGGAGGCAGTTAGAGCCGTTTACTCTCAGTGACATGTCAAAGTGAGGTAAAGCCTCTTTAGAGCTTCAGCAGCAGAAGCGGCTTCCTCTGCGGCGGGGGCTACTGTCAAATGTTAGATATTATTAGTGCATCCAAAGTTGTAACATATGTTGCCTATCAGTAAACGGTCCTGTAGACTGTCTGAAGATGTTAGTGCTGTTAGCCTTAGCTACTGTCTGATCTGATGACTGTAATCATACAGAGAGATAAAAGAGTTTGTCGTTTGTTGTTGTGCCTTTGATCACTTTTTACCATCAGCAGGAGCCTCGGGGGCAGCTGGTGTTTCCTTTGCAGCAGGAGCAGCGGCTGATGTTAGAGGTTAGAAGATATTGGAGCATAGAACAAAGATCAATATGCTATAGAAGAAGTTCAACAAAAAAGAAAAGTTGCAATAGGAAGTTGTTACGAGAACAGAAACTTGTTCAAATAGCGTAACTTGGTCGTAAATCTGGTGTGTTTCCAACCATCTGATGATCTGATGGAGCAGGAGCTTCACCAGAGGTCAGAGGTGAGATGATGCAGATGTTAGATGTTAGAGAAAGAAGGTCATCAGTGTTAACAGTGATTTGTCAGTAGCAATTCCTCCTTCTGCTGCTTCTGGTATTTAAAAGCAGCAGGACAGGAAGACTGTTTTACAATATAGATATGTGACATTATTAACTTTATTATTTTAACTTCAGCTCATTGCTCTTCTACATGCTGTACTTAAAGTCTACAAGCAGGCTTCATGAGCCTTCATGTTTCCTGTGAGGTGACCGGTACCTTCACGTCGCGCCGCCCACTGGAACATTAAATCTATATCACCGGAACAGCAAGTTTCACTCACGGTTCACCCAGAGTTAAAGTATCTGAGGGGCCGTTGTGTTTGACCTACACCGCCTCCCGGCTCATGCACCATTACCGTCTGCGGGGGGTGCGGGTTCCTCGGCGGGCGGTGCTGCCTCGGCTGGGGCCGCTTCAGCAGGTGCGGCTGCCTCGGCGGGCGGGGCTTCGGCTTCAGCGGGGGCCGGGGCGGCTTCGGCCGGGGCGGGCTCGGCGGGAGCGGGCTCCGGAGCGGGGGCCGGTTCGGGAGCCTTCTCCTCCTTCTTCGGCAGCTCTTTCTTCGCCGCCTTCTTGATTGGCGCTGGTTTGGACGGCATATTGGTGGTTGCAGCTAATTCCCAACTCGGTTAAATCCTCAAACTATATCCAATGCCGTCATTTACGCGGAGGTGGCGGGCTTATATAGGACTCAGGGGGCTCAGGCTCCGCCCCCTCAGGAATGGTCTGTAATAGATACCGAGCACCATGTATGACTGCAGACCACCGAGTGTGTTTACTGCTCAGTAGCGTTCAATACACAGGATGTTTACACTGTACTACAGATACTACTACAGAAAGACAGTTATAAAGCTACAAAAATAATTCATCAATTAGCAGAGAGGTAAGAATCACAATGAAAGTTTTGTAATGAAATAGCAAAAAAAAAAATCTTAACTAGAAATACTGCACTAGATTGTTTACTACAAATGGAGACGTGTGTGTCCAGTTTTAAAGATTTTCTATCCAACAACTGCCATATAGAATAAATTCATCTCAAATTTAACCCTTGATCTGTAGAATAGTTACTATGTTCAGCCATGGGGTAAGTATATGGAGGTAACATTACAATTTTCTGAGATACAAGTACTCAAGTAAAGTACAAGCATGTAAACTGATGCTTAAGTACAGTACAAGAAGAAGCAATTGAATAAATATAACATGTATTTTATTGATTCCAACAAACAGTGATAGGTGGATGAATGATTTCATGCCTAATCCATGTATCGGATCCAACTCTGAAGAAATATACAGATCTCTGAAGAATGTGTTTTTTTCTCTCATCAATGATTGTTGCCGCATCCAGAATGCCGACCTCCTATTTACAATCTTTACAGTGATGTCCTTTACAAAATAGAGAAATTAACTTTTACAAAGGATTCTTTAGAAAAAACAAATATCAAATATCTGAGTATTAAAAAAGGAAAACATTACCTAGAATGGTTCTTTAAACAATACAATGTTAGGATTTTCTCATCACACAGCAATTGTACATGCATTTACAACACATAGAACCCCATCACATTTGCACATCAGTGACATTAGATATCGCATCACATTTTTTTTTTTAAAGTCTTTAGCCAACAACAAGCTTTGCAAAAATATGACTATTCAGCAACCTGTATGGGCCTTCATACACCGGCCTAAGGTCTTGGATGCACTTGGATACATTTGATTCCGTTCTACTCAAAAGTCCAACAGACTGCAAATTGTGAAGTGCTTATTGTTGCAAACGATTCATTTGATTTGTAGTTGTGTTTTCTTTTCCTAACCTCTTCTTACACCCATGCTGCCGTTATAAGGCCGAAACACATTGAAGACGAATCTAACTGAATTTATTCTTCACCTTCAATGAACCCTGTGTCAACCCCCCGACGCCAAACCCCTCCTCTGCTCTTTAAGGCTCATTATTGCTCGCTGAAACAAACCCAAACTTTTATCCTGCGACGATGCATCCGCTTGCAAAAAGATCAGACGTTTGCCGATTGCCAACACCATATATAAGTTGCTGCATAGTCCTGATACACCGCTTTGCAAACACAAAATCACAGCTACCACAGAGCAACAGGCACAACAACCAGTCAATGACGTGAGAAGCTGGAGCTGATGGCTTTTGTTACCTGCATAAAAGGATCATCATGTGGTGGGTAATACTGTCTGATAACTGAAATATTTACAATCCTATCCTTCTCCATCGGCGTGACGCCAGCGTGAGTGTCACCGGCCGGTCGGCATCTTTTCCTCGGTGAGATCTTTCTTCTTTCTTTTCTTTTGAATTAAATGTACACGTGCCTCTTTCTCATCACACAAAGTGGCCCGACATTCATTTACAGGACTTATGTACACATGAAGCAGATCTGTAGCCCATCCCTGCGGCCCGTTTCATGTCTCACCTGTCCTCTACATTTACTCCAGGTTTACAAAAATGCACAACAAAAAAAAAAAAGTATCTGTGATGTTGACTTCTTTTTTACAGATGAAGTCCGTTTCTACATCCCGTTGTTCCAATGTTTCAAATGAATATTGCACGACACAACCATGAGCTCACACCATAAACTGTCTCACATGACTCCACTGTCTCTACACAATTCAACAATACACCTTAGAAGGTATTATAATGATCTCTTAGATGTATTTTCATGTTACCGTAATCTCTATAAAGTTTATTGACACAAAACTCTACCTAGCCTACCCTGAACAACTACATGGTTTCTTTCAAACACCGAGCAGTTTGGGACGTTGTTAAAAAGCACCAAAAGAACCGACGTGTTGATGATGAAGAGGAATGAATGATTATAGCAGGAAGATAAACTCTACATCCATAGCTATTGTTAAAAATGTCTGTTGTACATGTTTACACGCTTTCTGTTAAAGCTTCCTTCCAAAGCACCGACTAGATGACGGATGCTTCTGTATGGTTGTGTATTATAGATGTCATCTATACATTCATATAAGCAGTTCAACTTAGATTCCTAATCTGACAGTACAGTATTTGGTTCAGCATGTTGGATATTTGCACCACACAGCTAATTTTGATAACTGCAATGTAGCCCAATGGTATGTACACAATATATACAGGAACTAAGGGGAAAGATTGGGACTGGACTCTTCCTCAAATAAAAGTTGAATCTTAATTCGATTCCACTGGCGTTTGCCGAATTCAATTTCCACTGAGGGCGTCACATGATCGGCCCTGTGGGAGGGTCCAGTGCCTCCATGGCAACCGTTATGATGACTCTACTTTATTTCATAAAGCAGATAATAAAACTAAATGAAGTGCTTGGAAAAATAGAACTTTCTGCAGCTCACATCGTTATTTTCCTTTTCTGTAAAAGAGTATGACAGAGATTTCAGCTCTCCGGCTCGCTGTGCGATCCGTCTGCACACCAGGGGACGCAGGTACCTAAGGCTGCCGTTCATCTGTATGTGATGGGAGAAGCTCCACTGATACTTCACAATACATTTCAGAACCATCTCATATTGACAGATATGAGGATTTGAAATCAATCAGGAAAAACAGTAACAGGGATACTTGTGCTTAGACATTCCTACAGAGATGAAAGCACCAGGATTCTGCTGAAGCTGAGGTGTCGCTGAAGTTGTTTTAAGGCATTTTATTTGTCTGAAAGCGTTCAAACAAATGCACCTGCTAGGGTTGTGTGAGTTTAGGATTGCATATATACTCTATCTGACCTTTAGAGACGGATACAAGAAGATCTACGCACCAAACACGAACATCTATCATGCTGTCATACTCTTTTCCAAATCCATCGCCATAATTAATTATAACTTTGCCTGACCAGCACAGAGTATCCAGTGAGGACAGACTGCACTGGACAGGCTGCTGCCAGAGATCACCTGAAGTCTTAAGTACTGAGAGTAGAATGAGTTTGATCCTGTGAACTATTAGCACCCGTCTAGAAGTACTGAGGCGGTAAAGGGAAATGTACATGTGTGTGAATATCATCCTGTCCTGTATGGAATCTATATGAGATCTGGATTGAATACTTGTGAACATACTTGAAAGGCGTATTTAAACTTATTTCCCATTCTTAAAAAAAAAACAAAAACACAATTCCTGGGAAAACTGAGAATCAGCGCACATCATTAAGGGGTTAATTTGTCCCTGAATGTGTGCAGAGTGATTCCAGAGAGGAATGAATGAAAGCTCTATCTGAAGTGCTGAGGCTTATGTTCAAAGCTTAGGCAAGCTGGGGTCTTCTTTATCTGGGGATTCAATATAATTGGCAGCCTCTTGAAGTTTCAAAAGCATTGCCATCTACAACAAAGAGGAGAGAGTGAGAGTGAGCACAGGTAAAGGAGAAGATAAGTATCGGCCCGGGCTTTAAGGGCTGCAGTGGAAATACTGGGACAAAATTCAGAATGCCACTCTTGACTTACCAGAGGATCAGATTCCATGGAGCTGGGCGGAGTCTCCTTGTGAGGCCTCTCTTCCACGGGCTGCCCGGGGCTGCCGGAGCTCAGGCTGGGTGGAGGCAGGTGGAAGAGCTTGACTTGGTCCTGCTGGGCAGACGGCCAAGGCAGCGTTCCCCTCACCCACTCCACAGGGTCCTCCCACACCGCCTTCTGACCGTGGACCTGAAAGGTCACAACACGCCATACATGTAGAATTATACAGGAACACTTCCCCACGAGAGGGAAGTCAAAGAATCTGAAGCTCCATGGAACCAGCAGGATGAAGAGTTGTGCTGCTTTCTCACCTTGATGCCATCTTTGGCTCCTTCTTGTAGATATGGAATAATGGAATGGTTCCAAAGGTCAATGAACCAAGATCTGAAGTCATCCACCTTGACTGGACAGGAGAGGAAAAAGCACGGGCCTGAGGAGACGAGAGGAGGAGAAGGAGGAAAGATCAGACACACACACACACACACACAGCTGTGAAGTCTTCAAATCAACACGTGTGCTTTCTTAAAAGTCCCAAAACATTTCCTGCCATGATCAGAGCGATTCTTACCGATGAGGAAGTCAGATGTGCTGTGCTTCTCCAGGAAGGCGTGCAGCTGATACCACAGCTTGGGAACCCAGTCCAGCACCCTGATCAGGTCTTCATTGGTCAAACTGCTCTCGTCCTCCGACTCCATCAGCTTCCTGTGTAAGTAGCGGACCAGGAAGCCGTTGGCCGGCTCCACGTTGTTGGAGAAGGTCACCATCCTAAAAGGGCCAGAAGTTACACTCACATCCATCTGACTCATATTAATGGAACCAATGAGGTAATGGAACTCCATATGTTCTAACCCCGTTCTCTCACCTGAAGCTGAGATGAAGGCCGTGGTTAGCGATCATCTTGACCGGCTGATTGCTTGTTCCAATGATGTAGGGACTGAAAGGAGGAACACGAGCACACGGCTCAGGTTAGACACGACAACACGCAGCGTGTCTTTGTGGCCATTTCAAAGCGAGTGTGTGTGCAGTTTTACCATTTGTGATATTTGCAGGTGAGGGCACCGTTGACCAGCTCACTGATGGAACCCGGCTCATGAATGTCATCCACAATAACCACCAGCGGGACGTCTGAGGTGCTGGTGTCTCGATCAATCTGATTGGCCAAGTTGGAGAGATAGAGCTGCAGATCCTGAAGTGTGGAAGGGAAACAGAAACACGATGATGAATAAGGCGATAAATGGACATGACGACCCGGATAACATCGCATCTTTTGGATGTTCTCTGCACTAATGGAGCCTCTGACTGCCGCCACATTAATCCCCGTCACCTTGCAGGACTGGCGGTGCATGTTGAAGGTGACGACGATGCCGTCTGTGACTTCACGGGCGCTCCGGTCCACCAGGTACTCGGCCAGCCGGGAGGTGAGGTAGGTCTTACCCGTCCCGCTGGGCCCGGACAGGATGAGGCGGCGGTGCTTGAGGAGCAGACTGATGTAGTGTTGCATCATGGGTTTGGGAATTAAGGTTTCAAACACCAGGCTGTCCACACACTTCTCCTTCAAACCTGGAGAAGACGGTAGGAGAGTGAGAAAGGACTCCTGGACTAAACTTTAAAATGAATCCCTGCTAAGCTCCCAGCACACATGGCCTGCTTTGATGTGTGATGAGTGTGAACGTGAGACTTGATGACATCTTAAGAACCCTGCTAGGATCCACTATAAACTAGAGATGATTCAGATTATAAAGAGGATTTTGCTGTGAAAACAGATTTCTATCACCTCGCATGTCCTTCATAAACAACTTGGGGCTCCAGCACTGAGCTCTGAAAATAGCTTTGGATCAAGTGTAGAAGTGTGCAACCCCCTCCTCCCCCCCCCAGCCTGTGGAAGCATAATGTTCCCCCCTCACCGGCCCGGGGCCCCGTGTGTCTAAGGCTACTAGACCAGCTGGTCCTGGCCTGACACCCACTGCACTGAGATCGTGTTACCTGGAGTCCCGTCTGGCCGGGCCCTCGCTCCCCCAGCACTCGCTCGCTCACTCGCAGCATACCGGCATGCAAAGGTACAGAGGGGTCGAGAACCAGAGCGGACCTCTGCTGCTCGTGATCCTCACCCATCACAGCTCTGGTGTAGAGTCGCTAATGAGCTTCACATGTGTGTGGAACCGCACGCTTCTACTGTGTTATTGAAATTAAATTTACCCCTCATACAGTGAAGGTCAGCATATCTCAACGAGTGTGTGTGTGTGTGTGTGTGTGTGTGCATGTTTGTACAAGTTCAGAAAACAAATGAAGGAGAAAAAGTCTTTCTCCACGTTGGATCTGACAGACAGACAGACAGACAGACAGACAGACAGACAGACAGACAGACAGGATTTGCACTAAGCAGAGATGGGAATGGGATCATGAAGTGCTTCAACCAATTGCTAATGTAAAAGTTGTAATTGACCAAAGAGTCCATCAATATTTCTGTGAGTGGACGCAGGCGGTCGCCTATCAGACAGATCTATAGATTCAGAATAGAAGTGCTGGTTTTGAAAATGGAAGCTGGATTGTCTCCAAACCAAAACAGACTGGGCAGCAGAACAGCAACATTCTGTGTGTGTGTGTGTGTGTGTGTGTGGAGTTTCCATGGAGCCAAATGAAGCTTTACGGCCTAGAGCAGCACTTTTTATAGAATTCCTATTCGGTGCTAAATACAAAATGGACTGATGAACATTCTGTGATCCCACATGAAGCTTCTGTAGAATGTCCCATGTCTCTAACAGTTTGGTGGTTGAGCGTTTGTCCACTGACCTTTGAGAGCCACGGTGATGCTGCTGGCCCCGCGGGACATACAGCGGGACGGCTGCGTCTCCGGACTCTCCCCTCCCACTACTCTCTTGATGTGGCCCATGCTGTAGCTGTAGATGGAGTCGGTGGAGAGGCCCAGGCTGGAGGTGGGGTCCACCTTGGCTATGTACACCTGGAATGAAAAGTGGGGCGCAATAAAAACTCCTGACACGCAAAGTTCTTTCAGGAGGAACGCCCAGAATGAGAAAGTCAAAACGCCGACACCTGCTTGTGGCGTGTCACCTTATTTTTAGACAAAACTGAATCCTTCCATTACTGTCAGAGGCGAGTGAACACACGGGCTAATTGGGGGTTACATGCTCGTGTTCAAGCATGTCGGTAATATTGGGCCATCATAACAACTCAGTGACAAACAGAAGAGCTGCCAACCTGTTACACAAAGAGCTCACGCAGAACAAAAACATATTCTAATCCCGTTTGTTCTTCAGAAACAGAGGCTCAACATAGTGTGCTTCTATTCCTGCATCTGCTTGGTCTCTGCTGGCGTGTTAGAGTCCAGCTCTTTGATGCCATCGCAGGCTACGACCAGTGTGACCTCGGAATCGTGCCTGGATGCAAAGAGCACGTTGGTTTGTGAGACAGGTCACGTTGCTTAAAGTCTTTTGAAGTAGTTTGTTCTCACTTTGAACGCCTGGCTGACAGCCGAGTCCAGCATGGGCCAATCCATCCTGCCGTTCACCCTCACCGTGCCCACAAAGAAGTCCTGCTGCTTCACTTCCTGTTGAGGGAATATTTTAAAATCAGAGTCATTCACGTCGACGTTCGTCCCGGTGAGGAAGATGCAGAAGAGAACACACACACTTACGTCTTTGAATACATGTAAGTCTGCAACGCAAACCACCACCCGCACACGGTGATCGTCTCTCTGCAGGGAGAGGCTGAGAGACTCTGCAGGGTAGACGTCTGCAGGGAGAGAGATGATGTCACCGTACTGAAGCTCTACTGACACAACAACAATAGAATCAAATCCATTCTTATTCCATATTTCTGCACAGGAGGCATTTTACACAGCTTGTCACCTGAGCTGCTCTCGCTCAGCCCCCTGCTGTAGCTCTTGGGCATCTGCATGGCTACGGACTGCCGAGGTGACGAGTTCCCCAGAGCTGTGAGGCCGGAGGACTGGGAGACGGAGCTGGAGGGACCAGGAGAGGAGGTAGGGGACGGGCCGGTCTTCAGCTGGTCGTTCTCAGCCTTCAGGTTCTCCACTGTCCTCTGCAGACAGAAGCACCGATCGTTAAGGTTGATAACTCTAACATGCTTATGAGGAGGGGATGGATGGATGAATCCCTCGGTGTGTAAAGGTGTGGATGTTGTGTTGTTGTACCTGCATGCTGGACATGGCCTCCTGCAGCTGCTCCAGCTGATGAGCAGAGGTCAGAGCCTCCAGGCGGATGTCTGTTAGTTTCCTCTCCTTCTCCCACAGTTCTGAGCGCAGAGTGGTGACGACCTTTTCGTCCCCCGCCTCCTCTCCTTCACACAGTCTGCAGAGGTTCAGTTCACACGAGAGAATTAATTTCACGCGCACCATCGGTCATTAGACGAGCGTGAAGGTGACGGGGAGAAGAACGCTGCCAGCACAACAGCTTAGCATTGTGAAAGTGAGGGCATCGCCATCCTTTCAACTCTCAAATGGGTTTTCATGGAGTAACACTCACATTCTCAGATTGTTTGAGACTTTGCCTGATGTAAACATCTGTGACAGGAACCTGGTTTCCTCTTACATCATCACTTATGCTATAACAGAGAGAGTCTTACCCGGGTGACAGCTCAGAGGCTGAGAACTTCATGGAGGACGGGGGGTTCTCCATATCGTGGTGAACTTTGGGGGAGGACGGCGCCGAGGATTCTGGGGTGGCGATCTCCTCGATGTCGGCGTACGGCGCTGAAGACTTGGGGCCTTTCTTACTGAAGGCTTTGTTGAAGGAACTGCGCAACTGTTAGAGAGAGCAAAGGAGACGGACATGAGTTATACAAACACACTCCGGCTTCCTGTATTGGATCAGAGAATGAGATGAGCGAGGCTTCACAAAACTGCAGAAACGTTCCACAACACTCTCAGGCAGACGGACACAAACAGAACATTCATCTTAACGTGACATCACATGCAGATTGACGAGGCCACTATCCTGATCTGACACGATGCAGTGTTTATAAATATTTTGGTGAATCAAGGCAGTGGAGGGTGAATAACGGATCACTTTCTAACAAGTATGACTCATAAGGTTGATACAGGCGGTGCAGGGAGAAGGGGGGGGAGGGGGGGGAGAGGGGGGGATTACGTCACGACACGCTGGGACATCACTCACCTCAAAGACCTAAAATAAACAGCAGGGAAGCAGGAAAGCATGACAGAGAGACCAGAGTCATACTTTACAGCAGATATGGATCAACACAGGAGGAGATACACACACACACACACACTAACACACACACACGAGCAACAGCACAAGTGGTTGTCTTGGTATTATTTTCTCATAACAGAAATAAAGCCAGCGCGCTAAGTGAGGTCGTGTTCAATCAAGACAAGCGCCGCATTTAGATTATGACTTGGATACGAGCGTCATTACTGAATTAAAATCCCTGACGAGTTGCGACTTGTCGTGCAGTTCACTTGACTCCCGAATGAAATGGAGAAAATATGACACTTTGCTCATGAGCTCTGAATACGTGTTAGCCAATGCTCTCGGACGTCTTTGATGCGTGCGGCCCGGGTCGCGGCGTGACTGTGCTCACCCAGCTCTTCTTCTTCTTCTGCTTCTTGGCCTCCTGCTCCTTCAGGCTGCCCATGCTGGAGTGGCTGGTGTTGCTGGTGAGGCTGGAGATGCTTTCAGAGGAGTTCTGCCGGTCGATCTGCAGCTCTGCGTCAAAGGAGAAGAACAGGAGATTTGGAATTTGGAGGGGGAGATCTTCTCATCTTCATGTTGTGTTCATGTTTATGTCTGATTATCCACATCTGTACTGAATCTATCTGGCTGGGAGAACCTTTAGGGGCGATGTCTGGGTTACTCAGAGCTCCGTGAATGATCTCCTGGGCCTCTGTGTTTTTGGTCTTCAGAATCTCGATGGTATCCTTCAGTTCAGTCAGCTCAGATTCCTACACGAGGAAACAAAATGGCAATATGTGTACATTCATGTGTCCACGCCGTAGAGGACAGAGGGGGGGGGGGGAATGGGAATGCAGCCCATCTGCTGCTAACGAACACTGTGACTCACAGGCTGGTAACTGAACCAAGATTCTTCTGAACCTAGAAATGTGGAATGTCTATCCCCTTTCAGCGAGGGTGACGGAGAGTGCTGAGAGGCCGAGGACAACACACACATCCCAGAGATTGAACCTTTGACATGCATCTAATTTGCAAAAACATGCATGTCACCTGTCACTACCTCTTTGGTTGACAAGAGCCAAGACAAAAGTAGTTCAATGGTGAACAGGAGGAGATTCTGATTCAATATGTGGTAAAAGGACTCTTTAGAGAAATGTGGTGCAGTGTAACATCGAGGACAGAACCAAAGTACCTTCTGCTCAGAGGACACAGACAGGTTCTGCAGACGTGCGGTCATCAACGCCAGACTCTGCTCGAACGCCGCCACCAGATTAGCCTTTAGAGAGAAATACAGAGGCAGAGAGGGACAGACAGACAGACAGACAGAGAGCAGACAGGTCTGAGTCACTGGCTGCAGACGATCCGTTCGCAGTCTCACAGCACATTAAAAACAAATGGCTTCCTCCGTCTGCCCGAGAGAGAGGAGAGGGAGGCGATCGAGTAATGGAACACAAGTACAGGCGATGTCAGAGGTGAAGAGATTCAGGTAACGGTTGAGTGGGATGCAGCGATGCGGCGCTGGGGCACAAACCTCCTTTAAACAGCAATGTAGTAGCAAATGCCTTCATCCCCCCTAACATTAATATGATTGTGAGTGTGTAGATGCTTTATACGTGCTTGATGATTTACTAGCTTGAACCGATCAGTATCAATTTAATTAAAACAGGTTTCTGACGCCTGAAACCCATCTGAGGCAACTTGGGCCTGTTGCAGAGCTCCCCGATTGTGATTTGCCGTCCGTGCCAGTCGCCGCGCTGCAGTGTGTCCAGGTTCAATGTGCCACACACACACTCAACCAAACACAACCCAGACTGTTTGACATCCACCCACTGTCACGCCAAAGCCCCCCCCCCCCCCTCCCCACAGAGTGATCAGAATGCAGCAGTCCTTACAAACCTGGCCTAGCTGCTACACCCAGCATCCAAGGGTGCGAGTCAGGGGGGAGGCAGGCAGGGGGCAGCAGCGAGTCCAACAGTAGTACAGCCAAGAGAATAAGAGAAAGGGGGACAGGGATATTAGGCCTGGGGACCGCACTCCTTTTAGAAACCAATACAGAAATAGACACGCATGCAGACGTGCGCGCACACACGCACGCACGCACGCACGCACGCACGCACGCACGCACGCACACACACACACACACACACACGTCAAACACTCATCCCAGGCAAGTAGAGAGTTAGTGTTAAAATATGCAACAACATCAAGATTCCACTTCAATGTTTGCACTAATCTAGAAGTTTCAATGATTCCAGGTTGAAAACATTGCAGGAGCTACAAAAACTGCGAGAGCAAAGCGGAGCCCAAGTTGTTAGAGCGGTTATTAGAGGTGACGATAGGAAGGTTAAAGCAGGACTGCAGAGATGAAGCAACAGTAGAGAGATAGGATCAACTGTGAGAGAACTGTACACAGCATAGCTTCATAGGATCCCATGGGGCTCATAAATCTCTCCTAAATATCTTGTGATCGGTTGTCTGTACTCCCTGGATACTGGGCTGCGGCCAGAGCATCACGGCTTTTTACCATCTGCAGCCGTCCCGGTCAGCAAGGACGGCGGACACTCGATCATTCTAGGTCAGGTAGAGTCTAATTCTAAAGCAAACGTCAATTCTTACCACCGCTTCCCCTTCGGCTCACACTTTCCAGAATACAGGGGCAGAGTGCTGACTGTGTGTGTGTGTGTGTGTGTGTGTGTGTGTGTGTGTGTGTGTGTGTGTGTGTGTGTGTGTGTGTGTGTGTGTGTGGTTAAATCCTCCATCACCTCTAATGGATTATAAGGAAGTTTAATTTACATTTTGGACTGGATTCACACTAAACATCTGTCATGCAGCCAAGACAGACATTACCCAAATTTGCCCAGAGTGGAAAAAAAAAGGGAGCTAAAGACTTTTTTCCCCACTTTGATTAAATGAATGAATGAAACGTGGCACAACAAGCGCCGTCAATCACAAACTACATATAAATGGGTCATTTTGCCATTTTTTAAATTATGGAGGAAACGCAAAAAGGCAATCTTTGGCGTGCGTACGTACGTTGGCAGAGAGCTGCACGGTCAAGTTGGCGACCTTTTCCTGGGACGACTCCAGCTCGCGTCTCAACTTGCGGATTTGCTAGAAAAAGGATGGAAAAGTAAACGGGAGCGTTTCAGATTCACAGCGTGGAGAGAGAGGCAGGGAGAGCAGAATTGTGTTTGTTTATGTTGTAGACAAGTTAGCAGGCTTGGTTGTGATCATGCAGGGAGAGGATACGGGGCTGAGTTGTGTGGGAAAGATCTCAGAAAAGAAGAAACGATACAATGTGTTATTCTCCTACAAACTTAACGGAAAGTAAACACACTTATAGCTTTTTGTCTTCTCACCGATATTCTTCAGTCATTCACACACTAAGACGGTACGACAGCGATCATCAGTGACTACTTTCAAACACATCTTTATTAAACGGAAGCATTACGGGCTGAAGGACAGAGAGTATTAGCGATACGAGAAGGTGAATGAAGGTGTTATGAATACGTGACGTCTGTAGACTTGTCAGTGAATCCTGATAACAGATGTGTGTGATACATGGACCTGTTTCAATAGGAAATGACTGACAGACAGACGACGCGGAGGAAATTCAAAATGTGAGTTGGCGAGTCGGGGGCACGTTGGCCTTACCTCCCCTTGTATCCTCTCCTCCGTCTGAAGCAGGTAGAAGCAAATGAGATAGAACAAGAAAGGGAGGGAAGAGCGTTAACGTTAAGCGGAATGAAATCAGCCATCCACATCAAAATAGGAATATCGAAAAGAACTACAAATACGGCTGAACGAATTCCAAGTATTCCTCTTCAGACACGTCTTGATTGTTGAACGGCTGCTGTTTACTCACCGCAGAGTAGTTGGACGAAGCGTTGGAGGCCAGAGAGAGCACAGAGCCGTGCACTAGAGAAGGAAACAGGATACAGCAAAGTCAGGGGAAAAGCAGAGTGAACTGGGTCAGAGAAGAGAAGAAAGGCCCCAATCAGTGATGTTCAACCATACAGACCAGGGATCATAGGAGTAGGGATTTACTATTCTGTTAACAAAGATAACACCACTCTATTCAGCCGGGGTGTTTTTGTATTGAAAGATCTGTTCAACGTTTTGGGGGAAAGCTGTTTTAAATCAAGTGTTGTTCCTGGTAGTGATTGATGGCAGTGGGTTTAGTTTGCATTTGGATCACTGATGCTGCATTAAAACCTGACATCACTGATTTATCATCTTCAAATGGGGTCGCCCAGTCTTAATACGCTTGTTCGTGAAAAACAAAACGTCTCTTTGACGTCTCGCTCCACAGTCAGCAGCTTTATTTGATTTGAGGCCACACTGGGTGAATCCCCCCGCAGGGAGGTCGCCTGAGGAGGAATGCCTCACCATCTTCCCCCGGTTCGCGGAAAGACCCGGACCGCATCATGCTTTTTGGCCGGTCGGCCAAGGACACGCTGCTGCCCAGGGGGGAGGAGCCGTACAGATCGCAGGCCGACTCGCCGGGGGGGCCGATGCTGTTGGAACGCGTTATCCTGGGAGTGCCGCTGGAAATGGGGGCGACTGTGGGGGACAGAGATTTAATAAGAGGCTAACTGAGACACTGACACACATAGACACACACAAACACACACCTAGGCATAGCACCCCCTATTCTGACGAGTCGGTGAAAGACAACACTCTCAACAACAGTCGTAGCCTGGCCTGACCCCTCACTGCCTCTCATCAGTCAGCAGTCGAGGCGGAATGAGAGTCAATCCAAGAGAACCATATTGATAGAGTCAGACCTGATAGCATACCGATCTCTTCATCCCAGGCTGGATGGATTAGAGAATGTGTTAAGGTGGTAGTTATCAGCAAATCCAGGCGAGTCACTCTGTGTGTTGGATTTGGAAGACTCAGTGGGTTTGAAGCCGAAACTCTCAGAAACTCTCCGGCCTCCGACGGCCTTAACGGTTGGAAAGCAGACTCACCCACGTTGGTGAGAGGAGCCTTGCCGGAGGAGAGGAGGAGCGGGCGGGTGGGCGAGGGCAGCTGAGGGGGGGTGCCGCTCTCCGTCATGCAGACGATGGTGTGGGAATGGCGCCTCCCCTGTTTGCTCCCTTCGCTCTCTGACATGCTGGCGCTGTAGCGGCTGAGACAAGAGAAGCGGCGTTAACTCCAAACAAAAGGGAATGAGAGATAGTGGAGGACTGCTGGGATGCGACGTACTCTAAGCCTTTCTTTGGCAGCGTATTCCTGTCTGTGTGCAAGCTGGAAAGAAGAGAGAATACTTGGTGAATACGGAATCCATAATCATTGAGTAATTGTGTATGAAACTCTCCGCTCCCTCGGGGCTGAAAGTTTGTCTCAATGTCACGTCTATGAACAAAACCACTACAGTCATCGACAATACACCAATTTCTGAGTTCCTGATTGAAAAATAATGATCTCAGTTGTAACAGATTGAAGTTGAATGATGAAAGGAAGCTACAGTGTGAAGCCTGACCTCCCGTCCGGTTGTAAACGAGACAGATTGTCCTCAGTTATGATCTAATCTGTGTGAGGACTTTAGGTCAAACATATCAGTGTCACAACATATTCTGTTCTATTACCACCAGCATAAACTGAGGTCAGCGACTCTCCACAGGATACACACTGTTATGGGTCTTATGGGATCTGATGATGTATTGCACCTTTCTGGGAGGTTGAGGGACGCCCTGCTGCTGGCTCCCCACGTCCCCGTGCCTCTGTCCCTGTCCCTGTCCTCCTTCTCCCGGGTGACCGTCGTAGTGAACCTGGCGCTGGAAGGCACGCTCATCTGCAGGGGGAGGGACTCCATGCTGCGGTGCATGCCCGACAGCTTGGGGTACAGCAGAGGCGACCCGCCGAGGCTCAGGCTCTCGTTGGTGTAAGACCCGGGCGAGTCGATGTGAAGGACGGGAGCCGGGCTGGGGGTGAGACGGGAAGCCGTGTGGGAACCCGCCAAGTCGTGAAGCTTGGAATAGGGCGGGACCTTTGGCGGGAGGTCGTGGATGGTGATGCAGGAGTCCAGGCTGTTGCAGTTGCCTTTGTCCAGATGAGCCAAGCTGGGAGGACGGCCCAGAGATTTAGTGTTCAGCATCCTGTGGGTCGGGTTTAAGAGACAAGATGTCAAAAATACCACTCAGGGCGTCTTTACATTACATCATACTCATATATCATACTGAACATGTGTGTTGGGACCTTGGTGTGGTGGGTGAAGAGAGTTCAGGGTATTTGCTGCTGCTGGTTCGTCTCAGGCCGTGCAGCTTCACAGTCGATTCTCCCGCTCCGGACTCAGACTGAGCGTTTTCTCCTTTCAGAGAGCAACAATCCATGTCAGCAACCACAGCTTTGGCCTTGGCTCTCTCCTTCTCCTTCTCTCTGTCCGTCTGGTTCACAGGCGCTGCGCTCGTTCGGTTAGACATCTTCATACCGCAGCCGCTCGCCTCTTTCATCCTGGGGCTGGTAGAGACCATGGGGACGGGTTTCAGACTCAGCAGACCGGCATCCATGGTGCCGCACACGGGCCGCAAACCGGGGCGACCGATCACACTGAGCGTGCTGGATTTGGCGGGTCGAGGCAGGCTGCGGTACTGAATGCTGTTCCGGGCGCCGGGCCCCAGGAAGCTTTGCTCGCTGCTGGCGTCGAAGCTGTTCTTGCGGCCAGAAGGCGCTCCTCCTCCCACGGGCTTCACAGGGATGCTGGAGGACTTGGGGGTTTTGCCCACAGTAGCAGAGCCACTGGAGATGGTGGCGCCCCCTGCTGTCATGACGGTGGCGGTGCCTGTGGCTATGGGCGGCTTCTTGTAGCCGAAGGAGGCTCCGGCGGTGGGCTTGACTAAACCTGACGGCGGCTTGCGGTGCTCTCCGTGATGTTCCCTCCCGGCGTCAGAACGAGACCTTTGTAGCCCGGCGGCTTTGATGGACATCTTGGATCTGTCCAGCGGCCTCTCACTTTTCGGCGCTGCGTAAACAAACGACATCATCAGTGTTTAAACAGTTTGGCTCTTCTGCTTCATGACCCAGATCACGAGCGGCACCAAAGACAAAACCCCGACAACGCCACTGCTGGAAAAAAGGATGACATCATGTGTAGATCAGCACAGTCACATGTCATCAAGCTCTCACTCCACATCCTCACATTAAAGGATGTGTGCATCAGTCAAGCCATTACAGCTGAGACAGAATGTAAGCAGGTCACATCTGTGTTTACTTACAGAAGGTCCACGTCTCCATGATGTGGGTCTGTGAGTCACACACACACACACATCTCTGATAGACCGTCTGACTCTATGCGAGCATTAAACATATATGCCTGGGATGGGATTTGACATATGGGCTCCGCAAATCACTTAAGTGAAGTTGGAAAAGAGTTGGAAGTTAAAGGATGACTACATTAAAGAGCTACAGAGACTAACGAGGAAAGGTTTGACTGATCTACTTCAAGGCTTTAAGGTACTTCTGCCCTCTTGACTCATTCTTTAAATAAAGCTTGGAGGAGCTTCTAAACCGATCTGCTGGGAGGAGGATTTACCCACGGAGCCACTGCCAACACACACACACACACACACACGCACGTCTCCTTTAGAGAACTCGTGTTGAACCTTAAAAGGACGCGACAATGAGGTAACTCATCCAGGAAGCGACTTGTTTAACACTGGATTCTCACCTATTAGTGAAACGCGGCGTGTTGTGTTTGGGATTACATTTCCTCAAACTCGACTATGAAGAGCAGACACAGTGTCTCTATGCAGACACACAACAGGCTTTGCTCAACCATAATAAAAGAATCATGGCTTTGGGTAGAAACCAAAGTTTTTTTTTTCCATTAAATGGATTTCATGCTGCATTTTTCCCCTCAGTGTGCTGCGCTGTGTAACAAATCAAAGCCCGGCCCGGGCGCTCCTCCTGGAGGCCTGTCTGACATTCAGCAGATATCTGCCTTGGCCGCTGGACGCAGAGGCTCTGTTTTATATTTGGACTCCACATACAGAGAGATAATGAAAGACATAGACATAGAGTTATTTATTATTTAATCCTGGAAAAAGAGAGAGGAGGAAAGAGGAAGTGGCAGGAGGGGAAAGCTAGACGACGCTCATCCGTCCTTACCTGCGACTTTGAGCACGCTCTGAGAGGTGTGTGTGATGGGGGAGGTCACGCCCACGGGAGGGTTGCGGCCCCTCTTGAAGCTGGCCGGCTGCCCGAGGCTCTGCGGCTTCCTCAGCTCCCCTCGGCCCCCCGCCTCCTCGCCGGCGCTCTGCGGGGGCTTCTTCCTCCACTTGCTGGGGGTCTCCGTCTTGAGACTGCCCGTGTCGTAGCTGCAACTGTCCAGCTTCAGGCCGGCTTTGCCGTCCTCGCTGTACCAGGACAAGCCGCTCTCCACCAGGGAGCGCTTCTCTGCGTCGGTGCGGAGCTGAGGAGGAAGAGGCAGGAAGAGGCAGAGTGCGGGTATGAGCATCTTATCTACAGAGCTGGCAGCTGGGTGAATACTTTCTGTTATCTCTCTCATCTATGTGTTCGGTGTCTGCATTCCACTGGGAGGGGATGAGGGACGGAGTGAAACGGCTGATTTGCCACCAGAGGATTCAAAATAAAACTAATCTACTGCAATATTCTCACTTTAACACTTCCAAAGGACAAACAACGTGTGAGACAAAGCGGGCCGTGTCGCTGTGTTGTTTACAGCGTGGGTTCAGTGTCTTATTGGACCAAAGATGTCAACACTATCATCCAGCCGCCCCATCTGTAAGGAACAGACTATCATGTGTGGCACTGAGGAGGGAACGCTGAGGACACACTCCCACCTGCTGCTTCTTGGCTCGCCCGCTCTATATGTGTGATACAGAGGGACAGATAGAGGGACAGATGGTGCACAAAGGAGCAAAAATGTTACTTTCTTCCTGGGGGAGCATTTTTGTAAATAAGCAAACTCCAGAAACGCTTCACCTGACGACCAAACTGACTGCTGAGCCAGAAACAGTGTGAGTCTCAGTGGAAGTAATGAGAGCTGAAAGACAAAGTGTGTGAGTGCGGGTTTACAGCTCGGGGACGGATCGGGTTTCTCCTTGTTGTGATGTCACTGCGGTCTGAAGTGTCTCTTTGTGGGATTCATCCTAACCGCTCACAGACTACAGAGTGAACACACACGCTTGAAGACATTTCACTTACAATGGAGTTTTACACAACTTTAGTAGAGCTTTGGCTCGAGCCGAGGAATCAAACCCAAGCCTTTAGCGCTGCGTTTAAAAACAAGATGATCCCCTAAACCAAAGTGTGCCACATGCTGGGTTCCACGCTGGAACAGAAGTTACCATCACAGAGGAGTTGCGTCTGGATCCCAGGGGCGTGGAGGGGAGCGAGTTAAGAGAGGAGGAGGCGTTGAACTCCTCTGAGCTGAGGTTCTCCGAGCCTTCGCCGTCACCATCACTGAGCCCGCTGCTGATGGAGCTGCTCTCATCCCACCTGAAACACACACACACACACACACACACACACACACACACACACACACACACGCGTTACCAAGGCTGTTGTTGCTACATGAATGAAACCACAGCTGACAGAGTGGCAGAAAGGAAGCAAAGACTGGTAAACAACTGTGATTTGTCCTTCTGTCTCCTGTGACACGTCTGACCAAAGGCTCAGTCAAGCAGGTAATTCCAACATGGCAGACAGCTGCTGTGATTCAAGAAGAGATCACACACACACACACACACACTGAATCACACAGTGTTCATAAGTGTGACCACGGCACAATGTCATAAAGGACACACACACACTACAAAGATAACTGAATTGTTTGCGAGTGTATAATGAACAACAGGCTTCTGAATTGTGAATGATTGTGTCTGCAGAATCAAACACCACAGAATTCAGAATATGTGACAGATAGAATTCTGCTAAAAGCTCACTGAGACACAGAGCAATGACAGCATTCTTAAAGTAAAGACTTCTGATGGACAGGATGGCAAAATAACATCTCTGGGTTTTAGCGAGCGCTCCTTCCTCCTCGCTCTAACCAAGCAGCACAGGCAGAACTCAGAGCGACGGGCTCCTGAACCCCCCCTGCCTGCCCGCCGCCCCCCGTGACCCCGGCACACGTCCCCGCACTGCGCCGACGGAGACGTGGTCAGCTCGGCCGCAGGAGGATAAAATAAGTCTGAGTAGAGAATAAAACCAAGGAGTCAAACATTTTTTATGTGCTTTTCCAAAAGTGCGACTGCCTTGTTAAGTTGCAGCGCTGCGTCTCCAGAGAGCCTCTGAATGCTCGCCTCGCTCATATTATGTTCCCCATCATTACTACTGGCAACCGCGGGTGGTAATCAAATTTATGTTGGCACACAAAAAATGTGGCAGAGTGGAAAAGGTAAATGAATAGAGCTCTAAAGCTGAGTCACCGCTCCGGCCCAAGCACTGCTTTTCCCTTTTCTTTCGCTTTTCCCCACTGAGCTGAAAACGCTCTTTGTGGCCATGCAGTCTGCAATTAGAAGAAGAAGAAGAAGAAGAAGAAGAACGGAACGTGGAATTGCATAGAAAAATACAGGGAGACAAAAATGGCCCCCCGACGCATCCAAGAGGCCGGAGCGGAGCCGTTTGCTGCAGTTGGCGAGCGTCTCCGTGTTAAACTTTACTGCAGCGCTCAGTTCCTCCTCGTATCTGCATGCATCACATCAACACTGAGCAGCTGAGACGTTCTGCTCACAGTGAAGTGACCTCAGCAGGAACAACAAACAAAACCAGGACTAAATGTTTCAGGAGATAAGTTGAACCTTCTTTCTATAATCTGCTCTCACGCCTCATGTTGACACAGGCATGGTTTGTTAGAACAATAGCGCCTCTGTGAGGGGGCGGCGGCGGCGGCGGCGGTGATGATTAAGTGAAGCCATTGCTGTGAATAAGCCCACAGGGATGTCAGGCTCAGATGATGCAGGAGGGCCTGTGGGCTGCTGATGTTACAAGCCAAAGTGTCTGCGCTCAGGAGGGAGATCCAGACAGGGAGAGAGAGCGGGGAGACGCCAGCAGGGTCCATACTTCATACACGGGGTGGCCATTACACTTTTTTGTTTTCAGTGGCAGGACTCCAGCGTCGGTCTAATTTGTGCGTGCGTGCTTTTACCCGAGCTGGTGTGCAGTGGGAATGTTTTGGTTTGAAGGGTGGAGATGTTACACTCTGACAGCATCGCTCACACGTACAGGGGCGAGACTTCCTGCGTTAGGTAGGACCACACAGACGAGCAGGGACCTCGGAAAATACACAAACGGGCACGCAGAGGAACACCGAGCTGAGATTTAGAACCTGAAGGCTTTCAGAGGCACTAAGAGTGTACGTTATGAAAACAAAGCTGGAAATCCCCCAAAGTAAGGAGAGTGCATGTAGCAGCTCTGGCACGGAGTCCATTTCCTGCATAAAGGACAGTAAAGAGCAGGATCCAGCCCTGCAGAGTGCGTGCCTATGGGCTGAAGGAGCGGTGAACACATCCTCTATTATACAGATAGCTGTGGTAGCAGGACCACAATAACCTCCGAGAAGAAAATGTCCTTCCACCATTGAGCCAAACGTGGACAGCAGCTCTCACACTCATTTCACCAGCATTTCAACAATCTGTCAACATCGCCCATGTGTCAGATCCAAGCGTGTGTTAGGGTCCAATGATTACAGAAATACATTGTTTAGGGATCTGGACTGTGTTTCATTGAGAGATCAAATGTTGCATAATTATTTTTTTTGTTCCGTTTTAGCCAAAACATTAAAATTCTGAAATTCATAACCACACAGCTTTAAGGAGCTTCAATCTGAGCGACTTATTTCAGGATAAAAACACTAATAAATCACTATTGGGGCAACTTTAGCGCTACGGTGACATTTACTACCAAAGCCCACGTATAAGTCAAACAAAACCCTACTATAAACAGATACAAAGCCGCTAAATAGATACTAATGTACCCGTTTAGCCTCCAATCACCTGAACGCAACACGCAGCTGTACAAAGTATCCTCCGTGAAGTCTTACGCACCAAAGCTTCCATGCGTCCGGCAGCGGCTCTGTGCATCTTTACCTTCGTGTTAACTTGGATCTGCTCCTCGCCGCAGCCTGACGAGGAGGAACCTTCCCGAAGTGGACGCGGCCGCTCATTGGGAACCGCTGAGCATGAGAGAAGCAGCCGGGAGAGACGAGAGTCCGCGGAGGTCCATCCACTGCTCACAGGGAGCAGCGCAGACCGGTGCGTGTGTGGGCGTGGGAGTGTGTGTGTGTGTGTGTGTGTGTGAGAGAGAGAGGGAGAGTGTGTGTGTGTGAGCGCGGCAACACCCCCAAACGGAGCGGACGAGACCGGAGAGCCGGTCTGACACCGTGATGGCTCACAGCTGGTGACGTAATAACCGTGTTACCTGGAGCGCGTGATTAAGAAAAACGAGTTAGCAACCGACATCAAAGGGAAACCACACGCGCGCGCACACACGGCATAATTAGATCCATTCGTCAACTACAACTATTACTATCTGTATGGGACAAGTTAAAGGGTTAAAAAGATCCTCCACTCAGGGGAAACAGCTTATTGGACTTGTTTAACGGTGAATCTACAAAAACGGTCCCGACTTGAAGGATATATTACTTTTGTACACTTCATTAGAGTAAAGTGCTAAATGAGGAGACTCCTGATTAGCTCCGCCCTCTTTCAGGAACCTAACACACACACACACACACACACAGACTTCACTTTAGCCCAACGGCTCCTTCAGATACTGTATGTTACTCAGCTCAGTCCAGAGTCTCATGCACATTCTGTCTCAATCTGCTATAACAATGACCATAAAGATAGACTGTGGACTGTACTTAAACATATATACATCTATACATACACATATGGAAAGTACTTCTATAGCACTTTTCACCAAAGCGCTTCACCCTGACCTCACATTCACCCGTGCATACACTGATGGCAGGGGAGCCGACCCCTGGAGGAGCAAACCAGCAACCTTCCTCTCCAGTCTCTAACTCCAGCTCTACCTCGCTGATCCCTGCCGTAAGAGTGCCGTCCAGTTGACATCTTGACGTATAATGAGCGTGTTAAAACCGTGTAAATGCACTGATGGTGGCTCAGTTCCATATAGTTTGTGCCAGTAAGTCAACAAGCCAGGGTCCTGCAACCTTAACAACTAATTGGAATGTAGCCATCATTAATGGTACGAAGCACAGCCGTGTTTCTTACATGAATTCCAGGATAAGGAATATTTAAAGCTCAAATAACATAACCTTTCCGGAGCCGGGCCACTGTTAAAGAGATGAATACTGTAATGGCTTTTGAATAAGTGTTCCATGTTACCTTCTGGGGCCCTGAGTGGAAAAAGCAAGGCCAAGGTAAGGTCTGAATCAGAACGCAACCGCAAAGTCTCAGAAGAGAGGAGGACCTCCAGTGAGGCATGAGGAGCCTTGGAAAACCTCCCTCTCTCCCTCTCATTAGCAATGGAACAGGCTCACAGTGATGATCTCACCAGATCAGAGTAAACTAACCACCCCGGGAGGTAAACGCTCTGTGGGACACCGGCGTCCCACACCCAGGCCACATCTTAGGCCAAACTGGTTCAATCTAGAATCCTCAATCTTCAAATTTAAAATCAGAATAAGGGAAAAAGAGAACATGAAAAAGAACGAATAGTAGTATTTCGTAATAAAATCATGTTTTGCAAAGTTTTCAAGTCCTCTCTTTGGCATTCCTCAACATATTGGGAGCAGACTGAGTTTAGCAATAGACGGTGTGTGACTGTTGTGTTGTCCTCTATCTGATCATCTGCCCTCTTGTGTAAACACTTGTTACATACTAGTTTCTTCAAATCTCTATTTTCTCTGCATTTATTCATTAATAGCCAGCCAACAAAACTCGGATGCTCATTTCCTGCACGGCAACATGTGTGATATAAATTGTTTACGGTTCAAACTTGAACTGTGTGAGTCCTATCTCCTGTTTATCTGAGCCGGACCACAGAGCTGCTAAACAAGCCGACATTTCAAAGCTTCACTTTTGTACAGTAATGGCTGCTTTACCCTCGTGTCACAAACACTTTGTATGTTTGCTTAGGCAGAAGGTGGCCTGTGAGGAAAGCCACAAGGTCAGGATCAGAACAAAGCAGCGTGTGGACATCTGCATGACCTGATCTCTTTCAGTTTTCTATACCAAAATACCCCGAACACGAGAAAACACCAGACAAAGACAGAGGTATCTATATGGAGAAATGATTGTGAGCAAATTTGACTATTCTCACAAACTAAACTCTGCAATACATCAATTTAAAGGTAGGAAGAAATCAGGAAATGAGGAAGGAATGAAGTTCTAGTCTTTCTCTGTGGTGCTATACAGGGCTCATCCAGCAGGAGGCACAATGAGTTAAAGATTGGCTGCAGTTTCCACGGTCTGTAAGTGTGTTAATGGAGGCATCGATCTATACTGGGGGCATGAGGAGAGGAGCTGCCAGTCCTCTCAGTGTGTTGAGTTTTGCGGCACCATGACGGAGTTGACGCTCTCATAGAGGAGCCCTGTGATCCTCTGTGAGTTTTTATGCCATTTAAGCATTTATTCATTCAACAATAGATGAAACGCCAACGCCGCCTGGCTTCCAGCACATCTCTTATCTTTCCACAATCTCATTTTGATTTGTATTGAGCTTGGCCATAGTTCAGCAAATAGGATTGTGCTGCCATCGGTACAGTGATTGCGTCTGGCACCGAAGTCTCCCCCCCTCTCTCTCTCCGTCTCTGCAGGGACCCAGAAAATTGACTTGTCCGGTTATTGGACTGGAAAATGAATCTAGAGTCTCGATCAACCTCAGACAGGAAACATCCCCCCCCCCCATCCCCCCTCAGCGGTCGACAGAGACTTCAGGCTGAGGAGACAGCGCCACATTACAGCCCCGATCGCCCTCAGCTGACTTTACTTATTGTTTGTGGAAAAGGCAGCGAGCGCTAACGACGCTGAAATGAAAACCCGGCCAAACCAATAAGTGAATCTGAATGAACCAGTTCTCAGTCACCACACTTTAAACCGATACCATTTGATATTTCTGCAGCAAACTCTAATGTTTTAGAGTAAACGATGACCTCACAGGTGCCAAGCGAGTCTCATCTTTCACAGTATCGCACATAAACAACAGAATGCAACCCCAAACAGTAGATGTCTCATATTTTCCACCCGGGGTTGAATATTATACACTGGTGGAATTTACATTACACACCCAGACGACCACACGCAGACCAGTGTAAGCAAGAGCAGGCATCCTGACATGATACAGGGATGACTCACGGTCCCCAGGGTGCCGCTGTAACGGCCCATTAGTCACGTGCCGCTGGGTGCCGCTGAAGGTTGAGGATGGTATGGTGTTAAGCTATACGCTTGTACAGCCAATATAATTCACTGACCCTCACTGGGGGAAGGAGAACCCCCATATTGACCCCAGATGTGTGCGAGCTGCTGACTGTGAAGTGCTAAACTGCAATCCCAGCGGTGCCTGAGGAGGAAGACCTCAACAAAAGGCTGAAGCCCAATCGCTTTGCAGATGAGTTTAAGTGGGTCGGAAAACTGCTCAGGGAAGGCTGTGAGTGACTATAGAAAGGTCCGGGCCGGGCAGGAAGGGGAAATTGAAGGCAGACTGCTGCAGGCCCCAGTACAGGATGGAATAACTGCAGCAGAATCTTTGTGCGTTGTGTGTGTACGTCGTTACAGACGGTGTACGGCAATCAAATGCTGAGAAATCCCACAACACTCCTTTTCATACTGTAGACGCCAAGCGATGCTGCTGTGAACAGCCCCGGCTCAAGATTTATTACGGTTACCATGGTAATGACACTGCCGTAGACATGCTGTCTATACATACATAATGGCTTATCTGTGATATCATGTGGCCGCTGAAATGTGTTCAGTGCTTCAGAGGAGAAACTAAATGTACTTTCCCTCTCTAAACATATCATCAAACCTAACTGTATGATGTCATTAAATGAACTAAATGTGTTTGCTATGCAGCGTGAGTGAGCCAAAAAGATTATGGAGAAAAGGATAGAAATGAAACATGTTTCCACCTCCAACACGGCTGTGAATCCTTCTAATACATCAACACTGATGAAAATGTAAACAATAGCTTTGTAGGCAGACGGCTCGCTACCACAACACCAATCACACAGCAATCTAATTATCTGCTCGCATGGCATCTACACACCGATCTGCCACTCTGTCTCCCTCTCTTTATCCCCTTCTCTCCTTTATTCTTTCTTTCCCTCTGTATCTCATCAACGTACAAACCCTGATTCTCTCTCTCTCTCTCACACACACACACACACCCGCCACACATACATTTGTTCAGCTACTACCATACTGACACACAAGGCAGCCCATCAGTGGGTCAGTGGAGGATGGTTGCCATGGCAGCACATCCCGAGCCATGTTGCCGCATGATCAGAGGTGTGATGCTGCTGCTGCTGCTGCGCCATCCTCCTTCCTCCTTCCTCCTTCCTCTGCTCTGCATTGCTGCCTGCATGATGGAATAGGAACAGAGCTCCACACAGGCCACATTCCTGGGTGAAACACACACACACACACAGCCCCAAACACACCACTACCATGCAGCAGAGGAAAATACGAGTAGACCGACACTGTGTCTCTGGCTTTATTTCATTAGTTGGTCTGTAGAAGTGAAAGGCGATGCTGGGAGATTCAGCTCACACACAAGGAGAGAGAGCTGTGTACGTCTGTATGCAGCAGTACAACTGGAAGCCTTGTCTCATCGTTGTATTTCTAGATCTAGATCCTTAAGCCCGATTTTGTGAATTTGCCAGACGTGTTGAATGATGTCATACAATTGATATGACCTTGTGTTTTGGTGTCTTTTGTTCATTTCCTGTTTTATTTTGAAGTAGTATTTTCTTGTCTCCGTTGCTTTACTTCCTGCCTGCCCTTCTATTTCTTTGTATACATTTATTTCGTTTTTTTCCCTCGCCTCTGGTCAGTTCGTCCAGCTTTTCTTCTTGGTGTCCACATCTCCTCTTCCGGTTTCCCTTGGTCCCTGTGTTCTTTGTATTTCTGCTTTCTCTTTAGGTTTTTCTAGTCATTTGTTCTCCTCTTGTCTCATGACAGTACTCTAGTTGACCCCTCGCCTCGGTTTTGTCCAGTTTAATAGTTTCCTTAGTGTTGCTCTGCCTTGATAGTCCAGGTTGGCTTTGGTTTCCCCTTTACCCTGAGACTCTTCTCTTGTATTTGTGTTTATTACCTTTTATGCCCGTGGTGTTTTGCCCTGACATTTAGAGTTTTCCCGTTATCTGATAACCCCTGTTCATTTCCCTTTGGGGCCTGTATTGAGTTGAGTTCTCCCTGCGTTGCCCTGCATGTGGGTCCTTCCCCGCGTTGCACAAAATATAACAAATGTAGTGCAGCTTTTCAGGAGGACAGAGAAGAGAAGCCCTCCATGCTAACATCCACTGTGGAACAAAGGGTAGAGGAGCGCACGCCTGGCAGTGGAAAAAGATGTCGGCTCTTCAGCAGACGTTTCAGTCATCGAGAGCTCTCCATTGCAGCTAAGTGCCTTTCACAGCCTCTCTCTCCAGCCAGCCAAAGCAAAGGATGGAGGATTTTTGCTTATTTTCTTTGAGAGTGCCCCAAATAAGGTTTTCAACTTGTAGCGTTAAACCAAATCGCTGTCCTCGGAAGATTACCTATTCATGTTCTGTTTCAAACATTAGACTTACATTGATCCCATCAGTCAAAGAGACTGTGGAACAAAATAGCCCTGGAACATCTGTATTAGTCATGAAAAGTGAACCTGAAGCCAACTCGTATGTACATTACAGCGTCGTGACTGCAGAACATCAACCAGAATTGACAGAAAACCACTAAAATGACACTGAAGCCTGTATAGTCGTGATCATTTATAAACCAGATATGAAAAACCAACCAGACGGCGGTAACGTACCATGATTTACTGCTCCAGTCATAAACCGGCAATAAAATACTGCTTCAAATACGGCGAGACCGTAAGAGTGATGGTTAGACCGTGGCGACATATGGCGTGAAGACTTCAACCGCAGGAAACACTTCTGATCCCTGACGTGGTCGTACATGGTTAAGGCTTGGCAAAGACGGAATCAGAGGCAACTTCTATGAGGTCCAATATCCAAAATGCAGATGTTGAACAGTGAAGGAGCTCCACGACAACCAGCAGACACAAAATGCCAGCCAACACTTCAAACAGACGCAGTGTCTCTCTCCTCACGACAGGGCAGGTGGTTAAAGCATTACTTTCACATTAGTGTTAGAACACAAACACCCACCTAAAAGGAATTTGATGCCTTGGGGGAGGGGCTTCTTCTTCTTCTTCGTGTCTGTACCAAACACACCTTGTTCAATACACCCAGTGTTGCAGTGTTTGGGCCAGCTCATGTCCCATCCAGCAGGACCAATTGGACAGTTTAAGACCTTAAAGCGACAGTAACTCAAACTGTTTTCATTCAGTGTACAGAGCAGTGATGCATTAAGGGGAATTTTGACGATTCAAGCTTCCAAATGAAGTCGTCACAGGAAAACAACACATGTAAACCTGTCCATGTCCCTGACAGAGTGATGCTTCCACTCTGATGGAGACATGGAGCTCATGAGTGATCAGATTATTGATGGTCCAGACACACAGTAGCTGTGATTACTGTCTCTGTGCACACGCTAGGCCTTACAGAGCCAATTCTGTTTGGCGTTGGTGAATCAATATCCATTAGGCCACAGGCGATGTGCTACTGTTCCATTTTGCTTCATAAACAAGGGCTCATCAACCACATGCCTTATTTTTACACTTATATTTATGTACATACAGGAAATCCAGATTATTTCTAATATTTTAATTGCAACATTACTCTGCCACGTTCAGCTGGGAAGAGCCGAGTCTCATTCAGCCGGGATGAGTAAGGATTGTTTCAGATACACCTCATTTATTTCTAGCTGCTGAAAATGTCAGACGGGGGGTTTTAGAGAGAGAGAGAGAGAGAGCGAGAAAGAGAGAGAGAGAGGGGAGTGAAACTGCACTTCTACTTATAGTCGATTTCTAGCAGGTTACCATGGAGACGCAGGAGGAGTCTGATCTATTTTCAAGAGCTGGTAGCTAATGGTTCTCAATGAGCCGAGCTGTGAATGTGTGACAAAGGCTGTGCAGTAGAAACGCCAACGTCTTCAGATAATATGCAAAATGGAACTTTTAAGGATTTAAAAGGAAAGGAGACCTCGTGGCACAGGGCGTGCTTCAGACAGCGCTGGAACTTTGTGGCTACGTCATCATTTGTTCCACTCAGCAGGGAGGGTAAGATGTTGAAATAGAGGGCAATCAGCAGCACATCATTCCGGTCAGATATACAGTATGGTGCAATCCAGGACACTTTCCAGAGAGAGCCAAGGAAAATATCAGCAAAGCGTTATAACTCAGAGACGGCCGTGTAGTTGTGTGTTCCGTGTACAGGAATGCACCCACCTCAATGTCGGGAGGGAAAATAGCTCCGGGTTTTTCCCTATCCTGGTGGTTTTTTGGCATTTGGTGTATGACTCTTCTGATAACAGAGAGGAGAAGAGTTTTCCTCATCTTGTATCCAAACGAGCCCAGAATTCTCTTATTGTAGATCGTTCTAATCTGGGGGACAGGTGGTGCCCAACAGGGTGCCTGAGGGATTGTCACAGTCACCTTGAGAAGCATTTCTGTCGTCGTGGGCGGCCTAGCGTTGAACAAATAGGTGCATAACACGATCTGTGGTGCCTGAAGTGTTATTAAGTAGAGATAAGTCCCCGCGTTCAGATCTTTCTAACTGCCGCAGCATCTGACGCCCGTGATGTAGAGGACAAAATACAGGACGGATTGAAATGGATTTTGATTGCATGGATGTTACAGTGAGGAACATAATCCCGGTTTAATCCCACGCTAATCAGTGTCTTTCTCACTCTCCTCCCAAAATCCTCTCCCTTCATCCACTACATAGAGTTGTCAATGTCAAAATGTTTAGCTTTTCTCCCTCAGCTCAGGTGGGAGTTCCACACACAGCGTTCGCGTAACCTGACCCAGCAACCGCCGTCCAAAGTTTTACAGCTCCTCCTGTAAAATATGTTGCCTCATTAGAGCAGTGTGTAGTAACAACGTGACCTGGCTGCTGAGCCTTATGAGGGCATCAAAAGCTGAGCCTAAATCCCACTGCATGTGCGGCAGAGATAAACCCACTGACTCACACCAGAGGACTGTCCCGGATTTTTACTCTCCTCCCTCCTCCCTGTCAGCTCTCAATTTGGGAGAGGAAATGAGATTAAGACACAAAGGGACTGGGAGGAGAGCAAAGGTGAAGCACAGAACGAGAGAGAGAAGGAGAAAGGACGGCAAAAGAGAACAGGGGAAGATGTAGAATATGTGTATTCTGTAATAGACGGTGACACGCAATCTAAAAAGATGCCGTTTCATCACCTGACACACAACACCAATAAAAGTTGAAAGCGCTGATAAAACACCTGATGATTCATGTTGTTTACCAAGAAACTCTACTCTCGGTGAAGCAAAAGTATTGTCAACAAGGCTGTGGGGAGACGAGTCCCGGGCACTCTGGGAAATCCTTTAAGAGCGATTAAAAAAAGAAAAAGTATCTGCCGACAGACTGCAGATGAAAGCTCTTTGATAGGCCTGCCACGTGCCAAGAGTAAAACCTCACAAAGCAGGGATGACTTCATGTCAGCATCAACACTTTCTCCTATTTCTGAATCACTTAAAGCCTAAAATGCGTGTGTGTGTCCATATCCATGCTAATATACAGCCTGGGGCACCGGCAAGCAACCCTGTAGCCTACCTGACCTAGCTTACATACATAGTCATGAGACAGAGGCATAAAGGACAAACTAGCATGCAGCCCCCCGCAGTCACTGATTGGCTCACGTTGTCATGGAAACTAGCCAGTGCTTATCTTGGAATTCTCTTACCCGTTAGCCAGGTTGTCGTCGTCGTCATCCCGCAGGCTCTTCCCCATGATGTCACCGACGCTCAGGTAATCAGATTTGAGGTCGGCGTCGTCCAACCCTTCGATGAGTTCAATGCGGGACGTGCTGTTGAGGCGGGAGGAGCAGCGCGCCGGCATGGTGTGAGCTGTGTACTGGGACCCGGTCTTGCTCCCCTGGTATCCTCCGCCGCCCGTGGAGGACGGAGCGTCGCCCGCCTGGAGACGAGGGCTGGCCTGGCCATGGCGCCAGGAGAGAGGTGAGGAGCGGTTGGACAGGCTGGAGATGCTGCGAGCGTTGGTCTCGTCACTGTCGTAGCCCGCATTGGTGCTGTCCAGGCAGCTGGAGAAACAGAGACGTGAAGTATTATCACCATGGAGAAGCCCTCCTGTGGTTTTGGCATTAGGAACAAAATATATAAGATTCTAGAATGAAAGAACCAAATCCATCAAATCTGAGATGCAAACATGGCTTTTGTCTCTCCAATCTTGGGATCTGGTGCGTTCAGCTCAGTCAGACTGCATCCTCCTCTGTACTCGTGTATATTCATACATTTTCCATTCTGCTTTATCAAAAAGGTTTTTTCCTGACATCTGCACAGCAGCACACATTATTCCCTGATTTCATGCTGAATTTAAAGTTTAAACTCTGCAGATTGGACCTTCCTCCCTACAGCGCCCAAATAAACCTAAGAACACACGGCTACCTTCTGATAAAGGGGAGAGGAGCAGAAGAAGGTAGTACAATGTAGAAATACTCAAGCAAAGAAGAAATACACCACAATTTAATTTGTACGTTTACATCTCCACATTTGATTTCAGGGCGGATTTAAGCTGGCAGTCTTTTCCAGAATGACATAATATGAGTAAGACCAATTAGACAAGACCAAAAAAATGTTTCCTTCTCTATCAGAAGACCTTCAAAGTAAATCACAGTGACTTCCAGTCTCTGTTGGCCCAGATACAGCAGCAGAGCTTGAAAGTCTTAAGGGGCAAACACAACTCAAGGACAAAGACACAGATGCACTGAAGTATCTGAATTACTGTAACTACTGTAAGCACTTTTCTATTCATATCAACCCAACCTACCTGGGCTTTGCTTTACATGACCACAGCTAAAATGCTGTAGAAAAGAAGCCTATGTAGTCGTCCCTTGTGTAAGTGGGTCAAATGTCCTCCAAATGGCTGGAAGCTGATCCCACGTCTGCTGATTACATCACCAGATGCACCAACTCACCCAAATAAATATTGCAATGGCTGAGTATTTTTATCCAAAGTTGATGGATTATTCATCAATTTGGAGGCTACCAGAATAGGAACTTAGACTGAGGAGTCTATGGGTGATAAACGGTAGTAGCTTTGTATTTTGCTGTCTAGTGTCACAGAGAAAAGCTGGAGGAAGAGGAGGAGAGAGCAGAAGAAGCAGAGTGGGGGAGTGTGGAAGGTTTCTGTTAAAAGCCTGTGGTCAGGTGGTGAAAGTCCAGAGCACATCCCAGGTTGGAACACATTCAAGGTCAGTGACAGGAAAACTCACTTCAGAGCAATCCACCCTGATGATCATAATCACCAGCATTCAAATGCAAACACAAGGAGAGTCAAGAGGCCTGGAGAGGTTATCATTCATTCAGTGGATTGAATAGGGACAACCTGTGTGTTTAAGATGAAATGGGATATAAACTGTTGAGTGCATTTAATGTACACAGAGTTTTTAATCCAATAGTAAATAATAGTATTTCTGCAAATTTGTACAATACTGTCATTTTTTGTCTACATTACCAGAACATATTTGGTTCTATCTTGAATGAGCATGATATTCTTCCTTTCTGTGCCTTTGCTTTGACGGTACACAGAATAACACAGCCGTGATATCACCTTAATGTTCCTGTTAAGCAAAGGCTCGTCTTCCTCCAGTGTTCTGCCATGTTGTGGTTGTTGCAAAAGATTAACACCGTGACTTCTGCCAAAGAGAAGCCATTTTAATTCCATGAAAATAACACTGCACTGAGAGATTCCCTGTATGAAACCATAGCCGTGAAGCAGAGACGGGCTATTTAAGAAAGATGGAAGCCAGATGTGCAGAAGACGGCAACTGTCCAAGCGGCCACAGCAGAAGTGTATCGATCCCACCAAGCAATCCTCTGCATGTTCACATGTGGGATTCCTTTCAGTTCAAACCAAACACAGCATTTGGCCCTTGAGCTAATGAAATGTTACCTAGTGGTTGAATAATGATTTTAAACATGTGAACACTTGGACTCACCTATGGCTGAGCTGAGATCCCCGCAGGCTGGACATTGTATCCTCCAAATTTTGGCGAAGGTCAAGGACATTCTGCACGGTCCGTTTCCTCTGGGACTCTGGGTCTGTGGGTCAATCAGGCAGAATAATAGGTTAGAAAACATCTAGAAGGTCAAGCTCTCCCTTCATTGTCATGTCCATCTGTGTGTCCACGTGATAAGAAAGCTCACGCGTGCACACATGCGTCATCCTCACATGACAAACAGTCTGGATGAATCTGTGCCTGTGGGCTGATGTGACAGGTGTCTCCCTGATAAGAACACATCCAACACATGGTCACATCATCCGGTTGACAAATTTCACCCTATGGACCGCTTTCTCCATGGTAACCCTTTCTACTCCATCTGGACTGACATGGTACATCCTGAGATGAGGTCCTAAAAGGTGTCCTTGGTATTTCTGAGCATCGTTTCAACTGCAGCTCAAGAGATTTGACTGCAGCATTAGTGTGGTCAAGTCTGTCATGAAGACAAACTAACCAACAGGCTTCTGGAAACATTTTCACATCTATTTAACTAATGTGCAAATGATCCATGACGTTGGTTTGTAAATCTTTCAATGTGCAGAGTGAATCAGCGTTTGCAGTAAGGGATTCTACAGTAAATGGTTATTTGATGTCCAAATAATGGATAGAAACCCTGAGCAAACTGTGCAATGTCCTACTAGAAGAAAACCTACAGTATTTAATGAGAGGAAGTCCATCATTGGAATGGAAGTCAGTAGTGCTGGCCACCATTCCATGATGAGCACTGTGCAGTTGTAAGCCTGCGGTGCAGTGCTGACCTGTCCAGAGACAACCTTCATGTCTCACCCAGGGTGGAACAGGGCAATAACAACCTAACTAAAGCCCTGAACTCAATCTATTCTGGAAAATAACTAATTTAGTAAAACTATCAAATCACAGCCTCCAAAGGTTCTTCTGAAACCCTGCTATTTCCCTTTGTAGTAAACAGACAGAGCCTGCATCACTCTGTCTTTGTGGCTCTAGTGTGTGCTGGCAGCCCAAAGGTGCCCTGCACTGCAGACATGTCTACAATACAGAGAGGGGAAACAGCTGGGACAGAATACTGAAGCAGATCGGAATCAGAAAGACAGCATGCATCTACATAGTATTAAAGCCAGAGAGACACAGAGACTAGAGACCCTGCGTCATTCACCACCACCAAACACTAAATCAGTGTGTCATCACAACATCACATCAAACAGGACGCTCACTCCAAACAAAAAACAACTTACTAACTATTCTGTTCTCTTGTACAAAAGTTGTTTTCTTGTTTTTTCGATTTGGTTCTCCTACAATATCTGGTCGAGCTTATGTTTACGTAACTAAAACCAGTTGGTTAAGTGTAGGGGAAGATCGTAGCAGTTACAAATCCTAGTCCTGTGCTTTTCTACGGAGGTTGGATAGAATCTCCAAACTAATCCCTGCTTTGGCCCAGATGGTTCCCCAGGATATAACTCACTGAGGGTATCAATCACTTGCTGTCTCCAATGAAACAAAAGAGCAAATCAATTAACTTAATGAGCTATAAAAACACCAGACAATTGAACTAAAGAACATTTGTGACAGGTGTGAATCAGTACACGGCACACGTTTGACCTGAAAACAGTTCCATGGTTTTACGATTCCGTCTGCTGAATCTAAGGGCAGAACTCAGAGAAGTTCCTAGAAAATACAAATGATCTGTAAACAACAAAACCTACAACCAAGTCAAGACTTTCCAACTGTGCTTTGATTACAATCATTCTAACAAAGACTCCTAATTCATTCAGATTCATTGATAGTTTGATGATCTTTGCTTCTCCCCCTGTATTCTCATTCTCTTTCCACATTCTGTGTTTGTGTTCTTCTGGCTGTAGGGCAGTGCCACATTTGTGGACTTGCATGACAGATCACTTATAATTATGATGAGAAGAGGCTGACTTGTCCCTCTGTTGTTCAGGACAAACTATTTTCAGACATACTGCTGTCTGCATGCTGACCTATTGCTTTCCTTTCCTGGATATTCATAAACATCTGACCGTTACTCCTAACACCCTGGGTTCTGTTTCAGATGGTATAGTCCAGCGCTCACACATGTTTATGATTTGTTTTCCCTATTGTCCTTAAACAATTCTAATTCAGAAGGGGTAAAGACCTTAGATGGCCTCTAAGGACACTCAAAGAAACCAGAAAACAAGTTTTGGAATCCTTTTTGAGCTCTGGATGGCAGATGTTTGTCTGTTTGTCTGTTCTCAGCCTGTTCTTGTGATGGATCGTATGTCATGTTGAAGCATTTTATGAGAGTCGTGTTCCACAAACTTACGTCGTGAATCTAAATGAGCCTGTAAACTAAGATGGTTGTCCTTGATGTCGTGTAAAAAAACAAAGATGTGCTCAATGTTCACACGTAAAAGCATCCTTCCAGTTACGCTGCAGAGAAAAGAGCATTAAGCAGGCACTGACTGCTGCAGTGTATGAATAAATAGATCTATTAAATAAGTGTTCCCACTGTACAAGGACACTAAAACACACAAGGCAAAAAGTTCTTAGTCCTCTGTGTCTCATGTGTTGAGATGAGGGGTTAGAAGAAAACCTCCCAACATAAAAACACACATTTATTGTAATTTTAGATGCTTGCTCTCGTGCACTGATGGATCAATCAATGCAAGTGATCGATTGTGGTCATTGTCATTCATTTCAGTGGCTGTATTTCATCTGACAGCTAGAAAAATGCTAAATGCTAAAGGCTAAGTAAAACCCAGTGGGATTCTCCATGGAAATGATGAGAAATAATTGACTAAGCTGATATTTTGAGGTAAATTCCATATTTGTAAAATGATTACTTCAAATTAATGGATGAGAAAAGATGCATTGTGTTTTTTGTTTCTTTCCAACTGCAGTTCTGATGCAGTTAGCTTAATGAAGCAGACGTGGGACTGCAGTTAGATCCACCAAGTCACACCAGAACCCTGTGCTGCTGCTGTCCGTGTCACTGCTGGCACTTCTTATGTAGCTGCAAGTGTGACTAACATGAGTAGCATATAGTCTAATGAGGCGTGGATAAAAAGATTAGATCACCACATAAGTGTTCATTAAGATGCAACAGGAAACGTGCTAGCGGGCTACACAGAGCAGAACAATGTTTGCATCTTTGCAGCGGTGAGTGAACCAAATGTGTCAATGGCAGAATTTTAGGAACATGAATAATGCAGCTAGCATCCTGGGTTCCAAATTAGGCAACTGTCCTTATATGGAATAGTGCCAATCAAGGACCCTCGGCTGTATTAGCCAGTGCGAGTGTTTGCTTCATCATCACAAGAACATCACAATATTCTCATCCTTACCCTTGCATAAAGCCATTTTCCCTGTGGTGTGTATCCTGAGTGTAAAGCGTGTGTGTGAGTGTCGTACAGATGAATGGAGGTGGGAGGAGGCTCAACGTGTGTGTGAGCGTAAAATGAATTCAACATGGCATCCCACATTTTCTCCTCCTCGGCTTTTTTCCCAGCCATACATGGAGCACAGGATGTACAAGAAGACGAGAGCTTCAGAAGGGAGTGATCTGTAGTATTAACCCCTCGATCCCCTCAAGGATATATCATGCAATCAACTGGCAAAGTGACAATAGGAAACAAATGCATTTCAATGAATCAATGGTGCCGTGTGTCATCTGAGCCAGACGTGCCAGGGGAGAAGAACAATAGACAGCAACACAACCAACAACTGATCAATCATTTCAGCATTAGAACAGAAACATGTCTTTGGTCCTATGCTTTATGTCAGAATACCAAACGGGGGCTGCATTCAGAGAGAAATCATAATAAGGTTGGAGGTGCAGGCTCTGCAGGCACAGGGAGGTTTGTCATTTTCTTCCTCCGTTGGCGAGGAGCGTGCACATCATTCAGGGGGAGTGTGGGGCTGCAGCAGCAAGCAGGTGTTTGGATCGGTTGTATCAAGGGGGGCGTGCTGCTGACTGAGACTGAGAGCCACAGAGGAATGGTGCATGTGGAGCATTGGATAAGCAGCCCGCAACGTCCAGAAATGTCTGCTATACTCACCCAGGATCTGACTGAAGAGAAGCTGCTCCAGGTCTCCCAGAACCGTCACCACCAGCTCCGGGTCCACTTTCAGGAAGGGCCCGTCCCCCTGGCCTTTGGAGCTCGAATCCCCTCCGGCTCCGGCTACCTGCTTCTTGCCGTTGGCCTTCGCCTTGCAAGAGAGAATCTCATCATCCGACTTGCCGTCCTCAGGTGCTTTGGTCAGAGGCTTCACCTCAGCATAAGGACCACGAGGTATGCGGCTCTGCTTGCTCAGGGCAGAGGGAGCAGCCAGAGGGCTGAAGGGCTTTGGTTTTCCCTGGAACAGTGAATGCTCTGATTTGGATAGGTTACGTGAGAGAGGCGCGCCCCCTCCGGCACCGCTGCCACCTCCCGCTGTCTTTGGCTTGCCCGTCTTGGTCTGTCCGGCTCCAGGCTTGGCCATGTCGTCGCACCATTTAGGCTCATAGAGTTGCAACTTCTTCTCTGCGTCGGTGAGCACAGCCAGGTTAGTCATGGACCTTTGCTTGCGTAGATTGGAGGACACAGGTAGCCTTCCCTCGGAGCTACCTGCCCGGTAAACCTTAAGTTCCCCCCGCTGTGCGCTCTGAGGCACTCCGGTCTTGGGCCTCTTAGCTGCCATCCCAACTCCTTTGCCGTCCCCTTGGCCGTATGCCTTTGTGCTATCCGTCCTTTCCATCTTCAAATCTCCTTCTCTGCCTTTCACACTACTTCCAAGCATGCCTCCTGCATGAGACCATATAGAACAGCATCAACCGGGAGAAAATAGGCTTCCTTATTGTGCAAAAAATACAAATAAAGGCATGAATCAAAATGCTTCATCTGAAGACAATCCTGCAGCCTCTTCACAGCCGTCCCTTCTTCCCTTTCTTCCCGCTGTGTTCTCTCCCTCTCTTCTCTCCTGACAGGCTGCTGCAGCTGCAGCTGTTGCAGTGCTGCCCAGGCGCTCCCTTTCTCTCCTCTCCTCTCCTCTCGTCCTCCCTTCCTCCGTTTTTTCCACACTCCTCCCCTCAACACACCCTCCTGCCGCTGAACCAGGCAGCAGCAGAATGACAGCGGTGGCAGACGCAACAACAGTCCCTCCTCCTTCGCTGCCTCTTCCCTCCCCTCCCCTCCCATCTCTCGCTCTCATCCCTCCCTCCTTTTCTCCATCCATCCCTCCACATTGCCCTTTTTTCTCTGCCTTTAAGGATATTTGCTGTGTCTAAGCAGGATATGGGAATAGTAAGGGAGCAGTGAGACATGAGTCTGAGCGCTGTAGCAGCTCGGCACCGTTCTCCTCTTACAGAGCGTGTTCTCCACCCTCTCCTCTCATTCCTTTGTTACTCCCCTCCCCCTCTCTCTCACCTCTGGGTCATTCATGTTCATTACTCTCAAACGATGCAGGTTTGTGTGGTGTGTTGTGTGCATTATGTCATGCTGCTGTGACTTAGTTCAAACATAGATATGCAATTAATACATTAATGAGGTTATTATTGCATCATGATCACAGCCTCACAATCCCCCACAATGCAACAACTGGAACATTCAGATCAACCCTTCATCCTGTCCTACTTTAGACTATCAATACAGGATTGACAACATTGATCAGACACTAAACATACAGATATTGATGATGACATGAGAACAATGAAAGCAGAGATCAGGAGGAAGCTCACTGGTTAATGTTTGTCTGCTGATTCAAGAAAAAAAATAAAATCCTCGGCATGAAATCAAAAGTGCGAGAGCCAAACGGGTGATTTCACTTTAGCAGACTGGGCGAGCGACATTAAGCGCCAATGTCAGCAAATAACACACCCAGCAACACACCAGTGTGGAAACGTCCACAGGTCAGTGACAGCAAACGCACAACAATCAGGACACAATCAGGACATTACCAGCCATCATTGCTTTCTAAAATGATGAATTGTAGAACGTGTTTGCAGACGTATATATTATATATATAAGGCTATAATCATTTCTTTAGATCCTCGACACACTGATCCCTCAGGAGTGTTGCTCTGCCGCACGTGTACAGCAGGGCGCCATGGAAACCACTCGCTCCCGTCGCCTGCGTGACATTTGCTCGGGCGCTGTAGTAGTGTAGCTCTGATCGTCTCACACGCTCAGCAAAAACAAATCCTTTTGTATAGATAGACTGAATGAACGATGGAACCGTGAGTTTGAAATGCTTTTATAGCAAATGGATCGGAAACACTTGGGGTCTTACGGAGGACGCAGCGTGACTCTGGTAGATGGAGCAACGCCGCTGGATATGAACGGCTCATTAGTTGAACGTCTAGAGGTTCCAAGCTCAATCCCACACGCTGCTAGTTTTACATGGCGTCTGGACACACGGGGCAGATCTGGGACCAGTGAGGGTTTGCTTGCTCTGGCAATTAGTTCCAGGGGAACAATGTGAAGAGTTGTTCCTTCTCCTCACGTGTTTGAAGGCTCCTCTGCTGATGGTTGAGCTTAACTCCCAGGATGCACTGAGGCTTGTATTGTAATCATAGGATAACAAACTCACAATACGCAGCGTTTACAGCTCGCCATGGATTTTGTCATAATGCACCAAAGAGTTTGTGTGTCTGTTGCTCTGAAACACAGAAACATGTCAAAATATTGTGTTACAGAATCAAGGCAGGAGAAATGATTTCTCAGGAGAGAGGAGGGTGGAGCAGCATCCTCGCTTTGCTCTCACGGACATCTGGATCTGATTCTTCATTTTCCAACGGCCGTCTGAGTAATGGTGTGTGTGTGTGTGTGTGTGTGTGTGTGTGTGTGTGTGTGTGTGTGTGTGTGTGTGTGTGTGTGTGTGTGTGTGTGTGTGTGCGCGTGTGTGTGGAGGGGAGAGAGGTATGAGTGTGACGGGAGAGCCGCACAGCTGTCTAGCTTACATTTCCCTGGAGAGAATGTGCAATCGCTCAGCTGCGATGGCGTCACCGCGATGACGCAACGCAGAGAAGAACCACCAGGTAGACCCCCAGCTGCTCTCAAAGAGGAGAAAACGGCAGAGCGCTCATTTCCACGTCCACGCACGGTGACGCGCAGACATCGGCATTGTACGCTGGAGCTGCAAAGCCTCTGAACAAAGTCATGTGAGTTGTAATGAAATGATAGCTGGAATGCGAGCGGCCCGAGGCTTCAGGATATTGTAAAAGGCTTGAATGGTGATTTGTTTCTTTCCTACTAAAATTCTCTGATCCCGGTGCCAAGTGGCCGCCTCTTCCTGTCGAACTTTAACTCCTGAAACCTTTAAGAAGTGACAGCGACGTTAAAACCGTTTTGTTTGAGTTCACTTTCCTTCTTTTTGTTAATGGAGAGACCACTTCTCTGGATCGGTGCTACTTTAGTCATTTTAAAGTAAGATATCCCTCCAGAGATCCAAACCCAGCTTTCCCACACTTTCTATCTGCAGATGTTTGGACTAAATGGAGCTAAATCCTACATCTCTGACTCCTGGCTAAAGCCTGATGACAGACACAAAGCACACATCTCAGTAGTTTACGCTCAAACACAGATTTTGAAGCGTCTCTCCGCTCCGTCCTGCGGGGACGAGCCGAACTCCCAGACAGGAGGTGAAAGTTGATCCTCCCATCAAACCACTCAATCTCTTCACGCGGCATCTGTCCACCCTGAGCAGAGGACCGCTCTGTCCCGTCTGTCCCGTCTGTCCCGTCTGTCCCACAGGAGCTTTGCTGGTGGCTCTCCGCTCGCAAAGTCATTCAGATAATTAAGAACTGAGATAGATTTAGTTTTAGAACGCAACTTCATGAGGTCGGTATGTAAATTATGAGTAAGGGGATTGATCTGTAAATAGTAAATCCACCTTCAAAATCAAAATAACTGGGGCTGTTCAGTTTAATGATTCAGGTTTGTGAACTCAATCCAATTCAATGATTACCAAGTGATTATGCCTCCATTTCAGTGTCAAATGCTAATAGTTTGTAGGCTTGAGTGCTGCAGAGATGTCCTGCACACACACACACACACACACACACACAGAGCCTCATTCTCTCTTCATTCTTTACTCCAATTTAAAATAATATGTTTCTCAAAGCACTTCATCAAACCTTGGATGTCCTAATCACATCTGTTCATCCCGTTAATCAGATTTGATCGATGTGCTACGATTATATTTGATTACACACACACACACACACACACACACGTCTGTATGTAAGTCTGCACAAGATATACAAGCGGCAGGACCGGGGCAGGCCTCAGAACAAACAAAACATTAGTTCTGATATGTTACGCAACGCTTTGCCGAAACGATGTGAAATGAATCAAAAAGCACACGAGGGCGCCGAACATCTTTCTAACAAACAAGCGCCGCGTGAACTAAACAGTGTGACTTGAGGGATTGAGAGATGGCGCTCGCCTGCCAAGAAGCTGTGTTGTTCTAACGCCTCGCAGCAGAGGAATTGAAGATTTGGACAAAGTGCTTTAAAAGGAACTCCTGATGTATGGAACAGGTGGCATGTACGGAGAGTTCCCCTGTGGAAACTGGCAGCAGCAGCAGCAGCGCCGGTGCAAAACAACTGGGCTGGCTGAGAAACTGGCCAGTGTCAACATTGGGCAACGTTGGCGTAGGTGTTACAGGACGGGAAAGCATTCTTCAAATAGAGCCAAAAATAATGCGCGGTGGAATAGAGACGTGAGCGGTGGGAAAGAGAATCCTCTGCTCAGGCTCAGCAGACTGTGAATGGACTTACTGCCGTTCAGGTTTACAACACACAACTCTTTACAACACTTAGCCGGTCATTAGGAGCTTTACATCATCATCACGAGAGGAGACTCACTCAGGTCGTCGCAGCAAACCTCCATGGAGTCGGAGGAACAGTCGCTCAGATCGTCCAGGGAGCCGTCTGCTTCGTCCCGGACCTGAAGCCTGCAGAGTGAAACACAAACTGAATCACACTCTACACACTTGACCATGATTTATTAGAGAGCATGACCTGACAAAGTAGCTGATCCTCTTCATCTTAAAGAGGTGAAACACTGCCCTCACCTGAATCTGAAGGGAGCCACAGTGGCCATGTTGACTTTTCCTGTCTGATGAGAAGGTCTGGATTTATGAGCGGACAGCAGCTCTGGTTCAGAATCTAGCAGGTACACGCTGGAGATGTTCCTCAGGTCTTTGTGGTCGTCCCCCATTCCTGCCATCTCATTCCCGTTTCCACCTTTGTTGGAAAGGAGACGTTCATCAGCTGAGGACTCGTGGGCGTTGTCCACGCTGCTGAGTCGATGCTTTCCGAAGGTCCAGTTCTTGTTGATGTTCCTCCTGAATTTGAGGTCTCGGAAAACCTCCTGGGTGAGAGTGCTGGTGCGGAGGTCCAGCGTGTCCTTGCAGCGCTGCACCTCCCTCTTCGCTACCTGAGGGCTGCTGTACGCCGAGCACGTCCCGTCCGTTCTCTCTGTAGCCGCGGGGCCTCGAGGAGAGTAGACGCCGTGCTGAGGCTGAGGCGGGCGGTGGTTCCTCAGATCTGCGGCGCCGGAAGAAACAGACGATGATGATGAAGAATAGGACGTTCGTCTCTTGGTGCCGCGCTGGTACGGCACGGCGGGATTGGACAGGGTGCGGTACCGCTGTGTGGGATCCATCTTGGGGAGAGGCATCATGCTGCGAGGTAACGGCAGATTGGAGCCGACCACCGTGTCTTTGAAGTCAACGCCGCCGCTCATGGTCGGTGGGGGCCAAGGTCACAGGAAGCACACCTGGAAAGAACACAAGAGACTTCAAATACGGGGACATGACAGGATGAGGTAAGGCTGAACGGGAGCGTATGAGGTCACTTTCTCCATTTTCTGCACGGTTGCTGATCTGTAATAATAAATCCGACTGACTTATGAACTCAAACAACTTGTGACGTGCCGTTATTCCATCTTGTGACTGAGGTTTAGAGCTCGTACCACCAATTGAGAAATTATAGCTGGTAGCAACAAACTACATGAAGAACGACTCAACCAATCATTAAGGGATTATTCCTTTCACTGGCAAATGCTAATTGTTTGTGGGCAGTTTTGGTTTTTAGCTTTAAGTGCTATAGAGCCGTCGTCTACACACTGACAGAGCCGTGTGGTAAATAAGACCTTCATTTGTTTCCCTTACACTCTTTTAAACACAGCTGTGGATAAGTTGCCTATCAATTTCCCGTTCTATCAATTCAAAATGTTGTAGGAACAAGTTACGAGTATCAAAATACGCTATACGTACAGCCAAAGAGAAAAGAAATGTCGATCTATACGCCAAAGTTTGCGGCTGGGCCGTCTAGCACGTGCGTTAGAATCAGATTCCTCCTGTTGAGAGGTGTGAAGCAGCTGTGCATTCCAGGGCGTCGACCTCACGCAGAGACGGGTCCTAATCACAGACCTGCTGAAGGGAGCGTTAGTGTGGGTTGGAAAGGAGACAAGATGGTTCTAAAAGGGGGAAAGTCCACCAGTATGGGTTATATGATCAACCTAGCCTCCAGGTCTGAGCAGCAGGTTAGTCACCGGATCAGATTCCTCCAGCGGTACAAACGCTGAGAGTAAATGCAGCTCAGCTATCGAATATGGTTGAAGCCAGCTTTTGGTTGGGCGGTGGACTCTTAACCCTCTGTGCTGCTTCCTCTACAGCGACATCATTCTCATAGAAAAGCTTCCGTTCACACATGAAAGTCCTTAAAGAAAAAAATCAGCAACAGCATCACTTTAAGGTTCAATTTGCTAAATGAATTTGAACCAATTGACTTCTTCCTCATGAGTCTAAGGGAAGTAGGTAAGCAGTTCAATCATCGGACACAGAAATCAATCAACACCTCTACTCCCTTTGAACGCACGCATAAAGAGGCCATATGATTCAACAGCTTTGCCTTAATGTATTCCTGCTCCTCCCTCCATTGTGAGCCGTGCTGTGAGAGCCGGTGGCAGGCTGACACCGCTTGGCACGTGCGGCGGGAGCGCCGCTCCTTTCAGGCCGTGCCAACGCCGTCTGGCCCCGCAAACAACACCTCTGATCCGAGGAGAGAAGAGGAGGGGACACGTTGGGTCGCCGCCACAACTCCAGCCCACTTTTACACCCTGCCAATCAAACATTTAAGTGGTCCAAGTTGATTAAAAGTCATTGCAGGTAAGGACCAGAGGCAAACTAGTTACTATGGAATGCTGTCAGATCGTTTCCAAAGCAACATACTGAGTGAAATCTAACCTATGGGCCCGTAAAGGATCAGGATCGCACCAGCACTTATCTCTTAATGCATGTAGAGCGTTTAGTAATGGAATCAAACAATAAGGCTGCATGTTATATAGGACTAAATGATGCATACTGTTATAGATGGAACAATGCTGTAAACATGGCCTCTCTCCTGATGCACACACACACACACCCGGTCACTTGAGTTTACACATTTTCCTGCCACACGTGAGCAAAAACAGATTCACTAGTTTGGAATCCACAATTTTGATATTGCTGTGAAAACACACACGTGTCCTGAAGCCTCATTATCACACACACACACACACACACACACACACACACACACACACACACACACACACACACACACACACACACACACACACACACACACACACACACACACACACACACACACACACACACACACACACACACACACACACACACCTCAACTAATCTCTATCACTTTTCCCTGTTAAATGTGTCTTTTCTCAGTATAAAGGGTTAAATAAACCTGGATGTATGGTTCTTACCTGAAAGAATGTTTCACCAGGATGAGTCTCTGCTCAGGACAGAGACGCTCACACACTCAACCAGACGAGCGGCCGTCCACAGAGAGGAGCTTCACTTAGAGCATGATGCATCTTACCGTAACACAGTTTAGAGCCACGTGCTGCAGTAAAGTGAAAGCAATGGATCGATACGGGGGCGACAACAAGTCACCCAGGAAGCTACAGGAATGTGGAGAGAAGATGTCGGCAGTAGGAGCTCCACTCTCTCTCTCTCTCTCTTTATCCCCCCTTTTTTTCCTTGCTTACACACACATTCATGTTGAATCGGAGGGGAGTTATCAGTGACTCATGTTTCGCTCCCTCTCTGGTGACATCATGCCCAGCTTTCCCCCCTGAGGGCTCACGTCTCTGTCACCGTCTGAATGGGATTTTCAACCTCTTTTTTTTTTTTTTTTTAATGTCGGCCTTTCAGCGTGCCTTCATCAAACCCTCCAGCAGCACGCCGCTCCATCCACCCCGCTGCTCCAGACCTATAATCAGGCCGAGGCATTCTAAAGATACTCACACTGACTGACTTCATCCGTCTGCAGGATCCGTCTGCCTCTGCATAGTCAAACTATACAAAGGGGTTAGCTGATGTAGTCAAACTACTTCCCACAGCACAAACCCTACGTATCAAATAAATACTTTGCTTGGATTATCACAATTAATCTGTTTTGTTTCCAATTAATGACAGCAGACTTCATTAATATTAATATGGACCTTGACTTACACAGAGCCCAGTCTGAGCCCTTCTGCAGCATCTCACTGTCTCTGCCCCCAAAGATAAGACGGAGGAACCGTTGCTTCATTATCTACATAATTCAGTTTCCTCAGCCATCAAGTTTTACAAGAGCCTTGATCTCATTCTTAAATATAGCACCAAGTCCCAGATTCCCGAGTTCTCATTGCGTTTTCTTGCCGTGTCCCAGCTTAGTCACGGAGGAATTCAGAAGTTCCTTTTAGGGCAAATACTGGGATTATTACACACTCGTCATCACACACACACACACACACACACACACACACACACACACACACACACACACACACACACACACACACACACACACACACACACACACACACACACACACACACACACACACACACACACACACACACACACACACACACACACACACACACACACACACACACACACACACCATTCCATTTCTGTTACTGTGGATCAATGGACCAACTCTGCTTTGTTTGGCAATAGAGTTCACCAATGTTGCAATCTTGGAGACCATGAGATTTACAAACTGTGGGAAATTCATTGTTCTACTGGATCCAGATAATCACCAGGAGGGCAAACAGGACGATACAGACAATGTGATAAATTAACAAACGGGATTAGATTAATCCTGCTACTTCTTAGCTCATCAGTTTATGGCCCTGACAGCTGCCACATATTTGTTTATTTTGGATTGTTGCTATTCATTCTTTCATTCATTCATTCATTCATTCATTCATCCATTCTCCATAGCCGTTGATCCTCTCAGGGTGCTGATGTGTGTGAGCTTCTCCCAGTTGTCATTGGGTGACAGGCAGGGGGACACATCATGTTTTAATCTGTCTACAACCATCATTTACTTCTGAAAACCTGTTATATTTTCCCAATTTTTGTCTGCACTGTGCTTTCCTTCAACCCCGGTACACAGATGCCCTTTTTGTAATCAGATTAGCGTCGTATAATTTCATATTTACCATTGCCTGCTAGTACGGCCTTCGACAAAATGAGGACATAAAATGACGCGTGGTCAAATCAAAGTGTATCCGCGTGTATCAGTGTGTCCAGAGTGTCAGAGTGGACTCGCACTGATTTCTCTGCACCAAAACACCAGCAGCTGTTTCTCAGAACACAGATGACTTAATTGCATTGCCTCCCCAACATCAATAACAGCCGAGCTTCCCCTCACTTCCATCATACACGATAACACAATTATTGTACTCTGCAATCCCCCCACAGTGTCTGTCTGCCTACCCGCCTGTCTGTCTGTCTGTCTGTCTGCCTGTGCATCGTGTGTGTGTGTGTGTGTGCTTTGTGTAAGTTTTTCTGATTCTAGGAGACAGATTAGATTACAGGAGCATTTAGTTGAAGTTTACAAAGATGACTGAGGAGCTGTTATAGTGATATTAGCTTCATTCATATTTTGTGGTATGCCCCATTTAAACAGGCATCGAGTCGAGTGAGTTCATCTGTTCCCTCTTACATGGAACTATACGTGATTAACTGTGGTTTAGTACTAATACCATGACATCATCACCACCCTAAATTACATTGATGTAACCTCTTAGTGTGAATCCAGACTGAGCCCTGCATTCATCCCTCATCCCTCAGCCACGTCACTGACAGGAAAATGTCTCCGGTTGATCTAACCAGCATGTTTTTAAAACCAGAGGTCTCATAAGAAACCACTTCAAATGGACTACATATAAATAGACGGTGTCAGCATGTTTAAAGCTAACTAGAAATGCATTTTATGAAGAAAAATGTGCTGTGATTGCAAAGGCTAAGTGCCTGAAGGATTGACGTGTGAAGGCCTGAGACATGTCCGAGTGGTTCCTGTACCTGAATGAAGGAAGAAGCTAGAAGGGCCTGGATGTGTGAACAGCCTGAACGTAAGAAGGCCTGAACGTATTCCTTCCTATTTGAATGTATTTTCATAGGGAATGGCTTCAAAAACTTTAAAATGATGTTGGAATGGTGTCTGTAGCTTGACGTAGTTCTTCATCATCGTAAGATAAATGCTCCTGGATCAGAACCAGCACCAGATTCCTCCATGCTGCACTTCCCCACCAAGTCTTGTCTAGTCAAGAACTTAGTAATACTAAGACTAAGCAGTACTGACTTATGCCATCTACCAAACCAACCAAACAGCAGTTTATTTCAGCCTTTATTCAATACATTTATTCCACATTAGCCAGAGAGCGAAGAACTAATTGGTGCAAACTGTTTCTGCTTGGTTACCTGCACACATATGGACCTCAGCAGCACTTTGACACCGAAAGTGATCAAATATTCACAACTTCCATCTGTCACACAGCAGACTGAGCACATATCGCACTACATCAGCGTCTGTCTAAGGCTGATTCAGACCTGCGGCCCGTGTGGAGCCAGCGTTTACCCCCACAGCTCGGTTCGTTTGGTCATAATAAATATCTACTGAGCTCACCTGGCGTGTCTTCTGAAGGGAACGCGTTTGTGACTTTTTGGTTGTTCGCCTCCATCTTTTCCTCCTCGGTAAGTGACTTGAAGCACCAACGCATTGTTTTCGATTTGTAGCAATGATACACACTTGATTCTGATTATCCATTTTCAATTCTGTTTGTAATTTAATCCGGGCGAAGAGGGAAAGTTTATCCAGGTATGAGGGTCACTTCCTGTCAAAGGGGCTGAAGAATCTGACCAATCACAGGACAGTTTACAAGCGCGTGCCATTTGTTTGTCCTGGTACCCCGACAGTTAGATGGATTTGAGGCAAAATAAAACGTTTACGCTCACATTTTAATTACCTAATATTTATAGAATTCATTGAGTTATCACTGAAGTAGTTAATTGTTTGATCAAACTAGTCAAATTATCTAAATATTACACTTTCCACATTGTTGCAGACTGTCTGACTTTCTTCTGGCAGCCATCACAGACTGAATCAGGACAATAACATCAGAGCTGCTTCACCAGACAAACTCCCTTCACAGAAATGATATTCCAATCAAGTCAATGTCTAACGTCTAATGTCACATCTCGTGCCTGATCTGTGATAGGATCAAGTCTTGTTCCTCGACAGTGGGAGACAGCGTTATATGGAATGCATCAAATGCGTGTCAGGTTTTCCACGACTAGCACACATGTCATTTTGGGTTAGCCAAGGTGGAACATGTGGACCACTGGAGCTTGTCTGTGGACTAGACATTCCAAACTAGAGCACCCAGTGTGGTTTGTGCTCTAGCACGCGCGCACACACACACACACACACACACACACACACACACACACACACACACAGAGAGAGAACCCTGAGACGTGGCATTTAAGATGGAACAAAAACCCTTTGAACTTAATGCTCGACAATATTCTAAAACGTCTTCTCGTAACATTGTGATGGCTGTGTTTTGATATTGTAATTATTATTATCATAGCATCGCTTTTGATGAAATGTGTAATTTGAATTCAATTCTGGATTTACTGAGCAGTTTCATCGCAATGCATCACTGTAACCACAATGCTTGCAGTGCTATTAAGTTGAGGGATGAAACGGAAGTAGGCAACCATCTGTTTTAAAAATGCAGCTCATCTTAGAGTGATTTGGACATGATGAACAACACTTGGGCAAAGAAATTATGCCTTGAGCAATATATTTCACTACTGTTATAGTTGTTTTCTGACCACAGGAAACTATTTCTGTCTTGCCATCCCAGAAGCTATTGTGACACTGAAATTAGTTTCAAATCATGGCCTCATGTGGGATTGGTTTTGATGGCAATAACATCACCCACTATTAATGGTATCAAGGATAGCTTTATGGTGTGTATGCATGTGCACAAGTGCATACATGGCTTGGGTTTGTATCCGTATTGGTGTAAGACTCCGATTAATTAAAGCATTTTTTTTAAAGCATCACAAACAAGCAGTATGACTAATCTATCACATAATTGAGAAGTTTAAAGCTTCCAGCAGAGAACACATTGCTCCAGTCTTTGATGTGGACTTCAAACAGCAACCTTAGCATATTTCAGCGCAAACAAGGTAGGTGAGTAGTATAAAGTGTGAGTGTGATGCAGTAGCCCACAATGGTATGAGTCAGCAGTGGATGCCAGACAGTACCAGTCTCATGACTCTCTGTCCCAGGCAGTGCAACAAAAACCCACTGGGTCCTCAGACTCTGTTCAGTTCCATCAGTTTGAGCCTGGAGTCAGACACAAAACAACACAACACAGCACTATATTGTGTTGCTATTGAGTAAATTAATGGAATTTGGAGTTTGGATGTAGTATCTACCGGCCCTCCTCACACATTCACACATGCTTGATAAACACCATGATAATGTATTGCTCCTACAACAATCGTTTTGTACAACAAGGTCATTGGGGGAAATGCTAAATTCAGATCAATGAAATGCCTGAAATCCAGCTGAATTAGGATGTAAACAGTGCAGCTGGCATGCATTCTCTGTCTGTGTCTATTCAGGCAAATGTTGGAGATATTAGAGCCATAAAAGCCATATGGCATGTATGGCAGTAAGAAAGGAGCTCAACTTACCTTAAATGAAACCAAACTTAGCAGCACAAGGACAAGAGACGCTCAGCCAGCTGGACTGCTTCAGTGATGCGAGTGCACAGTGATGAGATTTATGTTGAAGTGTCCATCAGTGCATCCTTCCTGAGCACTATCTGTGCAGTGCAGTAAGCAGTAAGCTCTCTGCTAGTCTACTGCACGATGTTCCCTGATGGGACAGACAGCAAATGTACTCAGCAGCATCCAGCTCAAACGGTGTCAGGGATCGAAGCATCCCAGCCTGCAACCGCCGCCTGGATCAAAGTGGGACTGCTCCCCTTCTGCTGGAATAACAATACAGTAGACGGATCCGCTGCTGCAGTCGGTGCATGTGGATCAGACTACTTAGCCAACTAGCGCTCTCTCTCTGACTTGCAAATGGACCTGGCTCTTTTCCAATTGTGGTCTTTCTGAAGTAAAGAGGCGCCATATACCGGGAGGGAAAGTAGGAAATGGCCTAACACGCTGCACTTTCTTATCACGCTGTAACAGCTGAGCTTGTCGCGTTAGGTATGCATCTGACATCTTTTGTGCTCAGTGTACAGAAGAACAGCCAGAGCAAGCCTGAGTGAACTGGACTGATGTGGATTGTCACTGCCTGTTTGTTGCTGGCTGCCTACAGGGCACAGGCTCCCTCACCACGACCCTCATGTGGAATGTGGGCCAAAGAAGCAGAGACACTGATACGGTGACAGCGTAGGTTGTCACGTACTCCTATGATCTTTGAGATGGAGATTATAAAGTGTCGGTAAGACAATCCGCCTGTGAAGATTTGCAAAAATGACTCACCCAGGCAAATTACATGGCAGAATCTGTCTAGGCCAAGGACAAGCGGTAAAACAGCACACAGTGACCAAATATAGGGAGTGCCAACGGCAATGAAACAACACCTGCACTCATGTGAACGTTCAAGGCAATGGGTGGCACTCAGGTAGTTAAATGGCTCTGCAGGATCATTTAAATGCATAGAGGGATATCGACTGGGGCGGTTTGTAAAATGGGAGCTCAGAGAGACGAGATAAGTGATAACTAGAGTCAGAGGTGTGGACTGGATACAGATACAAACTCTCAGGAACCTGCACCTTCACCTTATTGGACCTTATTAGCACAGATTAGATCCCTTGCATGGACTTGATCACATTACTATTAAAGATGTTGGGATAAAGTATTTGTGCGTACAATCACCTAGAGTAAACTTATTTGGCAGCAAAGTCCAATGTCACTTGTTTAACACTCATAGTTTACTACTTGTTCTCATCACATCCCTGCCACTGCCTGCATTAGAAGTGCTTACACACGCAGAGAGAAATCAGGGCGTGTCATCAGTCAAACTTAATCTCTGTCCATTTGTGACCTCTACTGACTAATTCATGAAACTGCATCTGTACAGCCCATATACTCTATACTGTAGGTCACATTGCCTAATGCACAGCAGGCATCTTGATCTATTCAGCAGAGTACATTAAAATGTCCCGATGAAACACTGCTGCATGTACGCCTGCTGCAGAGCTGTTCAATTAATGGGAGTCAATGTTGACGTCCTGCCAGAGAAGAGCCTCTGCCCCCACACACAATTATCCCATTTCCCCCCCTGAATGCTTTACTGCTTGATTAGATTAAGAATAAGCACATTCATTGATGAGTTGTAGTTAGATTTCAGAAATGACATCAGCATATACATTTACAAATGCTTAAATTTGAACAGCTTGCTTTTGTTTTCACATGAACATCACGTGGAAGATTGCATGGAAATGATCCAACAAGAGGAACAAGAGCTTTATTGCTGAAAAAGTTAAATTTAGACGATTGCTGTGCCTGAGCACTGGAGAGGAACAGGAGTGTAGTTATGAGTTGCTTCTAAAATTGTGTGAATAATTCATCTATACTGCAGAAATCAAGCAAAGAACACACACACACACACACTAAGAAAATGCTAAACGAGGCGTTGTGTGATACAAAACAGCAACAACTCCCAGCATCGCTTCATACACCGTAAACAGCAGCCTCAGTGGACTAAACACTCTGACATCTGGTTGCTATGAAAACACATTATCCTCTACATGAAGTCAGCTCACCTCCTCGTGCTCTTCCTCCCTCACCTGATGGATGCAAACTTGGCAAAGCTTCTGTGAGAATTCTGGCTGGAATGAGAGCCATCAGCGAGAGGAGGAGTCCTGGCTCCAGATCACGTCAAATGCAAAGAGCGTGTGTTGAATTCCTCCATTAGAATCAAATGAGTAATCCCTACTCCTCCGTGCGGTGATGGATGGATCACAGCCCAGCTTCGTCCTCCACTCCACTCTTATCTTAGCATTTGCTTCTTCTCCCTCGCCTCCTCTGGATTAATCCAATAAATCTTTCCCTTTCTGTGACTCCTTTTCTTTACTCTCTCTGTCCTAATCACAATCACATGGACACAACGAGCCACGGCGGATGTCCACAGAAGAGAAACAGAGGGCTAGTGTTGGCCAACTGTAGGCTATAAATAGGCACATGGGTTCATCTTTGTCTCTTCCTATGATGGTGAAGAGCCTACAGGGCTTGGGGGGAGACGGGGAGAGACGGGGAGAGACGGATTATCCTCTGCGTTACTTCCTCTCTTGTATCGACTGTAGTCTTCATGTCGGTTTCACATTTCCCGATGCTCTTCGGTGATACGGTGCCATCGGAGCCGAGATAACACTTGTGTTTGCGGGAATAAATGCTTAAGAAATGATGAGAGTGTATCTGGTGTTGCCGACGGAAAGGTCACGTGTAATGCTGCGCTGATAAAATGCTTTTAATGTCACATTGGATACGTTTGTCAAAAAAATGTCAACAATGCGCAAACTGGTTATATGCTATAGAATGACCAATGACAGAGAAACGGAGAGGAAATATTATTAACAAACACTATGTAAGGCTGTAAGGCTGTGAGGCAGTGAGGCTGTAGAGCTGTAAGGTTGTGAGACAGCGGCGTCTCATCTTAGGCTGAGGAGATTTACTGCACTCCTCCTTTGATATCATTGCTTTTTAAGGTTTCCTGCTTCTCCCTCTCTCTGTTCCTGTTTAATTTATTGATGGTTGTCACAGACAGAAACACGTCAGCACATCCCACAGCCCCAGTTTGCTTATCTGACATCAGGCAACCAAAGAAAGTTGGCCAGGATCTCCAAGACAGCAGGCAAAGTAATAGGCTACCAGGAAAGGTCGCTTGAGGACAACAACAGCACACACAAGTACAACACACAGAAAAGCTTTGTCCAGTTCCTCCTCCTGTTCTATTCTCTTTTACTCTATACTGGCATCATTGTATGAAGCCTTTCTCTCACCCAAAGAACAATGGGATCCAGATCCGGCTCCAGATGATGGATGGATGTGTAGATGGACAGAGAGATTTCTAAAAATCTGAAGTTGAATTCTGAGCTGAATTGTATTTAAATGCCTCATCGGGCAACGGATCAATGTGGCCTGTACCTTTAAGAGCAGATCTTTAACAGGATTCTTCCATATTTCCTTCTTTCATCATCCCAGCTGCAGTACTTTGAGGCACAGACTGAACTCATCAAAATGTAAACAGTTACCTCTCTGTACCAGCTGGGGTCGCTAATGTGCTCAATTCTCCTGAACTTTCAGGAGAAAACTCCTTGGCGTTGACGTCACTGGGGGTGTGTGAGGACATCTTGGGACATCTTGTGTGTGTGTCTTCTCTCTACAGTGTCCAACCTCTGACTCTCCCTCCTTTCATCCTCCCTCCATTCCACAGCCTCCCTCCTTGTATCACTATCGTTCCTCCCTGGCTCCTCCCTCACATTCAGCCGGTCCTCCGCTCAGCCTCCTCCTGTTCCTCTCCTATCAGTATCTTGTCCTAACACCCAAAGGTCTCTTACTGTCACAGAGCAGCCATAGAGGAGCAGCCTTTCACCACAGCACAGGTAAGAACATCTCATGTTAATGTGTGGGAACTTTTTACAGTCGTATATTTAAGAAAATGCCAAATAAGGTCAAACCTGGAATGAAAGACAGGAGTTTGTGAAAGTAGATTTAAACGTCCTTCAAGTTACTTTTAATGGAATTACAGTGGTGCTGGTTTACATATGGTTACATTCTTCCATATTTGGAGCTTTTCCTGTGTGTAGACATCCTGCTGGACTCTCAGATTAGTACAACTCTGATAGTTTGGGCAAAAACATCTATTAAGAAGTTATTATTGTTTGATTGATTCCAATGAGTGATAACTAGGATGATGCAAGAGTTTGTCTGAGGTCAGGAGCATTAAGATGTGTGATGAGGGGATAAAATGCAGGGAATTTCCTGTTTATCCAAAGCAATGTGCCAGATTACTGACTGTCCGTCTGGAAGAGAACTCTTAGTTGGTATTTGTAACTTGACCTGGTCATTATATGAAGAAGTGACATCCATGTTGAGTCCATAATGGCTGGATTCAGACAGCAGCTTATCTGTCAGTTTGCTTTGTTTATCTGAGCGGCACCAGCAGGTACTTTGCATTTGACAAAGAATGAACAGGAATAAAGAGAGACTGGGAGATCTTTGAGACTCTCTGTAAACTTCTCCTCGTATAAGATGCAGCCTCAAGTGTTGCAGGTGCCGTCTGTCTGATCCAGCCATGACAGCCTGCACAGCCTGAAGTTCTAAAAGGGAACATTACGTATACAGTGTTTGAAAAATGTACACAAGCCGCCCTCATGTGCCCTCACAGAATGCCTCTCGGAGGAGGAAACAAATGCGGCTGCTGCCAGAAAACTGTCTACTTCGCTGAGGAAGTGCAGTGTGAGGGGAAGAGTTGGCATAAATCCTGTTTCCTCTGCAGTAAGTAAACTATACATACATGTTTTGAGGTGAAGTGCGGAAATAAGTCCGTACCCAGGAGAAGTGCGAGGATGGAATGCCGGGTATTTGGCATCGGAGTAGAAATTGAGCATCACCAGGTTCTCCCTCAGACATCTCACTCCTTATTTGGAAACAGTGGAAACATGTGACAGAAGCTTACACTTCCTTATATGGCAGAGGAAGGTGCACACACTCCCACTCTGCCCAGACAAGTATTCATCACAAGCAGCTAAACACACACGTGGCACTGACTTTTCTCAGATATCACACATTCTTTGTGGGAATGAGATTATAGTGAGAATAGATTACAAAAATGTTAATAACTGGAGTGGATAACAAACAATTTTATTCTTTCTTCATCTTTCTTGCTGTAAGTGGTCTGTAAGAAGAATTTAGACAGCACAACAGTGGCTGTGCACGGAGATGAGATCTATTGCAAATCATGTTACGGGAAGAAGTACGGGCCCAAAGGTTACGGCTTTGGCGGAGGAGCCGGCACGCTGAGTATGGACACAGGAGAGGGGCTCGGCATCAAGC